>NC_141011.1:48249317-48849317 GCF_052327205.1 Somniosus microcephalus
GGGTGGAATCAGGCAGCATACTTTGTCACAGGATGCAACCATAATGCATATCAAGCGAAGGGCTCTAATTTTTCCTCCACCCTTGGTGAAACTCTATTTTCACATGGTTCCATTTAGCCAAACAATTGATAATAGACTCTCTCATTAAGTGGCAGGTCTTCTACTGTATTGATTCAATTTTTTTTTAAATATGGGCGTAAAGGCTTACGGACAATTTAGAGCAGTTTTTAAACTCAAACTTTTGGGGTTCGTTACACTTACAGGGTCATAAAGTTATTCTGGAATATTCAAGAAATGGCACATTGAGCAGACTTTATTTACAAAAGATCTGAAATGTACCAGTGACTACAAAGAAGTATAACATTTTTAAACTGCTCAACTCACTATAGTAAGATGCACAATACTAACAGGTTGCCTTGGTTCAGGGTACAAGGAACTTTTCATGAATTATTTACAGCATATACAGTCAAAGCATGAAACCACTTGGAATCACCGTCCATAAAATTGCAGCTTTAGAAAACGGTTGTATAGACAATGTTGTCCTGAAGGCCATTTAGCATATTGGTACCAATACACTATTGGAAAATAACACCTGAACCAATAAACTTTAATGCTGCATCAGTATGCTTTCGATATAATATTAATTACACTAACCACTGGTGAACTGTAACCATCAAGGGCAATTAGGGATGGCAATAAATGCTGGCCTTGCCAGCGACGCCCACATCCCATGAGTGAATATATCAGTGCTTCCCGTTAGCATTATACAACTCAAAATGGCCACCACAACGTTTGGAAGTTCAAAATCTGTAATTGTGCTGCTGTTTTCCACAGTTCAAGTGCAATAGTACAAAAGTTTCACATGCCCTACATCAGGCTTCACTGAAATCTCAGTGCTAACATGAAGCACAGTGACAAATCCCACAGCAACTTCTTATACTAACCAGATCTCTGAAGGAAAAAGAACAAACCAAATGAAAATTTTAAACCACTTGCAATAGTGCTGAGCGTATCTTGCTGACTTTGTAAAGCATTAAAGTACAGATCCATGAAATGGTGGGACGCAGATTTAATTTCCCCACTCCGGTGACTTCCAAGTCTCCCCTGAACTGCTGTAAGATGCAGCAAAACGGAAGCCCAGCATATTAACTACACAGGTCGGGACGCTTGCACTTGGGCTGCTCCTGCCCAGCTGCTTAAAGTGGTGTTGGATGTGATCAGTGTGGGACTTAGGGAGATGAAGGCGAGGGGGGGTGGAGAAGAGAGAGGATGCAGTACCTTGAGAAGTAGCTAGCTGCAAAACTCGTCACCTTTAACATAACATAGCACTAATCAGGGGGATATTTATACGTAGATTTTAAAGTGACTATTCCATTCATTAGATTAAAAATATTTTTTCCTTCAGTTTAGCTAGCTGGTTTATATCCTTCACAAAGTCTCTCTCGTCTTCAAATGCTTTGTTATGAAAACAGGCAAAGAGGCATCTTGTATATTTGATTAAATAATGCTAAGAGCATTTGTACACAACTTCTGTCAAAATAAGCATTAACTCCTTACCTTGTCTCTGGGTTATAGCCCAGAATATAAAAAAATTGGTTCGGTCGTGGCTTAAACTCTCTGGCAGCAAATATGTCAGAAAAATGTATAATATTGCATTTCCCTCTGAAATGAAAAAAAATATATATAATTGATGTTGTCATGAAATACTTTAAAACCAATTAGCATTTCAATCTTGCAGCTTTATTCAAACAAACCATCACATTAATGACTCAAACTTGCCTGAGTGCTGCAGCATGGTAGGTGTCTACATAATCCGAAATGAAGAGTTCCCGACTCCTAATTACTGGGTCTGTGATCACAAGCTCACGGCCAGAATCTACAGGAAATGCAATTATTATGAATGTAAATTCAAAAATTCAGATGTAGGATAAATGTTAAAAATGCTAATATAATTGAACACTGATAAAAAAGAGAGTTCCCCAAGGGGAAGAGTTACGATAATCTTATGACAGATGAAAATACATTGAAAATAACAGGCTTTGTCAAATCAAAACAAGTCATAACAAAAGAGCCTGATCAGAAGTGACCTTGAGATGGCAGCTCGGAATCAGAGTGAAATTTGTATAGGAATTAAAAAATACTGTAAACTTTTCTATATCTGTCCCTTATAAAAGTCCTTGTACAAATCTTTGTTGCAATTTTCCACCATTTTCTTCATCAATTCTTTTTACTCCAATCAGATTAGCAATTAGAACTGATTTTGAGCAAATACAATGTTTTATTAAGCTCCAATTTTTCAATATCTAGAACATTTTCTTGCTTTAAAAAGTTAAAATCACCCAATCATTTTTTCAAGTTAGGCAACCATTCAAAATCGTACTGAACTTTTAATTTAAAAATTGAACATGGCACCAAAAATTTATCTTCATTCGTTGAACAAAAACTCTGATCAAATATTAGCTAGGTGCTAATTAATGTCACATTTATTTGAGACTGAAACTTGATTACTTCAATTTTAAGATCATCATTTAAGAGACCATCACTAATGGGCCTTCTAACTTGTGGCGTCATTCCAATGTGGACGTCATCCTGTCGTCGGGAGGAGGTGCACTTGGTTTCTACAGAATAAGCCCCATTTGCCCCACTCCCACCCCAATAACCCATCTAACACAGACACATTTGCCTTCTATAGGAGAATCCCAGCCAAGGTTCAGTTTTTGCACATTCCTTGTTTATAAGAACATAAGAAATAGGAGCAGGAGTCGGCCATTCAGCCCTTCGAGCCTGCTCCGCCATTCAATAAGATCATGGCTGATCTTCTGCCTCAACTCCATTCACCGGCCCTATCGCTATATCCCTTGATGCCTTTACTAGTCAGAAATCTATCGACTTCTGTTTTGAATATACCCAATGACTGAGCCTCCACAGCCCTCTGGGGTAGAGAATTCCAAAGATTCACCACCTTCTGTGTGAAGAAATTTCTTCTCATCTGAGTCCTGAATGGCCCTCCCTTTAACTTGAGGCTGTGCCCCTGGTTCTAGACTCCCCAGCCAAGGGAAACATTCTCCCAGCATCCACCCCATCAAGCCCTGTAATAATTTTGTATGCTTCAATGAGATCCCCTCTCATTCTTCTGAATTCAAAAGAATACAGGCCTAGTTTACTCAATCTCTTCTCATACGACAGTCCCGCCATCCCAGGAATCAATCTCGTGAACCTTTGTTGCACTCCCTCTATGACAAGTATATCCTTCCTTAGGTAAGGAGACCAAAATTGTACACAGTACTCCAGGTATGGTCTCACCAAGGCCCTATATAATTGGAGTAAGACTTCTTTACTCCTGTACTCAAATCCTCTTGTAATGAAGGCCAGCATACCATTTGCCTTCTTATTGGCTTGCTGCACCTGCACATTCATTTTCAGTGACTCATGTACAAGGACACCCAGGTCCCTTTGAGCATCTGCATTCCCCAATCTTTCACCATTTAGGAAATACTCTGCCTTTCTGTTTTTTCTACCAAAGTGGATAACTTCACATTTATCCACATTATATTCCATCTGCCATGTTCTCGTCCACTCACTGAGCCTGTCGAGGTCCCCATTGAAGCCTCTTCACATCCTCTTCGCAACTGACACTGCCACCTAGTTTTGTATCATCAGCAAATTTGGAAATGTTACATTTAGTCCCCTCATCCAAATCATTGATATAGATTGTGAATAGCTGGGGCCCAAGCACCTATCCTTGTGGTACCCCACTAGTCACAGCCTGCCATCCTGAAAAAGACCCGTTTATCCCTACTCTGTGTTCTGTCTGTTAACCAATTCTCAATCCATGCTAGTATATTACCCCCAATTCCATGCGCCCTAATTTTGTTCACCAACCTCTTGTGTGGGAACTTATCAAAGGCCTTCTGAAAATCCAAATACACCACATCTACTGGTGCCCCTTTGTCTACTCCACTAGTTACATCCTCAAAGAACTCCAATAGGTTTGTCAAACAGGATTTCCCTTTCATAAATCCATGTTGACTCTGCCCAATCTTAGAAATTAATAGCAAGTGCCCAGTTATTGCATCCTTTATAATAGATTCCAGCATTTTCCCAACTACTGATGTGAGGCTAACAGGTCTGTAGTTCCCCGTTTTCTCTCTCCCTCCTTCTTAAATAGCGGGGTTACATTTGCTATCCTCCAATCTGCAGGAACCGTTCCAGAATCTATAGAATTTTGGAAGATGACAACCAATGCGTCCACTGTCCCAATGGCCACCTCTTTCAAAACCCTAGGATGTAGGTCATCCGGTCCTTGGGATTTGTCGATTTTTAGTCCCATTAATTTTGCTATTACTGTTTTTTTACTAATAATAATTTCTTTAAGTTCCTCATTCTCGCCACACCCTTGGTTTTCTCGTATTTCTGGGAGGTTTTTTGTGTCTTCCTCCGTGAAGACAGAAACAAAGTATTTATTTAATTTCTCTGCCATTTCCTCATTCCCCATTATAAATTCTCCTGTTTGACTGTAAAGGACCTACATTTGCCTTCGCCAGTCTTTTCCTTTTCACATACCTATAGAAGCTTTTACAATCTGTTTTTATATATTTTGCTAGTTTGGGCTCATATTCCATTTTCCCTTTCTTTATCAATTTCTTGGTCCCCCTTTGCTGATTTCTAAAAAGATCTCAATCCTCAGGCTGACCGCTTTTTCTGGCAACTTTATAAGCTTCCTCCTTTGACTTAATACTAGCTTTAATTTCTTTTGTTAGCCATGGTTGGATCACTTTTCCTTTTGGGTTTTTATGCCCTAGAGGAATATATGTTTGTTGCAAATTATGCATTATTTCCTTGAATGTTAGCCATTGTATGTCCACCTTCATACCTTTTAGTGTAGTCTCCCAATCTACCATGGCCAACTTGTCCCTCATACCCTTGTAGTTTCCTCTGTTTAGATTGAAGACCGTAGTTTCAGATTGGACTACATCACTCAAACTTAATGTAAAATTCAATCATATTATGGTCACCTGTCCCTAAAGGCCCCTTTACCACAAGATTATTGATTAGTCCTTTCTCATTACACAGTACCAGATCCAAAATAGCCTGTTCCCTGGTTGGTTCCTCCACATACTGATCCAGGAAACCATCTCGCATGCATTCCAAGCATTCGTCCTCCACACCATTAGTGGTAATTTGATTTGCCCAGTCAATATGTAGATTAAAGTCCCCCATGATTACCGTATTGCCCTTGTTACATGCACTTCTAATTTCTTGATTGATACTGTGCCCTACATTACCACTACTGTTTGGTGGCACATCAACAACTCCCACCAATGTTTTCCGCCCTTTGCCATTTCTTAGCTCCACCCAAACTGATTCCAGTTCTACATCACGATCTGCCGAGCCAAGATCTTTTATCTCTACCGTACTGATCTCATCCCTTATTAACAGCGCTACGCCACCTCCTTTTCCTTTTTGTCTGTCCTTCCTAAATGTTGAGTATCCTGGAACATTCAGTTCCCAGCTTTGGTTACCCTGCAACCATGTCTCTGTAATGGCAATTACATCATACCCATTTACTTCTATTTGTGCCATTAATTCATCCACCTTGTTGCGAATGCTACGTGCATTTAGATAAAGTGCCTTCAACTTTACCTGTTTAATATTTTTCTGCACTTTGACCCTCTTTACTGTTGGCCTTTGTTTCTGCTCCCTACTAGTTTTGCTGACTACTTTTCTAACTTGCACTTCCAGCTTTGTTTCTCTCTGTTCTGGGCCCACACTTAGGTTCCCAACCCCCTGACAAACTAGTTTAAATCTTTCCCAACAGCACTAGCAAACCCCCCTGCGAGGATATTGGTCCCGGTTCTGCCGAGGTGTAGCCCGTCCAGCTTGTACAGGTTTATACAGACAACTCAGTTTTCTAATCCAAGCCAAGTCCTCATTTATACTTTTGACTTAAATTGACAACCCGAGAGGCACAATTTCTTCTGTACATGCACATTTCACACTGTGTAGGTGTAAGTTCTAACAACATTTTCCCCTCAATATGGGAAGTAGAACTAATGGTGTGCAGAACAAAGTGGTGACAGTTGCAAATCCAGCCACTGTTCTTGTACAGTCTTTAAATTGGTCCGGGCATGAAATTTACTCTCGGCACGGCTATATTTCAAGCCAGGATTGCTTCAACTACCCCAAAATTAATTGGCCAGAAGAGGTAGGTAAAGGGGATAAGGGAATGGAGTTCCTACAATGTGTACAGGACTCCTTTCTAACCCACTATGTAAGAAGTCCAAGAATGGAGGATTTGCTACTGGATCTAGTATTGGGGAATGAACCAGAGCAGATAAGAGAAGTAAAAGTAGGGGGAACATCTACGTAATACTGACCATGATATAATATGCTTTAAGATAATAATTGAGAAGGACATAAGCATGATAAAGATATGGGCTAATGGATAGTAGAAAAAATGCTTTTGAGGGGCTAAGAATAGAATTTGAAAAAATAAAATGGACAACAATATTGGCAAACAATCAGGTGGAATATTTAAAACAGTGTTCAACAGAGACCGGGGGTGTGGGGGGAGGGGGGGAAAAGTTGGCTAGAACTTCAACTTATTTTGTAAAATGGGAATTGGGATACTATGATTACAGATTTTTAAACTACATCTGACGGGAAGCAAATTTTTTTTTAACTAATCTGTATTAAGAAAAAAATCATGCGACAGTTCAGATATAAAAAAGAGGGCAAATAATAGCTTGCAATCCATTAAATGGTCTGTAAAAATGAACTATGTACTCCACATAACCCATTAACTGTTCAAGTTGAATATTTAGAGATCCCTCACACTAACTTACCTTCTCAAGCAAATTTGTTTTCAACAAAACCTCTAATTTTAGTCAAACTGGTAATACAATTACTTCAGAATCAATTCCAAATTTCACTTCCAGGTGTATCTGATCCATGAGATTAACACAGGCGAAACTTTGTTGTACAACTTAAACCCTTGCCAGCCAGACTAATCCAAAATATGGTAACATTAATAAGGACAGTATTTTAAGGTTGCCACTCCCTTACATGTACATTACCCAGATTTCCACTGCACCACCATGTTAGCTGTTTTTCCTGAAGATATCCATATACTGTACTGTATAGCACACTACAATTCACAAATTACAGCATACACCTTTCAGTAGAAACTTTTACAATGTCTTTCCATTGCTGATCTGAAGACAAAATATACAATTTACAATGCAAGATTCTACATCTTACTTGGACCCTAAATCTCACAACTTGAAAATTCCAGGTCTTGATCCTCAAATGGTAAAGGAAGAGTAAATGTATATTATTCCCCTTTGTGTGTGATATTCCTCATTTCTCTAATTAACGAGTCTTCCAAACACATTGATGGGATCTGGCAATCCAATGGGATAAATTACTGAGGATGCACAGCCTTCCAGGAGGTTCTCATCCTGCAGTATATGTCATTTCTCCGCGACCTCCTTGACCCAAGTAATTTTTGATCAAGTAGCCCAAGTTCCCTAAGATTTTGTGGAGAAACTTGAACAGGAATTTTTTTTAAAGTTGTTGAATTAATTAACAAGCTTAAGCAGCTCAGACTATATAAGGCAAATCTTGGAAATCAAAACTCAAGAAACATGAAGGAGAAGGTAACATGCTTCCCCAATTGCCGAGTAGGTAAAGGTACAGCCCGATGCAGAACCAGGTTCAACTCCCGTCTGTAATGAGTTAACTTAGTTTTAGTTTAGGTTCTAGAATTGGCCTCAACATCTCAAGGTAATGCGAGGTGATGGATGGAAATCACTCTCACAGTTGTGGACTTTTGTTGAGCTAAGCTGTGATGCCCTACAGAGTCACACTGCCAGGTGGCAATCACCTGTCTAAACTCACCTGAAGAACTGCCAAGTGGATGAGATACCCAAGGGCTGTGAGCACCTGCAGAAATGTAGCCCCGTAAGAATGAGGAAAGAAGAATAGACATTCACAGGGACAAAACTTTTTAAAAAGTGTAATAAAGGAAGGTCTGTCAAAATAGATTACTTACCCCTTCACATGCCCCATCTGGCTAGTTTTTAAGCCTTTGAAGAATAATTATTAATTGAAGGGCTACGATTTTAGGCCTCTGCCAACTGGCCTTTCATCAAAGCAGACATACTCTGCTGATAGTAAGGAGATCCTTATTAGGTATGATCACAAGCTGCCATTCACTGTTGAGAAGTCTATTTACAGACCAACTGGGAGAACTCTTTCTGTCTGTTTAAAGCCGGCTGGCCAAACCTTGCTGTGTTCACAGTAAAATACATCAGGAACTGATTTAAAAATAAAGACGGCTGCTAATCAGTCTGCACATAAACCAACTTTGCTGCAACCAGACAATTTATGCAAGTCAGCCAGATGTTAAGAGCACATCTGCTTCTCTTCCAATTCAATGTAATGTCAGACAGAATAATTCTACATATGACCCCATCAACAGACAATTACGTTTAAAAAAACTACCTTTTTAAAACATTCCATCAATCACAAGACATGTTTATTCTTGCAACTATCATCACCCACAATGTTGTACGACAAAAAACATCACTCAGAAATAGACCTAGAAGAGTAAATTAACAGATGTGTCCATTAACCAATGGGCCATCCTTTATTTGGCGATTGCTTTAACTGAAGTTTTACTTCCGCAATGATTAGGTTTTAAAAGATCGAGTTGCGATTTCTCCCTACATCCATCGATGAGAAATTTTATTTCACTTCATATTGACGTAGACGGTGGAATAGCGAGTTTTTTAGGGAACTGTTTTTAAGACCAAAACCTTGAATGCAGCACACATACTGCTTTGCCATTATTCCGAAGTGGTATTATGTGTCGTGACCAAGACAAACAATCCACTCATCCTTTCAGCAGATATTAATATTGAAGCTTCAGAATTGAATCTTTTCAAACAAGAACTGCATGCCACAAAGTCACTGGTTCAAAAGGGATATATTAGTTTATGCAGCGACAGTTTCGGGTCCTATACTGGAATTTGCACTTTTTGAGCACAGCTGGTGTTTTAATTGCCCCCCTTCCCCCACTACAGAGTCCTCCCTAATTCATAGGTTCCAAAAAGGCAGATAACCTTGATGTTTTCAGCATACAATGGAACAGTTGTGAACCTTATGCTTTAGGAGCTGAAGTTACTGTGAAATGGAGGGAAAGAAAATTAAATACCGATATGGCCACTGAATGTATTGTGATGCAAATTGCTTTTATATTGCCATCCAACCTTTGGAAGATTAGAATATTTTCAAACACTTATAATGACAGATTTAGTTCATTTATTTAATAAGACCAGCAACTAAAAAACTAGGCAATGCAATTTGCCAAACTCCCTTCTTAGATGACTGTGTCATTCTCACAAAACTCAGGAGCAAGCCCAGCACAAAAAGATGTCTAAGAACCACAATTTTAAAAGACCAGATCACCTTTGAAGTAACCCACAAGATGAGCGGGTTAAGTCTAAACAAAATCGATGATGTTTCTTATTAGGATATGGGTAGATCATTGAAAGATGGGACATGGTGGCTTCTGTCAGAAACCCTCATACCTATTTATATCAGTGGAACAATGGGATCTACTGCTCCAGATGAAAGAGTTCGACTAGTGTTCAGTGTCTTTGCTGATAATATTACAGGAAACTTTCGATTAACCGGCACCTAAATAACCGGAAATGTCAGTTAACCGGCAAAATTCAGGAGTAGGTTCAGGTAACTTTTATTACTTGCCTTGCTCCATGTGTTGCTGTGCAAGGGTGTGGCTGCAGCTGTTGCTAAGCTACAGAGACGCTTGCAACTTGTGGCCATTGTTTTGAACCTGTTGCAGGTTTTGTTGCTTTATACGGAGCTCTCAGCTCCGTATCTTTTACTATAGCTTTCGATTATCTGGAATTTTTGATGAACCGGCACCACATCGGTCCCGTCCGTGCCGGATAAAAAAAAGTTTCCTGTATATTTTCTCCACCAGTGCCTGATCTCAAGCACAACCCTGCAAAGGATTAGAGATCCTTCTTGGTTAGCTAACCACAGCGCTCTTCATAGGATAAATGGCTGACCTTGCATAGGAACGTAGGAACATGAGTAGGCCACTGAGCCCCTCGAGCCTGTTCCGCCATTCAATGAGATCATGGCTGATCTGTGATCTAACTCCATATACCCGCCTTTGGCCCATATCCCTTAATGCCTTTGGTTAACAAAAATCTATCAATCTCAGATTTAAAATTAACAAATGATGACCTAGCATCAATTGCCATTTGCGGAAGAGAGTTCCAAACTTCTACCACCCTTTCTGTGTAGAAGTGTTTCCTAATTTCACTCCTGCAAGGTCTGGCTCTAATTTTTAGACAATGCCCCCTAGTCCTAGAATCCCCAACCAGCGGAAATGGTTTCTCCCCAATCTGTTCCCCCTTAATATCTTGAAAACTTCGATCAGATCACCCCTTAACCTTCTAAATGCTAGGGAATACAACCTTAATTTGTGTAATCTCTCCTCGTAATTTAACCCTTGGAGTCCGGGTATCATGCTGGTATTTGAAGCACAAAACAAAATACTGTTAAGACAAGCCTGACCCACTTTGTTTATGCTTCGTCGTGTGTTATGAACAATGCATTAATTGCTTAGGTGTGCTCCCCATCTAGTCAGGCAGGCAAGACAAAGGGAGTTGGTGGTTCTAATTTTACATCTGCTAACATATTGTAGATAGTACACATTGCAACCACGGTGCACCGGTGGCGGAGGAAGTGAATGTTTAAGGTAGTTAACATCTCCACTGGAGCCTTTAAATGTTCCAAAGCTCTCTTTAGTAACTACAACAGTATAAATGCTAGGCATACAATTGGGATTATTATGGGTTATACCACTCTAATTCACTCCATTTTGGGAACCATGGTCCTTATCCAGGGACTTTAAGTATGTTGGAGAAGGGAGAAGTGCTCAAAGGCAACACAGTTCAAAGGCAACACAGTTCAGAGTAATTGCTACAACACTGTAGCGGTAATTCTCTGACATGCACTCCCTTTGACTCCTGGGAGTACAGGAAGAGTGAATTCCCCCCACAATCTTCTGTCGTTACGGCACTGAAGGCTTACAAAATATCTTCATAAAAATACTGTTACAACCATCAGCCCAGGATAAAGCTGCACTGAAAAAGTTAAACAAGGCACGGGGTCATTTCAGCAGAGAGACATAATACAAATCAAAAATGAGGTTGTGCAAAATGTAAAGTTGTGATTCATGGAAAGACATTAGCTGTGACCAGTTTAAAGTGAAAGATAAAGTTGTTTGAAGGTCAACACTTTGCAGTGTCTTGTTCAAATTAGGAGAAAAACAAAATTGAAAATTCAGTAAAACCGAGAATAATTGACTCCACAGAACTCTCAACAAAAGCTGTCAATCATAGAAACAGCATGAATCCAACTGATAGAAGAAAAAGAACTGAAGATAAACCATGCATGGATGCTACAAAAAACACTGAAGAAATGGAAAGTTACATGGTGCAGGATGGAAATTTAAGAAATGGCATGTTTAACACCCAAGATTCTCCATCTCAAGGTATGAGGCCATTTACAAAAAGAATTGGTTCTTACACATAAGTGTGGGAGCAGGGTCACTGAACAATGGTCGATATCTCCTTCTTGCTATAGCCCAGGGACGGGGAGGTCAACTGCAGTACCCCATCAACATCCAGGCCATGACACAGAATTGATTAACCAGAGCATAGCAAGATGCTTCAGTTAAGTACAACTCCTATCATTTGAGTTTTTCAAAAATTAAAAATGGAGGTGGGGGGGGGGGGGGGGGAATTAAAATTGTTTATCCAGGCAGGTGCCAATTTTTAGACAATTCTGGCGTGCATAGTAAATAAATAAACTGCAAATCTAATCTACAGCAAATTCTACATTTATTATTTGCAGATCTTCCAGTGCTAATACTTAGTTACCCATTGCAGCTTTTGAAAGACTTCCTTTTTGTGTCCCCCAGTAGCTCACTGGGTGAATGTGCACAATAGCTAAGAAACTCTGGGTATCCATCCATGGTTTAGGCATCAATGAGGTGCTACAGTTGGCCTCAATCTCCTGGGCGAGTAGTAGGAGGAAAATATGGGCCAAGGTTCCTGCTCCTGAATGTCATCCAGTGGCTCTTGCTGCCAAATGCACGTATGTGGACACTGAATCAAGTTGATCTACCACAGTCCCCCTTTCCCCTACTCCCCCCAAAAAGTTAATTTACTGTTCGCACAGCCAGGCTCATACATGAAGGCACGGCACCTTCGAGAGCAAGGTATCAGAGAGCCACTGCCACCCGTGGAACCAGGACTTGCCACCTTCAAGAGAGGGAGAGAGTTAAGGAAAGATAATTGGAGAGAAAAACACGTTTCCTGTGTCATGTAAAGTAAGTGTTGTCGTACTCACCATTCTCGTTATGTCGGTCCTGAACCAGATGTTGGTAGACTGAATCAGGCACCTCGGACTGGCGATAGTACCACTTGACATTCATTAACAGATGATCCCGTTTACTCTGAAATGTTAAACATCAGCAGGCTAAATAAATGAAATTACAAAGGGGACAATATTAGCACTATTCTTTGCATTATGCTAATAAAAAATGAGCAAGACTTCGGCATTTACAAAATAAATGATTTTCATCAGATTACAGATGAATTGACTGAAAGGAATATTCAAGTTTGAGCGACATTACGGAAACATTCTTGATGAGGCCAGTCCACCAAGAGTGGCATTCATGGTCAAATGGCTGCAAACATTTAGCATGCTCCATATCAACCACAGCATATGATGGCAGAAAGGATTTAACAGGGAAATAAACTGAGTATCAGCCTTATAACTCACATGTCTAGTGCATAATTAAATTATAAATCCAATCGAGATGGGCTAGTCCCATAAAACACCACTCCAAAGTAATGCATCACTTAGGTACAGCTGTTAAAAGTAGTCACAAGGATACCCATTGTGCATTAAATTGGAGTATGATTTTGTAGGGCATTTCAACTGTTGTCAGAACGATATCAGATAGTGTTGAATGGAACACAGGAACAGGAATAGGCCATTCAGCCCCTCGAGCCTGTTCCACCATTCAATTAGATCATGGCTGATCTGCACCTCAACTCCATTTACCTGCCTTCGCTCCATATCCCTCGATACCTTTACCTAACAAAAATCTATCTCTCTCTGTCTTGACAACTCCAATTGTCCTAGCATCCACAGCCTTTGGGGAGTTGTGTTCAATTATGGAATTATTGCTTATAGACCAAGAAGTTGGGGCTTGATTGGAAACTTTGTAGCACAGATATCCTACAGGGAACAGACAGAGAGGGAGACCAAGGTGTAGAACAAGACAGGCTGCCTGAGAGAGAGATGGGGGAGGAGCATTTTCCATAGTAGTGATGCAAAGGTAATGGGAGTGCGCCCAGATACTCTGAGTTACATACTGGATTCATACACAGTAGTAGTTGGTGACTTGTATGGTAGCAAAGGTAATGTGGACAGGAAAGGAAATAAACACCAGTGATAAACACACATTTTACTTGTTATTATATGTTTAGAAAAATATACACAGGGGTTGGAGGATGTACATTGTGTAATTAAATGCATATTATTTCTTGTAAACACAGGATCACGAGCATCAAGTTGTTTCTGTGAATGGTATAATGCACTATTTTTACATGTGGTAGGAGTTCAAAACATGAGTTATGAACTTACACATTTTAAAATTGTTAAAGTACACAAAAAATAACAGTGGGGAGTGATTTCAAGGTTGTAAACCTACACACAGGGAGTTGGTTACAGACATCACTTGAAACACTGAATTAGATTTAGCATCAGAGCTATCTATCATTATCCTAAATTGATTGTTCGGGATTATCACTATGTGGAGAGGTTCGAAGGCAATATTCGATTTCAATTTTTTTGTCCTTTTCCAGTTGACTTTTCTGTGAAATTCATCAAGTTGTACAAATAATTACGTGTTGAAGAAGACATTTTTAGTGAATTTAGTTTTAGGGTTAAAAGACGTATTTGCTCAAAGCTTGTGGCAGTGCCGCCTTTAACTGCTGTCAGTGCAGAATTTTCCACTGCCGTACAAAAATAGTAGGGAACATAATGAAATAATTCTCAAACAAAGTTGTTTTCAAAAGCTTTACTTCCTGATCTGAACATGGTTTTTGAAGGCAGCTTTCCAGTGTAGATGTTAGTGGATTGGATTATTTTTTTAAATGCTGAGAAAAATTGCATGCTGCTTGCAAATGCTAATTAGAAAAGTCAGAATGTCAAATCTTGAGTGCGGTATAAAAATGTTGTAGAATATATATATAAAAATACTGCACTATCAGGCCTTTCGTAGTATCATCAGTAGACCAGTCAGTGGCAGCACCGAGTTAGAAAACAGCAGTCTGTGCTTCGACACATCAACTATACTTACTCGTGCAAAATTCATGATGAATTAGTTCGCAGGCCTCCCATCTACAACCAATGCTGGTCTACAGCAAAAAAAAAACTGCAGCTCATTTTTTGTGTTTCCTTCTTTGCAAATCAAAGTTTTATCTATATAAAATGGGTTTGACACCTCATTCATTAAACCTCTGTAAACTCTTAGCACTACACTGGGGTGGTAGGCAAATCTATGCAGGGAATTTCAGAAACCAAATTTCCTTGCAGAAGAAGTGCTCCAAACTACATGACAAAATGCAGCATAATCATAGCATGACCAAATTAATATAGGATCTCTGGTGAACAGCGTGCCCAGTAACCCTGTGCATAACAACACTGTGGATATGTTAAGTAAGGTCCAAGGACTCGCAAGTTATTTGCAGCGTTGTCAGAGAAAGCTTGGAAAATCCAAAGCTCTGCCCAAACCCAATCGCACGGAGCCCTTGAAAAAACAAATTCATTGCCTTTGCAGCTTTTCAAAACAGTTTTAAACATCTGTTAATTTTTTATGTGGAATATTTATACACATTTAACAGGCAGCTCCTGCATTCCCCATTACCTGAATGCAGCTTGTACATTGCACCAATACTGTGAGCATGAGCAGAAAGAGATAGGAGATAAACATGTGTAACAATTACGATTCATGCTATTTTTCAGCATGCTGACGACTGCTGTTGAACGTGCAATATACAAGAGGTTGAGGAATGCTGAAAATGAGTTACTTAAATTATTTATTCCACATTCTGTTCATGACAGGTTTAGACATTTATATTGTAATAAAATGTGCTGCTCTATACATCCATTCATGAATGGTAATACGGTGCAATACTCACTTTGGATATGAACTTGGATTCAGAATATTAAAAGTTTATTTCGCAAATTTTTGAAACTCAAAATGTGCTGCTTCCCAACATCCATGCCATTTATGCCTTGAAGCAATCAACTGAATTTAAATGAAACAATTCTGTTTAATAAATATTTAGTTAGAAATGTTCACAACGGATGGCATAGTGGTTAGCACTGTTGCCTCACAGCGCCAGGGACCCAGGTTCGAATCCGGCCTCGGGTGACTGTCTGTGTGGAGTTTGCACATTCTCCCCGTGTTTGCGTGGGTTTTCTCCGGGTGCTCCGGTTTCCTCCCACAGTCCAAAGATGTGCGGGTTAGGTTGATTGGCTATGATAAATTGACCCTTAGTGTTAGGGGGATTGAATACGTGGGGTTACGGGGATAGGGTGGGATATGTGTTGGTGTAGGGGTTACCGGGATCGGGTGGGATTTGTGTCGGTGCAGGCTCGCTGGGCCGAAATGGCCTCTATCTGCACTGTGGGGTTTCTGTGATTTCTGTGATGTCCTTAGGGAACAGCTTGGCTCAATTGCTAGCGCATTCATCCGAGTTAGAGTATGAGGGTTTCTTTTTAATTAATTCATGGGATGTTGGTGTCGCTGGCAAGGCCAGCATTTATTGCCCATCCCTAGTTGCCCCTGAGAAGCTGGTGGTGAGCTGCCTTCTTGAACCGCAGCAGTCCGTGTGGTGAAGGTACTCCCACAGTGCTGTTAGGAAGGGAGTTCCAGGATTTTGACCCAGTGACTATGAAGGAACGGCGATGTAATTCCAAGTCAGGATGGTGTGTGACTTGGAGGTGGTGGTGTTCCCATGCGTCTGCTTCCCTTGTCCTTTCGGGTTTGGGAGGTGCTGTTGAAGAAGCCTTGGCGAGTTGCTGCAGTGCATATTGTAGATGGTACACACTGCAGCCACGGTGCGCCAGTGGTGGAGGGAGTGAATGTTTAAGGTGGTGGATGGGGTGACAATCAAACGGGGCTGCTTTGCCCTGGATGATGTCAAGCTTCTCGTGTGTGGTTGGAGTTTTTTTTAAATTAGTTTATGGGATGTGGGCGCCTCTGGCAAGGCCAGCATTTATTGCCCATCCCTAACTGCCCTTGGCAAGTGGAGAGTATTCCATCACACTCCTGACTTGTGCCTTGTAGATGGTGGAAAGGCTTTGTGGAGTCAAGAGGTGAGACACTTGCCGCAGAATACCCAGCCTCTGTCCCGCTCTCGTAGCCACGGTATTTATGTTTGAAACCAACACCAGGACCTGAGCTCATAATCTAAGTTGACAGTACAGTGCAGGATTGAGGGAATGTTGCATTGTTTGAGATGCCATCTTTTAGATGAGATGCTAAACAGAGGTCCCAGCTGCTGGTTCAGGTGACGTTAAACATCCTATGTCACTTTTCAAAAAGCAGCAACTTTCACCTGCTGTGCAAAATTGCACCATCAACCAGTATCACCAAAGACAAGCTTAGCTGGTCATTCATCTTACTGCCATTTATGACTGCCGCGTTTAGTTAAGTAACAGTCACTGCACTCCAAAAGGTAATTGTGCAAAGTACTTGAGATCCCTAAACCAATCTGCCTCGAAGGCCCTCCTTAAAACTCACCTTTGACCAAGCTTTTAGTCAACTCTCCTAATATCTCTTTCTCTGACTCTGCGTTGTCTGATTAGGCTTCTGTGAGGCACGTTGGGATGCTTTTCTACATTAATGGCACTAAATAAAGTTGTTGAGCTGGACTCCAGCATGAATCAAAGTTTTTGGGAGACAAGGATGAAAATTGGGGGAAGAGGTGGTAGAAGTAGCTTTTCCAAATTCCTAACTTCCGTAAATTGATTTAATTGCATTAAATATTTTTACAACTTATCATTACTGTTTTAACAGCATACTACAGGAAACTTTGGTTTATCCAGAGGTTGTATGTCCGGAAACCTCGATCTAACGGCAGAAATCAGCAGCCGTTTTGGTTAGGTTTTTTTTCTTCTCCTAGCATTAAAAAAATTTTTTTTTTATAAACAGTCAGGCTCTGGAAAGCGTCTCTGTAGCTTAGCAACAGCTTCAGAGACGCTTCCAAGGTACAGGCCGAGTGTTTACAAGTTTGTTGTCAGATACGGAGATGAAAACCTCCATATCCTTCAACATTAGCGCTGGTCTATCCGGAAGTTTTGATAGATCGGCAGCAGCTCGGTCCCGTCGGTGCCGGATATCGCGAAATTTCCTGTATAACATTAATAGTTCACAGACCACTGCATTATAAAGCAAAACCATCCCTTTTCATGACCTTACATCGCATGCAATGCCGTTCCAGAACTGAAAATGAACACCAAAATTTTAATTGGAGCCCCGAGTTCTCTTTTCTACATAGCCATGTTGGATGTTCGAAAAGTTCTATAGCATCTTCATCTAAGTTGCCTCTGAATTAGAAAGCTGCAATTTATTACTATCATTTGGTGTTAGAGTGCAGCCAGAGGCAACTGGAATGAGGTTGGGTATCTCAGGAAATTGGCCTTGGTTACTGAGAACTCTGAAGTCTTGCAAAAGTAAGCACCATAAATGGAAAAGAGACCATATAATGTTTTACAGCATTCCTCAGTGAACAAACTAGCCATGAAATCAAAACAACTGGTGGTACTTTGGGGTTGGCATTATGTTGCCTCAGGTCAACACTCGAGAAAGAACAAACTAGCATTTACGTACTTGCATCTGATAGTCTTTCAATGTGAAATGGCATAAAATTCAGGAGTTAATTTGTGATTACATCTGTTATTCAGCAAAATTCTGTCATGGGACACCTCTTTCTCTCTCTCTCCGCCCCCGCCCCCCCAATGTATATAGTGAAAGCCTAAATTGTATAAAGCTACTAATTTCTGTTACAGAATTGTTCATACAAAACAAAGTTTGGTTTTAGAATAAAATCTTCACATTTGCAACAGAACAATATTTATTTAGTATTACATAGCTAGTAAGAGAAAGAACATTTTCAATGCAACTGAAACAATGCGTTTATAAATCAAAATATATTTTAGACTGAAGCACAAACTACAAAAAGCAACATTGAACAGTATAAATATAGGCCGGTATTCATCCCAACATGCGTATCAAAATCCCACAAAGATGAGATAAATAACCAGAAAATAAATTTTAGATGTCCTCCTAAGTAGCAAAAAATCATAGAATTGTCTATAAGACAGCCTGAATTGCTGAAACAGTGTGCGATGTGCTTATATGCAGACAACATACTGCGGAATAGGATCCACAATCTTTCCACATACGATGCCTTAATTCAGGATTACGGTCTATTTCAAAGTTCAACGTTAACTGGAGAAAACCAGAGGTCCTTATGTTAAGTGGCAGTTGCTTACACAGTGACACTGGGATATGTGATGGTATTTGGTCTCCCAAAGGGACAGTCTACTTGCATATAACTGCCCAAGCCCATAAACATATAGAAAGAAAAACTTGCATTTATATAGGACCTTTCACGACCTCAGAAAGTCCCAAAGTGCTTTACAGCCAATGGAGTACTTTTGAAGTGTAGTCTCTGTTGTAATGTAGGAAACGCGGCAGCCAATTTGTGCACAGCAAGCTCCCACAAACAGCAATGCGATAATGACCAGATAATCTGTTTTAGTGATGTTGATTGAGGAATAAATATTAACCAGGACATCGGGGAGAACTCCCCTGCTCTTCTTCGAAATAATGCCATGGTATATGTACATATTAGATGTTAACATACCCAAACTACTGGTAGACACTAAAGACCTTGAGGTGGAAAGCGGTCTGTCTCATTCCCAGACAAGGTGAACACTGCCACCAGCATGAATTATATCTTTGGATATCACTTTCTGAATCAGTGCCCAGGCAAACTGATGGAAGGAAAAACAGATGCCCCTGACCTTCCTTAGATTAAGTTCAACAAAGATCCACAGGGACAAACCAAAGGAGGGTGAATCTTCCAGATTCAAAACGGTATGACTGGGCATTCGATTTCAATACATGGAACCATGGGTTTGCCCTCTGGTGAAGGATGTAGGCTGGCTGCAGCGGGAGACGGTTGCAGCACCCAAAGTTACATCTCTTAAGAACTTATTTACAACCCTAGCAAAGAGAAGAATGTGCTTCGATGCAGGCTATGCACCTACTTTCTAGGGGTTGACTTGTGGATGACAATCCAGTTGTAAACGGTGTGCCCATTTTGTCAAAGGATGAGTGAACATAAAAAGGGGAGATATTTTTCAATGGGGGAAAAAAAATAAACCAAACTGATTCATTATAATTTAGAATAACTCAATGTGCAGTCTATAAAAGGCTTGCTACATAATTTAATTTCAGACAATTTTTCACTTTGTCCAGAACCCAGATGTTAAAACTGAACGACACCACCATTTCTTTCAACTCTAAAGCAATTGCTCCCCAGCAATGTAGTGTTTGTTGTATGGGTTTGCCTTTGGAGCTCCCAGACAGTCATGTGGGTGCAACTAAGACACAAGCATCTGATAGTAGCCTGTGATCCTAATCACGACCACATGTCTGACAGCGTTAAAATTGTAAACAGCTCCAGCATTATCCACTATGCCTCAGTAATTACACGAGGAATGGTAGCAGATTTACCATTTTTAAGCTATTCTGGGAAGTACTTCAGAATTAAAACATATCAACTACTCCAGCTTTAAATAACTCAACTGGTTAATTTCTAAGTAGATTTTTTATTGTGCAATAATACTGATGGCAAAGGAAACCATGAATCTCAAATATTTCATGCACATTCTATATTATGACAAAGCCTTTATTCAACATTGCATCAGTCAATGTATTCATGAAATAATCAGCTACGGTCTGACAGTTTGGGAGGAAAAAAAATGATCACATTTATTACCTTACTCCCATCACATGCAGACTAAAATACTGTAAATCAGCATATTCCGCATAGGGGGTATTAAAAATAAAAAGCTAGCAGTTAGGGTCTTACCTAAAAAGTTTATTGAAAGGTGCTTTTATATTATAGGAGCTCAGCAGAGGAGAGGTGCATGGTTCTCCCTCTATCAGCTGTGCTCTATGGTATAAACACCCTCCCCCTGCCCAGGGAACCAAGAGCAGTACAGATCTGTGTAAAAGTGGGCATACAAATGTACCACATTAAGTCATAAAGTAAACACAGGGAGCCAGTCGCCCACAGGTTCAACAACTGGGTGTACACATTACTGTACAGGAAACTCTTTTTTATCCGGCACCGATGGGACCGGCGTGGTGCCGGTTCATCAAAAAGTGCGGATTACAGAGAGGTACAGTAAAAGGTACGAGAGCCCCGTACACAGCCACAGATCCAGGCGTCCCTGTTGCATGGCAACAGGTGCAGGAACCCCGGCCACAGATCCAGGCGTCCCTGTTGCATGGCAACAGGTGCAGGAACCCCGGCCACAGATCCAGGCGTCCCTGTTGCATAGCAGCAGGTGCAGGAACCCCGGTTACACGGCCACAGATCCAGGAACGGCCACTAATATGAAGTAAAACTTACCTGAACCTACTCCTGAATTTTGCCGGTTAACACAGATTTCCGGTTATTTAGGTGCCGGTAAATCGAGAGTTTCCTGTACATAGTAAAGTACGGTACCACTGATGCCAAACTGTAAGTAAAAGGGAAGACTGATACACGGAGCCCCCATAGACAGACAAGGTTTTTTTTTTTGGGGGGGGGGGGGGGTGGCGGGGAGAGAAGAGAGCAACTGGGCAATATAAAAATGGCTCATCACATACTACTATTTAGCAACTGGTCTAAATGTTCTCATTCCTATAAGTACAGCTTTTTTATTAGCTATCAATGACCAGTAAAATAAAGGGAAATGAGTTTTACACGTTACAGTGAGCAATGGCACTAGCAATCTATTCAAGGAGAGCATATTCACATTATGTCGCTACAAAACAAGCTATTCTGTCTGATCCTCAAACCCATGGGGGACTGTGGGCACACTGTTTCATAAATTACCTTTTCATTTCATCTGCCTTAAACACCATCCCCCCAGCCAAAAGACCAAACAGATAATATCCCAATCTTCGACCAAGGGGAGGTACAACAGCAGCCACTGGTAATGCCTTCTCTGGTTTTACCTACAATTTTATAGGAAAACAGCTGGCCTTGGCTTCCTATTTCTCAGTGCTAGCACAACAGAAACCCGCTACACCTTGCATGGCGTGTAAATCCAGATTTTAACACTGTGGCACAGCATGTGAGGGCCAATGGCCTGTGTCACTTTGCAACCAGATTTCTCAATATTGCTTTTTAAATTATTTATGAATGTGGTTTTGCTCGGCATTTTCTTACGCTGAATTTAAATATTATGGACCATTTTAAAAATAAGGCAAATGCCACAAATTCACATGTATGCTCCAAACACATTGGGATCACAATTAAGCACCTCTTCATTTTTTGGGGCACATTTGAGAATTTCATTTTGGAAACCCTTAAATACAACAAGTATTTATTCACTACTATAGATCTGGTAGATTTATAAACAAGAGATGATGCAAGGGTGATTCTATGCCCATACAGTATGAATTAGGTTAAGTGTAGATGCTCTCAAGTATTAAACCTCTCTGTGACACCACTGCTCAAAGGAAGCTTTGTTCTTTCAAAAGCCGTGCCATTAAAGGCAGCTTTGAATGCAAATCTTTGGCATTAAATATTTCATGGAAGCTTCAGCAAATACTAACATTTACTTTCTTCTGCTCTGATGTTTCAGTCCTGCTCTTATCCAATTTCTACAGATATGTTAATATTGATGCATCACTTTTTCTGCTGGAAACGCAGTACATAAGAATCGCAAATTTGCGCCAACAAAACTGAAAGGAGGGAGAAATGAAATTCTCCAGTTCAAAGGTTGGAAGCTAATCTCATCAGGAACTTATTCGACAGCTGCTGTACTGGAACATGATCCTTTACAGCTGAATGGCCTGACAATTTTTAGTTATTTCACAAGTACTCATTAAAATAATGAAATCCTGGGGGGGGGGGGGGGGGGGGGGGGGACACAAAATATTTGGTTTTGATTTGAAGATTAAAATAAAATTTAAAATACAACCGTTTTCATTGACTGACTGTACCAGTCTCAGCTGATTAAGAAAAAACCCAGCTTGAAACTGGTTCTCCTAGAATGGAAGCTGATTTTAAGAATACAAAACATCTGTGTTCAACACATCAAGACTTCTTTTCCCAGATCAGTCTCTGTATCCTGTCTTTGTATCTAGGATAAAGTTAGGCTTTCTTGCATTCAGTTGTGATTGGCACAATCATCTCAAATAAAAAACATTTCATTTTCATTTTGAAGTCTTACAGCCTCAAAATGAAGCCAATTTTTTAATCAGTTTTCCCCCCAATGAGCTCATTATTTTAATAACGAAAGAGTCAAAAAAATTCTGAGATCATGCAACTTTAATATATTAAAGTATTCAATAATTGCTGTTCTTTCAAGTCTCCTGTGCTTTCATAAGCATGAGGATTTCTGAAATTTGCTAAATGCATAAATGTACCTACAGTAGGGCTAAGAACTATTAAACTAAAAATACAGGAGTGTCTACTTAGGGTTTCATTCTCTGAACCGGAGCATCACCTGCGTATCACTCGGAGTAAGCCAAGGTAACCAACAAGAAAAAATATTAGGAATGCACCTGAGAGACCTTTTTTGGCATCAGCGGCATTATTCACTGAACTGTTCCCTCACCGCACCATAAACAAGGACCATCCTCCTAGGTTTTTCAGTTCTTTCTCTCCCCCTGCCTACCTCACCACCACACCACCCCTCCCCGACCAAAAGAACCCCACAAAATGAAGGCATGAACAAATGATAAAATAATTATTAATCTAATTAAACATGGTAGAATGAGATCAGGAAGGCATTAGAATACTGGGGTTTAAACTCTGCAAGCTAGGTAATCTTACTTTCTGTTTCATTCCACCACTATCAAGAGCATGGTGGTCTTTTGTTGAGATGAGATATTGGTGTTCAAGACCAATCTACCAAAATGAAAATACACTATAGCAGAGACATCCAGACAACCTCATTACAGCCTTGGTCCAAACATGGACAAAAGAGCTGAACTCAAGAGGCGAGGTGAGAGTGACTGCCCTTGACATCAAGGCAGCATTTGATCGAGTGTGGCATCAAGGAGCCCTAGCAAAACTGAAGTCAATAGGAATCAAGGGGAAAACTCTCCATTGGTTGGAATCATACCTAGCACAAAGGAAGTTGGCTGTGGTTGTTGGAGGTCATTCATCTCAATCACATGACATCACTGCAGGAGTTCCTCAGGGCAGTGTCCTCGGCCCAACCATCTTCAGCTGTTTCATCAATGACCTTCCCTCCATCATAAAGGTCAGAAGTGGGGATGTTCGCTGATGATTGCACACTGTTCAGCACCATTCGAGACTCGTCAGATACTGACGCAGTCCGTGTCCATATGCAGCAAGACCTGGACAACATTCAGACTTGGGCTGACAAGTGGCAAGTAACATTCGCACCACACAAGTGCCAGGCAATGACCATCTCCAACAAGCGAGACTCTAACCATCTCCCCTTGACATTCAATGGCATTACCATCGCTGAATCCCCCACCATCAACATCCTGGGGGTTACCATTGATCAGAAACTGAACTGGACCAGCCATATAAATACTGTGGCTACAAGAGCAGGCCAGAGGCTGGGAATTCTGCGGCGAGTGTCTCACCTCCTGACTCCCCAAAGCCTTTCCACCATCTACAAGGCACAAGTCAGGAGTGTGATGGAATACTCTCCACTTGCCTGGATGAGTGCAGCTCCAACAACACTCAAGAAGCTCGACACCATTCAGGATAAAGCAGCCCGCTTGATTGGCGCCATCCACCACCTTCAACATTCACTCCCTCCACCACCGGCGCACTGTGTCTGCAGTGTGTACCATCTACAAGATGCACTGCAGCAACTCGCCAAAGCTCCTTCAACAGCACCTTCCAAACCCACGACCTCTACCACTTAGAAGGACAAGGGCAGCAGACGCATGGGAACATCACCACCTACAAGTCCCCCTCCAAGCCACACACCATCCTGACTTGGACCTGTATCGCCGTTCCTTCACTGTCGCTGGGCCAAAATCCTGGAACTCCCTTCCTAACAGCATTGTGGGTGTACCTACACCATATGGACTGCAGCGGTTCAAGAAGGCGGCTCACCACCATCTTCTCAAGGGCAATTAGGGACGGGCACTAAATGCAGGCCTAGCCAGCGACGCCCACATCCCATCAATGAATAAAACATTTTTTTTTTAAATATCTACTCTACTAACCATTGAGGAAGTCTTAAGTTTAAAAATAGAAGACATAAAAGCTTATTTTCTTCAAATTGGTCAAGTGCAGTCAACACAACAGGCTTTGAAGCATATTTAGCATTGACATAATCTGCTTGCTGCCTGAGAACTAGGATTGCCTTCTCCAGTAAAGGAGAATGGGAATCATTTATACTCAGTTTGCATGAACGTCTATCGGATGAGAGAAATGAAGAAAGTAACACATACAGGAACCTGTTACCCTTAGACAATGATAAGACTGTCAATCATCTAGACTCTAGTCTTTCTCCCAGGGACAAAAATATTGGAGCCTAATGGAACCCATTTCCAGACAGCTGCATGGAAAAGCAGATTTATCACGACAGAGGGTGTACCAGTATCCAGGTAGTTGGCAATGGGATTGTCCACTCTAGCCAGGTGCAGTGCTGACAGGATCTGTCAATAGCCAATTTAATGCGCTGTTGCACAGGATATACGGTCCCAAAATAGAAGTTGCAGATTCTTGTGTCGTCCTCATAACAATATACCTTAAAGTTCATGGTTCTGCTTAGCTTGTTTGTGAGGTCCTTCAAAAAGCATTTCCCAGGTATGCAAGTGGCCGTTCTAAACCCCTTAGAATAAATCTAGGCAGATAAACCAGGAAGCTACATAATGCAGGCAAAGTAGGTATTGAAAATGGCCTTCCAATGTTGAAACGATCACTGAGACTTCAAACAGTGCTTCAAACTGAACATCTACAATAAACTGAAATAAACGCAACGCCTTCTTTAACTGAAGTTAACTAGCTGGAAATACCATCTTAAACTGGCAACAAGAAAATAAATAAAGGGAGACACCCTTTGTACACAGCACAGAAAGAGACAGCCACAAGGGCAACACACACAGCTCGACATAGTTTATGGGGATTTTGCCCTTATAAATCTTTGTGTTGGTCTATTGGATTTGCTATTAAAATGAAAAATGTCATCTGCTGGAACACAGGAAAAACGATAATTTTTTTGCCAATTTATAGTAAGAATCAACCTTTAAAATAGCCGTCTAATCTCCTTCATGCAAGTGTGGGGAAAATTGTTACCAGCTGATAGACCAACTGCACCTCCAGAAAAAATAACCCTTCACACCAGCAGTTTTTCCAAATACATAGCAAAGGAGCACATAATAAGGTGTAAATCCAAGAAAAGTAGTAATAAGAGAATGTAAATAATAGATACAAACATTAATAGAAGGAAGAAATAGGGAGACACAAGGATAGATACAGAAAGAAAGGGAGAGAGATAGGGAGTACATTAGTCAGAAACAGTACTGGGTGCAGCTCAAGTTGGGATGAATCACTTAATATTTCTCAGTCCTAACAGAGACAAACACATTTCCATAAAAAGGTCCCTGAACAGAAAGGTGAGGGAACATCAACTGCAGGAAAGACATTAATGTTACATAGCGTATAATGTGTTTTGTTTCTTTTGTTACTCTAGACAGTACCGCAGTTTTTTTTTAAAATATCTCCAACCTCACTTCATCCATTCGATAAAATCTGGAAGTTAAAATAGATGGTGGGGGGGGATGTTGGACGAATGCAGAGCAATTTGTCCAGTAAACACTTTCACAGTAATGGAGGCCTTCATGAGGTTTCAAGATTTCAAACGCATTTGAAAATGACAGGATTATAAAAAAGTAACTTGGCTATCTGAATATGTTGAATTTGTTCATTTGTAGCTGTTTACCTTATTTCTACAAATGTACTTTGTAAACAAAACAAAACTCCAGAGAATTCAGAAACCTGTTCACTGCTGCCCAAACATTTCCCAGGGATATGATGCTCTTTAAAAAAAAACCTTCCTTGATTTTAGTAATTATAGAATTAAAATGCAGAAAACTGTGAATAACCTTTCGGTGGACAGTTTATTAGTGTCTGAACACTTAATTTAGATGTAATATTTCCCAAAATGAGACAGGAATATTAGTTTTATGTGACAAAGACTGAGGATAGAACTCAGATTTTTTTTTTTTTTTTTTTTTTATAAACAGCCACGCAACATATCTTATTCACATTCATTCTTTGTCTACGTTTAACTTAACTGAAGAAAATGACAAACTGTAAGAAGTTCTCATTGTCACAACATGACATTTAGCAATATGCACAATCACAGCTGCTTGCGACAAGCTTTTATGTGGAAATCCTCTCTACGGTTACTCCCCAACAACAATCTTTTCAGATCAATGCGCAACAAAATGGTGCGAGTGGCCGCAGATGTTGCCCTGGCTATGGCAGGCAGGTCCTTTGTTTGGTCCATGCACTCGCAGCTACTGCCTACACTATTTATATTTAAAACCTCAACTAGCTTTGAAGGCAATTTGGCCATCTGTCATCTCTGCTATTTCTTGGGACCATGAATATTAGTTACATCAGGCAGACAGTCCCTGGCAGGAAGACAGTGCACAAACCTATCCGATGTTCAGGAAATGATTTGCTTTCTATGTAAATGTTAGAACCAATCTCCTTTTATTTAGATATTACTCCCTGTAGGGAGACTGAAGAAACAGTGTCCTTTGCTTTAGCTTACATGGGCTCCAATGAAAATAAGGCCTTCACAACATCTGTTTTGCACAGCTTTATCTGCTCATAAAATTTAAGTATTCTAAATATTTAAGTAATGTAGGAGCATTACTTGAACTCTCTCCTATTTTACACTTCCATTTGTAGTGTTTACAAATATAATAGAAATACATGGAATACACAATAAAAGCTGCAACACATTAAATACAAGTTTCAGCAGAAATGATTCATCATTGTCCTCTTTCTCATAACTAAAAGACGTTAACTTGGCATCATCACAATATCACAGCCCTAAATCAAGTCTTCACACAGTCAAATATTGGTTGGCAGTTCAAATCTGAATAATTCACACAAAAACCAGGTTACTCAAACAGAATCTGTTTACCTAGCATCATTTCAGGATTTTTTCATAGCTTATGGCTGCTGCCGTCATTTAGTTTTCTATCCTTTACATCCAGAATGCATCTATTTCCTCCCTTCTCCCCATAAACTTTCTCCACTCATCTCCTGAAGGCTGGAGTAAAATTCCATGGGCCTAGCAGTCCTGTACCTTGTCTAAGTATCCACTCTGCACGTGAGCTCGTGAAGATGGGCAGTGTCCATGGGGTTTTCAACCATGTGCTGGGGGGCAGGGGGTGGAAACAGGTGAGCGCAATCCAGTTTTCATTTAACATCCACATTCATGCACTTTCCAACGAGGTAACTGGGTGGTGATCAAGAGCAGAAAACCCAGCTAAAAAAAATCCTCATCTCTTCCTTAGGCCAACCATGGCACCTCTATAGCCATGTTGGCTGTGATAAGCTACCTTATCACAAAGAATCAGACGGATCTCAGTATCAGAAGAACTTTACTTAATTTACTGTATTTAGTATATATGCTCTATTCTAACCTTGCTTCTCTCCCCAGCCCCCACCCAATTAAACTTTTAAATCTTTTACTTTTTATCTTCTGTCTATGGGAGTAACTTATGAAAGGGATTGCCATACGATGGGCTAAAAAACAGTTCCAACCACTGTTTTTGCTGCTTATCAATGGCACAATGACTTGAAGTCTAACATGGTCAAGCTACAAGATGCAACCAATTCAGTCCAGCCAGGAGAGGGCAGCCAGACAAGTAAACTTAACTGCAGCATGTTAAGGGTTAAAATTCATTTGCACTCTTGCACAGCGATTGGTAATGACATTAGTGTATAGGGTTAATCCCTTGATCAAGTGCTCCCCGCAGGGAATGCTGGTTGGAAAACTGCAGACCTAAAGATATTGCCTCCATTAGTTTAAATGGACAGAAAATTAAGACCCACAATTTCCCAACTAGAGCTCCCTGTGAGTGCCGCTACTTGACAGGAAGGGCCACTAGCGGAGAAAAATATTTACTTTGCTGGATGTACACCATCACTGTATACAATATGGCATGATCCTACAGAAGAAGATCTTCCTTCGGTAAGTAAAATCATTCTTCGGCAGAGATTGACCTGGTTGCATGATGCAACTAAGAAAATCGCAATATCCAATTGGCTGGATGGTTGGTCTTTGGTGCTGGTTGCCAGTCACAGAATCATTGAATAGTACAGCACAGAAGGAGGCCATTTGGCCCATTGAGTCTGCGCTCGAAGAGCAATCCAGTCAGTCCCACTCTCCCGCTCATTCCCCATATCCCTGCAATTTTTTCTCCTTCAAGTATTTATCCAGCTCCCTTTTGAAGGCTACTATTGGATCGGTTTCCACCAACCAGTTAATGAAAGGTAAAACTTTTCAGAGTTACTGACATTTCCAGAGTGGATAATGTAAGACAGGAAGAGGAAGAATCAAAGAGGGATTTAGAGTTTAGGGAGGAAAGGGGACAGAAAAACTACATTAGGTAGAGAAAATAAATTAAAAATAGAAGACTGAGGAATTGGGAAAGAGGATGGGGTGGGAGGGGCAAGCAGCATAGAAGTGTTTAGAATTTATTCTATTTTAACTGTATACAGTTAAAACTACTGCTAACTGACTTTATTACTCTTCATTTCAGTATCTTACAGCTGATAAAACCAGGGGGCCCAGGCAGGCAAACATTTCCCTCAACATAGCCAGCTGTCTAATAGAGAAATCCAACTTTTGTAAACGATGCAAAAATACCATTGTACAGAGTGGCAATATTAATGCTTCTGAATGTTATGTAAATTTTAAAAAATCTACACAAAACCATATGTGCAAAGAAAATGTACACCAATGTAATTTAATAAAAGTGATCTAACCAAGATTTTTTTTAAAGTTATATTAGGTACAAAGGAAATTAATACTAAAATGTGTTGACATAAATTAATTTCTCGCCTGCTAAACATCTTGTCTGATTTAACACATTGCTTTTGTAAATAAATGTACAATTCTAACATTGATTATAATGCTCATTTAGGCAAAGTCTGTGGAACAATTCTTAGTCTACAACATTCACTGAATAAACTACAAAATTATAATCTGGTCACAATTTTACTTTAAATTTGGAAAAAAACCACTGTAGTCTACCAGTGTTGAAACTGAATTTTAAAAGAAATAAAATGTTTTGATTTGCTAGCTTATTTACTGCATCTGTTATGCTACGTGTAAGAATGCATGTAAGACTTATTTCGATTGTGTGCAACATTATCTTTTCAACTACTTGCAGCATATGGATCTTGCACATACCCCATATAACTGTCTGTCATTTTCTTATACTTGTATTCAACATGGTATCAAGAAACTGAACTGATACAGCCTTCAACATCAAAATATGTCCACTTCATCACACAACCTTGTACGATTTTACAGGATTTTTAAAAACATTCACAATGTTGTAAAAAATGCTTGCACATTGCCCATAAAGCAGATTTAATCAAAAAGCTGCCCAGAATGCTGTGAAAAGACTGATTATTGTTTGGGGATGCATTATTTAACTCCATACATTTTTAATAGTTTTGAAATTGGCCTATGCAGGCCAACAAAAACAGAATGCTGCAACATTAATGCACAAGCCAGTAACTCCTGAATTATTACAGGGCTAAAACTGCCAGGTACTGCATTTCTAAAATGGGTCATAAATGTAAGATCAATATTGTACAGTAAATGGGACTTTTCATCATGAGATGGCTTGTGTGCTTTGCTCATTCCTATTTATGAGACGTGTAATGTATTGAGTAAACGTGTCTGCAGTAATCCCTACCGGCACCACAAAGGCAATTAAAAAAAAAAAATTAAAGGCTATTTCAACAACAAGCCTGCTCCTAACATTGTGCATCTCATTTCCATTTCTCCAGCCCTGGACAACACAATAAAATGCATCCTTTAAACAGGTTAGTCTTATCTAAAGGCTGCACCATCTACAAGAGATTAGCAAATAGCAACATGCCTTGATTGCTTATCTCCATGCACAAACATGGCTACAAAATGCCCGGCTTGATTGAGCGAGGTAATGGAAAACAGGAAATGAGAAGGCTTGGTTAAGCCGCAGATAATCGATCACTATATTCAGTGAAGTGTGAGTTGAGCTGTGCTAAGCTGCTTGGGGTAGCAAATACATCTATTGCTTCACTGGAATAAATAGCAAGGTCCAACCATTCAGCTATCTCTGGTAATCTCCAGTCAGAAACTCAAAGGTTGTCTTAGTCTGTTCTCAGCGACTCTACATTTGGGCATTAATTATTCTCTGCATTAGTTTATTCTATCTGCTCAATGTTAATGGAATGAGAACGATTTCAAAAGGATGAATCTAGTTATCCGTATTGTAATCTTGTACACTCAGATCGTTACAATTTGGGGGGGGGGGGGGGTTCCTTTTTAAATTTGGCAGGTAAAATGTGCCTGAGATATTAAGAATTAGAAAATTTGTTATAAGATATATAAAAATAATAGTTAAAAGCAAATCAAAGTGGCCCTTCAATGCCGGTCAAAGGTCACTGCTGGCTCTCCCTCATTTAAATCAGTGTGTGGTGTCTTTCTGCCCTATTTCACATTCATTTCCCTTGAATTCCATTAACATCTGTCTTTGCACAGTGCCTTGTTTCACAAAATGTCAAAGATGAGCTACTATGCAATGCATCTCTTACTAAATCAGTGCATGTTATACTTAATGACATAGATTTGCTCCGTTTTCACTGTATTATCCAAGCAGTGTTTCAGTGATTTCAACGCGATACCATATTAGCATTTTTACAGCTGCAATAAACAGTGTGCATTTTAAATTACATGAGCTCAATGTCAAACACAATCAGCAAACACGTTACCTAACAACTCATGGTATTACAAATACATTAAACTAATGATTAAATATGCATGGGTAATTTAATTCTACAAAGGGGTATACAGAATGGCAGTGTTCAGAACGCTAACATGCAGCTTGATTTTTTTTTAAAATGCTGTTAGAAAAGGCCAACTCCTTTTTTATGCTTACTTATGGATTACCATTTTAATATTACAACTAGAAACAATTTTTAAACAGGAAGATACACGGTAAAATGTGTTATATTCAATGATATACAGGAACAGGAAATAGGAAGAATAGATCACTATTACTGCACTGCAAAAAGATTCATTTATCAGTTCCCCAAAAACAGTCTCAAATCATTTTAGTGACACAGCTGGGTATCAAAATGAAGTTCAATTGACCTTGCATTACATTATGTTACAATCCTAATTCACAGATGCAATTTCACTGACTGATGAATTTGCAGAAGGTAATACGTGTCTGAGGTAAGACCATTAATTTCCCTTACTCTTAAAAGATAAAATTAACACACACATTGAGGCCAGCTCCAAAGTGAACAAATCCTTGGACTGTCAATCATTAATTACTAAAAAAAAAAGCACTGCATAGATTACCCGAGAAAAGTATTATGATAAAATAATTCAGTAAAAGGCATTTGACGGATTTATGGTTCAAAACTGAAAATAATTGATTTTTGGCACAAAGGTTAAATAGTATACATTTTAATGAGCAAATAATATTAATTTGTACTTTCTTTCACTGAACAATCTTCTGCTTGACTTTACCACAACTTTGGGAATGTTTTGGGGGTCTCCATCTTCCTCAGCCAGGATCACCAGCCAGAGACCCGCTCCCAGGTCTCTGCTGATGCCACTCACCACTAGGCAGTGCACTCGAGTAGCTCAGGCTGACTGACAACATTTGTCTCCATCCTCGTAAAGAAGTACTTTGTCTCCTCTTGGCGATTCTTTGCACAACCCAGTGATGTTGAGATACAAGTATTTTAGATTAATAACCCATCATCTAGGTAATTGCATCCTACCACTCTGGGATGCAGCACACTTGTACTCAATAGACTGCATCACCATGTCATGCTCTGTTAAAATTATTTAACTATCAGCATCACTGCAAGTATATTGAGTGCCAGCTTGGCTCAGTGGCAGTACTCTTACTTCTGAATCAGGTGGTCATCAGTTCAAGCCCCACTCCAAGACATGAGCACATAATATAGGCTGATATTTGTGTAGTAATGAGGGAGTGCTGAGTTATCACAGGTGTTGAATCTTTTGAATAAGCTTGTTCAGGTGGATGCAAAAGATCGCAGAGCACTAGTCAAAGATCAGCGGAGTTCTCCTGGCCAAAAATGACCACCAAAAACATAATAACTCATTATCACACTGCTGTTTGCAAAACCTTGTTGTGTGCAAATTGGTTGCCATGTTTGCCTACATAACAACTGTGATTCCATAATTCATTGGTTGCGAAGCGCTTAGGTATAGCTCAAGGACATGAAAGGTCCTATAGGTGCAAGTTCTTTCGTTATCTTTTATGATGCTCAAACATGCATTTATAGAAGTATAGAGCAGAGATAAGCATGAACTGAATTCAGAATCCAATACTAGCCCCTTCATCTTCAGATATAGTGTCCCCTTTTTTAAAAAAAATCTGTACCCAGGAATTTCCTCTCGAGCAGCAATGCTGCCAGAGATAGAGGGTTGGAAGTTGGGACTGCCACTGACTGCAGGAAGTTACCTTATTTAAGTTTCTGGTAGGCTCCCAATGGGATTGCTATCCGGGCCAAGCAGCCCACTACTTGTGTTGGGGTGGGAATTCTGGATGCCTGCTGCAGCTTTAAAGAGCTAGGCAGAATCATATTTTTGAATCCAGCTGTCTCTATCAATAAGTCAACAATGCAGCATTATTATCTTGCCCTCGATTCTCTCTCTCGATGCTGAAATGCCTAGGAATGCAGGATGGCAGTTGAGTATATAGGAACATAGGAACTGTTGGACCAAAAAAGACCACGGTCCATCTAGTTTGCTGTCTACCATCCTATTGGTCGCATGATACAACAATAATGGAGTTGTTGACTAATCATAACAATCAATCAATTAGTCTAAAACAGACCCAGACATGAAATGAGGAAAACCCCCAGTGGTGGAAAGATTTGGGAACCATATGATGCCACTCGGTGATTATCATCTTATGTAAATATCCACACTCGATTTTCTGCCCATCCCCACTCAAGACAAACCAGAAAAGCAGCCTAATTTGGGAAGATAATCCTGCCTAAAATGTCCTTGCATCCTACTTACCACCCATTCCAGCACCATTTTCTCTGCCATTGTGGCTGTCTAATAGTAGATTGTGTCTATAATTCATAGCAGTTCAGTGGAAGCAGACATAGGGGATTTCCTGAGAGCTTTGTAGTGGGTCTGCATCTGTATTCCCTAGAGGTATAATATGCCAGGATGGATATGCAACTATATCGGACGGCAACGTAGACAAACGCATGAAAGTATCTAGTAGCAGTTGGAACAAAAATGTGACATCATAAATGCCCAAATAATTAATGGTTCTAAAGCTCCACTAAAGCTCATCATCAAAAATAAGCAATACAGTGATTATTCAATCAAAAACATGCAAGTTTATCAACAGAGTCCACAGGGATCATGATGCCATGAAATCACGATCACTCTCCACAGGTTAAAAAAAAAAATTACGACAAAATACAATGCGCATAGGTTAACCACAATTCAGCTAAGCAGCAATACGTACTAAACATATTCAAAACTCATGGGAACCAGGAAATTAGTTCTTAGCAGGGGTTGTTCTTATCAAGACTTGCGCCTCTCTAGTGGTTTGAACCTGGGGGGGCAGAGGTAGAGAATGAAGAAAATAGTTTTTACGTTTAAGCACAGGTTTAAAATCACAAATATAGTACAAGGTTTGGCGATACACACATTTTAGAGAGTTATCACCAATAAACTGCAATTCCGTGTAACAAAAGGTATACACTAAGGACATTATTTTTATTTTTCCTCAAACATCATATTTATCTGTAGACATCATGGCAGCTGAGCATCATTTTCCTCCAGGTGATTTCATTACACACGAATAGGCTAGTGGGAACAAAAAACGCAAGCTAATAATCATACACATTAATAATCCTCCTTTCACTTCTGAAATAGCTAAATTGTCATTTGATCAGCATAACTTTCAAAAGGTTCAGAAACACAGGTGGAGTGCCCAATACCTGTGCATCATGGCTTGACAAAATTGGAATTCTAATTTACTTACAAAGCCCACTCTCAGCAAAAGGTGATCACAAACAACTGCTTCCTCTACTAGAAATGAACCATTACGTGCAGGATTTAAAAAAAAATCTCTACACTCCTACATTTAAATGATGCATATCACACACAAAAATACCTGACACACCTTATATTCTTTTGCAATCGGATTGGTAAGAATGTATCACACGAGTTTCTTTCTTCCAATGTCCTAATATCTTTTCATTGTATTTAGCAAATGTGTGCAGTTTTGGTCGCCTTACCTGAGGAAGGACGTTCTTGCCATGGAAGGAGTGCAGCGAAGATTCACCAGACTGATACCTGGGATGGCAGGAATGACGTATGAGGAGAGATTGTGTTGATTGGGCTTATACTCACTGGAGTTTAGAAGATTGAGAGGGGATCTCATCGAAACCTATAAAATTCTGTCAGGCCTGGACAGACTAGATGCAGGAAGGATGTTTCTGATGGCCGGGGAGTCCAGAACCAGGGGTCATAGTCTAAGGATAAGGGGTAAGCCATTTAGGGCTGAAATGAGGAGGAATTTCTTCACCCAGAGAGTGGTGAACCTGTGGAATTCTCTGCCACAGAGGGCGGTGGAGGCCAGTTCATTAAATATATTCAAGAAAGAGTTGGATATATTTCTTGAGGCTAAAGGGATCAAGGGATATGGGGAGAAGGCAGGGACAGGGTACTGAATTTGGATGATCAGCCATGATTGCATTGAATGGCGGTGTAGGCTCGAGGGGCCGAATGGCCTACTCCTGCTCCTATCTTCTATGTTTCTATGAAGCAAACATCTGGCTCTGTAAGGATTGGTCATGCAGGTGGCCAGTCCTTCAAAGCCACTTATTACAGTACATCACAAGTGTGATTTCATGGTTAGCAGCAACTTATACTCACATGTAGTTATGTATATATGTATGCAAAATATCTGTGAAATATTTCCTCTCAACTTATCCATTATGAATTCCTACACCCATATGGAAACAACCAATGGTCACACTGTAATTACAGGTAGACTATCCTTTATCCGCACTTCCAAAAACCTCTAAAAACCGAAAGTTTTTTCGTGGAGCGTAAGTCGTGCGCACGACATGACCCGAGTGGCGCCAAACATGACAGGAGTGGTCCGGGAGCTCTGCCTTTCCCTGTGAGCAGGGCAGAGGGTCACAGAGTTCCCTCCTGGGTAGGAGATTGCAGGCCGAGCCGGGCAGTGTGAAGGAGGTACCAGGAGAGTGAACCCAACAATACAGCGGCCCGTCCGATAGTCTTTTCTCCACCACCACCCCCCCCCCCCGCCCCGACCTGATTTGCGGGCCAGCTTAGTGTAGGAGTCGGCTGATATCCGGCTTTCCCACAACTGGCGGTGGCAGTCGAGCCCCAGGCCCCTGCTAAGTCAAGGAATTCAGATACGGAGCAGGGGGAGCCGGAAACCTCGATCCAACGGCAGAAATCAGCAGCCGTTTTGTTAGGTTTTTTTTCTTCCCCTAGCATTTTTTTTTAAACAGTCAGGCTGTGGAAAGAGTCTCTGTAGCTTAGCAACAGCTTCAGAGACGCTTCCAAGGCAGGGCCCGAGTGTTTACAAGCTGTTGCTAAGCAACAGTGTTTGTTGTCAGATACGGAGATGAAAACCTTCTGAAATCCGAAAAATTCCGAAAACCGAAACACAGCTGGTCCCAAGGTTTTCGGATAAAGGATAGTCTACCTGTATACCCTCCTAAAAGGTAGTGGTGCTGTAGCATCTCAGTTTTGCATCTCCTCAGCCTATATTGCAGAGTAACTCTTATGCTGCAACCAACTTCACTTCTCTGTTCCCCAAAATGCCATAAATTATTGTACAAAAATAAAGGTAGAACTTTAAAATGGCAACAACTCCTCTGCCACCTACCCCTGCTTCACCTGAAGACTACACATTGTCTTGATTTCCCATGTGCGACACCATGGGAATTTGAGGGATTCGATCAGGAGCATCGATATTGAAATAAAAAACAGAAAATCTGAATTGTCTAAAGGGATTATATGTGATCAAGAAACAATAGAAAACAGGAAACATAAAACACAGATCCGTGTTAAGAATGAAATCATGCTATTTAAACTGAAGAAAGCAAAGCTCTCTACAAAGTGAGGTGTCATCGGTGCTATATATGCAATACCAAATAGTATGTTCCACTAATAGTTATTTTTGCCCACTTGAACCAATAGATGAACTTCAATATACAGTTCTTTGTGTACAATGAATACTCCCAGACACACACTGGTTACTATATGAAAAGCCTCAGCTACATTGCTTGTGTATAGGAATTAAGATTAGCATGTAAATGCTCAGGTCATAAACTTATGAAAGATTTCGCAATACAACATGCATACATCAACACAGGGGCAGCATTACTTAACAAAACCTTCAGAATTTGCCTACATTAAAACAAGTGGTGGACAAAAGGCAATGATGTTGCCATAGTTGCAGCTGTGATGTTTGTGTTTTTTTTTTACAATAGGCAGCAGTCACAGTGCCAAAACAAATTCATAACTGGAGTTTGCTGTATCTATTTATATACATTTATTATAATTTATCCAGATTATAAAAATTATGCATTTAATGCACACATCATGTCTGTCACAATTCACCATCACACTCCTCAGGTTGCTCGTTAAAGGTCACACTTCAAATAAAGTATAAAGAAATAAAGGAACTCGCCACAAATACCAGAGCCAGAATATCTGCAGCTTCTCAACAATTAGATTTGAAGCCTACAAGAAAGACACAGCTTCACTTTAGTGTTTTACATGGTATAACATTCCTGTCCTACATCGGCACATCCCTAGACCAGGCGTGGTCAGCGCCACAGGAAATTTGCTAGTATAATCAAAGTCTTGGACCAAACACATCTGTCGCATCTAAAAGTCCTACACATGCAAAGTCCATGTTACATTTCATCTGATTGAATATAATAATTGAGCCAAAAACCAGCAATAAATCGTAACTGAACAATCTTAAACAAACTTATATATACAAAAAGAACAAAGCAAGCCAGTTATTGCTTGCAGGTTTCTTTATAACCTGGCAATATCCTCAAGGAAAGGAGCTGAGGATTGATGAGCAATTAGCAATCGACTAACAAATTTCTCCAGGCAACAGAAAATAGGCTACTGTTGACATTCGGATATGCCTATTCAGCAGTAGCCTTATAGGGTCATGCTGGGTTAAACGCAGCTTCACTTTAGCAGCTAAGCATCTCAACATTGCTCCAGACCCCAGGCTACCCACGAGTATCTCCATGGGGGTTATCAGCTTTTCTGATCTGAATGATTCAAAAATATTGGCTCTATGTTTGGAACTACATGCTCTGGTAAACCAGTCATTTTGGGGAGCTCAAAACATCCTGCACAATGATAGAAGTGTACAGCAAAAAGTAGCCATTCACCCCATCGAATCTTAATCAAATTTTTTTCTTTTTCAAATATTTATCCACTCCTCTTTCAAAAGTGATTAAGGATTCTGCTTCCACCACTGTTCCTGTCAGGGCATTACATGTCCCAAGTTTCACCATTCATTCTTTTGGTGATGATCTTACATTTATACCCTCTAGTTACCAACTCATTGACCACTGGAAATAATTCTTCCTTAATTATTTTATGAAAACCCTTCCTAATTTTGCATAACTCTACAGATCTCCTCTTAGCCTTCTCTGCTCTAATTTCTCATAATTAAAGACTCTCATTCCTGGTATCATCTTTGCAAATCGCTTCGGCACCCTCTCCATAGACCTGGTATCCTTCCTAAAGTAGGGCATGCAAAACTGGTCATAAAAATCTAACTGCAGCCTACCCAATGGTCTGTATAGGTTTTGCATTATCTTTGCTTTTGTACTTTGTGCTCCCATTTTATAAAACCCAAGAACCCATATCTTTTTTTAAATAAACATATCTTCCCTCGCTTAAAAGGTTTATCTAACTGACACCCGTGAGTCCTTCTGCTGTTCTACTCCTTCTAAAGTTTTACCATTTATTACCTGTGTATAAATTTTGATTGTGTGCTTATTTTAGGAATTTCTGCAATTTGAAACATGACAGCCCTGAGTGAGTAGAAGAAAACAGAATCACCCAACACCTGCAGAGCTCTTCCTAAGCAGATCTCCAACAGCAACTATCTTGCATATATGGAACTCCATCACAAAGTGCAACAAAATTACATTTAGAAAGCTGCTAGTCAAAACTGATTAAGGACATGAAATCTAAAATAGTGATATTTGACAGTTGCCTGTGAGCTTCGCCGAGGCTGAAACATTATTTTCTGATTACATGTTATAAACCACAAGTTGTTTAAACAATTATCTGAAATAAGAGATTGTGTTGCAGCTTTCAACAGAATCATAGCCATCTGTTATCTTTATAGTACATGTTGTGTTCCATCCTATCCCTGTGCATCTTCTACTGTTCCTGCCAATGTGCTTCATCATTTAGGTACGACTGCCAATTTCAGATTTTTGAGTTCAAAGCTACCTTTAATGCCACAATTATTTACTGCCGAAGCTTGGTTCTACCACGCCTTTCACTGAATTTTGACTCATGGGTGGCAATCTTTAATTATTGCCATTAAGACCACAGGAATATGGGTTTTCTGGCAGAACAGGTTGTGGAAAAAGAACTGAAAACAGCTGGGTGACCCAGAAGTGCAGAATGGTCTCTTCTGATTAACACCTTCTCCCCGTTACTCGCATTATGTAGTTGGGCGAGTTCACGGCAATAATTCTGTAAATAAAAGTATCCTGACACTAGAACTGGCGAGCTCAAAACCCTCAATCTGCCACATAAGGATTTCTGTTATGTATCCACATAGATTTTCTGATTTCCAGCAAGATAAAGGTTAAAAGGATGAGGCCTTGCAATAGCTTAATCCGTCGAGCATCTACCTGAAAATACAAAATTCAGTGGTATTTTCAGCATTTCGGAGGACCCTACCTTTAAACAAATAAATTGTAAATGTCAGCATCACAAGTCTGCGAAGAATAGCTACTTATTTCCAATTGCATATTGTGACTTATTCAGTTATTTCCCACTGCCTGTTGTTGTATTTTCTCTTCTTAAATGTATCGAGCTTATTTTGTCTGCTAAATTCTACCACTATTGATCTCTCTTCCTCCTTGATCTTTGCCCTTTAATGCCTTCTTTCTAGCCTTCAGTTTCTCCTAGCTTCATTCTTGATCTCTGCTCCAAAAGGTCTCACTATGCTTTATTCCTAATGTCAGTCTTGAATCATCGGTCTCCCATTTTCTTCCTTCTATATTTCAGTGCGAACTACATCAATGTGGCATCAGAGTCGTCGCGGGGGGCGGTGGTGTTACTGAAAATAGTGCACTTTTATTCTGTCTGACTCACCAATTCCTTACAGACCTATAAAGACTTTGTTAGGGAGAAACTGCGATTCAAACAGCTTAAGTTACCAAACAAGGTAATTATTACTGGAAGGTGCTTAAAAGCGATACTAAATTTAACATTTTGTTTTAATATAAAAAGGACCATAGCCCAAAATATATAATGTAAGGCCCCATGCCAAGATTTTCATTATGCTTTACATATCACAATGAGATTACCAGATCACCAAATCATAACAATTAAAACAAATAGACAGCCAAAATATTGTAAATTTTGGTAACCTTTCCATTTTCTTTGCAAATATAATCCATTTTATTATGGTTATCTCAAGGCCATTTTTTGTTCTATTGCCATGTTGCTTAAAATGTAACGGACAAGACAGCAGCCAGGTGAAATATCACCAGCTCGGTATGTAGTACTGCACTGCAATACGGGAACATCCTTGTCCCTACCTAGATGAAGTCTATCTCGATGCAGCCCCAATTCCAAGAGAATTTTTGGATACTAACTCCAGAAGTATCATTCTAAAATTGCACCAATAGATCCAAAATTTGTAATGAACAATTTCAGTCCAATGGTATCTCCTATGGATTTCCGATGCCAGAGTACTTTTTTTGGAAACCTTGTTAGAATAAATCCGTTTTTCTGAAAAGATGATCAACAGCCAACAGTGCTATTAAAATATAAATATGGATTATGTGCCTTGAGCAGTTCATGATAAATTATTCTTGGTTATCCTAGCTACTATGCATTATCCTCGCTACAGCAGCTTGGCAGAGGAAAGAACTTTCTTCTCTGATGCACATTACCTTCACACATTGTGATGCTGACTTTAACAAATAGCCAGAATAACTCTAGTGTTACAAGCACAAGCAACAGGAAGTGCATCACTTGTCTTTTAGTTCACTGCAGTGCCCACAGGAGTGTAGTATTATATAAATAATAGCAAACATTGCAGTAGGCTTCTAAACATATTTTGTAGTTTCTGAAATATTTCATTTTAAAATAATGCATTAATTTAGATACTATATGTGCACTATGAAATTAACTCCCTTTACATTCTAAGCGCCCACAGGCTTAGATATGTCAACCATTCCACAAGCAAAATTGCTTTTTGAAATGCTGCATCATATGAGACACATTGCAAATGATCTCCTTGTTTCACAACTCCAGGTTTTATTTTAAAACCATAAAGGAGTTATTTTTGTATAAACAGCCAGGCCCTAATGTTATTACATAAAAAGGAAGTAGAGTTCAATAGCCTGAGGGTCAGCAATTATTCCAATATACACACATCTGGGTGCTTGGAATGGGCTGCTAGTTTCTGCCCATGCAAGCTTTTATTTTGCTTTTAATGCTCCATGCTTTTAATGGATGATTAAAAATGAGAAAATTAGTAATCACATGGACATTTCACTGGTTTTATGGTGCAGCAGCAATTTAAACAAGGTAAACATTTCAATGATGAATCAATTCCGAAGCCTCAAAAGTGCAAGAATGAATCTTAAGAGATTTGAGTCTTAAAATGTTACTTGATACCACATTCTGTTACATGCTAAGAATGCAATTATTTTAAAAGGTTAACACTGAATGTAACAAACACTTTGTACCACTGTAGGTCACACATTTTCATTAATTCCATTTCAGTGAGAAAGAAAGGAGGACAGTACATCCATAGATTACCTGCCAGAAACAATGATGGTGAACCAACCAATAAGAAAATAGAAAGTTTTGCCCTTGCACAAACAACAAAACTTTACATAGCGCATTCAACGCAGAAAAACGTCCCAAGGAGCTGCACAGATGTGTAATCCGAAATAAATAGCTGCCGAGCCAAGGAAGGAAATATTAGCAGGAGTGATCAAAGAGGTAGATTTTAAGAAAGGTCTTAAAGGAGAAGAGGGAGGTGGACAGGTAGAGCGACTTGAGCAGGGAATTCCAAAGCATGAGTCCTAGGCCGCTGAAGGCACGGCCGCCAATGCTGGGGCGAATGGAGGATAAGATGCACAAAAGGCCAGAGTCGGGGGAGCGCAGAGGGTGAGGTGTAGAATTGGAGGTGGTTACATAGATAGGAATGAGCAAATCTATGAAGGGATTTAAATACAAGGAAGAGAATTTTAAATTGCAGGCGTGGGGGGTCCAGAAGCCAATGTACGTTAGCGAGGATGGGGGCAATAGGTGGGCAGGATTTGATGCGGGATAGGCTGTGGGCAGCAGAGTTTTGGATGAGCTGGTTTATTGCGGGTGGAGAATGAAAGGCCAGCTAGGAGAGTATCTGAATAGTTGAATCTGGAGGGGGCAAAGACATGGATGAAAATTTCAGCAGCAGATGGGCTGAGACTGGTTTGGGGACAGACGGTTACAGGGGTGGAATTAGGCAATCCCTGTGATGATGAGGTTATGGTGTAGGAAGCTCAGCTCGGAGTCAAATAGGATGCTAAAGTTGCAAAGAATCAGTCCGAGATAGTTGGTGGGGAGTTGTATGGTATGGGTGATAAGGGTACAAGGAACCGAAGACAACGGCTTTGGTCTTCCCAATGTTTAATTGGAGGAAACTGTTACTCATCCAAGACCGGACGTCGGATAAGCAGTCTGACAACACAGAGGCAGTGGAGGAATCAAGGCAGTTGGTGGAGAGGTAGAGCAGGGTGTTTTTGGTGTACACGTGGAAGCTGACCTGATGTCTGTGGATGATGTTGCCAAGGAGCAGCATGTAGACGAGGAAGCGGACAAGGCCAAGTGCTGATCCCTGGGAGACATGAGGTAAATATGTGGGTGTGGGATTAGAAGCCATTGTTGGAAATGCTCTTGTCTATGATTGGATAGCTGAGAGTGGAATCAAGTGAGAGCACTGAGCTGGACAATGGAGGAGGGGCGTTGGAGGAGGATGGTGTGATCAACCGTGTCAAAGGCTGCAGAGAGGACAATGAGGGATAATGTACCTTGCATACAGGTAGCAACTCACCCCTGCATTGCTCCAACTTTGGACTCTTGTGCATCCCCTACTCCATTTGCCCTACTGTTTTTTTTTTAAATTTGGGAAATTATTTAAAGCCGGAAAAAAATACGGGAAAGTGATGTTGAATGTCCAGTTCCAGTTAAATTTTGTCAGGTGTTGTCCCCTTTTTGAAAGTGTTCATCAAGGTTATTTAAATCATCTTATGAGAGAGGAGAAAAAGTTTACGCCCCCATTTGTACCTCAGAGTCTGAGAGAGACGGAGGGAATGGCAGCAGAAAAAGAAGCAGCAACTTCTCCAAAACTAATCCCAACTCATCACCAAAGCTGGGGATAGATAACCTCATCGTCTTCTTAGGAAGTTTAACCACTTTCTTCACTTTCTCATTTGAACTCAGTTTGGAATGAGAGTTTATTTTATTATTTTTTTGTTATGTTTAACGACAGCGTTGAAGAGGGAAAGAAAAACTTGGAGCAACTTCTTCTGTCAAAGCTGCATTGAGACTTGAAAGAATTTAAAGATTTTTAATGAACTTTTCACAAAAAACTTCCCCCCACCTCCCAAGTTTTGATTTTGGAAGAAGCAAGCAAAAATCCATTTTCCCCTCATTTAAACAAGTTTCAACCAGGTCTTGAAGTGCAAACGCTTTTAAAGAGGCTCTGAATTGCTTAAAATGTTTTAAAATAGAAATTTCTCATTATTTGTTTTAGAACGATCGACTGAAGTGAGTAGCTTTACACAAACATGCAACCATGCTGTTGAGGAGGGGAAGAGCAGGAGCATTTGTAGGAGTTACACATTACTTTTTTTAAAATAGTAAGACATTTAGGAAGAGAAACAAAAGAGGGGAAAAACACAAACCATTTTATTTTGTCTGTCATTCTATAGTCCGAACAAGTCCCAGGAATAATGTAAAAATAGATTTCCTCTTAAACATTTAGTGGCGTGTTAATAGAAACAAGAGTTATGTAATGATGTATAAAAATTGCAGGGAGCTACTTTAGAAGAAACCACTATTTGTTTATTGAAAAAGACACAGAAAATACTTCGATTACGCTGATAATGTACAATTTCGATTTGGTATAAATGTTTGAAATATGCGATTAAAAATTGAGAGTACAATGAAGTTTGTTTCCTGCAATTTAATTGCAAAGTACCTAAAATAATTCAACACTTTTCGTGGTAAGAGCAGGGATTAATATTGTGGAGAATGTTTGAGAGAAAAACATTAGAAGTGAGATCTGGAAATTAACATCTTTATGTCACCATATTAGTAAACATTGCCAAGTCATTCTGATTGGTTCTCCTGTCCTGGAAGAAAGATGAATGTTTATTTCTGTTGAATCATAGCTTGACCTGCTTTTTGATTTTAATTTGGTGACGCAAATTGTGCATGTGTTTTTCTGCACTTGTGCTGCATTTCTGACATATTACATGGGGGGGGGGGGGGGGTGGGGTGCTGGTTCACGACGACAATGTTTATTAAATGGAAGTGATTGAAGTTGAAAATACGGATACCCATTCTTGTTCAATTGTTCCAATTCTTTTTAATGCTGTGAACTAAAGAACTACAGCAGTTTCACCGACCAGAAACATTAACTCGGTTTCTCACTTCACAGATGCTGCCTGACCTGCTGAGTATCTCCAGCATTTTCTGTTTTTATTATAGCAGTTTATACTTGTTGGTTGTCTGGTTGCATTGTGATTAATATTCTAATCACTTATGTGGACGTACAGCACATCAGCACTATAAGAAAGCCGCTGCTCCTGCTGCTTGTGCAGCCACTGCTGTAGTGACACGAGGGATGGGCTAATACGATGAAAACTTTAAAATTAATACAAATTGCACGGATATTCCTCTTTCGGCTCACGTTAGGTTTTTGGATTGTTTGTCGATGCATAACCGTGTAACTGAGTGACATTTCTGAAGTGTTAATGCATTATTATGCAGTTCTTTTATATCCCAGTCATTTTTGACAAGTAATTTTGTTTTAAATGGAGTTTGTACATGATGAAATAAAACCTTTTAACTAATTCTACCATAAACAAACTTGCAGAATGGGCATGTAAATGACAAACGAATTTCAATATAGTTAAGTGGGAGGTGGTGCATTTTGGTAGGAGGAATAAAAAGTCTACCTGCTCCTTGGAAAATAAAAAATCTAAATGGGGTAGAGGTGCAAAGGGATCGAGGGGTGTAGCTTCACAAACCATTAAAAGTAGCAATGCAGGTTAAAAAAGTCATAAAAGTGCAAATAAAGCACTGGGGTTAATTTCTAGAGGAATAGAATTCAAAAGCAGAGAAGTTGTGTAAAACCTGTATCGAACCTTGTCTGACTGTCTCATGATTTGAGATGGTGGGGTGGCAATATGGCATTACTGTATACAGTACTAGCTGAAGTGCCCGGCGGTGCCGAGGCTTTTTCGAGGGCATGTTGTTGTTGGAAGAGAGAGAGAGCGCAACTGGGGGGAAGAGAGAGAGCGACTGGGGGGAAGAGAGAGCGCGACTGGGGGGGAAGAGAGAGAGCGAGCGACTGGGCGGGGGGGAAAGAGAGAGAGCGAGCGACTGGGGGGGGGGGAAAGAGAGCGAGCGACTGGGGGGGGGGGGGAAGAGAGCGAGCGACTGGGGGGAAGAGAGAGCGAGCGACTGGGGGGAAGGGGAGGGGAAGGGGAGGGGGAGGGGAGGGGGGGAAGGGGAGGGGGGGAAGGGGAGGGGGGAAGGGGGAAGGGGAGGGGGGAAGGGGAGGGGGGGAAGGGGAGGGGGGGAAGGGGAGGGGGGGAAGGGGAGGGGGGAAGGGGAGGGGGGAAGGGGAGGGGGGGGAAGGGGAGGGGGGGAAGGGGAGGGGGGGGGAAGGGGAGGGGGGAGGGGGAAGGGGAGGGGGGAGGGGGGGAAGAGGGGGAGGGAGGGGAAGGGGGGGAGGGAGGGGAAGGGGAGGGGGGGGAGCGGAGGGAGAGGGAGGGGGGGGAAGAGTCCCCGAGCCCCCTGATCTCCGCCCACCCCCCGGATCTCCCGAGGCTCCCCCACACCAAACACCGAACTCCGGAGGCCCGATCTCCCGAGCCCCGCACCCCCCCCCCCCGCTCTCCGGAGCCCCGCCCTCCCGAGCTGGCTTCAAGTCCGCCGATTGCGGCTGTGAGAGACGGCTGGCGGGCCCGGTTGCCGGGGTAACCCTTCCCGCTCACCAAGCCCCGCCCGAGATCCGCACTCCCGAGAGCCCCCCCCCCTCCCCGCGCCGAGTGGGGAACAGAGAGAGACGCCGCGTCTCAGCTGCTCCTGCTGCGCGTGCACCCTGACCCTCGTGACTGACGCCGTTGCCCCGGGTAACGTGACACCGGGGGGGGGGGGCGAGGAGCTTAGCAGAAGCCGTGGGACAATTACCTAGCTCGGGCCTGGCTGGGCAAGAAAGGCCCAGGCTTTGAGGCCTAACAAAAACGGGGAAAGGTAGGAAAAGGAATCTTCAGGTTAGAGAAAATATTTACAAATGAATGAAGTTTTCTTTTTAAACAATTTAATAAAAGCAATTTTATTTTGCTGGAAATGTATATTTGAAAAGAAAGACGCAGAAAGCAGGAAAAAGAATGGAAGCAAGATGGCGGCTACTCACCTCGGTTCAGAACGATAAGGCCCGCCCACACACGCACCGATTGGTCGACCGTCAGGTCGCCAAAGCGTAGGATTGGTCAATCGTCCTGTCACTCGACCGTAGGAGGGCCCGGCTGCACGCGCCAGGAACCTGGCGTACGATTGGTCGACCTCGAGGGCACTCTGTCGCTAATAAGCGGATAATGAGATGCTAATGAGCGGAATTTTGAAGGTTTTTCGGATACCGCGGGCGCAATTTTTGTCCAGCCGAAACGTAAATACGCTTACCATCGTTTTGGAACGGTGAGCTTTCTTTCGACGTAACGCACGCGTAGGTACGCTCTGTAACTTTCGAGCGCATAGCCGGACAGACGCACACGTGAGGACAGACAGAAGGACACAGACAGATAGACAGACAGAAAGAAGTATCCGTTTATATATATAGATATGCTTTTAAGTGGTTGCTGTTGCTGTAAACGTCGTTGTAAAATTTGCCTGCGGACGAAAAGGTCACGCTCAGAGGAGTTCATGGCCCACTCAGTACAAAAAAAGAGAACACATTGGTGGTCACCTGTCCCAATACCTATGTCTTTGGCTCTGTCAACTTCTGCCTTATTACATTCTTGTGAAGCGCCTTGGGACAATTTCCTACATTAAAGGCGCTATTTAAATGCAAGTTGGTGTTAATTAGCGCAGCAAATAGCCATAAAAGGGCTCTGACGAAGAGCAGGTTTAAGAACAATAATTAGACATCCAGCAGTGATAGATACGGGACTTCATTCTGCTAACGGACCACCGGAAAACTGAGCTTTAAGTATTGGCTTCAGCTGTATCCTGGACTTTAGCAACAGAGAGACAGACTCAATTTTTGTCAACAGATTTCAAAACACAATCCTAAACTTTTTTTTTGATCAGACAGGTGGCATGCATGGAAACCTATCGCCATATTTAACAGTCTCCCAACCAAGCTACTGAGAAATCCACACAAGCAGAGTTTCTCTTTGCCTGAAATGGAGTGCACACCTTCTCCCCACTTACCCAAATGCAGAAAGCTTAGGGACCTCAGATGTGCAACGGGTACTGCCGCAGTTTAACCAGCTGAAACGGCAGAGCCTATCTGCACTGGTACGTTTTCTGCTACCTATCCAAGCAGAATTACGCTACCAGTTAGGGATCCATTTGCAGTGTTATCTGGAACTGAGTGGGAGGAATCCCAACCCCAATGACAGGTCTACGCCTCCAGGTTCCAGTGATGAACGAGTCTGGCTGGTCAATCAATTATAAACGAGTGTCCTGGGGTACTGTGTGTGGATCTACTGGTTCAGGTATTGGATTACTGAGTCTGCCAAAGGAATTGACTTGGTTCTGAACTTTCATTGGGAGGCACCTCAACTCCAGATGCTCCTTTTAGCCCTTTCCTTCCCCACAAGTAGAATGGTCACTGCTTGGTCATTAGACAACTGACAACCACAGGTTTCAGCTTAAATCTCAAAACAGCGTGGAAAATCAAGAACCTCTCACTGTGAAAGTCTGCATATGAAGTTTATTTTCCTGATTACAAAAGATCCACAAGCTACATACCCTGTTTATCATTGTTTACATGTGAACCAAACTCCAAAATCCAGCTGTGACAACAGATAATCCTTAGTTTTTTTTTTGAAGACACTAATAAGAAGCTTCTACAAATCTCTAAATGATAATCTACCTCAGTTTGATGCCATTGCTTCAAAACCAGTACTGTATTAAGAAAAAGAATGGGTAGCAACATTAATTTGTTGAGATTCCTAAGCAAGCTAGCAACCAGGTCAAATCAAATTAGAATTTACATCTTTAAGATAGATGAAGCACATAGCTCCTATGACCATCTATTGGTGGATTTTAGTTGAATTTAAATTTCTTCCTGTATCAATTATGGTTGTTTACCTTTAAATTTATTAAATGAAAGTGTTATAGTGATTTAGTTTGAATGTTTAATGATTTTCTTAATGCATTTGTCTCGCACCTCCCAACAATGGATTGCTTTCTCAACATTCAATTACATGGGTTTAATTATTGTTTTACTTGCCATTTTCTGCAGTTTCTTCACGGCTAGTATTCCTGCATACTGCATTTTATTCAATCTCGTGTGCTGTTCGACAAGCCTTTTATTTGTTACCCGCAAAATCATGGCTATTAACACAATTAATGCAAATATATAAACATTAGCCATTGTTTGGCTCAAGAGCATAATGCACTTGATGACGAGGATGAGCAAAATATATTTATTTTAAATGTCTCAATGTAGCAACACCAAGTGTGTATTAATGGGCTAAAGATTAGAAGCAAAGCATACACGGGCATAACAAGGGAATGGATACAGTAACTGGAATAGACACCAGCTTAAAATTCACTACTGGCTTTACAGAGCTGAAAATATCAAAATAACCAATCCTTGATGATGTAGAAAGCTGAAATACTGCTCTAAAAAGATCAATCATATTTGTCAATCCCCATATAAGTGTGGAGAGACTAGAACTGTCCATAACACACAACAATAAGTATTGAAAAACACACTAATAGATGCTGGCAAATGAGCAAAATGGCAGTGTAATCAAGGAGTGTTACTGATAGTGACGGAAAATCATAGACTCACCCATTCCTTTGTTTAAATCTTTACTGTAGGATATTTGAGCTTAGATAGCTAAATAATAAAGTCGGAGGGCACACCTGATTGAGATTTTGCCAGATTTTGCGGCAACAGAACAATGCCAAATGAAACTAATGGGGAATTGCTCGAGGCTTGAATGAGGGGTTAGAGTTATGAATCATGAGGAATGCCAAAACAAGTCAAATTTAGACCACAGCTGCATGGAGCACAAGGTCATACCAGTTAGAGTGCAGATCCTTTTCATGAAAGTGTATTTTTCTGTTATTGTCATATGTTATTTGCGAAAGTCGTGAAATCATTTCAAATTTAGCAAATCGGACTAAAAAAAGACAGACATTAGGAAACAATATAAATAATCTCTCTTCCCCTAAATTTTTTGAAACAGTTATTTAACTCCCATAATAATCAAATATAATATAAATGTATGCAATGCAAAAATAATATATACAGCATAAGTGGCTTGTGATGTCTTTGTCTCCTGTAATTATAGCAGTGAGCTCATGCACAATAAGTATAATTAAAGCACTGGCTGAGTTCCTTCATCCTCTCTGCAGTGTGTGAAACATACAGGATATTGACAGTCCATTCTTTAACAGTATTAGAGACACATATTGAAGCAGTCCATGCCCGCATGCAGCAAGACCTGGACGACATTCAGGTTTGGGTTAATATGTGGCAGGTAACATTCAAACAAGTAACATTCGTGCCACATAAGTGCCAGGCAATGACTATCTCCAACAAGCGAGAGTCTAAGCACCGCCCCTTAACATTCATTGGCATTACCTTCGCCAAATCCCCACCATCAACATCCTGGGGTCACCACTGACCAGAAACTTAACTGGACCAGCCACATAAATACTGTGGCAACAAGAGCAGGTCAGAGGTTGTGTGTTCTGCAGTGAGTGTCTCATTTCCTGACTCCCCAAAGCCTTTCCACCATCTACAAGGCACAAGTCAGGAGTGTGATGGAATACTCTCCACTTGCCTGGATGAGTGCAGCTCCAACAACACTCAAGAAGCTCGACACCATCCAGGAGAAAGCAGCCCGCTTGATCGGCAATCCATCCACCAACTTAAACATTCACTCCCTCCACCACCGGCGCACCGTGGCTGCAGTGTGTACCATCTACAAGATGCACTGCAGCAACTCGCCAAGGCTTCCTCGACAGCACCTCCCAAACCCGCGACCTCTACCACCTAGAAGGACAAGGGCAGCAGGTGCATAGGAACACCACCACCTCCAAGTAGCCCACCATCCTGACTTGGAAATATATCGCCGTTCCTTCATCGTTGCTGGGTCAAAATCCTGGAACTCCCTCCCTAACAGCACTGTGGGAGTACCTTCACCACAATAACTGCAGTGGTTCAAGAAGGCAGCTCAATACCACCTTCTCAAGGGCAATTTGTTGCACATATAACCCGCTAGGTTTATTTCTTGATATATATTAATTACTTGGACTTGTGTGTACAGGGCACAATTTCAAAATTTGCTGATGACACAAAACTCGGAAGTAAAGTGAAGTGAGGAGAATAGTGATAGACTTCAAGAAGACAGAGAAAAGCTGGTGAAATGGGCGGGCACTTGGCAGATGAAACTTAACGCAGAAAAGTATTAAGTGATACCTTTTGGTAGGAAGAACGAAGAGAGGCAATATAAACTAAAGGGTACAATCCTAAAGAGGGTGCGTGAACAGAGAGACCTGGGGTATATGTGCACAAATCGTTGAAGGTGGCAGGGCAGGTTGAGAAAGCGGTTAAAAAAGCTTACGGGATCCTGGGCTTCATAAACAGAGGCACAGAGTACAAAAGCAAGGAAGTTATGATGGACCTTTATAAAACACAGGTTCGGCCTCAACTGGAGTATTGTGTCCAATTCTGGGCGCCGCACTTTAAGATGTGAAGGCCTTAGAGAGGGTGCAGGAAAGATTTACGAGAATTATTCCAGGGATGAGGGACTTCAGTTACGTGGATAGACTGGAGAAGCTGGGGTTGTTCTCCTTAGAGCAGAGAAGGTTGAAAGGAGATTTGATAGAGGTGTTTAAAATCATGAGGGGTCTAGACAGAATAGAGAGAGAGAAACTGTTCCCAGAGGATACAGATTTAAGGTGATTGGCAAAAGAACCAAAGGCGACATAAAAAATAACTTTTTTACGCAGCGAGTGGTTAGGATCTGGAATGCACTGCCTGAAAGGGTGGTGGAGGCAGACTCAATCATGGCTTTCCAAAGGGAATTGGATAAGTACCTGAAGGAAAAAAATTTGCAGGGCTACGGGGAAAGGGCGGGGGAGTGGGACTAGCTGAAGTGCTCTTGCAGAGAGCCGGCATGGGCTAGAGGGGCTGAATGACCTCCTTCTGTACTGTAACCATTCCATGATTCTATGAATTAGGATGGGCAATAAATGCTGGCCATACCCACATCCCAGGAACAAACAAAAAAAATTTCATGAGCCAGTGTTAAGTAATTGAACACAATGTTAAAACCAACAAGTTTTTTCTACAGAATTTTCTTTTTCATTTAAAAAGTTAAACGGGAAATGGACAACTTTTAAAGTGTTTTTTGTGCTGGACAAGATGAGTGATGTCAACAAAACTCCAATCCTTGGTCTGTGCTCATTTAGCTGATACAGCATCTCTGGGCTGCTTTCGGGAGAGATGGGGGAAAAGGTAATCAGCAGAGATTCCATTTCTGACTGTTATATAGTGACTCCCCATTGTTGGAATGTGCACATGTCGACAGGATTGGGCTTAGCTGAATAGCCTAACACTCACTGTCAAAGTTCATGCTAAGAATGGGTACTCAGAGCGCCTGTTGAATCAAATTGCAGCAAGAGTCAGCACCTTCAGATAAAAGAAAAAATTGAAGAGGAAAAAGATATATATGAAACTAATAATTGTTATGCATAAAGTTTTACAGTCCCAAAACACCTTTCCTTGGAATATTCCCTTCTGAAACTGCATAGCTGTCTTTATATAACACAAATAAAATAAAACGAGCACAATCTTGGTGCAGCTCAAGCCATCTGTTGGACTGAAACCAGGTCCTCCTACTCACTTTCACTTGTTGCTGTAATTCTAAAGGCAATTGCTTTTCCAGGCACTGTACATCAAACAAATCACACTGTTCCCTCACAAATTACATGAAGTGCAACATGCAGGGCTAGCATTAAATCAACATTTGTGTTCCATTTAAGCAGCCACCTCGTACCTTCCAGTAAGTGACAACTATATTTTCCAAAACCATATGAACACACCAGGGATTAGCAGGTTTCTCTCTCCCTGGTTTGAATGACTGTTATTGAAGAAATGTTTCAGGAGCCGAAGTACTGTTGGGTATGACAGCCCTCTGCAAAATGATTGGTGTATCGACACTGGTTACGAAGCTGAAAACCACATAACCACTAACTTTATATCGTACTGAGGCTGTAGGTACTTTTACGCACACATATATGGGGCAAAAATTATACCAATGATTCATTACAGCTAATAGCAGATCAAATACAGGAAACTTTTTTTTTATCCGGCACCGACGGACCGGCGTGGTGCCGGTTTATCAAAAAGTCCGGATTACAGAGAGGTACAGTAAAAGGTACGAGAGCCCCGTACACAGCAACAGATCCAGGCGTCCCTGTTGCATAGCAACAGGTGCAGGAACCCCGGTTACACGGCCACAGATCCAGGAACGGCCACTAATCTGAAGTAAAACTTACCTGAACATACTCCTGAATTTTGCCGGTTAACAGAGATTTCCGGTTATTTTAGGTGCCGGTAAATCGAGAGTTTCCTGTAGTACTTTCTTCTTACAAAAAATACTGAAAATAATCGAAGAAATCAGGAATTCTAAATTTAAATTCAATCTCTCTCCCCTCCCCCCCCTGCCCCCCCCCCCCCCCCCCACCCGCCAGTTTTCTTCCCTTTCGAAGGTATTGACTCTTGCTGCAGTACGGTTACAGAGGCACCGGCAATCATTCAGTAGCTCATCCAAGTGGCCATTCTTTATATGTGGCCCAGACCGTCATCAAACTACTTAACTGTGGCTAAGCCCAATGTCCACATGGTCCAGTGGAGGTCGTTTGGAGTGGCATCAATGGAAGCCTCGAAGCCGGTCACTTGCAAATTGGCAGATGGGACAAAAAGGATATACCCTCAAATAAAAATCTAAAAGTACTAAAATATAAAAGAAACTTCTCTGATGGTTGAGCAAATTTGTCTGGTGAATAACTAAGCTTTACAGCCCGAGGTTCAATTCCTAGTTTATGTTGAGTTTGCCAATTTCAACTGGGGAAGCGGCAGTGACACTAAATTGGCCTCAGCATCATAGGTTAGGGAGGGGACAATCAGTCAGGGTTCTTGATCACTATCCCAAGCGACCTCTGCTGAAAGCACATATATAAGGATGCTATGCGAGGTGAGGCTGTAATGTTTTTCACACTTGGATTGGGCGAGGTAACAGCACCAATGAGTCAATGCCCTCAATTAGGAGAAGAGGGAAGAAACAGTAATGAGAGAGAATAAAATAAAAGTCCTTAAAGGGTGGTATTCTCCTTGGATTTTTATGGGCTGTTTTAAACACTCCTTCGACTCTTATTCCTGCTGGGTCTTACACAGTTGAGATGCAAGAGACAGCTTAACTTTAAATTAAAAATGCATGTCTCTTTATAGCTGCTTTCATGTTGGTTTCATACAGTGCTAGTGCCACCAGCAGAAATCTCAAAATAAAATTTCCAAATTTGGCAGAGGGAAGAACTGATTTTTAAAAATGGTTCTCCCCAGAGGCGCCTTAGCAAACTGCGCCAAGTTTACGCAGGGGTTGCTACACGCGCCAGAACCCAGTATCACCAGCATGGCACAAATCCAATATAAAAGAAACTTGGTCTTAAGTCACTACAACTATTGGGTGCAGGCTGGTTTCACTGCCACGATTTACCACGTACTGATTTTCTTATCTCAAACGTGCCATCAGGTGGAGGTGTTGAGCAGAGGCCAGGCACTTGGTTCCTCAGTGAGAATTAGATGACAAGTTATCTTATGCTGCTGCACATCAAGCAGCTCAAGAGTACCTTTGCCAAAACCCGGGAAGCATCACATGCTACTGCATCAATTCAAAAATGGCGAATCGTGAGAGGGCGGGACTTAAAACCGTAAAGGACAAAGAAATAGGAGAAATGTATTTATTTTTAATGGAAAATAAGAACGGCAGTTATTATAAGCAAAGACTGCAAAGATCTACTATGAAAGAGGATTGCGTGAATCATCCAAAAAGCAGTCACAATGTCATTAGAAACTAGAGATAGAATGTAAAAGGGAGAAATTTTCAAAAATGTACCCTAAATATAAACCTGTTCAAACAGAATTCTTACAAGAATAGATCATGTTAAATTATGCTAAAATGGGAACAGTCGTGAAGTTAAGCCAACCCACATTGCTTTTGTTCACCTCCCATTCAGTTCCAAGCAGCGTTCCAGAACAAGCCATCAGCCAGCTGCCTGGATGTAGGTGGAGGGACAGAAATATAATAATCTGGCAAAGCATTTGTAAGTGCTGAATTGCTAAGTAGATGTTCACACATGGGCCTGGAATAAACTTTCCATTCACCAGGCTGCTTTTTTTTTTGAAGTGTTACAGCTTGTGAAAAAAATTTCCACCGAGTACGATGTCATTTTAAATATTTTAAACTTTGAAATGATTAATCTGGATAATAATTTGCAACATTTCAAACAGAATGTTATTAATTTTAGAAACTAGTGCATTAATCCACACTGCTTCCATGAATAAATAAATTATTCTAGTAAACTATACTCTTGGGATTAAGGTACTCATTCCCTATAAAACAGTGCAAAACATTGGCGACAGGTCAAGAGGATATAAACAAACAATTTATCCTAGAAAGAATAATGGGTGCAATGGAGTAATCACAAGACAGTAATTTCGTGCTGCAGTTCAGATGACAACCTGTGAGGATGGCTCTTTGAGCTTCAGATTTTCTTTTGCCAACAGTAGCTGTCATGTGGCCAACAGCCACTCCGCCGATGTTTAACAAATCCACTCTAATTATGACAATCACAATTACAATTTTACCAAGTGATAATGAACTGAAGCAATATAGTCAAAGATACTAACAGAATAAGTCAATATATTTTTAATTAAACAATCAATAAGAGTAGTGTTCGAGGATAGCTAATCTATCAAAGGGTCCTCAATGTCATATTAATGTGGTGACTTTGCACTGGATTGAACCCCAAAAGGGGGCATTGAAGTGAGGCATACAGATATCAATAGCATAGTATTTGTTTTAACAAAAGTAAAAACACACCCACACAGAAATAAACCAGCTCCCTACTGAACAGCTCCAATGGCACTCTTCTAACAAACTACGAGCAGGTTCCTGATCAGTGATTTTGCCCTCCACAGTTTGGAGCTAAAAGTAAGAGAAGGTAGTCTTATGTGTGGGTTACAACTTCCCTCCAGTTTCTCTTCTGGCTGTCTCTTGCCTACTAAAGCAATTTTTCCACAGGTGGTAAACCCAGCAGCAGTGATATTATCAGTGCATTCTCTCCTCTCTGCCACTGCTGTGATATTTAAATGCCAAATTCCCCTCCTAACTGCCAACTTCAATGAAGGCTCCCAATGCTGATTTAATATTGGAGACAGCAGGGAGAAGGGGTGCCAGGATTGGAGTCAGGATGGACAGTTGCCATTTAAATATTATAGCCCTGTATTAACTTCTTAGGCAGTCCCTCGGAACCGAGGATGACTTGCTTCCACATTAAGTGAGTTCGTAGGTGACTGATGAGTCCAATGCGGGACCTACAGTCTCTGTCACAGGTGGGGCAGACGGTGGTTGAAGGGGCGGGTGGGTGGGGTGCTTTGGTTGACGTGCGCTCCTTGCGCTGCCTGCGCTTGGCTTCCGCTTGCTCCCGGCGAAGAGACTAGAGTTGTTCGGCGCCTTCCCGGATGCTTCTCCTCCACTTTGTGCGGTCTTGGGCCAGGGATTCCCAGGTGTCGGTGGGGATGTTGCACTTTTTCAAGGAGGCTTTGAGGGTGTCCTTGAAGCATTTCCTCTGCACACCTGGGGCTCTCTTGCCGTGCCGGAACTCCGAGTAGAGCGCTTGTTTTGGGAGTCTCGTATCGGGCATGTGGACAATGTGACCTGTCCATCGGAGCTGATTGAGCGTGGTCAGAGCTTCGATGCTGGGGATGTTGGCCTGAGCAAGAACACTGACGTTGGTGCGTCTATCCTGCCAATGGATTTGCAGGATCTTGCGGAGGCAGCGTTGGTGGTACCTCTCCAGTGCTTTAAGGTACCTGCTGTACATGGTCCATGTCTCTGAGGCATACAGCAGGGCAGGTATCACTGCTGCCCTGTAGACCATGAGCTTCGTGCCGGGTTTGAGGTCCTGGTCTTCAAACACTCTCTTCCTCAGGCGACCGAAGGCTGCACTGGCACACTGAAGGCGGTGTTGGACTTCGTCATCGTGTCTGCCCTTGTTGACAGTAGGCTCCCGAGGGCTGCACCAATGCCTTGGTTTTTGTTAGCGAAGGACCAAATATCCAGGTAACTCTTCACTAAATTAAAAAAGTTAACTGGCTCCCTGGGCAGTTATGTTGCAGATTTGTATCAGGACACTGCATGTTACATACTTTGACCATATGTACTCGTGTAATCAGAAAACCCCTCCCCAAGTTCTACCCAAAACTCTGAAAAAATTTCATGATGCTTGTAGAAAAAGTCAACACCACAAAGCTTTGATCCATGACAATATTTTCCTTCATGTAGGCTAACAGTCCAAATACATTCTCTCTCCTTTCTCATTTTTATAGCATTCTTACAGGGCTATGATATTTAAATGGCAACTGTCCATCCCGACTCCAATCCTGGCACCCTTACCTCACCTTTGCCTGAAAACTGAGCGGTGTAAAGCAGGCAGCATAGCTTCGGTTGTTGACCCACACCACTCTGAAACCGGTCTCAAACCAGTACCTGCATTTTCAACGAACAAGGGGAAAAGGACTACCATTTACATTGCATCTTACCACATTTCTCAGAAACTTCCAAAGCAGCGCTTCACATTTTATGAATTACTTTGAAATGCAGGGACTGTTCTTATTTAGTCAAATGAGGCAACCATTTTGCACGCAGCAAGACTCCACAAGCAGCGAGATGAATCATCCTTATGGTTTTTGTGGTGTTGGTCAAGAGTGTAGTGTTGACCTTTCCAACTCTGGCGTTGAAGTCGCCAAGAAAGATCAGCTTGTCGCCCGTTGGGACTCGGGACAGGGATTGTTCGAGGCTGGAGTAGAATTCCTCTTTGGTCTCGTCTGTGGCTTCCAGTGTTGGGGCATACGCACTGATGACCGTAGTGCACTGGTTCCGGGCTAGGGTAAGTCGAAGAGTCATGAGGCGCTCGTTTATACCGCTAGGGGAGTCTCTGAGACGCCCAACCAGTTCATTTTTTATGGCAAAGCCTACCCCATGGAGGCAGCGTTCTTCTTCGGGTTTGCCTTTCCAGAAGAAGGTGTAACCACCGCCTTGCTCCTTGAGCTGGCCTTCCCCTGCCTGCCGGGTCTCACTTAGGGCGGCGATATCAATGTCGAAGCATCTGAGCTCCCGGGCAACGATAGCAGTACGGCGTTCCGGTCTGTCACTGTTGGGGTTGTCCATGAGGGTCCTGACATTCCAGGTCCCGAACTTCATTTTAAAGGGTGGAAGATGCCTGTGCGATAATTCTTTTAACGTGGGGTGGTCGTTGCACACCAGCTACCGCACGGGCTTGACAGAGCAAGGTCTTGGTCCAATGGCAAGAGGGTCCAAGACGATTGGAGACCAGGCTCTGCTACAACGGCCTAGCACACACACAAACATATTCCTACTGTCCTCCTCCCTCCTTCCCGCAGGTCCTCTTCGCTTGGGTTTCATAGGATGCATTGTGGTCCTCCCGACCTCGCTGTTGGCCTATGCCGCACCTTCCCTGGGCCCCGACCCCGCTGTTGGTTCACGCTGCGCCACTCCTGCGCCTTGACCTCGCTGCTGGGCTCGTCCTCGTTCCTGGCCTCAGACATGAATGATGTCTCTCACAGGATCAAATTAGCATTGATATTCTCGCTTTGGGAGCTAAGTTTAAGTGAAGATTGGCAGAGAGGGGGTAGGGAAAGCCAACTCCAACGGTACCCTCCTCCTGTCGAAATGCTTAGAACATGGCCTTGTCATAACCAACACCTCGTTCCGTCAGAGAGACAAGTACAAGGCTTCATGGCAGCACCCTCGTTCCAAGCACTGGCATCAGCTGGACTACGTCATCGTCCGAATGAGGGACCGCAAGGACGTCCGCATCAACAGCGCCATGACAGGAGCTGACGACTGCTGGACAGACCACCGCCTAATCTGCTCTGTCATCTCCATCAATGTAGCCCCAAAACAGCGGCGGCAACAGAAACAATACCGCAGGAAAATTAACGCTGGTTCACTCAAAAACCCCGCTAAGAAAGCCCTATTCAGCCTGCGCCTCACAAACAACTTGACGACTCCCAGTGATGCAGAGACACAGAGTGCCCACAGCGTCTGGTCTGCACTCAAGGCCACCATAATCAGCACCTGTGAAGAGACGCTCGGTCACTCAACCAGGAAACACCAAGACTGGTTCGACGAGAATGACCAGGAGATCCAGGAGCTAATAAGCCGCAAGCGCAAGGCATTTCTGATCTGGAAACAGCAACAGAACTCGAGTGCAAGAAAGCAGCTCTACAGAAGCCTGAAGGCCAAGGTCCAACAAAAAACTCGCGACCTAAAGAACAGATGGCGGATGGAGAAAGCGCAGGAGATCCAGCAGCTAGCCGACAACCACAACGTGCGTGGATTCTTTAGCGCAGTCAAGACCATCTACGGCCCAAGAACCCAAGGCCCTTCCCCACTGCGGGCCAAGAACGGAGAGGTACTCATCAAGGACAGGGAAGCAGTCAGTGCCCGCTGGAAGGAGCACTTCCAAGATCTCCTTAACTACGATTCTGTCTTCGACATGAGTATCCTCAACTCCATCCCACAGCATGCTACCCGCCACCATCTCAGCACAACCCCAGCCCGGCACGAGATTGAAAAGACCATCCGACAACTGAAGAGCAACAAGGCCTCAGGAGCAGATGGAATCCCCGCCGAGGCACTGAAGCATGGCAGAGAAGCACTACTGGCGCGAATTCATGAACTCATTTCTCTTATCTGGAAGGAGGAGAGCATGCCAGGGGATCTGAGAGACCCCGTAATTATGACCATCTTCAAGAAAGGTGACAAGTCCGATTGCGGTAATTACAGAGGAGTTTCCCTGCTATCTGCCACAGGGAAAGTCATCGCAAGAATCCTCCTCAATCGCCTTCTCCCAGTGGCTGAAGAGCTCCCCGCAGAGTCGCAATGCGGATTCCGCCCACTAAGGGACACAATGGACATGATCTTCACCGCACGTCAATTACAAGAGAAATGCAGGGAACACACCAACCACTGTACATGGCCTTCTTTGGTCTCACAAAGGCCTTTGACACTGTCAACCATGAGGGATTATGGAGTGTCCTCCTCAAATTCGGCTGCCCTCAAATGTTTGTCACTATACTCCGCCTGCTTCACAACATGCAAGCCGTGATCCTGACCAAAGGTTCCACCACAGACCCAATTCACGTACGAACCGGGGTCAAGCAAGGCTGTGTCATCGCACCAACGCTCTTCTCAATCTTCCTTGCTGCAGTGCTCCATCTCACCCTCAGTAAGCTCCCCACTGGAGTGGAGCTAATTTACAGAACAAACGGGAAACTGTTCAATCTCCGTCGCCTCCAGTCCAGATCATCCCATCCTCTGTCATCGAATTACAGTATGCAGACGATGCTTGCGTCTGCGCTCACTCGGAGGTCGAAGTCCAAACCATCGTCAACATTTTCACCGAAGCATACGAGAGCATGGGCCTTACACTAAACATTCGTAAGACAAAGGTCCTCTACCAACCTGCCCCCACCACACAGTGCTGCCCCGATTATCAAAATCCACGACAAGGCCTTGGACAACGTGGACCACTTTCCATACCTCGGGAGCCTACTGTCAACAAGGGCAGACATCGACGACGAAGTCCAACACCGCCTTCAGTGTGCCAGTGCAGCCTTCGGTCGCCTGAGGAAGAGAGTGTTTGAAGACCAGGACCTCAAACCCGGCACTAAGCTCATGGTCTACAGGGCAGCAGTGATACCTGCCCTGCTGTATGCCTCAGAGACATGAACCATGTACAGCAGGCACCTCAAAGCACTGAAGAGGTACCACCAACGCTGCCTCCGCAAGATCCCGCAAATCCATTGGCAGGATAGGCGCGCCAACGTCAGTGTTCTTGCTCAGGCCAACATCCCCAGCATCGAAGCTCTGACCACGCTCAATCAGCTCCAATGGACGGGTCACATTGTCCGCATGCCCAATACGAGACTCCCAAAACAAGCGCTCTATTCGGAGCTCCGACACGGCAAGAGAGCCCCAGGTGTGCAGAGGAAACGCTTCAAGGACACCCTCAAAGCCTCCTTGAAAAAGTGTAACATCCCCACCGACACCTGGGAATCCCTGGCCCAAGACCGCACAAAGTGGAGGAGAAGCATCCGGGAAGGCACCGAACAACTCAAGTCTCTTCGCCGGGAGCTAGCGGAAGCCAAGCGCAAGGAGCGCACGTCAACCCAAGCACCCCACCCACCCGCCCCTTCAACCACCGTCTGCCCCACCTGTGACAGAGACTGTAGGTCCCGCATTGGACTCATCAGTCACCTGAGAACTCATTTTTAATGTGGAAGCAAGTCAGCCTCGGTTCCGAGGGACTGCCTAAAACAAAAAAAAGTGTTGACCAGAAGAAAAAGCGAACCTGCAGGCGAGGCCTGGGTATAACATCTCATACAAAGATCTTCATCTCCAAGAAAGCAGAATCCCGTCATTGTACAAAGAGTCATAAATCAGTAATTCTTAAACTGTCATCAGGTTAAGAGGGAAAAAATTGCCTTTTTCATCACAGTCTGTTTTAGCTGCTGTGTTACCTTATTCTCCACAGCAACATGTTTATTTACTTTAAGTGACTTTCGACAAATGACAGGTAATTTTTTAATATTAGACCTAAAGATCAGTTTATTTTTTTCCTTAAAATATAAATTTCTCAAGCTCTCAATCTCCGTACTGTTAAGAGAAGGGACCAAATTATTTTATCAAACTGCCTACCCTCTATAAATAAACTCACCTAAATATATTTTTATATAATAATAGAAATTACTGCACAAGAGGCAGCCATTTGGTCCATCGCTTCAGTTCTGATACTAGCTCTTCAACTGGAACTATCTATTCTCATTCCTGCCCCTTATAAATTCTTGTTTTTCAAATACCTATCCAATTCCTCTTTAAATCATGTTGTCGTCTCTATCTCAATAGCCACTGTGGTAAATGGCATTTCATGTTCCAATAACCTGTGTAAAAAAAACTCGTTTAGCTTCCCTCTTTGCTCTTCTAGTGATGATGCAAAGTTTATTTCCCTTGTTTCCAATTTGCAAAACAGTGAAAGCATTTCTTTCACAATTTACCCTTGAATCTTGAAATTAGCCCCCTTAACCTTCTTTGTTCCAGTGAAAAAAGTCGCTATTTTCCAAGCCTTTCTTCATAACAATAACCTATTATTCCTGACATCATTCAAGTGAGTCTTCACTGCACACATTCCATGGCTCTAATATCCTTCCTGTAACGGGGTGTTTAGAACGGCACACCATATTCCAAACAAGACCAAACTAACGTCTTCTGTAAATTCAACATCACTTGTCTGTTTTTGTATTCATTACCCAGATAGTCAAACCCAGAATCCCATCTGTCCCATGACGCCAGTACAGACATGATAGTAATATTTATACACATGAAATTCTATCAGTTACTGTAATGCTGCCACTGGAACAGCAGGTTTTACTGGGCCCCAGGAGTACTTGTGGCAGGCTCTGGGGAAAGAGAGCACTTCTAAGCTGCTGGTCTTTAAAAAAAAAAAATCTGGTAATCCTTATTTTCCTGACTGCTGCTCAAGACTATGGAAGCTGGTGGCTGAAGATCATGAAGCAGCTTATAACTTGCAAGCTGAAGGTTTTATTGACATCTCTCTCTGTCCAGTCTCTAACATTCCCCTTCAACCACTTCCAAAACACAGCTACTTAAAAAAAAAAAAATCCTTAAGACGTTTCCACATTAAACGCCGCTCGGCCATTACCTGCACTCGCAATGACAAGCACTGACCCTTCCTCCAATACACTGAATTTAAAATCCTCATCATCAACTCCCTCCACAGGCTCAGTCCACTATCGCTGCATTCTCCTCCCACTTTATTTTCTAACCACCATTTGCCCCCCCCCCCCCCCCCCCCCAATGCACCTCCAACTCTAGCCTCCTTTGGATCCTTCCCTGTGCACCATTAATAGGTGGAACAACCTTCAGCCATCTCATTCCTACTTTCTGTAACTCCTTTTCTGAACTTTTTCACTTTTTAACCGTGTTTAAAAGCCTTCTCAAAACCCATCTCTTCAGTCAACCTTTCAGTCAGATTTTCGAACTCTCCCACAGAAGTTTGTCATCCATTCTCTTTCTTTCTCAGTGAAGCGCTTTAGGATGTTTTTCTATGTTAAAAGTACGAGATAAATTAAAGTTGTTGTTGTATGTGACTACAGTGCAGATGATGGCAAAACTACAACTCTCCCATCATTAGGAATGCCCAGATCCCCTGAATATCACTGTTCCTGCCCGGGCAGAGACCCCCTGCCCCCACCCCACCCGCCAGTTCTTCCTGGTTCACTGGCAGCTGTCACCGGTACATCATTCGGTACATCACTCAGACACAACATAAAGCAGACAAAAGTTAATATAGTGGAGCAAAATGGAGTGATCCTCCGATGTTGAGGGATTCTGGGGTTCGTGTATATTATTAGGATCAAAGCTCATTGATGTTACAGTGTAGGAAAAGAAGAACCCTACATTCATCCGAATCATACTCAACATAGCAATGGACACAGCAACTGGAACATACTCCTTTCTGGAGCACTGATGTGCCGAATACTGATAAGCAAATACATTACAATTGCCAGTCAAGTTACTTCAGAATTCCTTATTTAAGGTAACAACAATAACCTCAAATGTATACAGACGGCCATTACAAGAGAGTAAAAAGCAACAAAAACAAATGAACATCACCCCTGTTCTCAATTACTTACATTGGCTCCCAGTTAAGCAATGCCTCGATTTTAAAATTCTCAGCCTTGTTTTCAAATCCCTCCACGGTCTCGCCGCTCCCTATCTCTGTAATCTCCTCCAGCTCCACAACCCCCCCACCCTCCCAGAGATATCTACACTTCTCCAATTCTGGTCTCTTGAGCATCCCCGATTTCAATCATAGAACATAGAAGATAGGAGCAGGAGTAGGCCATTCGGCCCCTCGAGCCTGCTCCGCCATTCAATGCGATCATGGCTGATCATCCAAATTTAGTACCCTGTCCCTGCTTTCTCCCCATATCCCTTGATCCCCTTAGCCTTAAGAAATATATCTAACTCCTTCTTGAATATATCGGTGGCCGTGCCTTCAGCTGCCAAGGCCCTAAGCTCTGGAATTCCCTGCCTAAACCTCGTCGCCTCTCTACCTCTCTTTCCTCCTTTAAGATGCTCCTTAAAACCTACCTCTCTGACCAAGCTGTTGGTCACCTGCCCTAATAGCTCATGTGGCTCGGTGTCAAATTGTGTTTGATAATCGCACCTTGGGGATGTTTTACTATGTTAAAGATGCTATATAAATAAAAGTTGTTGTTGTTGAACATAATCATAAAACATAACTGATTAAATTTATATCACTACCCCCACCACCAAATTTTAAAAAATGAATTCCCTGTAAAACTGTCTGGTAACACCTTCGCCACATTTTCAAAACAAAACAAGTTGGGGCGGGGGGGGGGGGGGGGAGAGAAGAGAGAGAGAAGGTAAAGAGGTGAATTAAAATCTTCATCTTTCACAAATCCAAGAATGATTGTTTTTTTTAATTTCATAAAGGGCCACAAATAAAAATAATCAACTTTTAAGCAGTAACATTTCAAAAGGGCACCTTCGAATTCAGGCAATTATCAAAATGGATTCATGCACAGACCAAATAATTTTAATACAAAATTGAACAAATCTTTCCAGTCAATGACAAAGGAACAGCCAAAGTAAGCCAAAGATAATTAAATATTGTGAAGAGAACTCCATTTAATAATTTAGCCACTGTCAAGGAGGCTGTATTGATCCTTGTTTTCAGCTCTAGAAGAGAATGTTATCTTCCTCTTAACAGCTCAATGACAGCATCACTGAATTTAATCACTACATGTATCCCACCATGCAATCCTTAAACTGCCACCCCTGATTCTTTGTCAACCCTTGCTTGTTTTTTCATATCTTGTCTAAGGTAGATTTTTGTTTTCAACTTGTGGTAACCATAGTAGCATTTGTAGAGGCTGACATTCAAGTGGCAAGGTTCTCTATCCTCATTTACTGTCTATTTTTTTTAACCTGAATAATTCAAAGAAATACTTAATCACCCTGATGGGCACCTTTCTTTCAAAACACTATCTGCATTTTCTGAAGGCTGAATATCCCTATTTTGTGCTTTAAAAAAAAGTCTTGTGCAATACATCTGTCACAGTCAGCTACCAACACTGGGTCTAAGTTATGCTGGTTTATTTTGTACTAAGCTTTGGAATCTTGTAAGATGGGCCCAAGAGACCTCATATCCAAGGTCACCAGAAGCATTTTTTTTCTATTACAGGACACTCATCACATTTCACAACTGCCTGCTTCGACACTTCTGACTTCCCATGCAGCCTGTAAATTGTTACAAGACCCCGGGGCATTATAGCTGTATGTTCCATTCAAATCAGGCTTCAAGGATAAAGCATCAGAGTCAAGCAGCTTCAATCAAACAGAACACTGAACTACATATATGACAAGAGCCATATACAGTAGGAGCAACTAAATCAGCATTTTTTTAATTAATTCTGGGGGAAGGGGGGAGGGGGTCCATTTTCAATTTATCTGAACTGTTAGACCTAGCTCACATAAATTGAATGTACAAATCGTTTACAGCCAAAAATTACAATTCTAATTTGTGAACATCGAACAAGAGAACGTTTTTTCGTAATTACCCTTCAAAGGGCAATACTTTCCGCATTGCCATTGAATACCCAGGAACATTGATTTAAAAATCATCTGTTTGTTGGTTGAGTAAAAACCCAGCATGAGCAAAAGTTCACCTGAATTATTGATGAGATTTTCTAGCCCTGCAGGTGGCAGTAACTTTGAAAACATTTAAAACATTTCTGACTGACCCCATTTAAAACCTCCCTTCTTTCTTATCCTTCGTCATACACTAGGAAATAGGTCGACCTTCCCCTAAAATCCACAATGCCTGGTCATCTTAAGCAGGTAGATACCAAGGTGCAGTGCATTAAGTGTTCAAACATGCTTTTCAGCAGTAGGGTGGAAATCCACCACACAGCAACTTCCCCATCTCATGTCAGCAGAAGACATATCAACCAGAAGCAGTCGTTTGGGGGGGGGGGGGGGGAAAGGGAAATCAAGTTCCTAGGCAATGAAGTTACACTTCCTCGTGACTGAATCAATTGGGATATCATCAGAAGCCTAGGAGTAGTCTGCTAACCTCCCTGATTGGGTAAAGGGAAAGAAGGTCTAAGGGAAGTAATTTCTTGCCAAAGTATTCCCCCAATGCCTATCTGAGAAAATATTATTAGTTGGTCTCCTGAGATGTTGCTGATGGTAAGTTGGAGGATATGCTAACGTGTGATGTCTAAAATGAAAGAGGAAGTAAGTTTATACTTGGAGAGTGTGGTATATGAAAGACTTTTAATATTATATACAGTAGCAGATCCTCTGTGCCATTGTTGAGGGAGTCAAAGGGTACCATGTTTAAGGACAACAAAGTTAATTAAGTAAACATCAGAGTTGAGTGGTTGGTCGCCAGACAACCTGGGAGTCCATGCATTGAGTAAGTAATAGTCAATAATTTAATAACATTGGAATTAATGAATTAAGTAAATCTTATCAGCGCCAATAAATAAAATAAGTATGAAGAGGACATCAATTAAATACATAATATTTGGGACAATGAGCTAAATAAATGATATCACGGCCAAGAATTAAATAAACAGTATTGAAGTAAGGAAATGAATGCATAATATCAAGGGCATGAACTAAATAAATAATGGCCCCGAATTTGCGATGAGAATAACGGTGAGGCTATCAGTGCTCACCGTTATAATGGAGGCAATCTAATACACACATGCGCAGTTAAACACGGAAATCCAGAAGTTGCTGTCAGAGATACCCTGCTCCTCCACAGGGTGTGCTGTTGCAGTACTCGTCAATAGGGTTGGCATTGAAATGACTGCAATGGCATGAGCTTGATGTACTTGCCCACTAGTTCCGCACTAAAAACGGCTGATAAAGTTAGGGCTGGTGCATTCAGGAGTGAGTTTTAAATGGTGTGATAAGTGATAATTACTGTTGAAGAACCTCTCTGGCCCTGAAAAATTAATTTTATAACTGGCGTCTCATTCCCTCAGAAGAAAATTAGTGTTTGGAGATTTTTTTTTAATTGAAATAAAATTTTATTTTTTACTTTTTCTGCCTCTTTTTTATCTCACTCCCTTAATCTCATCTGTATTTCCCAATCTTTATTTCACTTTCTGTACATCATTTAAGTCTGATTTATATTTCCTGGTTTAGACTATGCATCTCTCAGTGAGGATTCTTTAATCTGATTGGTTGAAGAGCCTCCCTGTAGCACCCTCGCTTCTGAGTCAGAAGATTGTGGGTTCATGTCCCACTCCAGAGACTTGAGCACAAAAATCTAGGCTGACGCTCCAGTGCAGTACTGAGGAAGCGCTGCACTGTCAGGGGTGCCGTCTTTCAGATGAGACGCTCTCTCAGGTGGGCGTAAAAGATCCCAAGGCACTATTTCGAAGAAGAGCAGGGGAGTTCTCCCTGGTGTCCTGGCCAATATTTATCCCTCACTCAACATCACAAACAGGTTGTCTGGTCATTATCACATTGCTGTTTGTGGGAGCTTGCTGTGTGCAAATTGGCTGCCATGTTTCTTACATTACAACAGTGACTACACTTCAAAAAGTACTTCATTGGCCGTAAAGCGCTTTGGGACGTCCGGTGGTCATTGTTGTGTATGTACCTTTAAGAGAGAACTGCTTTTATACTGTAGTACCGGCAGTGACCACATCTGTATGTAAAGCCGTAGCAGGCTTCTGTACTTTCAGTTCCAGCATACCCTCTGTTCAGTAAACACCTGTTATTACTGTTCTCCTGCAGTCCGTGTGTTATTGATACGCGGACACTACACTGGCGACGAGCAGGTTCGAACTCACCTGCAGTACTGCATCACCTCACGGGGATCCATCTCTGAAAAGCAGCTTCTTGGCGGTCGAAGTCAGAGCAACGGGCGTTGACCGCGGGGAATTGCAGGGGAGGCTGTGGAGAGCTGGGCTTGGCTCCCCAGTCAAGGTGTTCCAGCAAATCGTGCTGGTAGCAGGTAGTGCGCTGACCCTTCCGGACTGCGGCGGGCTTGAGCTCGATCAAGCGGCTCTGCAAGAGGGCCGTGCAGCGTCGTCGGGAAGGAAAAGAGAGAGAGAGGGTGGAGCGCACAGGGCGCGGTCGGTGCTCAAGAGCCGGGCAGCGTTAGAGAAAATAAAGCAAGGGGAAGAAGGAAAAGCGCGGGAGGCGCCATTTTAATCCATTGGGGAAGAAGGAAAAGCGCGGGGGGCGCCATTTTAAACCACCCAAGATGCCGAAGAGTGGCAGTATCACTGCTTTCAACAACGAAATAGAAGACTGGACCACGTATGTGGAAAGAATTGAAGTGTACTGCAAGGCAAATGAGGTGGCTGATGGAAAGAAGGTGTCGGTATTATTAAATTTGATGGGCGCGAGAACGTACGGCCTATTGTGGAATTTAATTACCCCAGCTAAACCAATGGAGAAAAGCTTTGAAGAGATTGTCAATATCTTACAGGAACATCTAAATCCTACACCGCAGCTGATAGCAGAAAGATTCAAGTTCCATAAAAGAAACCAGCACAAAGATGAGAGTAATGCTGACTATCTTACGGAACTACGCAAGTTATCGAAGCACTGCCAGTTCGGAGCAGGACTGGCAGATACCTTAAGGGATAAGTTTGTCTGCGGGCTCCAGTGTGAAGGAACCCAGAAACGACTACTTTCGGAAAAGGACCCGACGCTAGAAAAGACTTTCAGCGTAGCAGTATCCTACGATGCAGCAGCACGGGGAGCTGCGGAAATACAACAGAAACCGCAAGAATATAGCACCAACGAAATGGCATATGGAGCAGAAAAGTGCTATCGCTGCGGCAGAACAACCCATGACCAGAAGTACTGCTGGTTTAAGGACAAAGTATGCAGGCAATGTGGAAAAGTGGGACACATAGCAAGAGTCTGCAGGTCGGGAAAGAAAACCAACACTAAAAGAGCTACTAAGGAAAAGAACAAGAAAGTAAAAAAAATGACAGACAGTAGTTCAGAAGATCAGGAGAGTGATAATGACTCCGGGAGCAGGAGACTAAGTTGTCTAAAGTTACACAACGTGATCGCAAAGGAGGATCACCGAACCATTTGGGTCACCCTCATGATAGCAGGGTCCCAAGTAAAGATGGAATTGGACACAGGATCAGCCCTGTCATGAATCGACGAGACTATGAGTGGCGATTCTCACACATACCCTTGAAGGACACGTCCATTGTACTGAAGACATATACGGGGCAAAAAGTCTACCCCAGAGGAAAAATAAGGGTGCCCATTAAATACAACAGCAAGGAGACACAGAAACTGTATCTATATATACTACTAGATGGAGGACCACCATTATTGGGATGTGAATGGATCCGAAAAATACAATTGGATTGGCATTCCATTCAGGCGCTAACGGTGGCTGACAAAAAGGATAACGACGTCACACCTGGACGACTGTCAAAAATTCTAACTGACGCGAAAGAGGTGTTCCAGCAAGGACTTGGGACTCTAAAAGGAGTAACGGCAACGATAAAAATTGAAGATAACGCAAACCCAAAATTTTTTAAGGCCAGACCGGTACCGTACGCGATCCGCCCAGCCGTCGAAGCACAGCTGGAGAGTCTGGAGCGTTCGGGTGCGCTGTCCAAGGTGGACTGGCGCGAGTGGGCCACACCCATCATTCCTGTAATGAAGAAATCATTGAACAGCACGCCTGGGGAGCCGAAGAAGGTTCGCATCTGTGGGGACTTTAAGGTAACTGTGAACCCAGTCCTGCACACAGTACAATATCCACTTCCACGGATAGAAGATATTTTCGCCTCACTATCTGGAGGGAAACGCTTTACGAAGATTGATCTGGCCCAAGCGTATCTACAAATGGAGGTAGAAGAAGCATCTAGAAAATACCTCACGATAAACACTCACAAAGGTCTTTACCAATACAACCGACTGGTATTCGGGGTAGCATCAGCTCCGGCTATTTGGCAGAGGGCGATGGAACAAGTCCTGCAAGGGATCCCGGGGACCCAGTGTTATTTGGACGACATCCTGGTTACGGGCGAAAATGACAGTGAACACCTTGCCAACCTGGAGCAGGTGCTCACTAGATTACAAGAATATGGGCTACGAGCCAACCGCCCCAAATGCGAGTTTTTCAGGAAACAAATCTCATATTATGGCCACATGATTGATGAGGAGGGGTTACATAAGTCCCCAGACAAGATTGAGGCAGTAGTCAAGGCTCCAGCGCCGGAAAATGTGTCGCAACTGAGGTCGTTCCTCGAGTTGGTGAACTACTACCATAAGTTCTTGCCAAATTTATCTACAATTCTGCACCCACTGAACGCCCTGCTGCAAACTGGAGTAGCGTGGAAATGGAGTGATGAGTGCAAGCGTGCCTTTCAGAAATGTAAATGCCTAATCACTTCAAAAGAAGTATTGGCCCACTACAATCCAACACTACCGATTCGGTTGGCATGTGATGCGTCTCCCTACGACATTGGAGCAGTGCTGTCACACAAATTCCTTGACGGTTCAGAGAGGCCAATAGCCTTTGCGTCACGCTCGTTAACCTCAGCCGAGCGTAACTACGCCCAGATTGACAGGGAGGCCCTCAGCTTGGTGTGGGGGGTGAAGAAGTTCAATCGCTATCTGCACGGGCAGAAATTCACCCTACTGACTGATCATCAGCCTCGTCTCCATTTTTAACCCAAAGAAGGGCGTTCCGGTGATGACGGCGCAACGGCTGCAAAGATGGTCCCTTTTTCTAGGGGCACATCAATACGACATAGAGTACAAGGGTACGAAACAGCATGGAAACGCTGATGGGTTGTCGTGCCTACCGTTGCCTACGGTGGAGGATGCACCTGCAGTGGACCCTGTTGAGATATTCCATTCGACCATAGTCGAATGTCTACCTGTTACAAACTCAAGTACAGAGAAGGAAACCCGAAATGACCCGACACTCTCTCGGGTCTATGATTTGACGGCGAAGGGATGGCCAGCACATGGCGACTCACTGTTGCCAGCATTCTCGCCAACGAGAGAACAGCTGCCAGTGTGCCGGGGGACCTTGATGTGTGGATCCCGAGTGGTAATTCCACCCAAGTTGAGAGATAGAGTGCTCAATGAGCTTCATGAGGGTCATCTGGGAGGGGTAAAAATGAAGAGCCTAGCCAGGGCATTTGTGGTGTGGCCGGGAATCGATAAAGAAATCGAGGATATGACCAAGAGATGCACAGGATGCCAGAAGGTCCAAAACGCTCCACCACAGGCCCCACTACACCCATGGGAGTGGCCCTCATCTCCATGGCAACGGGTACACATTGATTTTGCTGGTCCATTTATGGACTCAATGTTTTTAATCATCGTGGATGCACATCCGAAATGGCCAGAGGTCATCAAAATGTCCTCCACCACCACGGACAAAACTATTGCAGTCCTACGGACCATCTTCACCAGGAATGGCTTGCCAGAACAGATTTGCTCCGACAATGGACCACAGTTTGTGTCCGAGGATTTCCGGAGGTTTTTGAGGAATAATGGGGTAAAACATTTCACATCTGCCCCATATCATCCAGCCACAAATGGATTGGCTGAGAGGTTTGTTCAGACGTTTAAAAAAGCAATAAAGGCGCTGTATAACGACGACATACCACTACAACACAAGGTGGATAATTTCTTGTTTGCTTACCGGAATGCGACACATGCAGTCACCAACCAAGCTCCAGCCATAATGTTCTTTAACCGAAGGTTAAGATGTCGCCTGGATTTGCTCAAACCAAACATAAGACGAGATGTTGAGGATGATGCACTATCAATTGCTACAAAAGACTGGAGATTGAGAAAGTAATAAACAGGCTTTTATTACCAAAGAACAGAGCATGCCTCTTGTGGTTGCCTGGTATCCAAAAGGGCCGGAGGCTTCTGAGCAGCGACCTTTATACCCAGCCATGAGGGTGGAGCCAGGGGCGGAGTCAGCTGAGGCATGCACAGACAAGTACAACAATATGCAAGAGTGAACAACAGTACTAACAGTGAACAACAATACTAACAACAGTGGTTTACCACATTCACCCCTTGTTTAGAATTGAGTCCGGCGGGGTGAAGTGCACTAAAAATTCGTGTACTGAAGTCTATCAGGAGGCCTTGTAAGCCGTCCTGAGCGTCGCAGCAGCGGCGGTGATGGTGCAGCATCCAACGGTGAACCCGGTGTCTCGTTCAGAGGAGGTGTAGCAGGTGGCGGACCCTGGGGCTGCTGCATGCCGTCTACAGGGGTCAGAGCATGGGTAATGGGAGGTAGCGATGGTGGTCTCTCAGAGGCACCCGAAGGTGCGAGGTCTCGTGCGGGGACTGTGTCCTGGGGGTAGGCAGGAGTAGCGGTGGGTGGCGAAGAGGGTGTTTCAGGAGCACCTGCAGGTGCGAGGTCTCGAATGGAGACTGTGTCCTCCCGCCCGTCCGGGTACACCACGTAAGCATACTGCGGGTTGGCGTGGAGGAGGCTCACCCTCTCGACCAGGGGGTCCGCCTTATGGGTCCTCACGTGCTTCCGCAGTAGGACGGGACCTGGAGAAGTCAGCCATGTTGGTAGCGAAATCCCCGACGTGGACTTCCTGGGGAAGGAGAACATTCTCTCGTGAGGAGTGGCATTGGTGGGTGTACAGAGCAGCGACCGAATGGAATGGAGCGCCGCAGGGAGGACCTCCTGCCAGCGGGAGGTCGGAAGGCCCTTAGATTTTAAGTTTAAAAGGACTGCCTTCCAGACTGTCGCATTCTCCCTTTCCACCTGGCCGTTACCCCGGGGGTTGTAGCTGGTGGTCCTGCTTGTAGCAATGCCTCTCGCGAGCAGGTACTGCCGAAGTTCATCGCTCATAAAAGATGAGTCCCTGTCGCTATGGATATAGCTAGGGAAACCGAACAAGGCGAAGAGGTCATTCAGACATTTAATGACCGTGGTACTGGTCATGTCCGAGCAAGGGATGGCAAACGGGAAACGGGAGTACTCATCAATTATATTGAGGAAGTACACATTGCGGTCAGAGGAGGGGAGGGGCCCTTTAAAATCGATGCTCAGCCGCTCGAAGGGGCGCGTGGCTTTGATCAGGCTCGCTCTGTCTGGCCTATAAAAATGCGGCTTGCACTCGGCACAGATCTGGCAGTTCCTGGTCATGGTCCTGACCTCCTCGATGGAGTAGGGCAGGTTACGGGATTTGATAAAATGGAAGAACCTGGTGACCCCCGGGTGGCAGAGGTCATTGTGGAGGGTCTGTAGCCTATCAACCTGCGCGTTGGCGCACGTACCACGTGATAGGGCATCTGGGGGCTCATTGAGTTTCCCGGGCCGGTACAAGATATCGTAATTGTAGGTGGAGAGTTCGATTCTCCACCTTAAGATCTTGTCATTCTTGATTTTGCCCCGCTGCTTATTATGAAACATAAAAGCCACTGAACGCTGGTCAGTGAGCAGGGTAAATCGTTTTCCGGCCAGGTAATGCCGCCAATGTCGCACGGCTTCCACAATGGCCTGGGCCTCCTTTTCGACAGAGGAGTGTCGAATCTCGGGGCCCTGGAGGGTCCTTGAGAAAAAGGCCACGGGTCTCCCCGCCTGGTTAAGGGTTGCAGCTAGGGCAAAGTCGGATGCGTCGCTCTCCACTTGAAAAGGAAGGGACTCATCCACAGCGTGCATTGTGGCCTTCGCAATGTCTCCTTTTATGAGAGTGAAGGCTGCACAGGCCTCTGCTGTCAGGGGGAAGGAGGCGGACTTGATGAGGGGTCGGGCTTTATCCGCATAGTTGGGCACCCACTGAGCATAGTAAGAGAAAAACCCCAGGCATCTCTTCAGTGCTTTCTGGCAGTGGGGGAGGGGGAGCTCCATAAGGGGGCGCATTCTATCGGGGTCTGGGCCGATGACTCCGTTCTCCACTACGCAGCCAAGAATAGCAAGGCGCGTAGTACGAAACATACATTTGTCTTTGTTGTATGTGAGATTCAGCCGCTGGGCCGTCCGGAGGAATTTCTCTAGATTAACGTCGTGGTCCTGCTGGTCGTGGCCGCAGATGGTGACGTTGTCTAGATATGGGAAAGTGGCCTGGAGCGCGTTCTGGTCAACCATCCGGTCCATCTCCCGTTGGAAGACAGAAACTCCGTTGGTGACGCCGAAGGGAACTCTGAGAAAGTGATAGAGCCGACCGTCAGCTTCAAAAGCTGTGTACTGGCGGTCCTCAGCCCTGATGGGGAGCTGGTGGTATGCCGACTTCAGATCAATCGTCGAGAACACCCGGTATTGTGCTATCTGATTGACCATGTCAGATATGCGGGGGAGTGGGTATGCATCTAGTTGGGTGTAGCGATTGATCGTCTGGCTGTAGTCAATAACTAGGCGCTGTTTTTCGCCAGTCTTCACTACCACCACTTGTGCTCGCCATGGGCTGGTGCTACTTTCAATAATCCCTTCCTTCAGGAGTCTCGCTACCTCAGATTTAATGAAGCTCCTATCCCCAACACTGTAACGCCTGCTTTTGGTAGCGATGGGCTTACAGTCGCGGGTGAGGTTAGCGAACAAGGAGGGGGGGGGGACTTTAAGGGTGGAGAGGCTGCAAATGGTGCACGGCGGGCGATTTAAAAGCTGCTGGCTGCAGACTGTGAGTGGGGGGAGGGGTCCGTCATACGCTAATGTGACACTCTTAAGGTGGCACTGAAAATCCAACCCCAGTAGAACGGCAGCGCAGAGATGGGGCAGGACCAGAAGTTTAAAATTTTTGTATTCTGTGCCCCTTACTGAAAGGGTCACTACACAGTAGCCACCGACGTCCGCTGACTGGGCTTTGGAAGCCAAAGAGATCCGATGGCGCGTCGGCAGGACCGGGAGAGAGTAACTGCGCACCGTGTCGGGGTGGATAAAGCTCTCCGTGCTCCCGCTGTCAAAAAGGCAGGTAGTGGCGCGGCCGTTTACCGTAATATCCATCATGGACCTGGACAGTTGATGAGGGAGAGATTGGTCCAGCGTCACGGAGGCCAGCGTATGGTCGAGCGAGTCGATGTGGTCGTCAGATGAGGCGGTGGTTGAGTCCGGGTCCCCCGTGGTTGAAGTCGGAGGCGTCCAAGATGGCGGACAAAATGGCGGCGCCCACGGTCCCAATCCCCACGCGGCTGGGGGAGCCCAAGATGGCGGACAAGATGGCTGCGCCCACGGTTCGCACGCAGCGCTGCTGGCGTTAGCGGTCTTCCCTTTGCAGGCGCTAACGTAGTGACCTTTCTTCCCGCAGCCGGAGCAGGTAGCATTCTTCGCGGGGCAGCGTGCTCTAGGGTGTTTAGCTTGGCCACAAAAATAGCATTTTTGTGCCTTGGACATCGCTGCAGCAGTCGGAGGTGGCGGTCCCATGGCCCAAGATTGCGGCGTCCACGGCGCGGGGCGATGAGGGGAAAAAGCGTCCATATTTCTGTGGGCCGCGTCGAGCGAGAGCGCGAGGGACACTGCCTTTGTCAGGTCTATTTCACCCTTCTCCAGCAGCCTCTGCCGGGAGTAGTCGGACCTTAGACCCGCAACGAAAGCGTCTCGTATCAGTCCCTCCGCATGTGCCGCGGCCGATACTTCCTTGCAGTCGCAGCCGCGTCCGAGTACCCGCAGTGCCCGTAGGAAGGCTTCCACCGATTCCCCGGGCTGCTGTCTGCGAGATCTTAAAAGGTGCCTGGCATAGACCGTGTTAACCGGGCGTGCATACTGCCCTTTCAGTAGGTCGATAGCCGCCGCGTAGGTCGTCGCATCTTGGATTAAAGTATAGACTTGGTGGCTCACCTTCGAGGCCAGGATTTTCAGTTTATTTTCATCAAGAGTCACGGTCGAGGCTTCCAGATACGCCTCAAAGCAACGCAGCCATTGTGCGAATTTAGTCGACGAACCCGCTTCTTGGGGGTCTAGGTCCAGGCATGTTGGTCTGAGGGCTCGCAGCAGCGCCTGCTGCTCAGCGTTTTGCGCCATCGGTTGATCAGCATCCGCAGCCAACATTTAACTTTGGTAATAAAATTGATGCACTATCAATTGCTACAAAAGACTGGAGATTGAGAAAGTAATAAACAGGCTTTTATTACCAAAGAACAGAGCATGCCTCTTGTGGTTGCCTGGTATCCAAAAGGGCCGGAGGCTTCTGAGCAGCGACCTTTATACCCAGCCATGAGGGTGGAGCCAGGGGCGGAGTCAGCTGAGGCATGCACAGACAAGTACAACAATATGCAAGAGTGAACAACAGTACTAACAGTGAACAACAATACTAACAACAGTGGTTTACCACAGAGGATAAGCAATTCCAGCACATCAATGAGAAGCCAACCAGGTGCTTCAAGATAGGGCAACCAGTCTTGGCCCGTGACTACCGAACAGAAAAATGGCAGCCAGGAACGATATGCACACAGCAGGGACCACTAATGTACACAGTGGACGTTGGAGACAGCATCGTGAGACGCCATGTTGACCAGATTCTAGAGTCACAGGAACAAGTCAAACCCATACCACGAGCATGCGCACCTGGTGATGAACTCGAAGTACAGATTGCGTCTACCTCAGAATCAGTGGTATTGGAAGCTGACGAACCAACCAATGACAATGAGCCAGAATCGACTCCGCCGCAAGAACAGGATACTCGAGAAAGGCGCTATCCAGACAGGATCAGGAAGCCTCCTCAAAGACTGAATTTATAAATGATTACTTCAGTTGATGTATATAGTACAGAGAAAATTGTAATTGTAATTAGTTATTATTTCATTGTTAAATGAATGTTATGTACTGTTTATCTAAAAGGGGAGGAATTGTTGTGTATGTACCTTTAAGAGAGAACTGCTTTTATACTGTAGTACCGGCAGTGACCACACCTGTATATAAAGCCGTAGCAGGCTTCTGTACTTTCAGTTCTAGCATACCCTCTGTTCAGTAAACACCTGTTATTACCGTTCTCCTGCAGTCCGTGTGTTATTGATACGCGGACACTACAGTCATGAAAGGCGCTACATAAATGCAAATCTTTCTTTCTTTCGCTGTTGCACTCGCTGCTCACACATGCCACAGATCCCATGTCAAGGGCGCCGTGCTGGAAAAGACACCGGATTAGAAGAAATCTCCGCTTACAAGCCTGCAAAAAGTCTGTGGGCAACTGTCAACGAGGTGAACAGCAAGCGCCGTTCCTCCGCCTCAGAGCAAAATCCAGGCCAATATCAGGGCAAGGAATTCAATATCAGGGCAAGGAATTAAATTAAAAATATGATGACCATAGTTTCTACCAAAAATTATTGGTCGAAACCAAGTACTGTAAATAATTGCAGAACAGAACATGCCTGTTGGCAGGCAATAAAGTTTGGAAGCAGCCACACTTCCTGTTGGTGGTGGAGCAATTAATTAGTTAAATAGAGAATGGCATCAATGACTGAATTAAATAAAAACTTACTTGCCTTTTGGGAAGAGAGTGTGAAAAACAAAATGGCAGACTAAACTGATGACTAACACCACAGGCAGGAGGTCTGCAAGTGCAGCGAGAAAATACTGACATACCTTTTCATCATTACAGAAGGTTGAAATAGGGTTTTTCCATTATAAAATGGTGATAAAAGTGGGTGACAGAAAATCATGGCAAGAAGCAATACTTACCACATTAAAATGGGAAAACCAGGTTATAGTCAGATGAAAGATTATATTAATAAGAAATCCATTGAAATCAAATTGGTATTCACCATTATTAATTTTATTTTAATTGACCCATTTCTTTTCACACATATTTTTAACTTTTCAATGTCTACATATTTGTAAAATGTCAGTACCAATATTAATGCAGTTTGGTCACTGGGATTTACATAAAATGTTCATATTAATTCACCTGAATTGTGAAAAATACTTAGTGCGAGCGAGCGTTACAATTACAGCTTCAGTCCTTTGCGGTCTGGAAGGCTGGGAGCTGCACAATATCAGGGTGAAGTACTGGTGGTTACACGTCTGCCACTTTGGTTGCTTGTGGTGGAAACAATTTGAGGTGACGAGTTAAAAGTTATCACGCATGAAGCACATCTCGATACCTTGAAGCATATTGAGTTGTGCAATTTTTCCCTATAGCATGTTGACGCCAACAAGCTTAACACATCTAGTGACTACACTGCATGGGAATTTGATAAGCAACCGTGACAACAGAGGCACAAAAAGACATGCAACTGAAGGGATCTGTGAAACAACAAGGCTACGTTTGGATTTTACATGGTGTCTCGAACAAACGTTTGTTCGTGTGCAATTTAAATCTGTCCAAACAGGATTTTTTTCCAGTAGAAGCGTAACACTGTACAAGATGCTAAATTTCCCTACTAATCTGCAAACAAACTCATTACAAAGACTTCACCACTTCCTCAAATAATGTTCTTTTTTGGATGCGGTGCAGATAAATTCCAGCTAAGTTGCTTCTCAAAGCTTTGCTTTAAGGTATTATCCTCTATTCCACGATGCAGATTGTTGACCGAGAAACAAATTGTACACTAAAATTAAAATATTTTCTTTAAAAACTGGCACACCGTAACTGAGCTAACATCGCCTTTGCTTTTAGAAAGTCTCAAACTTTCACGGTGCTTTGATGAATTGAAATAAAGGAGGGAAGCAACCTCAAAGCGACATTGCAGTTCCCGACAAAAATGAACTGCCTCCAGCCATGAACACTGAAGGGACTGCGCAAAGTTCTGAATCATCGCAGTGTAGAAGTACACACCTTTCAGTTCGTTAAAAGCAGCAATTTTCCTTCTGATAGGTTTACCAAAGTTACAAGAAAAGGAATGCGCTTCATATATAACATATCTTAGATGAGCCATGAAAGTACTGGACTCTAGATTCTGATGGAAAAAAGCTAGCCACAATGTCACAGATCAGCGAGTCAGTCTATAATTAGAATGATCTCCATAATCCTCAAGAGAGGAGAGTGTGGCCAAGGAATTAGCTGCTTCTGAAATTCAAAACAAGGCTTCAGCAGAATCAAGACAATTATAAGTTGAGTGGTTTCAAAAGTGGTGTGCCATTCCACACATAAAATCACCCAAAACATTTTTTTGAAAGTCTTTTCTGCTGTCATTTTGTGCTGTCAGTCACCTAAGGCGACAATAACAAAAATGTTTGCAACATATGGAAAATGTTTTTATCACCATAGCTTTAAACCTACCTGCTCAGTTGAATTGTGTAAGGGGAAATGCTTGCGTTGGAAGCCGGGACTTGGTTTTGCTGATCCGAAGATCTCTGAGTGAACAGAATCAAGCTAAGAAACAGCCACCCAGAATGTGGCAGGTCACACTGATGGTTAACTCCCAGAATGTACTGTAGGAATGGTCAAATTCCTATCTAGAGATTGAGTTCGACGCAGGCAATCAATCAAAAAGGTTTTTAATGTCAAACTAACGAGTTTAAACAGATGGATGCAAGAGAACTATGAATATAGGTCTTAACAGGTCGGAGGCTCCACGAGGACTGCCTGGGCGGTCCCGTGGATGCCGTCATGACGTCATCACATTTTTCCCGCGTTGGGTGATCACGTGATTAGCGGCATGACGTCATCGCGTTTGCCCGCGTTCTTAAAGGGACCGCGCACTGTACATGCAAACAGTATATACAATGGTACAGATTTAGTCTGCAGCTAACACCTCGTTAAAGGGAATTATGTACAGTTGTTCAGAGTCCCTCAGTGGCTCTGCCACATGCGCCCCCCCCCAGAATTGTCTTTAACGGAAAAAGTCAAACGGTGAGGGGGTCTGACAAGCCTGTCACAACGACTCCTGTATTCCCGAAGCGGAAGCTGTTGGATGGCGGGCGGTCTGACAGGTGGTTGCACTTGTTCTGGCGTGACTACGGTGGGCGGCCGACCTCATCTCGGTGGCTGTGCGGTCTCAACGGGACGGTCAAGGTCCAGGTGTGCTGGCTTCAAACGGTCGACCGAAATGTGGTCCGGTTTACCACCGACATCCACCTTGAAGGTTTTGTCTCCTGCCTCTAACACGCGGAAAGGACCAGTGTATGGGGCCTTGAGCGGATCCCGGTGAGCACTGTGGCGGATGAACACGTAGTCAGCTTGTTTCAGATCTGCCGGAACGTGAGAGCCCCGAAACCCGTGATGCAATGTGGCAACCGGCGCGAAACATCTGGCTGCTTCCTGGTGGCTGATAAGCTGGCGTGAGGCGGACCATGGCTCCGTTGGTGTTGGCAGGAAATCCCCTGGCACTCGGCGCGGCTGACCATAAACGAGCTCTGCCGCGGAAGAGCGAAGATCTTCCTTGGGGGCTGTGCGAAGGCCCAACATGACCCACGGCAGCTTGTCTGCCCATCCAGCGTCTTGGAGGCTGGCCCTCAATGCGGCCTTAAGCGATCTGTGAAAACGTTCGCACAGACCGTTCACTTGTGGGTGGTAGGCTGTGGTGCGGTGTAATTTGACACCGAGTCCTTGAGCCACCGCATTCCAGAGCTCGGAGGAAAACTGCGGCCCCCAGTCCGAAGAGGTGTCAGCAGGCACTCCAAAACGGGCGACCCATGAACAGATGAACGCCCTGGCCACGTCTGCCAAAGTAGTAGATGACAGGGGAGCCGCCTCTGGCCATCTGGTGGTGCAATCTACTATGGTCAGGATGTGCGTAAAACCATGGGAAGGTGGAAGTCGTCCAACCAGGTCCACATTAACGTGGTCAAACCGACGCTCAGGAACTGCAAAGGTGGCCAATGGAGCCTTGATGTGGCGCTGTACCTTGGCCTTTTGGCAGACCACGCAGGTGTTGGCCCAGTCGCGGACATCATTATGCATGCTCCGCCAAACAAACTTAGATGACATTAGCTTCTGAGAAGCCTTCATGCCTGGGTGTGACAACCCATGTATGGCGTCAAACACCTTGCGGCGCCAGGCGACCAGCACAATAGGGCGAGGGTCCCGAACGGAGACGTCACACAGCAACGTGGTACCAGCTGAATGGAACCTGACGTCGGCCAACTGGAGGCGAGTGGTGTTGGTGCAGTAAGCCTGCACTTCTGGGTCTGAGACTTGGTCTGCTGCCATGAGGGCGTAGTCGATGCCCAGCTGGACCGCATGCACGGTTGAGGCAATCTGCCACCAGGTTGTCTTTATCGGCCACATGCTGAATATCTGTGGTAAATTCGGAGATGTATGTCAGCTGACGTTGTTGTCGAGATGACCACGGTTCGGCGGTCTTGGCCATGGCAAAGGTCAGTGGCTTATGGTCGACGAAGGCGGTGAAAGGACGTCCTTCCAACAAGAACCGGAAATGGCGGATGGCCAGAAAAAGGGCTAGTAACTCCCTGTCGAAAGTACTGTACGCCCGCTCGTTATGCCGCAGTTGACGGCTGAAGATTGCCAACGGCTGCCACGTCCCGTTCACCCACTGCTCCTGAACGGCGCCGATTGCGTAATCTGACGCGTCGGTGGGGAGGGCGATGGTGGCTCCTGGTAGCGGGTGCACCAGCATGGTTGCGTTGGCTAAGGCGCTCTTGGTGTCGGTTAATGCCCGGTCCATGTCAACCGTCCAGCCTACCGGATCCTTGCCAGACTTGCCCTTGCGGGCCTCGTACAGGGGCTGCATGAGCAGTGCTGCCTTAGGCACGAAACGGTGGTAAAAATTTACCATGCAGAGGAACTCCTGCAGGGCCTTTATGTTCTGCGGGCGTGGAAAGGCTGTCACCGCCTCTACCTTCACTTGCAAAGGAACCGCTCCCTCCGAGGTAATGCCATGTCCCAGGAAATCAATTTGGTGCAGACCAAACTGACACTTGGCTGGGTTGATAATCAGGCCGTGTTGGCTGAGGCGTCAAAAGAGGGTGAGAGATGTGTTCCTCCTTATTAGGACTAGCAATGAGGATATCGTCAAAGTAGACGAAAAGGAACTTGAGGTCCCGCAGCACGGAGTCCATGAGGCGCTGGAAAGCCTGGGCGGCGTTCTTCAACCCAAACGGCATCCTTAAAAATTCGAAGAGACCGAAAGGGGTGATGACTGCGGTCTTTTGGACGTCTTGCGGGTGCACCGGGACCTGGTGGTAGCCTCGGACAAGGTTAACCTTGGAAAAAACGGTGTTTCCTGCCAAATGGGCAGAGAAATCCTGGATGTGGGGGATCGGGGATCGATCAGGAGTGGTGGCGTCATTTAGGCGCCGATAGTCGCCGCAGGGCCGCCATCAGCTTTCGTAACGATGTGAAGGGGCGAAGACCAGGGACTATTCGACCTGCGAATAATCCCTAAGCGTTCCATTGTTGCGAACTCCGCCTTCGCGACCGCTAGCTTGCCAGGTTCGAGGCGCCGGACCCGCGCGTGGACCGGGGGGCCAGTGGTGGTGATGTGGTGTTCCACACCATGTTTTGTGGCCGAGCAGGAGAACGTGGGCCTGGTCAGGTCTGGAAATTCGCCTAGCAGGCGAGCGAACCCATTCGGAGTCGGGAAAGCGTAGGAGACGGTGCGCGACATGGTGTTACTACGGTGGCAAGGGATAGAGTGAAACGTGGCCGCGTTGATCAGCCGCCGGTTCCTTACATCGACCAGGAGGCCGTTGGCGCACAGGAAATCTGCACCAAGAATGGCTTGCGAAACCTTGGCCGTAATGAATTCCCAGAAAAACCGCCGGCCGCCGAAGCACACCTGGACCCGCCGTCTGCCGATGGTCCGAATAGCTCCGCCATTAGCCGCTTCGAGGGGGAGGCCGTGCCTCCCAGCCTGTACATCAAGAGCTGACGCGGGTAGAATGCTGCACTGCGCTCCGGTGTCGCACAGGAACCGACGACCGGAGAGGGTATCTGTGAAGAGCAGCTTGCCTGCATTGCCGATTGCCATCACGGCCGCGGGGCACCCGTTAGACCCGTTCTTCATTGGACGGAGTAGTTTTTTTTGAGAGAAGCTGCAGGGAGGGCGGCAACATCTCGCCTTCGCGCCAAACCGCGCATGGTAGAAGCACAGCCCCGTGGGCTGAAGAGCTGGGGCGGCGTCTGTGTGGGATGGGTGCCTCGTGGCAGCGCAGTACTGTTGCGTAACTGCGAATATTTTGTCTGCCTCGGCAGCAAGCGCTGCGCAGTCTTCGACCTCTGATCTCGCCAAGGCCGCTTGCACTTGCTCCGGTAATTGGCTGAGGAATAACTCTCTGAAGAGAAAGCATTCCGGTTCAGAGCCGAGGAGTGTGAGCATTTGGCTCATCAGCTTGGAAGGTTTGGAGTCCCCGATCCCGGGCACAGTGAGCAGCCGACGGGCACGCTCCGATTTCGTGAGCCCGAAAACCTGAAGCAACCGCGCCTTGAAGGTCTCATACTTGCGGTCCGCTGGGGGGTTCCCGAGAAGACTGACGATCCGCGAGGCGGTAGAGCCGTCGAGTGCGGAGACCACGTATAAGTATCGGGTCTGATCCTCAACGATGCCTCTCAGGGCGAACTGGGCTTCAACTTGGATGAACCACGAGGTCGCTTGTTGCTCCCAGAACTGCGGCAGCTTCAACGAAATGGCGTTTGCCTCCATGCTGTGTTCCTTTTGCGAAATCCGTTCACAAAAGTCGGGGTCACCAATGTAGGAATGGTCAAATTCCTATCTCGAGATTGAGCTCGATGCAGGCAATCAATCAAAAAGGTTTTTAATGTCAAACTAATGAGTTTAAACAGATGGATGCAAGAGAACTATGAATACAGGTCTTAACAGGTCGGAGGCTCCACGAGGACTGCCTGGGCGGTCCCGTGGATGGCGTCATGACGTCATCACGTTTTTCCCACGTTTGGGTGATCACGTAATTAGCGGCATGACGTCATCGCGTTTGCCCGCACTCTTAAAGGGACCGCGCACTGTACATGCAAACAGTATATACAATGGTACAGATTTAGTCTGCAGCGAACACCTCGTTAAAGGGAATTATGTACAGTTGTTCAGAGTCCCTCAGTGGCTCTGCCACAGTACATTTAATGGGCACGAGATTCTGATACTGCAACTTCTGCAATACAACTTAAGGCTGCCTCGCTTTCTCAGTACGATATTAAGACAGGGAAGGCCAAACTTATGTGGTAAACCACTGTTATACCTGTCTGTATGTGTATGTGTATTCCACCAGGTACAGGTCTGGACATGCCTCGGCTGACTCCTCCCACTATTCCAGGTATATAAGTGACTACCTCCCAGTCCCTTAGTATTCTGGACGGGTCGACCACTCGAGACTAGACCTTCATTCTTTAGTTAATAAAAGCCTGGTTGTTACTCGCTTAACCTCAGTCTTTTGAGTAATTGATGGCGCATCAATTTTATTAACTAAATTTTTTATAATGGAGAAGATCCTCACACCAGCATGCCTGGACCTGGACAGTCGGGAAGCGGACGCTTCCACCAAGTTTGCTCACTGGCTCATGTGCTTCGAGACATTCCTGACTGCCTCCACTGCGGTCGTAACAGATGCGAACAAACTGTCTGTCCTGATCTCCAAGGTGAACCACCGAGTGTACTCAGTCATCCGGGATGCGACCTCGTACACAGCCGCCCTCCAGCTCCTCAAGACCCAGTACACGCGCCCTGTGAACGAAGTTTACGCCAGGCACCTCCTGGGGAGTCGCAAGCAACAACCTGGGGAATCGACTGAGGAATACCTCCAAGCACTGTCCGTTCTTGGCCGGGCCTGTGGGTGTAAGGCGGCAACGTCCACTAAGTACACGGAGGAACTGATCCGGGATGCCTTCATAGCGGGCCACAGGTCCAACTACACCCGACAGCGACTGCTGGAGCAGAGTGACCTCACCCTCGACAAAGCCTCCGAAATCGCACTAACGCTGGACGCAGCCTACCGGGGCATGGATGCCTACTCCTCTGCACCGTGGACGCCGCGGGGAACGACAACCTGGGACACGGTAGGACAGCCCCATAGCACCGTGCCACCCCAGCCACAGCCCAACAACGGCCCAACCACCGCAGCAGTGTCCCAAAGCCAGACAGCAGTATCCCAAGGCCAGAAATGCTACTTCTGTGGCCAGGCCAAACACCCCAGAGCGCGCTGCCCGGCGAAGAATGCGACCTGCTCGGGCTGCGGGAAAAAGGGACACTACGCTAGCGTCTGCAAGGCCAAAGCCACCCCGAACGCCAGCAGCGCCGCGTGTGGGCCGTGCGAGCCGCCATCTTGGGCCCCCAACAGCACCACGTGTGGGCCGTGCGGGCCGCCATCTTGGGCCTCCCCAGCCATGTGCGAACCACCGCAGCAGCAGCCATCTTGGACGACTCCAGCCACATGGGAATCATGGACGCCGCCATCTTGGACACCAGCCGGGACGCAGCAGGCCGCCAACCCCCCCCCCCACCCGATACCCGCAGCGACACACCGACCCCTACGCTGGCCTCTGTTACGCTGGACCAAACGAGACCACACCAACTAGCTCGGTCCAAAATGGACGTTAAGGTAAACGGCCATGCAATAAACTGCCTTTTTGACTCCGGGAGCACAGAGAGCTTCATCCACCCCGACACGGTGCGGCGTTGCTCTCTCCCAGTCCTGCCTGCGCACCAACGGATTTCTATGGCCGCCGAGTCCCAGTCAGCGGACATTGGCGGCTACTGCGTGGTGACACTAGTAGTAGACGGGACTGTGTTCAATAATTTTAAACTCCTGGTCCTGCCCCAACTTTGCGCTGCCGTTCTACTGGGGTTGGATTTCCAGTGCCACCTCAAAAGCGTTACGATGGCCCCCGCCCCCCACTCACAGTCCGCAGCCAGCAGCCTCCAAATTGCCCGCCGCGCACCAGATGCAACCTCTCCACACTCAGAGTCCCACCCCCCCCACTGTTTGCTAACCTCACCCCCGACTGTAAGCCCATCGTCACAAAGAGCAGGCGATACAGTGCCGGGGACAGGGTTTTCATCAAAACCGAAGTGGAGCGGCTCCTGAAGGAGGGGATTATTGAGGGCAGCTCCAGCCCCTGGCGAGCCCAGGTTGTGGTCGTTAAGACCGGCGAGAAACAACGCCTGGTCATCGACTACAGCCAAACAATAAACCGCTACACCCTGCTGGACGCCTACCCACTCCCCCGCATAGCTGACATGGTCAACCAGATCGCGCAGTACTGCGTCTTTTCGACCATTGACCTGAAATCAGCGTACCACCAGCTCCCCATCTGCCCCGAAGACCGCCAGTATACTGCTTTTGAGGCAAACGGCCGCCTCCATCACTTCCTTAGGGTTCCCTTTGGCGTTACCAACGGGGTCTCCGTCTTCCAAAAGGAGATGGACCGGATGGTCGATCAAAACGCGCTGCAGGCCACTTTCCCTTACCTAGACAATGTGACCATCTGCGGCCATGACTTGCAGGACCATGACGCAAACCTCGAGAAATTCCTCCGCACCGCCCAACTCCTGAACCTGACATATAACAAGGAGAAGTGCATATTCCGCACAGACCGCCTCGCCATCCTTGGCTGTGTTGTGGAACACGGGGTCATCGGTCCCGACCCGGACCGGATGCGTCCCCTTATGGAACTCCCACTGCCTAAAAGCTCTGAAGAGGTGCCTAGGTTTTTTTTCCTACTACGCCCAGTGGGTCCCCTACTATGCAGACAAAGCCCGTCCGCTGATCAAATCCACCTCTTTTCCCCTGATGGCAGAGGCCCGCTCGGCCTTCCACCCTATCAAGGAGGACATTGCCAAAGCCACCATGCACGCAGTGGACGAATCCATCCCCTTCCAGGTGGAAAGCGATGCGTCCGACTTCGCTCTGGCCGCCACCCTTAATCAGGCGGGGAGACCTGTGGCATTCTTCTCACGAACCCTCCAGGGCCCGGAGACCAGACACTCCGCGGTCGAGAAGGAGGCCCAGGCTATTGTGGAGGCTGTGCGTCATTGGAGGCACTACCTGGCCGGAATATGATTTACCCTGCTCACTGACCAGCGTTCAGTTGCTTTTATGTTCAACAACAAGCAGAGGGGCAAAATCAAAAATGACAAGGTCTTGAGGTGGAGAATCAAACTTTCCACCTACAGTTACGAGATCTTGTACCGGCCTGGGAAGCTCAATGAACCCCCAGATGCCCTATCGCGTGGCACCTGCGCCAGCGCGCAGATCGATAGGCTGAGGGCCCTCCACAATGACCTTTGCCACCCGGGGGTCACCAGGTTCTTCCACTTCATCAAGGCCCGCAACCTGCCTTACTCCATTGAGGAGGTCAGGACCATGACCAAGAACTGCCAAGTCTGCGCTGAGTGCAAACCGCACTTTTATAGGCCAGACAGAGCCCACCTGATAAAAGCCACTCGCCCCTTCGAGCGCCTGAGCGTTGATTTTAAAGGGCCTCTCCCCTCCTCCGACCGCAATGTGTACTTCCTCAACATCATTGACGAGTACTCCCGTTTCCCGTTCGCTATCCCCTGCCCGGACATGACCAGTGCCACGGTCATTAAATGTCTGAACAGCCTCTTCACCCTGTTCGGTTTCCCCAGCTATATCCATAGCGACCGGGGCTCATCGTTTATGAGCGACGAACTCCGCCAGTACCTGCTCGCTGGGGGTATAGCCACAAGCAGGACCACCAGTTACAACCCCCGGGGGAACGGACAGGTGGAAAGAGAGAATGCAACAGTTTGGAAGGCCGCCCTACTAGCCCTAAAGTCTAGGGGCCTTCCGGCCTCCCGCTGGCAGGAGGTGCTCCCCGATGCGCTCCACTCGATTCGGTCACTGCTCTGCACTGCCACCAATGCCACCCCTCACGAGAAAATGTTTGTCTTCCCAAGGAAGTCCACATCGGGGACAGCGTTACCGCCATGGCTGACGTCCCCAGGGCCGGTACTACTGAGAAGACACGCGAGGACCAATAAAACGGACCCCCTGGTCGAGAGGGTTGACCTCCTCCACGCCAACCCCCAGTACGCTTACATTGCGTACCCGGACGGGCGGGAGGACACAGTCTCCATACGAGACCTCGCACCCTTGGGGACCGCTGTAACCCACTACCCATTACCAACCCCCCCCCCCCCCCCACCCCCCGACCCGATATCCAACCCCAGCAGCCAGCTCGCCTTGGACCGTCACCCACGAGGACTACACTCCAGTGCCCAGCCTACACGGGACGCGATGCCGGAAGCTCCACCACCCCTGCCGTCGCCACGTCGATCACAGTGGCAGACAAGACCTCCGGAGAGACTCCAATACACAAACTTTTAAATACACTTCACCCCGCCGGACTCATTTTTAAACAAGGGGTGAATGTGGTAAACCACTGTTATACCTGTCTGTATGTGTATGTGTATGTGTATTCCACCAGGTACAGGTCTGGACATGCCTCGGCTGACTCCTCCCACTATTCCAGGTATATAAGTGACTACCTCCCAGTCCCTTAGTATTCTGGACGGGTCGACCACTCGAGACTAGACCTTCATTCTTTAGTTAATAAAAGCCTGGTTGTTACTCGCTTAACCTCAGTCTTTGGAGTAATTGATGGCGCATCAACTTACAAACGAGGTCATTCTTGTTATCTATTAATACCCTGTGCTCTGCACCCCGTCACCACTCCCACTATGCTCTGCTCCGCAGCCTCTGCCAAACACAAAGTGTGCATTTCCCCTCCTTGCTGTGCTCTACTCTTCAGTGCCCTCCTGCATTCCCATTCCATTCTGCTCTGCTCCTCATGTCCCAGCAGGGCTCTGCTCCTTCACCACCACTGTGTGCTACTCCACAGTTCAAATAAGGCCATGCTGGACATCACAACCAGAGAGGCACAAAGAGTGAAAGGCAAGGAAAGGGAGGCAGAAAGAATTAGAGTGGGAAACAACTGAGAGACTGTTACAGGAAGAGTGAGACAAATAAAAAATAAACTTTTATCTCTGAGCAACGGGTGTGTAGGGGTCTTTCCCCAGAAAACAAAAATGATGATTTGGATAGTGATGCTGTAAAATTGATCAGATTCTAAAGAAATGCCATTTTAATGTCATTCATGGAGGGGGGGGGGGGGGGGGAGCATTCTACTTGAAAAATGTTTAATCTTCTGTTTTTTCCTACTTTACTCAACAGTTATATGTCTATCAAAGCATCCTTCTTAAAAGACTATTATTTTAATGGAAGGCTGTTATCTTTTAATTTCCATTTATTTTCTAAAGAAGAAAAATAAGACCAAACATTCCATTTAATTGTTCAAGCAGTCTTCTTACCTCAGCTGAGAAAGTGGATCTTTAAGTATTTACAGTATTTATGACATCTACATAAATGTCCATATGTAAAATCGTAGGAAAACCAGGTCGCTCTTTCCCAGCAATTACCCTCGAGAAAACGTGCAAGTGGTACATTAGTTGGAAAGCTACTGCTTCGGAGATAAACCAGCATTTTTCAGCAACGCTCCGTGTTGTCAGTATCAAATCATGTTACTTATTTGTAGTAAATTCTTCAGCTGCCCTTGAAGAAATGCACCACTTTCCCCCCCAATATGCATGAAAGGATAATTCACATGGTTTTGACCAGTTTTTAAGCCAGCAGCATTCTTACGTGAGGCTTTCCCTATTTATTCTTTAACTTCACTGACTTTTTGATTCCAAAGCCGAGATCGATAGATTTTTGGACTCTAGCGGAATCAAGGGATATGGAGATCAGACGGGAAATGGAGTTGAGGTTGAACATCAGCCTTGATCTTATTGAATGGCGGAGCAGGCTCGATGGGCCGTATGGCTTACTCCTGCTCCCAATTCTTATGTTCTTAAAAATGAGGTGACATAATGAGGAGTTATTGGTTACCTGCATTCTTTTGATTGACAGGGTAGATGCTGAGAGGTTGTTTCCCCTGGCTTGAGTGTCTAGAACTAGGGGGCATAGTCTCAGGATAAGGGGTCGGCCATTTACGACCAAGATGAGAAGGAATTTCTTCACTCAGAAGGTTGTGAATCTTTGGAGTTCTCTGCCCCAGAGGGCTGTGCATGCTGAGTTGTTGAGTATATTCAAGGCTGAGATCGATAGATTTTTGGACTCTTGGGGAATCAAGGGATATGGAGATCGGGCGGGAAAGTGGAGTTGAGGTCGATGATCAGCCATGATCTTATTGAATGGCGGAGCAGGCTCGAGGGGCCGTATGGCCGACTCCTGCTCTTATTTCTTATGTTCTTGGCAAAATTGTTCTAATTATCAAACACTTTCTTCACAAAATCATTATAGCCAATATTTATCCTTTTAAAGGCATAAACCTATTTCAGGGATAAACTCCCATCATGTGCACATTGAAGCGAAACAGCTGCTCATTACATTAGATGCTCTATTTCCATTTTGATGAGGAATATAGGGCCAGTACTTGAGATTGAGAGGGAAGGGTAGAAAGACGAAAGCCATCGTAAATTGTTGATGCTTGTGATTGATAGTCATGTACCTCAACAGTGGTCATCTCATAACGGGACCATTGAGAAGGCAACATTAGAAATTACCTTACAAATACCACCCATAATATAAACATTATTTTTCTTGTTTTCTGAAAGGAGGTATTTTTAATCACCTAAGTGCAGTACATCATTGCTAGCTTCAGTATTGAGATCAAATCTCATTTCTCTCAATTAAGTTTATAAAAAATGGTAATTTCAATGACCTGAGCCAATACTAAAATTTGAAATATAAATGTCTGTAAACTGCAAGATTTTACTAATTTTTTTAAATTAAAAAAAGTCAAAACAATCCATTAAGTTAAAAAAAAACCTCCTCCGGAGACATACAGCTAAAACCTGATAAATGAGCAATTGGTTTGCCAAGAAGTGAGAGCCTGGATCAAGACTATTAACTACAAATAAAAACAACCAATTATAAAACCTTTATATCCCAATCCATTTAATCACTCGCAGTCTGAATAGAAGCAGAAAATATTTAAAAGCTTTTTTATACATTTGTGAAAAGATGAAATTCAAAAGTAGACTATTTAGTCTGTGGAGCCTTAAAAGAAAAAGAATTAATGGGGGACCATTTATATACAATACGAATGAATGAATTATGGTTTTGGCGCATTAGAATTCTAGGCTTAGATCAGCATTCTGCTTTGATCAGCAATGCATGTACCTGAAGTTGAAAGTACATCCAATGCATACTACAAACCACTTGTCAAGAACAAAAAGACAAAGTATGTCTTTTAATCTAGTATAACCAAATAAATATTAGACACAATGTTGTATTGCATTACCAAAGCACTGAGATGAGAATTCAACCACTCTTGTTAAATGCAAATCCAGCAGAATACTCCCTCCCCAACACATTCCCTTCCCTCCTGGAAGTTCTGATTCGCACTGGGAGAACGTTGCACGAGTGTCTGGCAGGCCTCCAGGACCTTGCCCAAGCCTACGAAGTGAATGGCAGTGTGCTATTCAAGCACAGACGGCATCACAGCCTAGACCAATCCTGCCCTCACCCACACTTACACATTTTCCAAAAGGACTCACCAGCCAACAATCGTGACCAGAAATAACAACAGAAAATGCTGTAAACACTCAGCAGGCCAGGCAGCATCTGTGGAGAGAGAAACAGAGTTAACGTTTCAGGTCTGGGACCCTTCATCAGAACTGGAAAAGGCGAGAGATGTAACAGATATTAAGCAGGTGCAGAGGCAAGGGGAGGGAACGAAGAAACATTCTGTGCTAGGGTAGGAGGCAGGAGAGATGCACCTACTTAAAATCTGTTACATCTCTAGCCATTTCCAGTTCTGATGAAGGGTCCCAGACCTGAAACTTTAACTCTGTTTCTCTCTCCACGGATGCTGCCTGGCCTGCTGAGTGTTTCCAGCATTTTTCTGTTGTTATTTCAGATTTCTAGCATCCGTAGTATTTTGCTATTGTATCATGACTAGAAACCCTGAGTAATCAAAGTAGGATCAAGTCTGTTTCGTAAAAAAAAATCTCTATTAAAGGTTATAAGATTCTGTCGCTTGGGCTGCGTCCCTCAAGAACTAAGAGATATGTATTAGATTTCAGAACCCAGGACCCTAGCAGTAATACTGCATACTGGAATTTATTGTAATATTCTCACTACATCTTCTGTCAATCTGAAAGGCAAAATGCATCAAACACTGCTCCTTTCAGAAAGGGTAAAACTATTCCAATTTATTTACAAATGAATAAATAGTAAAGATATAGGCAAACACTGTACTGCACAACAAATGCATATGAAGATTCAAAGAACAGACCACAAGAGATTAATTTACTTTCCAGGAAGTTCAGGTTTTCTCTGAGTACCAATAAGCTAGCTTATAAAACTTCTTCCATCTTTCGCAATTCTTGAAATGAAATGTTTTCTTAGTAAACAGAATGCAGTGTGACCTTCAGGCAGAGGAGTTACGTGCAGAATACGCAAGCCCCAATAGCTCATGAAATTTTATGTATCTGAACAGATATCAGCCACTGTCCAAACTATTAAACAGAGATTTCCGCATCATACCCTTAAATCTTGAAGACAGAGCTCTCAATCAATTATAATCGAAGAAACGCTAACATAGATTTTCATATATGAACAGCCAAAATTATGAAGGCAGCCTCACTGAATCATGGCGAGAAGGTAAACTCACATTATCGGAAATCCAAGGACCACAATACCTGCTATTATTCTCGTCTTAATAACCTATAACATACAATCAAATTCACAATGCTGTAAGCGGTGTTTTTAAGCAACCATTTTTAGTTTTAACAAAGCGAGGGGCATCAGTCTTAGAACTGGGTTACAACTACATGCACCCAAACAAAAGATACATTAGCCCAACAGGACAAAAATTCTATTTTCATCACAGGGACCTTCCTGGCCTGCAAGACTGAACAACAACAACTTGCATTAAGATAGCGCCTTTAACATAGAAAAACATACCGAGGATTAAGCAAGCAAAAATGGGCATCGAGCCAAAGGTGGTGATATTAGGAGGGATGACAAAAAGCTTGGTCAAAGAGATGGGATTAAGGAGGGTCTTAAAGGAGGAGAGGGTAGTGACAAAGCAAAGAGGTTGTGGGAGAGAACTACAGATCATAAGCGTAGCTGGCTGAAGGCATGGCCATCAATAGTGGTACAAAAAGGGGGGAAGAAAATGCATAAGACACCAGAGTCGGATAAACGGAGAGTTCTGGGTGGGGATTAAGAACATAAGAAATAGGAGTTGGAGTAGGCCATTTGGCCCTTCGAGCCTGCTTTGCCATTCAATAAGATCATGGCTGATCTTTTAACTCATCTCCACTTTCCTGCACTATCCCCATATCACCTTGATTTCCTTAATATTCAAAAATCTATTGATCTCTGTCTTGAATATACTCAACGACTGAGCCTCCACAACCCTCTGGGGCAGAGAATTCCAAAGAACCACCCTCTGAGTGAAGAAATTTCTCCTCATCTCAGTCCTAAATGGCCGACCCATAATAATAAGCATAAAAATAGTTAATGTATTCTAAGAACTCTCAAATTTATTATCCTCTACTTTTTTTTTAATTTTAAGGTTGAATGTCTCCCCGAGTCAGAAGGTTGTGGGTTCAAGTCCCATTCCAGAGACTTGAGCACAAAAATCTAGGCTGACACTCCCAGTGCAGTGCTGAGGGAGTGCTGCACTGTCAGAGGTGCCGTCTTTCAGATGAGACGTTAAACCGAGGCCCCGTCTGCTCTCTCAGGTGGACGTAAAAGATCCAATGGCACTATTTCGAAGAAGAGCAGGGGAGTTATCCCCAGTGTCCTGGCCAATATTTATCCCTCAATCAACATCACCAAAACAGATTATCTGGTCATTATCACATTGCTGTTTGTGGGAGTTTGCTGTGCACAAAATGGCTGCCGTGTTTCCTACATTACAACAGTGACTACACTTCAAAAAGTACTTCATTGGCTGTAAAGTGCTTTGGGACGTCTGGTGGTAGTGAAAGGCGCTATATAATTTTTTTTTTCCAGTCCGCAAAGAAAAGCCATATCACAAGAATCTGTGTCGATGAGGGAAGGCATTTGGCCATCTGGCTCATCCGTCCATATCTCCAGCATCTCAGTTTTACAGACTTGGTCAGACCCTATCTGAAGTACTGCATTCAGTCTTGGGCACTGCACCTCAGGAAAGATATATTGGCGTTGGAAGTAGTATAGAGCAGATTCATCACAATACCAGGACCTAAAGGGTTAAATTATGAGACTGGGTTGCATAAACTTGGCTTGTATTCCCTTGAGCTTAGAAGTTTGAGGGTACATTAGAAGCTCTATTTTAAGTCAAACCAAAACTGCAGGACAAGCAGACGCAAACTACAGGAAACTTTGTGCTATCCGGAGGTTGAATGTCCGGCAACTTCGATCTAACGGCAGAAATCAGCAGCCGTTTTGGTTAGGTTTTTTTTCTTCTCCTAGCATTCTTTTCACAGGCAGGCTCTGGAAAGCGTCTTTGTAGCTTAGCAACAGCTTCAGAGACGCTTCCAAGCTACTGGGCCGAGTGTTTACAAGTTGTTGCTGAGCAACAGTGTTTGTGGTCAGATACGGCAGGCTCTAGAAAGCGTCTCTGTATCTTAGCAACAGCTTCAGAGACGCTTCCAAGCCACGGGCCGAGTGCTGACAAGCTGTTGCTAAGCAACAGTCTTTGTTGTCAGATACGGAGATGAAAAGCTCCTATCTGATAACATTGACGCTGGTCTATCCGGAAGTTTTGAGGCAACGGCAGTAGCTCGGTCCCGTGGGTCCCGGATAACACAAAGTTGCCTGTAAACTGTTAATAAGCAGGTTACGACTGATATCAGGAAGCACTTCCTTGTGCAAAGTGCAACCAGTACCTGGGGTGGTCCTCCAGACAGATTGCAAGGCTGAAGGAAATTACAGAGTATGGGAGGGACGAAGCCATGAAGGAATTTAAACAAAAAGTTGAGACTTTTAAATTAGATGCACTGGGGGACCGAGAGCCAACATAGTTCAGCAAAGAATAGTAATAGTAAACAGTACAGGATACTGGCAGCAAAATTTTAGATGAGCAGGAGTTCATAGATGGTGGAGGGTGGGAGGCCAGCCAAGAGACCATGGGAATAATGCAGGCTGGCGGTTATGGACGAGGGTTTCAGCAACTGATAGGCTGAGGCAAAGGTGGAAGATTTTGGGGAAGTATATTGAACACAAGGTACTTCCTTCAAACTATCCCTCTACTTAAAAAGTACATTAGTCATGGCTACTTTAACTGGTCGATCTCGTCACCTGCTTCTTCTATCCTGATTCTGCTCATTTAACATTAAAGCAGTATGAACAATGGGGATTTACTAACAAGTGCAACTCAGTCCAGATTTGCTTCCTTCAAAACTAAGCAAAATTCCAGATTTATGAACCATAAAATGTACAGTAGGGCTATTAGCTGTTGCCAACAGCTAAAAGGGAATGACTGAAAGTGAGGTGATTAATTCAATTTTTACATTTTTTTGTTTTGTTGCTGTTCATTAGCATTGGCATCTGTTTCTGTGCGCAAATTGGCTGCCGCGTTTCCTACATTACAACAGTGACTACACTTCAAAAAGTACTTCATTGGCTCTAAAGCGCTTTGGAACCAATGTTCTCTGTAAGCTGTGCTTTGTTCTGCATGGCCTGTTGTGTTAATGTGCATCCCTTTCAATTTCTGCGCCTGCTCCGGTATTTACAGTGTAAAAGCTGGTGAGCCGCCTGCGCAGGACCTTGCAGATGTCTGCATGCAGCTTAGCAGGAACATTGTTTGGGACGTCCTGATTTCGTGAATGCCGGTATATAAATGCAAGTCTGTCTTTCTGTGGTGGCCTATCGGGGCTCTGTAAATGTCCCCAGTGCTTTAAAAGTCCTTGCAACCACCTTTACAGATCTTGAATATGAAGCGGTTATGATTCAGAATTCTAAATACCGATTCTTTCTGCTGACACTTGATTTTGGTTGAGTGTGTAAAATCAAGAATTTTTAAAAGCTATATTTGTGACTATATTGTGTCAGCTGTGGCTCAGTTGGTAGCATACTCGCCTCTGCGTTAGAAGGTTGTGGGTTCATAGTCCCACTCCAGAGACTTGAGCACATAAAGCTAGGCTGACACTCCAGTGCAGTGCTGAGGGAGTGCTGCACTGTCGGAGGTGCTGTCTTTTGGATGAGACGTTAAACCGAGGCCTCGTCTGCTCTTTCAGGTGGATGTAAAAGATCCCAAGGCACTATTTCGAAGAAGAACAGGGGAGTTATACCCGGTGTCCTGGCCAATATTTATCCCTCAACCAACATAATAAAAACAGATTATCTGGTCATTATCACATTGCTGTTTGTGGGACCTTGCTGTACGCAAATCAGCTGCCGCGTTTCCTAACGGTGACTCCACTTCAAAAGTACTTCATTGGTTGTAAAGCACTTTGAGATGTCTGCTGGTCGTGAAAGGCGCTATATAAATGCAAGTCTTTCTTTCTGAGACAGTAGTCACCGTGCAAGAAGCGCCTGCTGAAGGAGTCAACTTAAGATTCTGCTTAGATAGCCATGATATCGAAGAAGATATAATTTGCTCCATTTGGAGCCCATCAGCTATAGAAAACTGAAAACTGAAATCAAACCTAGGAAATATGTCTTCCAAGGCAAAGCCTGAGCCATTAGGTCATTTGTCGGAGGGCTACGTTTTTCACTCAAATAGTTAGTTCAATTATCAATGTTAGGTTCCTTCATTTCATCAGACAAATAGCCAGTGGTTCGAGGAGCTGCCTGGAAACATAAGGGTCAGAGCGCAGTTTCAACTAGACAGAGCTGATGAACACCAAACAGCATGAAACACAAGCAGGGCTATTGTATGTATACAGATGTACATTCATGCAGTGTCTGCCAAGTGTTCTTTACACGAATAAACATTTCCCCAATATGTGGAAAAATACATTTTGAAAATATATAAGTCCTGTGTGCAACATTTGGGCACTTACATATTTATATGTACACCGTAACTTAATTCGAGACCCACGCCTAAAAATCTAGGCTGATACTCCAGGGCAGTACTGAGGGAGTGCTGCACTGTTGGAGGTGCCGTCTTTCGGATGAGACATTAAACCGAGGCCCGGGCTGCTCTCTCAGGTGGACGTAAAAGATCCCGTGGCACTATTTCAAAGAGTTATCCCTGGTGTCCTGGCCAATATTTATCCCTCAGTCAACATCCCTAAAAAAACAGATTAGAACATAAGAAATGAGAGCAGGAGTAGGCCATATGGCCCCTCGAGCCTGCTCCGACATTCAATAAGATCATAGCTGATAATCGACCACAACTCCACTTTCTCGCCCGATCTCTATATCCCTTGATTCCCCTAGAGTCCAAAAATCTATCTATCTCAGCCTTGAATATACTCAAACACTCAGCATTCACAGCCCTCTAGGGCAAAGAATTCCAAAGATTCACAACTCTCTGAGTGAAGAAATTCCTCCTCATCTCGGTCTTAAATGGCCGACCCCTTATCCTGAGACTATGCCCCCTAGTTCTAGACACTCCAGCCAGGGGAAACAACCTCTCAGCATCTACCCTGTCAATCCCCTTCAGAATCTTGTATGTTTCAATGAGATCACCTCCCATTCTTCTAAACTCCAGAGAGTATAGGCCCATTCTACAAAATCTCTCATCATAGGACAGCCCTCTCATCCCAGGAATCAATCTAGTGAACCTTCGCTGCACCGCCTCCAAGCTAAGTATATCCTTCCTCAGATAAGGAGACCAACACTGTGCACAGTACTCCAGGTGTGGTCTCACCAAGGCCCTGTACAATTGTAGCAAGACTTCCTTACTCTTATACTCCAACCCCCTTGCAATAAAGGCCAACATGCCATTTGCCTTCCTTATCGCTTGCTGTACCTGCAGGCTAACTTTGTGTGTTTCTTGCACGAGGACACCCACATCTCTCTGAACAGCAAATTTTGAAAGTTTCTCACCATTTAAAAAAATTCTGTTTTTCTATTCTTCCTACCAAAGTGAATAACCTCACATTTTCCTACATTATACTCCATCTGCCACCTTACTGCCCACTCACTCAGTCTATCTATATCCCTTTGCAGACTCTGTGTTCTCCTCACAGCTTACTGTCCCACCTAGCTTTGTATCGTCAGCAAACTTGGATACATTATACTCGGTCCCTTCATCTAGATCATTGATATAGATTGTAAATAGCTGAGGCCCCAACACTGATCCTTGCGGCACCCCACTAGTTACAGCCTGCCAACCTGAAAAAGATCCGTTTATCCCAACTCTCTGTTTTCTGTCCGTTAACCAATCCTCTATCCATGTCACTATATTACCCCCAACCCCATGAGCCCTAATCTTGTGTAATAACCTTTTATGTGGCACCTTATTGAATGCCTTTTGAAATCCAAATATACTACATCTACTGGTTCCCCTTTATCTACCCTGCTAGTTACATCCTCAAAAAACTCTAATAAATTTGTCAAACACAATTTCCCTTTCATAAAACCATGTTAACTCTGCCTAATCAGGTTATGATTTTCTAGATGACTTGATACCACTTCCTTAACAATGGATTCCAGCATTTTCCCGATGAATGATGTCAGGCTAACTGGCCTGTATCTGGACATTATCACATTGCTGTTTGTGGGAACTTGCTGTGCACAAATTGGCCTTTCTTACATTACAATAGTGACTACACTTCAAAAAGTACAACATTGGCTGTAAAGTGCTTTGGGACGTCCGGTGGTATATCAACATTACAATCGAACGGTCAGCATGAACCTGAGCGTATTGATGTAAGGCACAATGCTGTACTACCATTTCAACTCAGTTAAATATTCTTCTGAACAGATTCAAAGGTGGACAATTTTCTCCCTTCACAGCCATAAGGCTTTGACTCTTTGCTGGGATATGGTTGCATGGGCTTCAGGTCGCCTTCTATATCTAGTTCAAGTAATTAGTCTTGTGTACTCCTTGGCAGCAAGAGTCAGGAGCTATTTGACTACAGGCAGCAGAACAGCCATGCCCAATTCTGTCCCCACCCGACATAAATACGTGCATACTTGTTAGCAGGGGGTGCTGGGCAACTGAACATGAGCTATAATCATAGTCAATTTTCTCCTTACTAACCTAGGGAAGGCAGGCCAACCGCAGCTTCTCCATCTGTGCTCCAACTAAGCTCAGCTAACTAAGGACAGACTAAGAATCGAAATCTATTAACTTCCTACTCTATGTGGCTCACTTCATAAACACACAGCCATGGGGAGCTTAACAAAAAAATTGCACTTTACCATACCCCTCCCCGCAGCCCCCCCGCCCCCGCAGCCCCCCCCCCCCCCCGCACCCCCGAAGCCATAGAACTATTTATAGGTACATTTACTTTATGCCATTGACTCTCAACATGTGGGTCATGCAGAGTTAATACATTCACAAATGCAAACATACCAAACTTGACACCTTTGGCAGTGCATACCCACTTTTTTGTTGGTCTCCCTCTCTGCTGTGGAAAAAATGACCTCTCCCATTTGACCTGTTAAACATACTAAAATGTCTCAGCACGTTTGAGTGCTAATGTCAAGGCATGAGCAAACTGATGCATGGAACAGCTCAGTGTCAGATTCCCAGCCAGGCCCTCCTGCCACTACATATTTGCATAATGACAATTATGCATGTGCAAAATGCCAAATGTCTCAGTGCCAGCATACAGGAACCGTGCATGTGTGAAAAGGGTGGTCTTCAATTCCGAAACCAAAAACAGTTTACAATCTAAACACGGGAGTGTGGCATGTATAGGTCATTTTGTAATTACTCACCCAAGATTTGGACAAAGAAAAAGCATCTTATTTTTTCTAGGCTATTTTCTCCTGCCCATCTTTCAAGCATCCAGAGGGCAAGTGACCTATGCCAAGGCCTTGATCCATGTTTTTCGTGAACCAGCCACTAGGTTTGGCAAGAGCTATTTGGTTAAAACCGCTCATTATTTGCACCCACCCATCTCTCCTCCCCCGACCACCGTCCTTTGCAGCCAAGCACCTAGGTTCCAACATGCAATTCCATTTCTGCCACTGTCCTGGTTTTGCCGAGCTGCACAACATTGCTATTTTGATAGCTCAAGTTATTTTATGACCCATCATCTTACTCCTCTAACAACAACTGGATTTAGGCGATGACGGAAGCCAACACAAATTTCTGTGCGTGAAAGCAGCCTTCAATTGGAATGTGGTTTTGTATTTTTCATCTGCTTAATTATTCAAAGACTTTTACAATGAGAACAGATGCAGATAAACTTCCTACAAAGAGCAGCAAATTCTCTCACTTTTAAAAAAAAAAAAAAAAAAAAATTGCCTTCAATTATCACAGACCCTGAAAGCTTAACAGGAGTATCCTCTGCATCCAACTACATATCCGTGTTAAAAAGAATTCTGAGTCATAAAGATTTAAGATGCTGTAGTTATATCTGTAACACAGGAATAGAAGATACCAACACTTTCTCACTCTATTTCAGCTCATTGTAATTGTAATTCCCTTTTAACTATTATTTTACAGAGTTTTGACAAAGGTAATACATGTATTAAATTTAATTTATACAAGCACTGAGCCATGTAAGCGGTGTCAAAATGCAACTAATTATAGCATAGCTATGTAATACTCTGTACAGGTGTAATAAATACTGAATGCAGTGATGGTTTTCTAAGCCACAAAAAGGTAAATAATTCACTAATGCCCACTTTCCTTCAGCATAATAAATTAGCTCATAATAATCCTCTTTAGTTTCATGTTATTGTATATTTAAAAGCAAGAGCTCAAACACGAACTGGAACCAAGTCCGAAACCCTGAACTTATCAATGATATACTTACACGAGGCATCAATCACAAGAAGGCTGTTTGTTTTCTATCTTCCTTTATACATTTTCTAATAGCCCAGCAATGTTTCCTGTGTAACAGGCATTTACAGTACATGTCGTATAGCACGCTCAAAGAGAAATTGTGGAATACAGAAATGATCCCACAAGCAAGAAAAAATGAGTAACTCCAGTGACTTGTCAGAATGGTCCTCCCAACTGAATTCTTGAGCAGCTTGCTTATGCAAGATATGACTAATTTATAAAGAAAATGAGGCTCATAATCAGCCAGGAATATGGTTACAAACACCTCTGTATATCACACGGGCTAGTTTTCACCTTTCTCCTGAAGTATGTGGCCATGTTGAAAATACCTTTGGTGCAGTTGAAAAATGAAATTCAATGCCCACTTAACTCAATCCAAAACAAACAAAAGTAGAATGCAGAGACGGATAGAACGAGTTATTTCATTGGTCCAAAAATAACGTAACTTTCCTTCCTACAGGTAATGTAGTATGGAATTAAAATGCAGCATTTCCTTTTTCAATTCTACCCAGTAGCTGAACTCCAATTTTTTTTAAGTATTCCATTTAACAATGCATCATAACTCCATGACTTGTAGTTCAAAAACCTTGGGCCATGCGAATTTCAGTCTTCAAGTTCCATTTAGTGGACTAGTTTTCTTTGATATTTAAAGCGGATAGCCAAGAAGATGTCTTGAATATTTTGTGAAACTGTTGGACCCAGCACATGGCCAAAAATTGTGTTATCTCTTGTATGTTAAATGGCATATTCCACGCAGATGTGACAAGTATAGATTTGAGGGATACGGATACCTAAAGCAGATCAGGTGAGCTACAAGTGGCAAAGATGTCAATGCATCCTCCACACCCACCCCCCCTTAATACAACAATTATGAACAAGCTGCAGCTTTGTGTTCTATTCTGTACATATGCTTCACAACATACAGGAAACTTTGTGCTATCCGGCACCGACGGGACCGAGCTGTTGCCGTTCCCTCAAAACTGCCGGGCAAACCAGCGTTAATGTTGAAGCATACGGAGCTTTTCAGCTCCGTATCTGGCAACAAACACTGTTGCTTAGCAACAGCTTCTAAACAGTCAGCCGTACCTTGGAAGCATCTCTGTCGCTTAGCAACAGCTTCAGAGAGACTTTGCAGAGCCTGACTGTTGAAAAAAAAACTAACAAAACGGCTCCTGATTTTTGCCGGTGGCTCGAGCTTGCCGGACATTTAGCCTCCGGATAACACAAAATTTCCTGTACAGCATTTTTAAACCAATGTACTGAAAAAGATTTGGTACAGGTTGAGTTAACATGAGTTCTATATGGTATAATATACAAATAACCTATTTCCCAAAGTTAGAGTATCTGAAACAGCAAAAAAAAGTGCCATCATTTTTATCCTATAAATGTTGAAGACAATAATCTAACACAGCTTATAAATAACCTTACATGGCCTTCATAAAACACTATACAAGTCCTAATAAACTTATTAATGATGCAACACAAAGAAGAAAGAAGCTACTGGTCTTCAATTTAGGCTCAGATCCTAGTCTTGCAACAGTCACTAACATGACTGTCACTTTTCTCTAAATGGTTGCACAGGGTCAAAAAGAAAAATAATTCTGTCAATCCCTCCCAAGAAATTAGTGGATATAAATTGCCATAACAAGAGATATCCTTGATTCAATAAACTGCTGACAAAAGAAGTGTAACCTAGTGAGCTTCTGAAGCTAGGGTACAGTGTGAGCTGCTGTTTGACAATTTTTTTTTTACTCAACTTGTTTTCACTATCTCGGTGACACGCACCATTCAGTGTTCCCAGGCTTCAGCAAATGCTGTTGGGTTTTAAAACCAGTTGCTGAACCTACGACAAGGGTAATTCCCCCATCTTTTCCTTCCCACCAAAAACGATTCATGCTCCTGCCACTTGAACATGAGAAAAATCAAGTGCTCGTTTGGAAAATGATGGATGCAAGTCTGCATCTCCTAGTAGACAGTGCAATCCTGCATCAACAATACTTTTTTTCTACATCAATAGACATGACTGAGGACTATCCAGGTTTATAGAATAATGAAAGGAAAGAAAACGGTTGATGGGAATAGATTTTATTTTTGCCTCTCCCAGGAGATGAAATGGCTGGTGGGGCAGATGGTGTGTACACCATGACACTATAGAACAGGCTGGATGGACCAGCTGGTCTTATCCTGCCCTTCTTTTTCATATGTTTATGCTTAACTTCAACTGTGGACACAAAAGGCTCAAAATGAAAACAAAACTGACAAGCTTCAAGCAACACTTGAAATAGATATCAGGAAATAAAGAGAGACAGAGATGATTGGATTCTGTGTAAAATAAAGGTTCACAAGCTCCTGGAACCATTGAATTATCAGGACGACAATCATTAGTTAAGAACGAGTAACAAAGGATGCAAGATTAAATAGATTTTTTCTAATTCATTCTCGAGATATATTCATCGCCAGCAAGGTCAGCATTTACTGCCCATCCCCAGTCACCCTTGAGAAGGTGGGGGAGGAAGGGGGGGGGGTGGAGAACAGGAATGGGGAGAGGAAAGAGAGGTTGGGAGGGGGGGGGGTAGAGACAGACTTTTCTTCTGTAGAAGAAATGGGTTGGACTAACTCCATAATAAAACAGATTATTGTATTGAAAATATTCTGTAAAAGGCGTGTGCTCACCCCATGTGTATTAATTTCAAACTCCTCATCCTCCTCTACGAAGCCCTCCATGGCCTTTTACCACCCTAACCTCTGCCCCCTAACCTCTGCAACCTCATCCAGCCTCTGGCCTAGACCATAACCTTCAGCCATTTTAGTCCACTCCATTCCTGCCCGTCTCCTAATCCATCAATGGCAAGGTCTTTGGTCATCACATGCCTATACTGTGGAACTCGCTTCCTAAAGCTACAGAGTTTGCCACACCTGTCACCATCTTCAGAAGGCTCCTCAAAGCCGGTCCCTTCAACTATGCCTTCAATCATGTACCCTATTTCCTGTTCGCCATCCAATTTACTGGCTCTTTGTAAAGCATCCCTTAGGGTGTTTCACTGCTTAAAAGGTTATTGTTGCTGATGGAAAACTAAATGATCCATGCTTTCTTACTCAAACACCTCGCCATCACCCTGAACTTCCCCCAAAAAAATCTGCACAAGAAAAAGATTATCCTATACTAATAAAAATCATTGGTCAAATGTTAATGGAAGATACAATCTCAACAACACTCTAAAAGCAACATTTATCATAAATCTTAGGAAGCTCCTAATTTGAATTATCAAAATAGATTCACAGTAAAACTGTCCTTTTATATCTAGTTAAGTTTAAGTGACAAGTGTGCTTAGCAGTTTTTAAATACAGGCATATTTTCTGGTACCTCTCGCAATCTTGCATTTCATTATTTCAGTGCCTCTATTTATAGTTTCTCCCAATACATTATTGGAGCACCTTCTATCCTATAATCTCAAAACTCAGAGCCTTCACAATCACCCTAGATACTCCTGTTGCGTTGAGTGCTGAAACGTATCCTTGGTTTTCACCAATAGCTTAAACTGGCTCCTGGAAAATATATGCAGAACCAGCTTCAGACAATATAGCAGTGTATCATGCGGGACAGACCTCCATGCACTCACATCAATCAACATAAATCCTTCCTCTGTAGTTGAATGTTATTGAGCAGCAGTCCAATAGACTACTACTTTAGCCAACTGTTGTATGAAAGAGATGAAAGGTTACTATTGCCTGAAATATTGTCTACACATTAAAACTGTTTACACCAATGGCATGGGAGACTCTTTCTGCTGGGATGGTCAATGTAACATACAAACCATGCAGGCTGACAGAAGAGCAGACTTTTACAATCCATAACAAAGATGCTTGAGTGAGGGAGTTGCAGATTCAGATGCATATGCAAAGGTCCTCAGCAACTTAAAACAACAGGAACGGAAAGGACACCAAAATGGCAAATGGCCCCCTCCCACACAAGCAAATTCATTAAGGTTGCCAATGCCAACCAGATTTTTGCTATCTTGTTGACAAAATTACAATGTAATGGAATGTGTCATAATTCACAGTATTCCTGTAGCAATTAAGACAAATCATCAGGCTGTAAACATATGACGGTAATTGGTGATTAATATCAAAGATGCAATGATGTTGGTGAAGCTTGTCAATATTAAATCAAGGTCAGGCCTTATTGGGAAATAACGCTCAATACAATCAATGTCTTAAAAACCATTGTCTTGTTTAAAAAAAAATATGGATACAGTGTAACTTCATACTAAACATCCTGTCACAAACAACATTTTTCGCAGGAAAGCTCTAGCTCCATTATACCTCTTAGCAAACAGTAGCATTATGTTTAAAACCAGTGTTTAGCTGAACTAACTGCTCTCAATTTGGACATTACATCTACCCTTAGCACCCCTACACCAGGTGAGGGAAGGGGAAGCACAGGGATAAAAATAGACAGCCAGGTTTCTTGCTACGCATCACTATCTTGCAGTCCTTGCTGGAAAGTAGATGTGGACATTGTACCCTTTTCCAATCAGGCTCGGCTGGGCAGTTCCCTCACCCGCCACGACCCCCACCCCTCAACTATTGCTTAAGAGAGCTTGATTTGTTAGAGACATTTTGACCCAGAGGACACAAGTCTGCACGTAACATGCTCTGCAAATAAACAGAACCTACAATTTTACGTCAAGCAAGAAAAACAAGATAGATATCGCAGCATAAAAATGTAAAATATTCCAACAAATCAACAGTACTAAATTGTTGCATGATTTAAAATAGGAAGAAGAGACTCAATCTTGCATGACTGAATTTGACACTCACCAGTTTGAATTCTTGGATGCTGCAGATGAAGTAGGGCGTGTTCGGACGACGGCTCTCTATATAAACACAATCTAATGAGAGAAGGAAAACAGAGCATTAAGTATACCACTTTCAGGGACAAAGAATCATTGCAAATACCTCAGATACTTTTTCTGTACTTCATGTTCAACAAGGCAAGGGAATTTGGCAGTGTGACATTTTTCATTTTCCACACCAGCCTTTGAGAGAGACTGTCAATTTAGTGGCAAATTATGGGCAGTTTTGTGCTGTGGACTCATACCCATGAAAATGTAGGTTGAAACTACCCAAGTTTATTTCACATTGGTGTTACAGCTGATTTCAGACTTTCATCTCAACAGCCTGGGCTAGATTAGAACCCAGAATCAGGGGCGGACTGGCCATAAAGGAAATAGTCAAATTAGCCGAGTGCTCCGGTGAATACTTCCATAGCTCTGTATTGTCGAGCCCCATTTTTCCAAATAACGAATCCCATGCCAATCAGTGGAGCCAGTCTGCCCTGCCCAGATCCCAAAGATGAAATGCCTGCCTAGTGTTAATCTACACCATCCAATCCTTCCCTTTTTCAAGTTTTCCTTTTTATTCCGCCATCCGTTTTCACTTAGCCCTCCCTAATCAGAAAAAAAAATCTTCTCCAGCTGGGCATCAGACTTGACTTAGGCCCCAACAAACTGAAATATACGAAATGACAGAATGGATGCGAATGGGAAGTTGCTGTATTCTACAGCATGCATTGTGGCATACCCAAAGATTCAGCAGAACTGAGTTTTCTAAAGAAAATCCTCCTTTTGCGTCCTGAGAGACTCGCATGAAATTATTGGGCCGTATCACAAAACCTGGAAGGTCTTTGAAATAGTGAGAAAAGCACTTCTCCAAGTATACAAAGACAGAAGTTCATTTTATGGCGACGTCAAAAGTTATGAATCACATGATTTAATTTTTTAAGTTATGCCGTTGGTAATTGGTTGGTAGGTGGGAGATAAACAATAGGGACAAAGGCAACGTTCTCTAATTGGCGGGATGTGACAAGTGGTGTTCCTCAGGGATCTGTAGCGGGGCCTCAGTTTTTCATCAGATATATCAATGACTTGGATGGATGAAGGAATAGAGAGTTGTATATCCACGTTTGTAGAAGAAAATAAGTTACGAGGCACAGCAAGTTGTGTATATGGAAGCAGGAAGTTACAAAGGGACATATGCAGATTAAGTGAGCGGGAAAATCTATGGCAGACGGAGTTCACTGTGGGGAAGTGCAAGGTCATCCACTTTGGAACTGAGAAAGACGAAACGGAATATTTTCTTAATGGAGAGAGACTCGGAAGTGTGAAGGAGTAAAGGGATTTGGGTGTCCATGTACACAAATCACTAAAAGCTAGTGCATAGGTACAAAATGTAATCAAAAAGGCTAATGCAACATTGGCCTTTATTTCAAGGGGGCTGGAATTCAAAGAGGCAAACATTATGCTTCAGTTGTACAGAGACTTGGTCAGACCCCATCTATAGTACTGTGTCAGTTTTGGGCACCGTACCTCAAGAAGGAAATACTGGCCTTGGAGGGGGTAAAAGAACATAAGAAATAGGAGCAGGAGTCGGACTTTTGAGCCTGCTCCACCATTTAAAGAGATCATGGCTGATCTTCTGCCTCAACTCAATTCATTGGCCCTATCGCCATATCCCTTGATGCCCTTAAAGAAAGATCTGCTTTATATAATGTCTTTCACGACCTCAGGACGTCCCAAAGCGTTTTACAATGAAGTACTTTTGAAGTGTAGTCACTGGTGTTATGTAGGAAACATGGCAGCCAATTTGCAACAATGTAGGAAGTGCTGTGTGCAGTTCTGGTCGCCACACTATAGGAAGGGTGTGATTGCTTTGGAGAGGGTGCAGAGGAGATTTACCAGGATGTTACCTGGGCTGGAGCGCTTCAGCTATGAAGAAAGACTGGACAGGCTGGGGTTGTTTTCCTTGGAGCAGAGAAGGCTGAGGGGGGACCTGATTGAGGTATACAAAATTATATGGGGCATAGATAGGGTGGATAGAAAGGAACTTTTCCCCTTAGTAGAGGGGTCAATAACAAGGGGGCATAGATTCAAGGTAAGGGGCAGGAGGTTTAGAGGGGATTTGAGGAAAAACTTTTTCACCCAGAGGGTGGTTGGAATCTGGAACTCACTGCCTGAAAGGCTGGTAGAGGCAGGAACCCTCACAACATTCAAGAAGCATTTGGATGAGCACTTGAAACGCCATAGCATATAAGGCTATCGACCAAATGCTGGAAAATGGGATTAGATTAGATCGGGCTTGATGGCCAGCGCGGACGCGATGGGCCGAAGGGCCTCTTTCTGTGCTGTATAACTCTATGACTCGAACCGTCTTCACTTGCTTCATCAATGACCTTCCCTCCGTCATAAGGTCAGGAGTGGTCTGCTTGCTGGATTCCAGAGTGTTCATCTCCATTCATAAATCCTGATAACTCAACAGCCCATGCCAGCTTAACAGCAGAACCTGGATAACAGGTGGCAAGTAGCATTCATGTCACATCAGTACCAGAATGGCCACCCTGAATGAGTGCAAACCTAGCCATCTCCCCCTGCTCCCCCTCAGCCTTCAACAGTGACACCATTGCTGAGTCCCCACCATAATATAGTGAGGATCACAAGTAACCTAAAGCTTGACATGATCAGCCATATCAACTCCACCACTATAAGAGCAGGACACAGGCTGGGTACTTTGTGACAAACACTCAAAGCCATGATCATCTACAAGGCTCAAGTCGGAAGTGTAATGGAATACTCACCACCACTGGATCAGTGCAACCACAACACTCAAGAAGCTCAAGATCATCCAGGACACAGCACCACTACCACGGACTCAATATCCACCCCACCATCACCCGCACATTGTGGCTGCAGTATGTATAATCTACAGGATGAACTGCCGCAACTCACGAAGCTTACTTTGACAACAGTTCCCTCTCCAGTGACCTGTGCCACCCAAAAGGACAAGCGCAGGAATGTTGCAGGAATACTATCACCTCCAAATCACACACCATCCTTACTTAGACATACATTGCTGTTCTTTAGTTGTTGCTGGGTCAGTATCATGGAATTCCCTACCATTGTGGGAGCACTATCAGCACAAAGACTGCAGTGGTTTAAGCAGAAGGCCCAACATAAACGTTACAGGGCAACAAGTGCAGCCTTGACAAAGTTCCCAACATTACAAGAACAAATAAAAAAGTGAAATTCTTCACTTTAAAAAAAAAAAAATCCATTACAGGTTTGACGGAGTTGAATACAAATCATTGCGCAATCGATTTCTCCGAGTTCAAAGTTGCTCAATTCAGACTATCTATTCATTCTCAAAGGCAACTAAAACTGAGCAAAAAAACTTGCTGTCTGGCTTCAGTAAAATTGCTTAATTCATATTATTGGATCATTCAAAACATGTTCAAACAAAAATTGGCTTTAACAGGAGTATCCTGTACATACAACAAATCTAACTACAGTATCTGTTTTCCTCCCTGATGAGGTCAACATCAAACAAAATATTTGTTGTAATATTCATAGGATTACATAGGATATACGGCACAGAAACAGGCCATTCGGCCCAACCAGTCCATGCCGGTGTTGATGCTCCACTCGAGCCTCCTCCCGTCTTTCCTCATCTAAATCTATCAGCATAGCCCTCTATTCCCTTTCCCCTCATATGCTTGTCTAGCCTCCCCTTAAATGCATCTATATTATTCGCTTCAACCACTCCCTGTGGTAGCGAGTTCCACATTGTCACCGCTCTCTGGGTAAAGAAGTTTCTTCTGAATTCCCTATTGGATTTCTTGGTGACTATCTTATATTGATGGCCTCTAGTTATGCTCCTCCCACAAGTGGAAACATTCTCTCTGTATCTACTCTATCAAAATATTTCATAATTTTAAAGACCTCTATTAGGTCACCCCTCAGCCTTCTTTTTTCAAGAGAAGAGACCCAGCCTGTTCATCCTTTCCGGATATGTATACCCTCGCATTTCTGGTATCATCCTTGTAAATCTTCTCTGCGCCCTCTCCAGTGCCTCTATATCCTTTTTATAATATGACGACCAGAACTGTACGCAGTACTCCAAGTGTGGTCTAACCAAGGTTCGATACAGGTTTAGCATAACTTCACTACTTTTCAATTCTATCCCTCTAGAAATAAACCCTAGTGTTTGGTTTGCGTTTTTAATGGCCTTGCTAACCTGTGTCGCAACTTTTAATAATTTATGTATTTGTACTCCGAGATCCCTTTGTTCCTCTACCCCACCCAGACTCGCACCCTCCAAGTGATGTGACCTCCCTATTCTTCCTACCAAAATGTAATACCTCACATTTGTCTTTGTTGAACTTCATTTGCCAATTATTGGCCCATTCTGCAAGTTTATTAACGTCCTCCTGTAATTTGTTGCAGTCCTCCTCAGTATTGACTATCCCCCCACCCCCACAATTTGGTATCATCCACAAATTTAGAAATTGTGTTTTTGATTCCAAAGTCTAAATCGTTAATGTAAATTGTGAACAGCAGTGGTCCCATTCCAGAGACTTAATCACAAAAAATCTAGGCTGACACTCCAGTGCAGTACTGAGGGAGTGCTGCACTGTCAGAGGTGCTGTCTTTTGGATGAGAGGTTAAACCAATTCCATGGTACTATTTCAAAGAAGAGCTGGGGAATTATCCCCGGTGTCCTGGCCAATATTTATTCCTCAATCAACATCACTAAAACAAAATTATCTTGTTATTATCACATTGCTGTTTGTGGGTGCTTGCTGTGCGCAAATTGGCTGTCGCGTTTCCTACATTACAACAGTGACTACACGTCAGAAAGTACTTCATTGGCTGTAAAGGGCTTTGGGCCATCCGGTGGTCATGAAGGTGCTATATAATTGCAAGTACTTCTTTTTCTTTCTTACCCTTCATTTATAACATGTAGATGGGACTGGTATGAATTACTTTATAAAAATGGTTCCCACAGATAAAGCCTAGCAGAAGGATATCTTGAATATCTCTTAACCTCTCCTGCCTTCTATCCTATCACAGACCTTCCCTTTTGTTCTTGCATCCCCTCCCCCATTTCCCAGCCCCTACGCTTGCTTAAAAATCTGTTCCATTTCCTGCTTTTTTCCAGTTCTGATGAAAGGTCATCGACCTGAAACGTTAACTCTGTTTCTCTCTTCACAGATGCTGCCTGACCTGCTGAGTTTCTCCAGCATTTTCTGTTTTTATTTCAGATTTCCAGCATCTGCAGTATTTTCTTTTTGTAGCAGAAGGATGTACTTAGGTGTGTAACCCTTTGTCACGGGCTGAAATCTGCCTCACTTGATTAACAAGTTTTCACAACTGCTTTAGTCCTTAGCAGCTGACAAAGCTTGTGTGCAAGAGGAGGCGTACCAGAGCCAGAAAGATGAAACCAACAGACCAGAAATTAGATCATTCTTATTCTTGGTTCCCCTAACTGTGGAACTCATCACCTCCAGGCTAGATCATTTCATTGGATCACCTCCAGGCTAGATCATTACATTGGATCACCTCCAGGCTAGATCATTTCATTGGATCCAATCAGAGCTTTAAAAAAAATGTAATTCTACTACAAAGTTGTAGGTGGCAGAATATTATTTTTAAAGAAAAATACACCCAGATACTCACCTGATACATGAATTAAGAGATTTCAAAATTATTATACAATATTCATCTGGAAGGAGTAAATAAGCTTACAATGAAAATTACTAACAAGTGACCCAAAGTTTTAGGTACTATAGTGATGCTATATATTATTTATGGGAACTCACCATTTAACATTTTTTTTTTAAACAGCAACACATACTAAAATTTTAATGGGCACTATAGTCAGAAATTTATGGCTTACAAGCCAAATCCTGTATGCTTTCAATGGGTTTATGATGTACCTGTGGCTTAAGGGGTATAGCAATTCCCTTTTCATAGCCATATTCTCACTATGAAAATGTCATGGATGGGAAAAAAACCTTCCTTGAATAACAGATCTAATCACAGGTAAATCACGGGACACAGAAACATGCATCATTTAATAACACTTGGTAAAAATTGAATTCAATTGATGCTATCACTTGTTTAACTCTCTTGAGCCCACTTTTCACTCAGATCAACCAGTGCAGAAAGCCCAAAACTAAGCCCCTCTGATTGCTAAATTGAGAAAACACTTTTTCTTATTCTGAAAGAAATCCAGGAGCGGATTTAAAGCTAAATGAATTTGGTCTGCCTGGGTGGGAATTTAAATTCCTCCCAAGACTTTGTTACTTTTCTTCAAAGGAAAGCTTTTACCACTTATTTACCCAGTAAAGACAAATATAGGACCACCACGTGAGTCTTACATAGCAGACAATGAGCCAACCAATAAAAAGAGAGAGGGAGAAAGAGAAAAGGAGAGAGCAACGAGAAAGAGAAACAGTACTTGTTTTGGAGAAACACTACAATAGGTAATTTCCCTATCTATTTCTTCTGCAAATCAAACCCTCCGCACAAAATTAAGCAGACCATCAAAGGCTAACCTAGTTTTCACAAGGTGACATCAAACAGAGAAAGTAAAGAAAAACATAAAAAAGTCAATATGATTTCCATCCTGCAGTGAGCTCCTGCCTAAAGAAACAGACTGACTTCTAGAGCAACAAATATCGATTTAATGTAAGTATTTTTACTGGGAGAGAAATAGATAGTTTAAAGGTTCTAAAACCTATCATGCTAAAAACCTGGATATAAATTTTACCATCACCTGGTCCTTCACAATCTGGATAAAATCAAAGGTTCATGACAAGCATTCCATACTCACCAATTTGCTTAACAGAAGTTGTATACAAGAAAGTCAAACAATTTTAACCACGAGTCCAGTGGATGATGGAATGCAAACATATGAAAAGCAGAGCAAGAAAAGCCCATCAAGCTCCTAGTAATGCAAACCCTGGGGGAGGCAAATAAATGACTGCCACATTTTGCCTTTTAACAAAAACACAAATCCAGAATCAGAATATGAAACTATTCTGTTCTAATGATTTGACAGAGTACCACAAGAATACTAGATTCCATTTACTTTACAAACATTGCTGGAGAAAGAGAATTAGAACAATCGTCATGCAAATTAGAAAAGTTGATGCCCCACCTGAGACAGCAGATTCCCAATCTATGTGAGGCAACACGGGATGTGGCTGCCCAGAAAGTCCATGATTTATCACTTCCTGGCCAATAATGTTCTATTAGAATGATTCATCAGAACAACAAAGATCAAAGGGAATGTGAAAGAACAAGTGGGTGATTAACGGGAACAGTGGCACAGTGATTATGTTATGGGACGAGCAATCCAGAGGCCTGGACTAATGATCCAGCGACAGGAGTTCAAATCCCACCACGGCAGCTGGGGAATGTAAATTCAGTTAATTCAATAAATCTGGAATAAAAAGCTACTATCAGTAATGGTGACCATGAAAGATTGTCGTAAGAACCCAACTGGTTCACTAATGTCCTTTAGGGAAGGAAATCTGCCGTCCTTACCCGGTCTGGCCTATATGTGACTCCAGACCCACAGCAATGTGGTTGACTCTTAACTGCCCTCTGAAATGGCCCAGCAAGCCACTCAAGGGCAATTAGGGAGGGATGGGCAATAAATGCTGGCCTAGCCAGCGATGCCCACATCCAATGAATAAAAAAAATTAATTCGAGTCATTATTGATAACACTAATAAGTGATCTACTTGCAGATAGTTCAACTGTGTTGACAAATAAGTCCATCGTAATGTGACGGAGCTTCTAAAAGATTGGTCAAATTACTGACCTGAAAATACGTCAAAATCTCTCAGAATAGACTAAGAAGTTCATTGCCACCCATTTGGCAGTAAACAATCAATTGAATTTGTCTTTCAAAAGTATAAAAATGTATTCAATATGGTTAACTGAGAATGGCATGCCCATTTTTTTGAATCACAGAATCATTTTGGTCACAATGTTTTCTGCCATAATGTCCATTACCCTCAAGGGCAAAAGTGATTTCTGAACTATAAACTGTTATTTCAGATAACTTGAAAACCTTCTCCTGCTCATCATCCATCTCGAATTGCCTGACGCATCAAGTGGGTTCTTTGCTCAAGGAAATCATTTGTAACCAGTGTCAACTAAGGAACTTGGTTATGCTTTCTCTCAAACTAAGTAAATTGTAGGGTTGCTCATCTTAATGACAATTCTGAACATTACAATCTACTGGTGGAAAGGTGGAGTTGCCAAAGTAAGAGGCAATAGGCTTGCAAGTCGTGTAGAAATGTATATGTCGGAGTAGACTGACGACTAGCCATGCTCCTGGGCAGAAAATGCCTGACCATCAAATATAGCAATAAAAAGTAATCTTTAAGAAGCAGCACTATAATTGTGCTCAAGAACCCTACCCTGCACAAAGTAACTTTGTAGGGCAAAATGGTAGCTTTTGGTGGGGGGGGGGAAACAAATGGCAACTCAACAGTAATGGAGGTTGATTTTCATGTTCACAGTCCTAGATAGATGAGAAATGATAGTTCCTAGAAAGAAAAGGGTATAGATTGAAATACAAAATAGTGCTGTATTTGATTTAGAACGCATGATTTTTAAAAATCTCCAAGGACTGGGTCACAAGAGCTGAACAAATCACACCTATGAAGCAAAATCACCAATTTATGTTAGTTCTTGTTAATATGAACGGGTCAACTCTGATTGCATTAAGGAGGGATGTCACATGAGGGAGAGTAAACACAAAGTTAAAAATTCCATGTGTTGATCTTATATGAACAAGTTTTCAAATGAGAAGACCTTATGTGAAGAACAGGCAGTCAACACTGCAGGCAAAGGACTCAAACATGATACCTACTCAAGTTGAGTAATATTCAAATGGAAAACCTCTTATGAGATAAGTCAACATCAATGCTATTCCTTTTTTTTCATATTTGCAGTGCACAAGGTGATAAACTATTAATTAAATGATGCATGTCAAAAGCAATTTATGCACTTAAAAATCAAACTAACATAATGCAGCAACCACAACCTGCGAACTATTCGATGTTCCCTTCCATTTGTGGAGTGACAGTCAAAAACCACACTGTGTAAAATGAGGAGAGAATATGCATCTGCTCCCTTATTTTAAATTGTTTTAGTCCATTCTCCCTTCACTCTAATACAAATTTTAAAAAGTCAACATTTACATGTATAAAATAAATTTGCAGGTCATCTTGCATTCATTGTTGAAGACCTCAGATGGTGCTACAATGGTAGCATGCTCTGCAGACCATAAAAGGGAGCATTTTCAATGTTGTCCCGCACAACTCAAGCTGGAGTTTCTGGCTACAGAGTTAATCATTTCTTCATCACTCAAAAATCTTCATCTAACAACATATGCTCATGAAGGGCCTCCCTTGACCCAGTCAGCAGATTTATCAGCAACATAAAACAATTTTCATCTTAGCGCTGTATGTTGTGACCTGCTGCACGGCACAATGCTTGCCAGGAAAACAAGAAAAAATACCTAGAAATATATAGGTAGCTTAAACCGCACGCAAGAAGCTGCTTGTACAGTGGTAAACATGTACATTCTTCCTCCCATATGGTTGGCAATGCTCAAACTGTTTGCCTGTTCAGCTAATGTCAGCTCCTGCTGAGCACATTCCAAGAACGCTGTGGACCCTCATTTCAAGAGGGAAATAAAACTGACATCCAAACATGACAGTAGCTAATGAATTATGTTGTTCAGCTGTAACACGGCGGTGGTTGCATGAAAAAGTTCATTCATTATGGCATTATTTTGCTTTTATGCTGGCACTCACATAAGGAGCAGTAGCTGCAGACAGTAAATTTAATGTGACTTTCCCCCAGTTTTGGCTCATTAGTGTATTTGAAGAACGATTTGAAAATATCAGCTTGATCAGGGATATTGTTTTTGCTGGAGGCCTAAATAATATATTTGAATAGTGTTATGTTTCCAATTTAAATCAATATTTAGCGGCTCAACATCCCAGTATTTTCTTGAAGTACAGGAAACTCTCGTTTAAACGGCACCTAAATATCCGAAATTCTCTATTAACCGGCAAAATTCATACTCCGAAATCAACACCTCAATAACCGGCAATGTTGCAGAATCTGAGTCCGAGTCTCCCGCGGTGGCCGAGTTAGTCAGTGGGGGTATTTCTCCAAACTGCCACTACTCGGCTTCTTGGCGCTGTCGAAGTCATTAGTTATGGATTACCCTCAACTGGCAGTACTGTACTTAATCAAGCATCTTCCACCATCCATTTAACACAACATTCTGTAGGTGAGTACCCAATTACTGTATACTGCACATTTCTTGATTTTTTTATTTTTGTTTGTTAAAAATAGCCTTGGTAGATAACCCTCTCCGTCATCCGGAATTTTTAATCAACCGGCAATACGCCGGCCCCGTCTGTGTCGGATACCAAAGAGTTTCCTGTATTTCTATCTCGTCTTCCTTTCCCCCATTAGATCCCCACTGTTACCTCCCACTGCCATGCTTTTGCCCTTTATCTAGGATGACTAAATGTTCTGGGATGCAAAGTTCTTTGAGGTAGAGGTCAATGCTACTCTCATGGTATAAAGTAATTGGCTAAAAGGATCTGTATTTATTTAGGGCAACAATTGGCTCTGATCATTTTTACTTACTTGAGATGGAATGCTCCGATACTACTTAGTGCAACATCCAGAAGCCTGCCACTGCCTAACAAAATTTACTCATCGAGAGGAAGAGAGTTAGAATCGTTGCGTCTCGCTTCTATATTCTTCCCAAGCAAAGGCTTGGGCCCATGTTAAATTGACCAAATTCAATCTGAATTAGTTCATCTCATGGTATATGACTTCACAATAATTGACTTCCTACACAAAAGAAAAAACATTTCAGGACCCCAAAGAAATAAGCCACATTCACACAACAGTTGTAAGCTGAAATTTGTTCAGACATTACACTGGCCCAAAAAGTAGTGCACCTTTGCTTAGACCAACTTAGCACAATAATTCTGCCTTTATGATAGCCAACTGCAAGCACTATATGAAACAACTTCTTCCTCAATCAGGCTGGAATTAGCTGGGTTGCTTAAATCTTGTTCCTTCTGCCCTGAAAGTCACACCTTCGTACCTGTATTCCTTCTTTGTATCAGATGACATTCCATTCAATGCTCACCTGATTTAATGAATTATATATGTTAGTTATATTGGATTGAGTCTAATTCAGATCACAAGATGGTTTTTAGCAGGACCCATACTTTATAGATATGCTTACATTCTCTTCTTCTCATTCTTCTTAGGCAGTCCCTCGGAACCAAGGAATGACTTGCTTCCACACTAAAAATGAGTTCTCAGGTGACTGATGAGTCCAATGTGGGACCTACAGTCTGTCACAGGTGGGGCAGACAGTGGTTGAAGGGGCGGGTGGGTGGGGTGCTTGGGTTGACGTATGCCTTCTGGCGAAGAGACTCGAGGTGTTCGGCGCCTTCCCGGATGCTTCTCCTCCACTTTGTGCGGTCTTGGGCCGGGGATTCCCAGGTGTCGGTGGGGATGTTGTACTTTTTCAAGGAGGCTTTGAGAGTGTCCTTGAAGCGTTTCCTCTGCCCACCTGGGGCTCTCTTGCCGTGCCGGAGCTCCGAGTAGAGCACTTGTTTTGGGAGTCTCGTATCGGGCATGCAGACGATGTGACCCGTCCATCGGAGTTGATCAAGTGTGGTCAAAGCTTCGATGCTGGGGATGTTGGCCTGAGCGAGAACACTGTCGTTGGTGCGCCTATCCTGCCAATGGATTTGCAGGATCTTGTGGAGGCAGCGTTGGTGGTACCTCTCCAGTGCTTTGAGGTGCCTGCTGTACATGGTCCATGTCTCTGAAGCATAGGAGGGCAGGTATCACTACTGCTCTGTAGACCATGAGCTTAGTGCTGGGTTTGAGGTCCTGGTCTTCAAACACTCTCTTCCTCAGGCGACCGAAGGCTGCACTGGCAGACTGAAGGTGGTGTTGGACTTCGTCGTCTGCCCTTGTTGACAGTAGGCTCCCGAGGTATGGAAAGTGGTCCACGTTGTCCAAGGCCTCGTCATGGATTTTGATAATCGGGGAGCAGTACTGTGTGGCAGGGGCAGGCTGGTAGAGGACCTTTGTCTTACGGATGTTTAGTCTAAGGCCCATGCTCTCGTACGCTTCGGTGAAGGTGTTGACGATGGTTTGGAGTTCGGCTTCAGAGTGTGTGCAGACGCAAGCGTTGTCTGCATACTGTAATTCGATGACAGAGGATGGGACGACCATGGATCTGGACTGGAGATGACGGAGGTTGAACAGTTTCCCATTTGTTCTGTAGATTAGCTCCACTCCAGCAGGGAGCTTACTGAGGGTGAGATGGAGCATTGCAGCCAGGAAGATCGAGAAGAGCGTTGGTGCGATGACACAGCCTTGCTTGACCCCGGTCCGTACGTGGATTGGGTCTGTGGTGGATCCGTTGGTCAGGATCATGGCTTGCATGTCATCGTGAAGCAGGTGGAGGATGGTGACAAACTTTTGAGGGTAGCTGAATTTGAGGAGGACACTCCATAATCCCTCACGATTAACTGTGTCGAAAGCCTTTGTGAAGTCAAAGAAAGCCATGTACAGTGGTTGGTGCTGTTCCCTGCATTTCTCTTGTAGTTGATGCGCGGTGAAGATCATGTCCATTGTGCCCCTTAGTGGGCGGATACCGCATTGCGACTCTGGGAGGAGCTCTTCAGCCACTGGGAGAAGGCGATTGAGGAGGGTTTTTGCAATGACTTTCCCTGTGGCAGACAGCAGGGAGACTCCTCTGTAATTACCGCAATCGAACTTGTCACTTTTCTTGAAGATGGTCACGATTATTGAGTCTCTGAGATCCCCTGGCATGCTCTCCTCTTTCCAAATAAGAGAAATGAGTTCATGAATTCGCGCCAGTAGTGCTTCTCCGCCATGCTTTAGTGCCTCGGCGGGGATTCCATCTGCTCCTAAGGCCTTGTTGTTCTTCAGTTGTCGGATGGCCTTTTCAACCTCATGCCGGGCTGGGGTTGTGCTGAGGTGGTGGCGGGTAGCATGCTGTGGGATGGAGTTGAGGACACTCACGTCGAAGGCAGAGTCGTGGTTAAGGAGATCTTCGAGGTGCTTCCTTCCAGCAGGCACCGACTGCCTCTCTGTCCTTGATGAGTATCTCTCCGTTCTTGGCCCACAGTGGGGTAGGACCTTGGGTGCTTGGGCCGTAGATGGTCTTGACTGCGCTGAAGAATCCACGCACGTCGTGGTTGTCGGCTAGCTGCTGGATCTCCTGCGCTTTCTCCACCCACCATCTGTTCTTTAGGTCGCGAGTTTTTTGTTGGACCTCGGCCGTCAGGCGTCTGTAGCGCCGCCTTCTTGCTCTCAAGTTCTGTTGCAGTTTCCAGATCAGGAATGCCTTGCGCTTGCGGCTTATTAGCTCCGGGATCTCCTGGTCGTTCTCGTCGAACCAGTCTTGGTGTTTCCTGGTCGAGTGACTGAGCGTCTCTTCACAGATGCTGATTATGGAGGCCTTGAGTGCAGACCAGACGCTGTGGACACTCTGTCTCTGAATCACTGGGAGCCGTCAGGTTGGTTGTGAGGCGCAGGCTGAATAAGGCTTTCTTAACAGGATCTTTCAGTGCTCCAGCGTTGATTTTCCTGCGGCGGGGCTACGTTGATGGAGACATTAGGAAGGGCGTGATGCACCCACAAATATCGCTTAGCAAAGTCACTGACAGATAATATTGTAAGAATCAGTCAAAATGTAACTGACAACTATAAAAGGTCAAGTTTCCAAAGGACCATCATCTTTGTGCTATATTAACCTCTGCACTTTTCTCTTGCAAATTTCTCCCCACCTCTCCTGAAGGCAGTGATTCATTCTGGAATATAGCCCATGCACAGTAGCAGGTGCTATATTACAGCATAAATATTACACCAAGTGATCATTTTCATGCATTAACCTAGACTGTGAATTTTGGAAAGCCATTCTACTGCAGGGGGGACAATCACAGCCAAGTGCAATCCTGTCCTCAACCAACATCCATCCATGTACTTTCCAATGGGGATCAGTGGCTGGGAATCAGATGCAAGGATCCTGATTGATTTAACACCCACCCCTATCACGCCGCACCCCCTAAGCCTGGGTACTGAAGTCAACTGTAGCAACCTCACTGCTGCTCCTGCCTATTTCTCACCAAACTCAGCACAGCACAGATCTATGCGACTCAGTGTCACACCACAAGGTGCAATCACTCAGCTATCGAAGGAACCAATGTCTGAAAACACATTTAAAGATATGCTTAATAAAAAATGCTTAAGAGTATATGGTTTTCATTAACTCATTGCACAGGGAGGGCACGTTTCTTGGGTTACACTTCAGAATTAATGAGGAGACATATGTTCAGAAATGGTATCAAGGCAGCCCAATTAACTTGTGAGGAATCATGTCATATTACAGAAAGTCCATTGCAGGGATTGATAAAAATCTGACTACACACTTATTTGAGATGGTGAATTAGTATTCAGGTCAAAGCATTCAAACACGAGGTGCAATGCATAAATGGTCCTCAGCATTTTCAAGTTCATAAACAAGCCAAAGGATGATGAGAAGCAGTCAAGTTTGAAGACAACCCAGAAATTAGAAAGCTATCGAAGCAACAAGTCTTTTGGGGAGAATTTTTCATGCTCAATAAGACAAGGGCCTCAAGGTTTCGCTGAATAAACATTTTTGCACATCTGGTGCCTAGTGTCTTATAACAAATTATACCAGGTCAAGTATAGCATTCATAGATGAAGAGTAAAGCTTTCTCTGTTCTATTCGAACAATATGCCCAATTCCCATATTTTGAGCAAACCTACATCATTGCTAGTGTTGCCAACCCTCCAGGCTTGTCTTGGATTCTCCAGGGATTGAAGATTAATCTTCAGGACACTGTTGCGAGCAAACCAGGAAAAAAATAGAACCATAGAAATTTACGACACAGGAGGCCATTCGACCCATCATGTCTGTGCTGGCCCATAAAGAGCTCTCCAGCCTAATCCCACTTTCCAGCTCTTGGGCCGTAGCCCTGTAGGTTACGGCACTTCAAGTGCATATCCAAGTACTTTTTAAATGTGATGAGGGTCTCTGCCTCTACCACCCTTTCAGGCAGTGAGTTCCAGACCCCCACCACCCTCTGGGTGAAAAAAGTTCTCCTCAACTCCCCTTTAATCCTCCTACCAATTACTTTAAATCTATGCCCCCTGAAATCAGAGACTTCAAATAAAATTGTGCTTTTCCACACTTTCATTTATTAGATACTAGCTGGGGGAGCCCGGGTTTGCCAGGGCTGTTTTGGGCCGGGCGGTTTAAATCGAGTCCCAGGCTTTTGGGCCCTGTCTGTGTCCCTCTCTCAATCTGCTGCTGGGCAACATTTCTACCTTTTAACACCTTGAAAGATGAAAGTGAAAGTACTTATAAAACGTTTTTGGTAAATCTCTTAAAAATAACATAAGAGATACTAACTTTTTCGAAGCCGGATGAGCAGATTTTGAGCTGGAAGTAAATGGGGTTTTTAGCTTGAGGCAATGGCTGCCACATCCCGGAGATGAAAACGATTAGTCCCGCCCACAGACGCAGCGATTGGCCAGCCATCAGGCGACTGAACTGTAGGATTGGTCAATCGTGACGGCACAGGATTGGTCGAACCTTGACGTCAGTCAATCAATGCTAAGTAGCAGATAATGAGTTTAATTTTGAAGGTTTTTTGCATAAGGCGCGAACAATTTTCGTCCGACCGAAAAGTAAATACGCTTACGACTGTCCCGGAACCGTAAGCTTTCTTTGGAGGTAACGCACGCGTAGGAACGCTCTAACTTTCGAGCGCATAGCCGGACAGACGCACACCGGAGGACAGAAGGACAGACAGACAGACGATAAAAATATTGGAGATGGGGGGGGGGGGGGGGGGGGGGCTGTTTCACAAACAGTCACGATTAATCTAATTAATCTAAAAGAGTCTGTTCCCTTTCCAATTGGCCGTGGGAAGGCAGTGCACCTGGAGGATGGACCAGTGGCAGGAGTGTGGGGGGGGGGGGGGGGGCAGGCTGGTTTGAGGTGGGAGGTCATGTGATGAAATCTCCAGGAATACACCCAGCCAGAGTTGGCAAACCCAATCACTGCACTAGCATACATTTTCTGCTTTCCCATCAGCAGGCCATTGTTATGTCCTCTCTGCATGAGATTGATAATTCAGAGCCAAATTATTGAAATGTTTTGAACTATGTACCCATGCCTATTAGGAGATTGGTTGAGACTGCCCAAACTCAATCCAGGTGACTGGACAGTGTTCTCGCCTCCACTTCACTATACAGTCCCCCAGCAATACATTACTTCTTAAAGGTATGCCAACAAAACAGCATGTTCGTTTTGAGAACATTGTCCTTTCTGCTCCTCCAAAGTGCAACTCTGAAGGAGGAGAAAGGTCAATACGCTGCTAAAAATTTACCTGTAAATACGGTGAGGCATGTTCAGCTTATTTAAAGTGACATTTAAAAGTCAATAGGGGCTCCCAATTTTTTTTTATAAAATGAGATCAAGGAACACGCAGGTACGAAAAGCAATTTCGCAAGATCAATTCTCTCAGCTGACCAAGACTAACACAAACATAAAACAATGGACATGAATTTCAAAGCAACGTTCCCCCTTCAACACATTTACTGTTATGTGCTTCAATGTTAAAACACACACACTTAACTTAGAAACTGAGTGACCTCTTATGTTCCCGTTTGGAAGAAATGCATCAGCTGCAAATGTTACTAATAGTCGCTTTAGAAAATGTAATACATGGCTGATTTTGTTGGCTTTTTATGGCACTTCAAAGTATTAGTGGCACTTTGAAGTTTGTTTACCCTTGAATATATCTTCAGTATTGAGTAATTCAGATTTGTTTTGGTTTTTGCTTGCTTGGTATTTATAAAAACATGTTTGGATACGTGATAATAAATATTGACCAGCAGTGCAACAAAGGATCAATGTGAATATATTAACTACTCTATTTATTGCAATAACCTCATCTGGGAATATATCCAAGAAAGGTCAGGGTTTTCAAACCTATTCATTCTCAATGGTTACAAACTGACTGCTACTTAGCCACAAAGTCCTGCATATATGCCAGGTTTTCCTTGAAAGCAACAGTTTTTCATTTTGACATCTTTTTGATTAAGAAAAACAGTTTTGTACTAAGAATAATTATGATTCAACAATTGCTGGGAGGCGAAAATGAGAAATACTAAAAAAAGAGATACTGATAAATGCCACGTCAGCAGCACATTTCCTGCTGGCATATTAACATGAAATAAGACCCTGGTGCATTTGTCCATATTTTTATTCTGACTTTGAATTCCTTGAAATAAAATGTAACTGGATTATAACATCATGGCAGTATAGTTTGTAGTGACATGTTGTCATATCCTGACAGTAAATCCGGTATTGCAGTGAGTGAAGTTAAAAGGAAAAAAGGTTGTTTTAATCATTACTCAAATTCACAAGGTATTGCAATGCATCACAGAATGTGAAATACAAAATTTAGAAACTATTTTTAAATCCAGCAATTAAATGGAGTATAGCACATAGGCATTTTGCACAATCGCTACTTCATGTTACTACTATAGTCAAACAACATCACTATGATTATTTTAAAGCTTTTGATACCCATCCTCACTCACAAATGAAATACATCAATTAAATATACAAAAATGAAATACACAGCATTTGATTTCTAATCAAAGAGCTGCTACTTTGAATATAGCCTCCTGACATTTTCAAAGCCTGCCTAATTGGACAGCTTTCATAATTTCTTGGTACAACCACTAGATGGAGCACCACACAGTAAAGGTATAACCAGCAGTAAAAGGCCCCATCACATCGTAGCACACCTGTCACTGTCAGCTGATGAAGTTTGCAGCCAAGAGTGCCCTGCCTTCCCAGTTGAAAGAGGAAGTGTGGCAGTTGGAGACAGCTAGAAGGAAGGACAAAAGAAATTAAAATTACCAGACTCACTCTACATGTGAGCTGGATGTAACTTAAGAACATGCAAAATGATAAGACTGATAACCACAGCAACAACTTACATTTATGTAGCGCCTTTACCATAGTGAAACGTCCCAAGGTACTTCACAGGAGCAACTATCAAACTAAATTTGACACCGAGCCACATAAGGAGATATTGGGACGGGAGCTTGGTCAAAGAGGTAGATTTAAGGAGTGTCTTAAAGGAAGAGAGAGGCGCGGATAGGCGAAGAGGTCCAACGAGGGAATTCCAGAGCTTAAGACATAGGCAGCTGAAGGCACAGCCACCAATGGTGGAGCAATTAAAATCGAGATGAAGAAGCCAGAATTGGAGGAGCGCAGAGATCTCTGAGGGGTGTAGGGCTGGAGAGGTAACAGAGATAGGGAGGGGCTAGGCCATGGAGAGATTAGAAAACAAGGTTGAGAATTTTAAAATCGAGGCGTTGCCGGACCGGCAGCCAACGTAGATCAGCGAGCACAGGGGTGATCGGTGAATAGGACTTGGTACGAGTTAGGATACGGGCAGCAGAGTTTTGGATGAGCTCGAGTTTATGGAGGGTACAAGGTGGGAGCGAGAGCATTGGAATAGTCGAGTTTAGAGGTAACAAAGGCACAGAATAGTGTTTCAGCAGCAGATAAGTTGAAGCAGGGGTGGAGACAGGTGATATTACGAAGGTGAAAGTACACGGTCTTGGTGATGGAGTGGATGTGGGGTCAGAAGCTCAGCTCAGGGTTAAATAGGGCACCAAGGTTGTGAACAGTCTGGTTCAGCCTCAGACAGTAGCCAGGCAGAGGGACGGAGTTGGTGGCTAGGGAACGGAGCTAGTGGCGGATAATATAACAGAGCTAGTGGCGGATAGTATAATTACTATGATTTTCTGTACTAAGTGTAACTGTTGCATTTAGATGTGAAATTAGTTACTTTGTTTACCCTTTAAGTACTGCAAACTTTGTTAAGCTTTCAAAATGTATTTTTTTCAGATGTCCAAAATCTAGTTTTCAACAGGTTTGTAAAGAGAATTAAGGGACCAAGAATACCGACGTACAGTATTTACATGCTCAAATGAGCTGCTGCGCTGCTTTCTAAAATTGCAATTTTGTGTGGTGAATTAATTCCACAATACTCTCTCCGGCTTCTTCGTCTTCTGTGGCTCAACCTCTTCCAGCACTGTCCCCAAAACCTAGAGGCCTTGGGTCAGCAACAGAGAAGCATTTTCCTCCTGTGGTGTTAACCTCCCAACATCTGCTGCTACTCATATTGCCCCTGAAGTACTGTGTTTTGCAGAGATACACTATAATGAAATGTCAGACACAGGACAAAGCTACTGCAAATTAAGTACCTTTTGATGTCAGTACATTTCGCTTCATTTCTACTCTTCAAAGTTATTTTCTCCTCTCTCTTCTGGTCTCTCCAGATCATGTACAAACTACAGCTGTGAGGGTTGACAGGCGACCTGTTCTCAAGCCTGGCACCAGCTGGCACTGAGTAAGTGTGGTCCTTTTGACTCTTCAGCTGATTCCACCACCCTCCCGTAAAGCATCTGACCTCCACTCAGCACATGCCAAATCAGAACAAAGATCAGCATGTCATAAGAATAAGCACAACCCCACCATGTTCTGCCAAAATGTATCAGTTCACATCACCTCCAAAACTTTCCATTAACAGCACCGAGATATGTGCACAAGCTAATTTTAATATACATGATACTGAACTATAAAATTCAACAGTCCACTGGATGGCTTCTTGATGAGTGCATTCAGACTTCACTAAAAGGAATTCCAAACCAATCAAAACTAATCAGAAAACAAATCATTTCCCATTGATATTTGCAATTAACAGAACCATTCATTTAGTAGCAGATCTCCCATAGTGTTGCTCACAGTAAGTACATTGTTTTATTAAGACCAGATTACACGTAGCTGAAGTTTAATAGCAGAGTAATATATTTGCTATTTAACTTCAGCTACGTGTAATCTGGTCTATTTTGCCTGAACCATAGGAATTGGAGGTTAAGTCTTATCTCCATGGAGGTCAAGTCTTATCTCCATGGAGGTCCTTAAAAAACTAAATCTGTGTTCCTGACATAATGGAATGGTTATCTTCTGGCTTTGCCCCATCACGTGTTAGATGGTTAAAGGGCTAAGCGGCACCTGGGCAGACTCTTCATGGGCACAAGTTAAAACGGAGGGACATGATGATGTAGTCTTGATCAGTAGTTGGCTTCAGCTGGAGCAAAACTGGGAACTCATTGATAGAGATGTTTAAAATCATAAAGGGTTTAGATAGAGTAAATAAAGAGAAACTGTTCCCATTGGCGGAAGGGCTGGTAACCAGAGGGCACAGATTTAAGGTGATTGGCAAAAGAACCAGAGGCGACAGGAGGAAAAACTTTTACGCAACGAGTGGTTAGGATTTGGAATGCGCTGCCTGATAGGGCGGTGGATACAGATTCAATAGTAGCCTTCAAAAGGGAATTGGATAAAGAGTTGAAAGAGGAAAAAATTGCAAGGATATGAGGAAAGAGCGGAGGAGCGGGACTAACTGGATTGCTCTTTGAAAGAGCCGGCGCAGACTCGATGGGCCGAATGGCCTCCTTCTGTGCTGTACTATTCTATGATTCTAAGTGGCGTTAGGTGCTCCAAAAGGACCAATTCCCAACTAGTACTCACTCGGGGCGCACCACTAAAATAACTGGTTCTAACAAGCTAAAAATGTGTGCGCCAAGTTAGAATAACATTATGTGTAATGTGATATCAAAAAAAAGCTAGAAATAACTCGGTTTCTCTCTCCACAGATGCTGCCTGACCTGCTGAGTATTTCCAGCATTTTATGTTTATATTTCACATTTCAACAGCCGCAGTAGTTTGCCTTTGGTAGAAATAACTGGCTTGATTTCTCTCCTTAATGCTAATTTTTAATATAAAAGTGTACGCTGAAAAAAATACTATATATGCAAGCACACATATGCATACATATTCACCCATCCATACATGTAGAGTATTTACTTTCAAGTCCTTTCACTTTTTATATAAAGTGTTACATAGCAACATGCTGTGCAAGATGTACTAGGTAGATGCTTGGTGTTTAGATGCATTGAAGTGGGACAGGTAGGATTTAGCAGAACTAAGGACGTGGTTCTGGGATTTAGCAGAACTAAGGACGTGGTTCTGGGATTTAGCAGAACTAAGGACGTGGTTCTGGGATTTAGCAGAACTAAGGACGTGGTTCTGGGATTTAGCAGAACTAAGGACGTGGTTCTGGGATTTAGCAGAACTAAGGACGTGGTTCTGGGATTTAGCAGAACTAGGACTAGCTGTCCCAGCTGTGGCTCAGTGGGTAGCACAGTCGCCTCCGAGTCAGAAGGTTGTGGGTTCAAGTCCCACTCCTGGGACTTTGAGCACATAAAGCTAGACTGACTCCAATACAGTGCTGAGGGAGTGCTGTCTTTCGGATGAGATGTTAAACCGAGGCCCCGTCTGCTCTCTCAGGTGGACGTAAAAGATCCCATGGCAATATTTCGAAGAAGAGCAGGGGAGTTATCCCCGGTGTCCTGGCCAATACTTATCCCTCAACCATAATAACAAAAACAAATTATCTAGTCATTATCACATTGCTGTTTGTGGGACCTTGCTGTGTGCAAACTGGCTGCCGCGTCGCCCACATTACAACAGTGACTACACTTCAAAAAGTACTTCATTTGCTGTAAAGCGCTTTGAGACGTCCGGTGGTCATGAAAGACACTATATAAATGCAAATCTCTTTTCTTTACGTTCTGGGATTTAGCAGAACTAAGGACATGGTTGTGGGCTGTGGCAGTTCTGGGGCAACAATTTTGGTATTTGGGAGCACTGGGTCCCGGAGTTTGGTGTGGGTGGGGCAGGAATGTCTTGTGGTTTAACAACACTGTGGGAGGAGAACCCTAGGTCTGGCAGTATTGGTTTGTAAGTTTCCAATAGATCTCTGCAAATATTGAGTGAATTGTTTTTTTGATTGATTCCTGGAATAATAGTGTGTGTCAGATATCAGAGCTGCACAAATAACCATCTTAGTGTCTTTACCTCTCTGCAATAGTAAATAACAATGGCTGCTTTCATTTATATTTATTTTCAATTAGCAAAATTCAGTTAGCAATTTTTGCATCTCTTCGAAAGGGACAGGTCTTGCAACCAATACCCCTTGCAAATGACCAGTCTTCCTGTCGATCACAAACATTCCCAAAAATGACCTCAAAAATATTTACCACCGATAAGAGTCCCAAAACATTTCTTTTTGGAACTGAAAACCTGAGAAATGGATTACATGTTTTCTCAGGTTAATATACAAAAGAAGCATGTTAAACATCTTCCAGGATTTTCCACTCAATAGCAGCTCTATAAACAAATCTCATGTAAACAATAGGACAGTGTCTCTCTCTTTCAGTCTGACATGCTTCCTGAAGTAAAAAAATGAAGTTAACTTTTATTTAAAAGATTAGCTGAAGCCCTACTCAAACTCCTTGCCCAGTTGAATTCAAATCATTTTCAACAACTATACTGTTACACAGAGCCACTGTGTTACCAGAAAAATAACTGATTGTTCATTATTCAAACAAAAGATGCCATAGATGTGCAATCAGTACGGGCGGTCATGAAGTGGGTCTTCGCATATTTTGTTTTTTCTCTCTTTTGCTCTTAACCCTTTTGCTGTGTGTGTATGTTTTGTGCCCATGTTTTAAAAAGTCTGTTTAAACTTCACCTGAATAAAACTTCAGATGTGTTCTCTAGCTTCTTTTTCCAAGTAATTTTGAAAAACAGCGAACAGGCACGGTTAAAGACTGAAGAGAAACATTGTACCAGGCTAAATTCTACAGATGCACATTGGGAACACTCAAGACTGCAAACCTGTCTTCAGCTAACAATTTGCTTTGTACAAATTGGCCACCATGTCTGGGTACAGAACAACACTGCACTTCAAAAGCAATTCATTGGCCGTGAAGTGCTTTGGGACGTGCTGAGAATGTGAGGGGCTTAATAAATTTCTAAAAGTGCCACAGCTCTGGGCAACAATAACAAGTCCAAGCCAAGGCTTTAGGGAGAGGTTGAGGCCTTCAAGTACAAACATTAATGAAGGTATTCAAAAACACAATGAGAAAAATTTATTAAATTTAACCAGGTTATTGTGAAATATGTAATTTTACCAAGTCTTTACAAACCTTATTTTGGACGTTAGAAATTTCAGTTAGAGAAAACAAATGTTTTCCAAGAGTGTTTTGAATTACAAGAAACTTTTGTTTATCCGGAGGTTGTCGGTCCGGAATACTCGATCTAACGGCAAAAATCAGGAGCCGTTTTCTGTAAGTTTTTTAAGTTCTCGTTCTTTTTTCCCCCCCAGTCAGGCACTGCAAGGTCTGTAGCTATAGCAACAGCTTCAGCTTGAGACGCTTGCAGCTGCAGCCGACTCTTTAGAAGCTGTTGCTAAGCAACAGTGTTTGTTGTCAGATACGGAGATGAAAACCTCCGTATGCTTCAACATTAACTTTGTATGTCCGGCAGTTTTGATAGATCGGCAACACGCCGGTCCCGTCGCTGCCGGATATCACAAAGTTTCCTGTATTTGATTGGATCACCTTCTCCTTGCTTTAGGTTCTCTTGATTGATCATTCAGGTTTGGTTGCCTTCATAAATCCTTAGTAGTTTCTCACTGGCAGTTTTCTAACCACCTTCCTCACTTCTGATTCCTATCTTCCCCACCTGTTCAGTTTTGATTTGCTGCTATTTTACTTTGAGCCAATCAACAAATGTGACAGTAAAAGTGTGCTGTGCGGAGGTGAAAGTGCCCATCTCTGGTGGCAAAGTGTAACATCCGACAGCGAAACAATGACGTGACAGGATCAAAGTGTTACACAACAGGCATGTATGCAGGCACAGGATTTTTAACATATTAAATTAATCTGCTCTGCCTATTTATTGCTGTCGGATGCTGCGGTTTTAGGAAGTGCAACTAATTTTAGGAGGAAGAGGAATTTCTGTCTATTTTATTAAATAGACAAAGAGCCAGAAGAAGTTTGAAATGAAATTAATGCAATAAATTTAGAGAGGGTAAGAATGTGAGGATCGAAGTGTTTTACAGACAATGATATTGTTCTATTTTATTTGGTTTAGTTCAGTGTTCAGGTTCACAGCAGTTATTAGTGGCTTGATCTGTGCTTCAGATGGTGAACGCTGCTGGGGATACTATTTATATTATTTTTGCCACGTGCTGTTGGAAGCAGCCCAGATTTTGACAGTGCTGAAACAGGCTGTCTTTAAATTACAGTAAATTAATTTTGAGTGGCTTAATATAAAGTACAATGTATTGGGGGTAATTATAAAGTAACTTGCTGCAATTTCATTCCACATGTAAAGTACAAGGGGAAAAAAAACATTAGTTTTTGAGTTACCTCTAAACCTCTTCCTCATATATGGATGCTCCTGGCTTACTTGTTGGAATTCCCTGCTTCCCCAAACCCTCCCGCCTCTTTGCCTTTCTCTTCCAACCTTTAAAAGCCATCCTTGCAACCAACCTTTTGTTCACCTCTCTTAACACTCCCAAAATGTCAGCTAGCATGGGGAGTCAGGCTGGGAAGTTGAGTGGTCAGCAGTTTTGCAGGAATAACATAGAAACATAGAAGATAGGAGCAGGAGTAGGCCATTCGGCCCCTCGAGCCTGCTCTGCCATTCAATGAGATCATGGCTGATCATCCAAATTCAGTACCCTGTTCCCGCCTTCTCTCCATATCCCTTGATCCCTTTAGCCTTAAGAAATATATCCAACTCCTTCTTGAATATATTTAATGAATTGGCCTCAACTGCCTTCTTTGGTAGAGAATTCCACAGGTTCGCCACTCTCTGGGTGAAGAAATTCCTCCTCATCTCAGTCCTAAATGGCTTACCCCTTAGCCTTAGACTGTGACCCCTGTTTCTGGACTCCCCGACCATCTGGAACATCCTCCCTGCATCTAGTCTGTCCAGTCCTGTCAGAATTTTATAAGTTTCAATGAGATCCCCTCTCATTCTTCTAAACTCCAGCAAGTCCAAGCCCAATCGACTCAATCTCTCCTCATACGTCATTCCTGCCATCCCAGGTATCAGTCTGGTGAATCTTCGCTGCACTCCTTCCATGGCAAGAACATCCTTCCTCAGATAAGGCGACCAAAACTGCACACAATACTCCAGATATGGTCTCACCAAGGCCCTGTACAACTGCAGCAAGACATCCTTGTTCCTGTACTCAAACCCTCTCGCTACGAAGGCCAACATACCATTTGCCTTCTTAACCGCCTGCTGCACCTGAATGGAGTCAAGAGAGCAGGAAGTGGGTCTTGTGGAGAAGATGAACTCAGAGAGGGCATGAGGGGAGAAACTAGAATAAGACACGGATTTGAGGCTGGGGCACTGGGCAATTCTAGGAAAGGTTTGTCTTGGTGGGCAATGTTGTGCTGGCTGGAATTCCAGGACCATTCTAGGGAGCGGATGGAGGAGAGGATAAGAATTACACAGATTAACAGTTGCCAAATAAAAACTACCACCATTGGTGATTAACCTTGGTTTCCTAGTCTCTAGTCAATAATCTTGATTTTCACCATCCTATTGGATACCAATACATTTTGCTTTGGCTGCAAGTGTTATGTGAAGGACCTTATTAAAATAGTTCCTGAAAGTCAAAACACGTTATCCACCAAGTTACCATCATTCATCCACAATGGTACATCTTCAAGAAACTGCAATAAATTTCACCCTGGCCTGCCTTTCATAAATCCAGGTTGGCTCTGAGTTATTACCTTCAATATATATATATATATATATATATATTCTCACCATCTATGTCAAACTAAGTAACCTGTAACTCTCTGGATTTTGCTTCTGGTCTTTTAAAGCCGAGGTCACATTAGCTATCTTACATTCTTGCTGTATCAGCCTTATGTTCAATGAGACAGCTTAATTTCAACCACTACACTCCCTATTATAGGATTACATGGGTTTACATAGGATATACAGCACAGAAACAGGCCATTGGGCCAAACCAGTCCATGCCGGCATTTATGCTCCAATCTTTCCTCATCTAAATCCATCAGCATAACCCTCTATTCCCTTCTCCCTCATATGCTTGTCTAGCCTCCCCTTAAATGCATCGATATATTCGCTTCAACCACTCCCTGTGGTAGCGAGTTCCACATTCTCACCACGCTTTGGGTAAAGAAGTTTCTTCTGAATTCCCTATTGGATTTCTTGATGACTATCTTATATCAATGGCCTCCAGTTTTACTCTTCCCCACAAGTGGAAACATTCTCCCTGTGTCTACTTTTATCAAAACCTTTCATAATTTTAAAGACCTCTATTAGGTCACCCCTCAGCCTTCTTTTTTCAAGAGAAAAGAGACCCAGCCTGTTCATCCTTTCCCGATAGGTACAACCTCGCATTTCTGGTATCATCCTTGTAAATCTTCTCTGCCCCCTCTCCAGTGCCTCGATATCCTTTTTATAATATGGCGACCAGAACTGCACGCAGTACTCCAAGTGTGGTCTAACCAAGGTTCAATACAGGTTTAGCATAACTTCACTACTTTTCAATTCTATCCCTCTAGAAATAAACCCTGATGTTTGGTTGGCTTTTTTTTTTTAAATGGCCTTGTTAACCTGTGTCACTATATTTAGTGATTTGTGTATTTGTACTCCGAGATCCCTTTGTTCTTCTACCCCACCCAGACTCGCACCCTCAAAGTAATAAGTGACTTCCCTATTTTTTCTACCAAAATGCAATACCTTACATTTATCGGTGTTGAAATTCATTTGCCAATTATATGCCCATTCTGCAAGTTTATTAATGTCTTCCTGAGTTGATTAAGAAACATTCCTTTTGGGCCAGTTCCTACGGACTTCAGGTACTCCAGTTCCTTAATGATCATTTCATTACTGACCACTATATTTTCCAAATACTCTGATGAATTCTCCCATTAATTCAATTACTGCATTGAGAATACTATCAGCATATTTTACAGGTGTGAGAGTGTTTGTGTGTGCGAGTGAGTGTGCGAGTGAGTGTGTGTGTGTGCGCGAGTGCATGTGTGTGAGTGTGCCACTGAGTGTGCGAGTGAGTGTGTTTATGTGCGTTTGCATGTGCGTGCGTGCAGCTGTAAATGACTGTAGTTTCTTCAATACGCGGCTTGCAACAAATATTGCCAAATAGTCTCTTTTCATTTCCTTCGTTTGTTGCAATTTATTTTTCAAATGGTGCCTTTTGTTCTCTAATTTTAGAATCTCTTGTACTAATTTTCCAATCTTCCTCCTTACCAATTTTTAAATCATTTCAAAATATTTTTCTTTTTGCTTTACGCTTACTCTAATCTCTGCATTGGATGTTAATTTTGATAACTGGTGTGCTGGTGGTAAGCCGTACAAGGCTAATAACCAGGAAGTTTAGTGTAATTGACATTCAATGGCATTACCATCGTCGAATCCCCCACCATCAACATTCTGAGGGGTCACTATTGACCAGAAACTTAACTGGACCAGCCACATAAATACTGCGTCAACAAGAGCAGGTCAGAGGCTGGGTATTCTGCGGCGAGTGTCTCACCTCCTGACTCCCCAAAGCCTTTCCACCATCTACAAGGCACAAGTCAGGAGTGTGATGGAATACTCTCCACTTGCCTGGATGAGTGCAGCTCCAACAATACTCAAGAAGCGCGACACCATCCAGGACAGAGCAGGCTGCTTGATTGGCACCCCATCCACCACCTTAAACATTCACTCCCTCCACCACTGGCGTACCGTGGCTGCAGTGTGCACCATCTACAAGATGCACTTCAGCAACTCGCCAAGGCTTCTTCGACAGCACCTCCCAAACCCGCGACCTCTACCACCTAGAAGGACAAGGGCAGCAGGTGCATGGGAATACCACCACCTCCAAGTTCCCCTCCAAGTCACACACCATCCTGACTTGGAAGTATATCGGCCGTTCCTTCATCGTCGCTGGGTCAAAATCCTGGAACTCCCTTCCTAACAGCACCGTGTGAGTACATTCACCACACGGACTGCAGCGGTTCAAGAAGGCGGCTCACCACCACCTTCTCGAGGGCAATTAGGGATGGGCAATAAATACTGGCCTTGCCAGCGACGCCCAGATCCCATGAACGAATAAAAAAAGTGAATTGAACCACTGTTTCTGGAGGGAGCGCGTTACAAAACAATTTGACTTTGTTGCCCACTGAAGGCAATAAATGGGACAATGAACAAATTTACCAGGGATTGGGAAAGTAAAGAATTAAAAATCACTTTAAAGCCTTTTCACAATGTTGATTTGCTTGATCATATTAAGCAAGTATGTGGATGTATACTGCTATATCTTCTTGGTTGGACTGTACACTAACTTAGTCAGAAAATACAGAGCACTCATCAGCTTGCAAAGCATTTCTGGAAAAGGAAAGGTTACCTGCAAAAGCAAGCAGCTTAAACCTACGTGGCTGTGGTTATTTATAGAACAGGACCTGTTGATTCACGCATGAATGATGATGGTCCATAATGGTTTCAGTGTCCAACCTGGAGCAATGGACGAAGACAGTTCAACACAATTTCTCCATTTAGTCCTATGAAATAGTGCCTCGAGCCTCATCATTCTCGTCTTAAATGACCTGCCAAATGTCATCAAAAGTGGCAATTCTCTTGCTGATGATAGCACCCTCTGCCAAATTCTTAGACATCACTCCCTTTCTGAAAGGAACCAGCGACCAAACAACAGCAGGCACACAGACTAGACAGCGAGCATCTTCAATGTTTACAGCATCAAGTCAATAATCATCCAATAAAGGCTGACCAAATTTCTGCCAACTCACATTTACTTTAAAGATGGAAATCTATCTTCAATTACAAACATTCAGTTCCATAATTATATTTGATTTAACATACAAAAAAAGTGGTGAAGCTGGCTGAAAAGGTCACTATCAACAACTTTAGTGTTCTACAAAGTCAATACACGTCCAGTGATCAAATATTGTACCTTATCTGACCAATGGAAAAGAAACCCCATCTTTTACTTCATAGAATTACACAGAAATTACAACATGAAAACAGGCTATTCTACCCAGCCAGTCTATATTGGTGTTTATCCTCCACACAAGCAGTAGTCTTAATCCCATGTTTTTATAAATTAACTGCCTTCAGCTGCTCTGAATATAATAAAATACTTAATCCCATCTTCCTTTATTTTCCCTTTCCTTCAACTACCTATGTAACCTATTCTTCAATTTGACATGGTCTCTGCTTCAATCATCAACTCCGGTACTGCATTCCACAACCAAACAACCTCCGTGTGAAAGCTCCTCCTCTCTCGATCCTAAATCTCTTGCATTTAAATCTCTTATGTTTAGGTCTCCTCATTCTAGACAAATACGGCCCCGACAGCCAGAATTCTGTCCCTTACCAGCAGGCATATAACTTCAGAGTTAGCTATCACTTGCTGGACCATGGCTACATGTGGCCTGGACAAATCTGTGAATTGCCCATCGATACTCCAATTCAACTTTACCCAACTCTTGGTGGTTCCAGGAACCACCAGAGTCCGATTCGTGAGATGTGTGCTGGTTATGGTTATCTCCCGGTTATCCCACCTAGCAAACAAAAAACAAGGAATAACCAGCTGCTAGTGAGACAAAGAAGCAGAACCAATGCCATATTTATGGTTTTTATAGAGTGAATGGAGAAACCTTGTGAACGAGGTGAGTTTTTGATCTTCTCGTCGAAAACCCAGAAGAGTCAGTGGTCAAACAAATGGAACTATCGGAGCAAGATTTTTTTTTTTATATACTGAAATCACTGCAGTTTTGACATTTTTCCTCAACTGGTACAGTAGTAGAGTCTAAGGAGCATGCAACTTGCAACTGGCTTCAAAATTGGTTAGTACAGAATCACAGGATAAAATTACAGACTAATAGTTCCTGGAATTTGTTAAATTACAGTATTCGAATTGTACCACTAGGACCTGAACTACATCATTACAAAAGAACCAGCCCTGTTCAGCAAAACAACATCACCCAATAATCACAAAAATGGTTTAAACAGAAGAGATCTTCTGCATAGGCATGTATTACCACCAAAATAAAAATGTGAGCATGACATGCTTAAATACCATATTAGCTACACTAAAGAATAGCTTCATTATGTTAACCCCTGGGGTATCTTAAATAGAGCAGACTTCATCCAAACCTTAAATTACAAAAAGCAATGAATAAAACCAAACAAGAGTCTTCTTGTTTGCAGCAATGTAATGTACGACATCTTATATAGCTAGATGACATCTTATCTGCGTTACGCGATTAAATATTTTCAGTCTTTTGATATTTCTGACATTTTAATGGTTTGGTAGGCTGAGCCGAAATGGACGGGAACATGACTGAACTGCAAATAGCCCTCTATGTTTCCATTTTACATTTAAAATGGCACAGAATACTGAAGATTTAAGGTGCTAATGAATGAGAGTGTGTGCATTTTAATTACGTCAGAGACAATTCTATAAATGCAGCAAAACTACAGTGAAACAGTGAAACAGATCCTGGTGAGTCCAAGTCTAGACACACACACACTGGTCCATCATTAGAATGATACATGTATTAATTTTTCTTTGACAAAATATATTATTGTTGCTGTTGTCATTCATTATTTGGTTTACTTCAGTGCTGACAGTTCAATCGCAAAATGGAAGTTTCTGTTGCAAGGTCAAATCAGGCAATTACTGTGGAATTTTAAACATTTTACAATTGTATACATATATATTTTACAATGTTATAATAGTGATCCCAACCAATAGCCTAATCTTAAATTAGAAAGCAACCAATCTAAAGCAACAGTGTCCTCCTTTCCTAATGATATCTCACCACTTCCCTAACCCAAGAGGCAATCTACCTATATTAAAAGTCTACCGTATAGCACACAATTCTTCCAAGTGTCACACTCTCTTGAACACTTTTACAATTATTGATGGATTGATTTGATGGGACAAGATTCAACTTCTTCCATCACTGTAAATCAGTAGTCCTGATAGTACATTAAGCGTTACATAGCATAATATCTCTATTGTTATAAAACAGTGTTATAACAATAATTAATTCTGCACTCCATAAACTTGGTCATCCAAAAATCTGCCGCTCCTTTGCTAACTCGCACCAAGTCCCGCTCACCCATCTCCCCTGTGCTTGCTGACCTACATTGGCTCCCAGTTAAGCAACGCCTCGATTTTAAAATTCTCATCCTTATATTCAATTCCCTCCATGGCCTCACCCCTCCTTATCTCTGTAATCTCCTCCAGCCCTATAATCCCCCTAGATCTCTGCGCTCCACTTATTCTGGACTTTCGAACATCCCAGATTTTAAATGCTCCACCACTGGCGGTCGTGTTGCCTAGGTCCTAAGCTCTGGAATTCCCTCCCTAAACCTCTCTGCCTCTCTTTCCTCCTTTAAGACGCTCCTTAAAACCTACCCTTTTGACCAAGCTTTTGGTCATCTGCCCCAACATCTCCTTAAAAGGCTGAGTGTCGATTTTTTGTTGTTGATAATACTCCTGTGAAGCGCCTTGGCACGTTTTATTATGTTAAAGGCACTATATAAATATAAGTTGTTGTTGTCCCCCGGCTCACCATGAATGACGCCATGGGAGATCTGAAACTAAGATGCCAGGAACCATTTTCAAACTGTGGAGAATTAGGATACAAGATGTAGTGTGCAGTTTATAAAATTAGTCCACCTTACATTTGACAAAATCAGTCCCCTTTGCAGTGGTGTGCAAATTCCTTTTATGGAACTTCTATTGCTCTAGAAGGCAAAAGGTGGAAGACTACTGCCCTGAGGGACAGCAGCAACCCAAAATCCACTGCATGTTTTAGTTTGTTCCTCAAAAGGGAATAGTTAGATATTCAGTATGACAGGTTAAGAGAAAACATGTGAGCCACGAAAAAAATGTCTGGTTGCAGTGGAGAGCTGCATCTGGAAATGCTGAAACTGTCTGTGACATATAATTTGTGCATTAGAAGTTGAAAATGTCAATATCCATGATTGGCTTTTTCTTTCGCAGAGTACGTATAGGCTATGTATTTTGGGCACGTTTGTCATTAGTAATTTGTAGAAACATTCCGGTGGAAGAAAGTTTCCTAAGTGACAGAATTATTACTTACCTTGTAGGGGCTACTTCATTCTTCAAATTCCGGGTACCCCAAACGCCACTAGAGTGGGCTGGCACAGACTGTCTGGAGATCAATACAAAGACACAACCTCCCTTTGAGGCCACGTGATTTCCCCAAGCTGTATAAGAGGGCCATGTCAATGAGGCAGGATTGTTTTTGTCAAACTAGTACCTATAAATAAGGGCCCCTGAAAAGGCCCGAGTGGTCAGCCAGCTGGCAGCGCAATGCAGGATTGATTAGTGGCTCAGTGATATCTGTTCAGTTGTCAGTCAGGTTTCAGTAACTCGTAATGGAGGACTTGTGAAATTTCTGCACTGTCCACTTAACTGCAAATAATAATGATCAAACATTGATTGTATCCTTCCAAATGTGGATTTGGTCTGAAGAAACCATTTTCCAAGCTATACAACACCAAAGTGAAGCACTGATGGTGGAATATTTTGAGCTGAAGAATTGAAAACATCACACCAGAGACATAATGGCACAACATTAAAGCGTAAAGAGTTCTGACGAAGGGTTTCGACCTGCAACGTTGACTCTGTTTCTCTCTCCACGGATGTTGCCTGGCCTGCTGAGTTTTTCCAGCGTCTTCTGTTGTTATTATGGTTTCAGCACTGTTTTACAACGAGCATATTAATACCAATACACTAAGTAAGCCAAGTGACAGCACTGCAGTAGATCATCCAGCTCTCATGCTCAGAGTTTTACTCCAAGGTGCCCTCTGGGAACGGGAAGTCTCTGAGCAGAAATGTCAAGGAGGGTTGAGAAGGAACAGCGGCTATGGATAGGAGGATAACTATGCTGATATAAACTTGCAAATAGGGGTGTTGATGGAGTCAAAACACTCATCACCAGAAGCTGGCACTGGAGCACAGATGCAACCAAAACACTCAAAAGCTTTCCTACCTGGACTACCTCAGAAATTGCAATGAGTGCACTGAAAGCAGACACAAAGGATGAGGCCAGAGAGCAACACCTGGAATAAACATGCAGTAAAGATCTTATCATCCTTTTTCTACTGCAGATTTTACACTCAGAAGGGAAAACTCCAATGAAGTCGCCCAAATCCTCAAAAGTAAGATGCCCCAAACTATAAAAGTATTAAAAGGGGCCAATAGACGATGGTAGGGTTGATGCAGAGCGAGACAAACAACAGGAAGTTCTATGAAGGTGACTAGCTGCAGCATTTGGGTGTTGTCTCTGTACCGTCTCAATATGGCCAATGCCAGATGACAACTCCCCTTTATGTTGCTTCTTCAGCACTGGCTGGTCCTGGATCAATCCACACTCTCACGTCAGTGCAAATGAACTGAAGTAAAAGCAAACAGGAGTCAAAATGGGCTGGCGAGAAGATGAAAACAGTTCACTCCTATCCACATTAACAGTGCTGAAGCTGGAGCATATTACTCAAGGTCAGCTAATAGCAAAAAGACTCTGGGTGGCACTAGCTGAAGTTGACCTTGTAGCCAGGAGTATCTCTAAAGCCAGTGCCATGTGGTTTAGGACCAACTTGATTGGTACAGGGCCAAAATGGTTTCTTTGTTTATACGTCTCTCTTCACTTAGGGGCCCCAAGATGCACGTGTGATGACTCCAAAGTCTCATTCGTAACTTTCCTATTTTTGCTGTAAACCTTCACTGATCTCAGAAGATCTGTACAGCACAGTTAAAAAGCTCAGCCAGAATAAATGACCAACAATACATGTGGTTGCCCTTTGCTATTCACAGCATTTTGCCTCAAGAAGACAGAGAGCCAAACCACCTTGCGAGGTATGCACACCTCCTCTGAAGGCAGCAGCATTGTAATAGGAGTGGGATATCAGGAGGCATCTTGTCATAACAGAAGAGATTGAATAGTTTATACAATCACGTGAACCCAGGCAATTGAATCAGCTTTGAGTTTTCCACTTTTCCCAAATTCTGAGCTTTCCATTTTGTCTTGGAATTTCCATTTACCATTACTGGTAGCAATTAGTGCTTACCACTACTGCCTTTTGCTGTGCTTCACCAGAGGTGGTGGTGGTGATGATGCTACGCCAGCACTGAAATAACAACTGAAAGGTAGCATTAATTAACAATATATGGGTTCATTAAGTTATACCATTGTAACCACTTGCAAGGCACTTGATTTCTCAATCAATTGGCAGGTTTTCTATGTTAAAATGCGCAATATAAATGAAAGCTGTTGTAGGAAACTGAAATTTAAAAATAAGGGTTCTTCTAAACTTCATTCGGTGTGTAAAGTGGCAGCTTTCATTCTGCAACTCATTTAATTTCAGTACAATCTACATAATCTGTCAAATTTATAGATTAGAAGTCAATGCCCGTATCAAAGAGACAATAACCTGCAGCTTCCAATTACAGTACATCTGTTCCAGTGAAAAAACTTGAAAACTGCAGACTAATAAAACCTATCTTGAGTATAAAGTGATTAGAAATGGTTCCTAAAACGGAGTGGCATCGTGCCCTTTCACCCCTGACCTTGACAGCAGTAGAAGCACTACAGATAGCCTCGATGTCCCTGAACTAAATCGGCCAGTGCCCCCACTCCTGATCCCTAGCCAGTGATCCCTGCTGAAAAGAGGTGTGTGGACATTGAGGATTGATTCAATCACGCTCAGCTGTGATGCTTCCCACAGTCAAATCAGCTGCTGATTTCCTAGGCTCAAACATTAAAAATGGGGACTTAGATTAAGGTACTGCAGGGCATCTCCTCACTCTTTCCCAGCACGAGGAAGTGGTTTCAGGAGAGGAAGAACAGAAAAAAATAAGGCGTTTCAAGAATTTTGACCTTGTTCTGACTGATGTGGATCCACAGCTCAGCACAAGTTGGTATTTACACACAGAGGAGACATAAGGGTGGGCAGTGGGAAAAGTGTAAAGTTCACACTGGTGCAGCATTCGGAGACTAGAATTAAGTGATGTTGTTCAGGCAAGAGTGCAGGGCTTTACTCTGCATCTACCGGTGTTAGATCAACTTCACAATTTCTGACATGGACTGGCTGTCATTTAGCTGCATTAATATCGCACCCCAATGAGCACAAAATTCACCAGAATAAATTTTAAAACGTGCAACTACTAACTTGAAACGGCAATATGTGGCTCCACAGTAACTTTAATAAGTGCTGAAACATTGCCGGGGGGGGGGGGGGGAAATGTTCATGCAGGCAATGGGTGCGTGAAAAACTTCCAGTTTCAACCAGAAACATTCAAAACATCTTTACACAATTCAGGATTAGAAATTAACATGCTCAATACAAGTAAAAAGTCCAAAACTCCAAATTTGGCTTTCTTCCCAAAATTATTTAGCATGCCAGCAGAAAATGTGTTGAGGTAGAAGGATTTTCTGGTACACGAGAGAGAGTGCCAAGTGACAATTTACTGCATTCCATTTTATGATTACTAGACACAACATTCCAACACTGAATTATCATTTAAGTGCTATATACACTGCAATATTTTCTGGAAATCAAAAAATTCAATAAACTGCAAGTAATTAAGTCAATTATTAGACCTTTAGGAAGATCATCATTACACATTAACTGCATGAAGGCGATGTCATCACAATACCTATTACTGAAGGGGAAAGAGCGACACCAAAGTGATTTCAAGGCCATAATCTTAAATCAGGGGTTCCAGTGACAGTTAAAGATGGCTTGTTGTACTGGAAGTTTATGACATCATCTGAACCCCTTGACAAGACTTGTAATCTTGGCATCCATTATTGTCTTTTTAAACATCACCCAGAAAATCAATCATGAAGTACTACTTGCCTCCAGGCCTGTAGACAACATCATCCTCTGTTACAAATGAAGTTATATCTCCGGTCTCTGCTCTCTCATAACGCGATTTCTTTTTAGGTGGTTTCTTTATTTTTGACTTTTTCCCAGACTCCTCGTTAGTAGCACTGTCTTTGTCGTTGTCTTCATCTTCAGTGTGGTCACTTTCCGCATAATTCTTCGCACCTCCTTCCAAAGTGCAGCTGCGGCGCGGCCTGGAATGTTCATTCTCTCGTTTATCCCTTCTATCTCTCTCCTTGTCCCGGTCACGATCTTTCTCTTTATCTGCTGTCATGATTCGCCACGTTCCTTCCTCTGTCCTCTCACGGCTTGGCCTCCGTGAAAGGTAGACAGTAAGCCTGGGCTTCAGTCTTCTGAATTTAATGCTCAGTTCCAGGAAAAATCCGGCCACTCCAATAACCCCAAAATGTTAGAAACGGCTGGAAAAAAAGCAAAAAAGAAACAGATTACAAAATTATGTTCACAAAGCAGTATGTTCCAAATATGTGCCTCGCCACTGTGATTTGCTGAAAGGGAGCAGAAAGGAAAGGAAAAGTTGAACAAAGGGATAGATGTGTTACCCATCATGGTGACAATGTACCTTCAAAGAGCTTTGTCAATAGAAATTCACCATTTTTCTCCCCAACCCAAGTACCAACTATGATCAAGGTGGAGATCATCCAGGTACTGTAAATTATTGAGCTGTACAAGGATACCCTAAGAGACATTTCTCCCTATTGATAAATGCATCACCTTCATTCAGTTTCACCATTGACAAAGATTAGGATCTCAGCAGAATAAAGTTGTGTTCCAACACTCATTTACAAAGTGTGCTTACACACCAATCCACAGCACCACATTCCTACAGCAATCACTGTTGCTGATCACAGCGTTGATCATTACTGATAAAAAAAATTTACATCCTTGCCAAATTCTAACCACCGCCTAAACATGATCTGGTGGACTATTGGATTCCACTGTCACAGAATAGGTGTGGAGGAAATAGTCATTATGTTAATCTAGCAACTGTTGATATAGGACTCCTTTTGGTTCTGTTTCAATCATGTTCAGATTTTATTACAGGCTAACAGTGCTGTGCTGTCATGTATAGTTACAGTCAGCTTGGCAGCATCCTCACCTGAGTCAGTAGGCCATGGGTTCAAGCTTCATTCCAGGACTTGAGCATGTGGCCCAAGCTGAAACTTAGAGGGTGCGCTGCATTGTCAGAGGTGCCATCCTTCAGAAGACACGTTAAAACAAGACCCTGTGTGCTGTTTCAATGCTCCAGGTGCACATTAAAGATCCCATGGTACTATGTGAAGAGGAGCAGGGAGTTCTTCCAGAGCACTAACCAAAACCAACACCACCAAAACTAGATTAGCTACTCATCTCATTGCTGTTTGTGGGGCATTGTAGTGCACAAAATGGCTGCCACATTCATCTGCATATTGTATGTGAAGTGTTTTTGGACTTTACCGAGAGATGCGATAAGGCAGTATATAAATGAACATTCTTTCTTTCTACAATAGCAAAATACTGCAGATGCTGGAAATCCAAAATAACAACAGAAATTGCTGGAAAAACTCAGCAGGTCAGGCAACATCCGTGGAGAGAAATTTGAGTTGACGTTTCGGGTCGAAACCCTTTATCAAAACTGGAAAGAAAAGAAAATAGATCGAAGGCAGGGCTGCGATCGAACAAAATAAGTAAAAGAGACAATAAAAGGTATTCGAAACCAGACGAGATGGTAATGGGCCAGTGGAGACAAAAGACAGCTGAGATTAGGTGTGAAGTGTACTGGCAGGATAGGAGACAGCTGCCAGGTGGGAGAGAGAAACAAAAGGAAAGGGGGGGGGAAAAGGAAGACCCAAAACAAAGGGGTGGAAAAAATTATAAGTAAAAAAGTAATATGGGCCGAGGTTATGATCTGAATTTCTAATTGTGTCGAAGAGCCTGTTCTTGTACTTCCATGAAGGAATTAACTGGATGCCTGCCACCTTGTGACTAAACTAACAGGCTTTTTCAGGTTGAACACAGTATTCTGGTTTTATGCAAACCAGTGTTAGATGAGATCGATGGGATCCTGGACACCCTGTATTATAGCATCACTCTATATGCCTGTTGAGAACTCCACAGTTAATGAATAATGCCTCTACTGATTTAAAAAATGGTCTCATGGAGCGAAATTACTACCAATTGCCAGATAACGTTTTCTGGAATCTAAATAAATCAAAGGCTTTTTTTTCAAAATACAGAAGAAGACTGGCAGTTGTAATATATGCAATACAATCATTAGCCCAGGGTATTTTAGTGAACTTGTTTCCCCCCCCCCTCTAGTTTTATCCACGCGCAATACCCCACCCCCGCCCCCCCCCCCCCCCCACCCCCACCCCAACCTCAATCCCGAGAAGTCTACTCCTTGCTGGGATGCAGTGCCATGGGTGATGGGCACCCTCTAGTGCCTCATCCAACTTGCTATTAAACATATGTGTGCTTTGACAATGAAAGCCAGTGGGCTATTCAATAATTGGGGCCATCACAACTTGTTCAAGATTTTACATATTCATGAATATGTCAAGTACTTACTATTACCCGATACTACATAATATATATATTATAATAATAAAGTCCATGAATTCAATTGTAAGGCTGTCACATGATTTGGATAATGGTCACTACATGAGTTTCAAAGATTCAAATTTACACAGTTAAACAACATCTAACCCATTTTGCTGGAGATTTCTGAAACAGTATATGCTTTAGGGCTAATCTGTTAAGCACATCTCCAGCCATTTAGCCCAGTTTCAAAAAATATTTAAAACCAGACCAATATACAATCGGAAAAGTTTTAAGAAGCCTTTTAGTTAAAAAAATCTAGGCATAACACTACAGTGCAGTGCTGAGGGAGTGCTGCACTGTCGGAGGTGCCGTCTTTCAGATGAGATGGTAAACCGAGGCCCTGTCTACCCTTTCAGGTGGATGTAAAAGATCCCACGGCACTATTTCAAAGAAGAGCAGGGGAGTTATCCCAGGTGTCCTGGGGCCAATATTTATCCCTCAATCAACATCACTAAAACAGATTATCTGGTCATCATCACATTGCTGTTTGTGGGAGCTTGCTGTGCGCAAATTGGCGGACATGTTTCCTACATTATAACAGTGACTACACTTCAAAAAGTACTTCATTGGCTGTAAAGCGCTTTGGGACATCCGGTGGTCATGAAAGACGCTGTAGAAATGCAAGTCTTTCTTTTTACATTTCTACACAATCCCTACTTATGTCTGTAAACCTATTTTTCCATATCCTGTAAAATGCTGCATTATTGCAGTCATGCTTCCGAGAGTTTAAAAAATATATACTATACATGTCCAATCACTGCACAGCCTGTTGAAAAGAACTTGGTCATACATTCAGCCTTTGAAGTAAATCAAAATAGACCAGCTGCTGCGAGTTGAGCAGAATAGGTAAATAAAAAATATACGAGAATGAACATAAATATACTTTATTAGTTAAAGATATATGGAGACACAAAAATAAATCCACCTCGACATATTCTTTACAACTTCTGGAATCATACTATCAGGTACAGGAATTACTGGTATCACAGTTATTTGCAAAACAAAAATCTACTTACTGCGATGCAATTTTGAACACCAAGCAAGAAATGGGATTTAAATATAATTGAACGACTCTGGGATTCAGTGTAAATATTAAATAGCTGTGTGACTGGCATGCTTTGCTACATTATGTTTTTTGTAATCACATTTTGAGGCAAGTTCCATCTCTGAATATGCATGTAAGGAGTGTTGGGGTTTTTTCCTTTTGAACTGTAAATAGCATCTCTGACACCAAAACTGAAATACTATAAAAGGAACCAACTATACAAATAGAATCCAAGCAAGTGTTCATATGTTTCTGATCATTTCTTTAATTTATAATTTTCAGCAACAGAATTTATCTTTCCTTTCAACAACAATAACTTGTATTTATATAGCGCCTTTAACGTAGTAAAACGCCCCAAGGCGTTTCACAGGAGCGTTATCAAACAAAATGTCCTCCCCAATGGTGTTTGGTAGGGAGAACGAGACAATCCAGTTGAAAAACTCCAAGGCTGGAGCCAAAGGGAACCTTTCTGAATCGTTTCCTTCCCTCCAGCCAAGTTTATCCTCAAAGGGAATGCCAAACACAAATGGTAATCGAGACTGAGACAGTACAGTGCTCTAGTTTTGGAACCATCGGGCCTTACAAAATGAAAACAATGTAATTATTGAACAATGTAGGTGACGGAACCTAAGTTCCAATTCAGAAAACTAAGAGAGTTTAAGGCCCCATCGGTAAGTAAACGTGGGGACAAATTGCAATGCTGATCAATATAACATTTTAGTGATGTCCAGATCTGAGCGATTAGATGCATATTCATTTGAATCAGATTTGAAATGCCTGTGCCAAGCAGTGTTTATAGAAGTCTGATCTTTTCATTAATTTTAATGATCCACAAGGGTAGTGGAGTTTCCAGTGAATATTACTGTCTGGCAGACTACCCTCTTTACTCTGGAAAATAACTAACAAAGCAGCTGGCTGTGTCGTCAAACATAATCCAGACCCATTTTATCTGCATCTCTCACAATCATGGTAGGTCAACCAAAATTAATCATCCTTACTTAAGTCAGTGTTACATATTTTACAACCATTTTGTCATGGGATTACCTGGAACAAATCCTTAAGGCCTGTTAAATGACGCCACAACGAATGAAAGAAGTGTACATTTATGTTGCACTCAAATATCCCAGAATCTACTTCAGCAAGAGGAAGTACAGCTGGTAAAGGAGGGCCTGTTGCAATAAAAAGTATCAATGTAAACAGACGCCATCTCAGATTGAAGAATTTTTCAAAATTATTTTTTCGTTACTTAGCTACTTTTTTTCTTAGAATTACTGCTCCAGCAAAACATGTTCTGCTTAACCATGCCCCGCTTAACCATGCCATTTTAGACAAACCATGTGATGCAATAAAGAAAGACTTGCATTTCTACAGTGCCTTTCACGACCACCGGATGTCCCAAAGTGCTTTACAGCCAATTACAGGAAACTTTGGTTTATCCGGAGATTATATGTCCGGAATACTCGATCTAACGGCAAAAATCAGGAGCCGTTTTCTATATGTTTTTTTAGTTCTCGTTGCTTTTTTATTCCCAGTCAAGCACTGCAATGTCTGTAGCTATAGCAACAGCTTCAGCTACAGACGCTTGCAGCTGCAGACTGTTTTGAAGCTGTTGCTAAGCAACAGGGTTTGTTGATTCACACGGAGCTTCTCAGTTTCGTACGTTTAAACATTAACTCTGGTATGTCCGGCACTTTTGATGTTACGGCACCAGCTCGGTCCAGTCAGTGCCGGATAGCAGAAAGTTTCCTGTAAGTACTTTTGGAGTGCAGTCATTGTTGCAATGCAAGAAACGCGACAGCCAATTTGTGCACAGCAAGCTCCCACAAACAGCAATGTAATAATGACCAGATAATCTGTTTTAGTGATGTTGATTAAGGGATAAATATTGGCCAGGACACCGGGGGTAACTTCCCTGCTCTTCTTCGAAATACTGCTATGGGATCTTTTACCTCCACCTGAGAGGGCTGACGGTGCCTCAGTTTAACGTCTCATCCGAAAGACGGCACCTCCAACAATTCAGCACTCCCTCAGCACTGCACTGGGAGTGCCGGCCTAGATTTTTGAGCTCAAGTCTCTGGAGTGGGACTGGAACCCACAACCTCCTGTGCTACCAACTGAGCTACAACAATATACCAAGCATGATCACATACTGAACGGCATTCTTTCCACTATTGTGGGGTGGTAAGTACTCTGGTGTATTTAATGACACATATTGAGGAAAAGGGCTGGAAAGGAAATTGATCAGGATTTCATAAAAACTGCAGGAAGCGTTTATCCAGTGAATAGCTATGCCATACAGACTAGGAAGGTCCCAGGTTCAATTCCTAATCTATGCTGAACTGGTTAATCTCAACTGGAGCAGGAAAAAGGATGTTATAATTGGCCTCTGCGCTGCTTGGTGACAATGGAAGGAGGAGACAGTGAAGAAAAGGGAAAAAATGGGCAGGATTCCCACTCTTGCTCACTATCCATGAATCCCTCTTTGAAGTGCACAGCTGCGTCATCAAGCGAGTTGGATGCGGCTCCCCTTCAGTAGAAAAGCCTGTCAATACTAACCGTCAAGACTCGCAAATGAATAAGTAGTACCCGGGTAAGGTACTACAGAACAACTGTCACAATCGTAATTCAGTCTGCGGAATCATACCCCAGCAGGGGCTCAACACCTTCATGAATAGAGGAGAGAAAAGTGGTAGGGGAAAAAAAAACTGGATAAGTCTCAAACTCACGCTGGTTATTGAATTACATATTAGGTTAAATATTTCTTCAATATTTTCCAGGTGTTCAGAAAACCTCGGCCAAATTTTTTCTTTGTCATTATATTTAAATTATAGCCATTTAGAACCTTGCCTGCAATGTATAGCAACATCATTGCTATGTCAACTTAATGTAACCATAGCTGTAATTTATTGTAAATTTTAGCACACTTGTTTAATCTACATCAATCACAGTTCTGTAGCCTACTCCCTGGAGCTCCTCTTAGTCTGCTTGCAAACAAAGATCCCAGCTGTATACAACAGGCATTTTGATATTTTCTGTACAATAAAACTGTATTACAGTATTACACTCCAGTGATATACAAATGTATCCCATTGTGTGATATCATAAATAGAATGATTGCACCTTTCTCTGATACTTTGTTAGAAGATTTTCTTTTACGCTCGAGTCAAGCCCTTTATCAACAGCACAGAAAATGAGTAATTAGCAATTGTTTTCTCATTTAGGATAAACAACCATTGTTTGGTTTTCTTTCTCCATGAAGTAAGATCAAGCAGAAGAAACCTAACCCGCTGAATATGAGACTTGGATCAGTATTTACATATTGAATAGCAAAAAATTCAGAATTGAATTTGGGGGGGGGGGGTCTAAAACTAGGAGCCATAAAAATGATAGTCACCAATAAATCATGGGATTGGGGGGTACTATATAAGCATGGATTTAGGATTGGTTAATGGACAGAAAACAGAGAATAGGAATAAACGGGTCATTTTGGGGTTGGCAGGCTGTAACTAGTACCACAAGGATCAGTGCTTGGGCCTCAGCTATTCCCAATCTAGATCAATGATTTGGATGAGGGGACTTAATGTAATATATCCAAGTTTGCTGATGATACAAAGTTGGGGGGAAATTAAGTAGTGAGGAGGATGCAGAGGCTGCAAGGGGATATAGACAAGCTAAGTGAGTGGGCAAGAACATGGCAAATGGAATGTAATGTGGAGAAATGTGAAGTTATCCACTTTGGTCAGAAAAATAGGAAAACAGAGTATTTTTTAAATGGTGAGAAATTGGGAAATGTTGGTGTTCAGAGGGACCTGGGTGTCCTTGTACACGAATCACTGAAAGTTAACATGCAGGTACAGCAAGCAATTAGGAAAGCAAATGATATGTTGGCCTTTATTACAAGAGGATTTGAGTAAACATAGAAACTAGGAGCAGGAGTAGGCCATTCGGCCCTTCGAGCCTGCTCCGTCATTCAACGAGATCATGGCTGATCATCCAAGCCCTTAGCACCCGGTCCCTACACCGACAGCCATCCCACCCAAGCCCTATCCCCGTAACCCCGCGTATTTAATCCCCCCTAACACTAAGGGCCAATTTTTATCATGGCCAATCAACCTAACCCGCACATCTTTACAAGAGTAAAGACATCTTACTGCAATTATATAGGGCCCTGGTGAGACCACACCTGGAGTATTGCGTACAGTTTTGGTCTCCTTACCTAAGGAAGGATATACGTGCCATAGAGGGAGTGCAACGAAGGTTCACCAGACTGGTTCCTGGGATGGGGGGATTGTCCGATGAGGACAGATTGAGGAGACTAGGCCGATACACTCTGGAGTTTAGAAGATAGAGAAGTGATATCATTGAAACATTCAAAATTCTTATAGGGTGACAGGGTAGATGCAGGGAGGATGTTTCCCCTGGCTGGGGGGGTCTAGAACGAGGGGTCACAGTCTTAGAATAAGGGATCGGCCATTTAGGACTGAGATGAGGAGAAATTTCTTCACTCAGAGGGTGGTGAATCTTTGGAATTCTCTACCCCAGAGGGCTGTGGAGGCTTAGTCGTTGAGTATATTCAAGACAAAGTTCGATAGAGTTTTGGATATTAAGGGAATCAAGGGATACGGGGATAGTGCAGGAAGTGGAGTTGAGGTAGAAGATCAGCCATGATTTACTGAATGGCGGAGCAGGCTCGAGGGGCCAAATGGCCGACTTCTGCTCCTATTTCTTATGTTCTTAAATCCAATAAGGAGTTGAAGAGAAATTTCTTTACTCAAGACAGTGGTCAGAATGGTGAACTTGCTGCCACATGGAGTAGTTAGATAAGTACATGAGGGAGAAAGGAATAGAAGGATTTGCAGATAGGGTTAGATGAAGTAGGGTGGGAGAAGGCTCATGTGGAGCATAAACTCCGGCATATTTCAATTGAGCCAATTGGCCTGTTTCTGCGCTGTAAATTCTATGTACAGGAAACTTTTTTTTTTTTTAAATCCGGGACCGACGTGGTGCCGGTTCATCAAAAATTCCGGATAACCGAACGCTATAGTGAAAGATACAGAGCTGAGAGCTCCGTATAAAGCAACAAACCCTGTTGCTTAGCAACAGGTTCAGAACAATGGCCACAGGTTCCAAGCATCTCTGTAGCTTAGCAACAGCTGCAGCCACACCCTTGCACAGCAACAGATCGAGGAAGGCAAGTAATAAAACTTACCTGAACCTACTCCTGAATTTTGCCGGTTAACCGAGATTTCCGGTTATTTAGGTGCCGGTAAATCAAAAGTTTCCTGTAATTGAGTAGAATAACATAGATGCATTTAAAGGGAAGTTAGATATGTGTACGATGGAGAAAGGAATAAAAGGATCTGTTGATAGATTGAGATGAAGCAAGATGGGAGGAGGTTCATGTGGAGCATAAACACTGGCATAGACCTGTTGGGCCAAATGGCCTGTTTCTGTGCTGTAAATACTATGTAATATGATGTAAATACAATTCCATGGTTTGAGCATTAATCTATCATCAATTGAATGGAACTGAACTATTATAGTTTGTCTTTCCAAACTAAAGCAGTGAACATCAAGACATTTTAATTATTTGCGTGTATTAAGTCAGTCATCCATCCATACCTTACTAATGAAAGTAGCATTTAAAAGCAAGACGAACCCTCAATTTAAGTCTAGCACAATCTCTTAGTTTGGGAATTTTAAAAAATGGTGACCATTTAAGCTTTGAAAAGCAGTTCAATATGTTGAGTACTGAAGCATTTTCCTCCATCAAAACAAATAAATTAATACATTATTTGTGTTTGCTGGGGTTCTCCTCATTCTTTGAACTATACCCATAACATACCATGTAGAACAATGGAACGTAGAGTGCAAATGGCACAATTTAAACTCGGAATCCAAGCTAGACAGCTATCTTTACAATTCTCTTAGGATCAAAGGCAATAATGCAGACCCTGGCAAAGACAGGCAATATATCTTTCTTAATATACTGTAAGATGTTAAACTGGAAGCATTCATTTGGGAGAGATTTTTTTTTACCTTTGATCTGGCCTAAATGCTCATATAGATATCCAGAGAATAGGATAAACAGTACTGCACAGTGAATGTGTGACTGTCCAGGAGACTGCCTCACATGTAATTATACAGCAACTTCCGTCTACGCCTCTTAATTCAAAGTCACAATTCAAATTAGCTGTTAATTTAAATTACTGGTTCCAGGGATGAGGAAATACAGTTACATGGATAGACTAGAGAAGCTGGGTTTGTTCTCCTTGGAGCAGTGAAGGCTAAGAGGAGATTCATTCGATAGAGGTGTTTAAAATCATGGCGGGTTTAGATAGAGTAAATAGAGAAACTGTTTCCAATGGCTGAAGGGTCGATAATGAGAGGGCACAGGTTTAAGGTGATTGGCGAAAGAACCCGAGGCGACAGGAGGAAAACCTTTTTACGCAACGAGTGGTGAGGATTTGGAATGCGCTGCCCGATAGGGCGATGGGTACAGATTCAATAGTAGCCTTCAAAAGAGAATTGGATAAATACTTGGAGAAAAAAATCATCTGTGTTGTACTATTCTATAAATCCCTATGTGGTTATGTTAATTATACTGCTTAATCCAAATGATTGGATCATTCATTTTCTTAGTACAAATGAACATCAACTTTCTAAAACTGTATGCCTCCCGCCAATACATACAATAAAATACATTTTGCAAACGACTGAACAAGATGACAAACTGGTTTACTCCACGGGCTGTAAACTGCTTTGGGATGGCCTGAGGACATAAGATGCCATTATAAAGGCATTTTTTTTCCTTCTTTTACTCAATATTCCAAAAGAATCTTTTTAAAAAGTCCTCAGTTTATGAATTTGGGTTTTGTCCACCTAGGAAGAGCTTAGTTTTTATCTGCATTCCAATTCAGATTGATGGAGTTGACTAGAACAAAAGAAGAACAATCTGCTGAGATGAAAGTAAAGCCAAAATTATTTTATTTAGCCAAGGGATGAGGATTAAGACCACTGTTGCTCACAATTTATATTAATGATTTAGACTTTGGGATCAAAAACACAATTTCTAAATCTGCAGATGACACCAATTTTGTGGTGGGGGGGGGGGGAATAGTCCTCATCCCTTGGCTAAATAAAATAATGTTGCCATTTCCACATGACCCTGCCTAGTATAATTCATACACAGGATCATGTGGAAATGGCAGTTGAAGGACGATGAACTGTACTAGTACATGCCCTGATGGTACTTGCTGAATGAAAGCTAACTGGTTTCAAGACCGAAAGCAGAGAGTAGGGGTAACGGGTAGCTATTCAGAGTGGTGGAAAGCGGGGTCCCACAAGGATTCGTGCTGGGACCACAGTTGCTCACAATTTATATGAACGATTTAGACTTTGGAATCAAAACACGATTTCTAAATCTGTGGATGGCACCAAATTGGGGGAAGGGGGAGATAGTCAATACTGAGGAGGACTGCAACAATTTACAAGGCATTAATAAACTTGCAGAATGGGCATAAAATTGCCAAATGAATTTCAACATAGAAAGTGTGAGGTATTACATTTTGGTAATAAAAATTAGCAGGTCAACATTACTTGGAAAATAAGAATCAAAATGGGGTAGAGGAACAAAGGGATCTTGGAGTACAAATACACAAATCAGTAAAAGTAGCGATGCAGGTTAATAAACCAAACCAAGTGCTAGGGTTTTATTTCTAGGAGGAATAGAATTGAAAAGTAGAGAAGTTATGCTAAACTTGCATCGAACCTTGGTTAGACCACACTTGGGAGTACTGTGCACAATCCTGGTCGCCATATTATAAAAAGGATGTAGAGGCACTGGAGAGGGTGCAAAAAAGATTTACAAGGATGGTACCAGAAATGCGAGGTTATACCCATCAGGAAAGGATGAACAGGCCGGGTCTCTTTTCTCTTGGTGGAAAAAAAAAAGAGAAGGCTGAGGGGTGACCTAATAGAGGTCTTTAAAATTATGAAAGGTTTTCATATAGTAGACGCAGAGAGAGTTTTTCCACTTGTGGGGAAGAGCAAAACTAGAGGCCATCAATATAAAAGATAGTCATCAAGAAATCCAATAGGGAATTCAGAAGAAATTTCTTTACCCAAAGAGTGGTGAGAATGTGGAACTTGCGACCACAGGGAGTAGTTGAAGCGAATGGTATAGATGAATTTAAGGGGAGGCTAGACAAGCGTATGAGGGAGAAGGGAATAGAGAATTATGCTGAGTTAGATAAGCAAAGATGGGAGGAGGCTCAGGTGGAGCATAAACGCTGGCATGGACTGGTTGGGCCGAATGGCCTGTTTCTGTGCTGTATAGTCTATGTAATTCTGTGTAAGCCTCATACTGGAGATCTCCAGGATAACTGTAACAAGTGACAGATCAGAATTGTCGGAACTGCATCAGAACCAAATCTTTTCCATTAAACACTGAATAAAGTTTTGGGAAAGGTTTTCTAAATGTCATAAATGCCAAGATTATTTCTACTAGAGGATAAAAGTTCTGTGTTTTACATTCTATCCCTTGCAATCGAAGAACTGCTAAGTTACAGCCAAAGTCTATACTTCCAGTTAAGAAGGAATAGTGGTTGGTTCAAGAACCAGACCATTTGTGGTGTATTATCAACACAGCAGGACCAAAGACCCTGAACAGGCTTTCAGCAACATCTTACTGATCAAAGTCACTGAATCTGGGTTACCTTAGTGGTACAATTAGTTCACAGACATACTGACTGGCTCCAGATAGAAATATATACATAACACTCAGTTGCTTCTAGTATAAATATTAGCAATCAAAACAGTGGCAAAATTGAAGCTTTGACTACATACATCAAGTACCTGCGAACTTACAACTTTTCTCAGATCCATTTCTGTCATTATTAGCCATAAGCAAAAGATGATTTAAAAAGATCCGCCTTTTTAAAATGCCCAACTATTAGCACCAGCTGTAAAACTTTTTAAATGAAATGCAATTATTCTGTCAAAACTTCAGAAGTTTTCAGAAAAAGTTTATATGATGCCTCATGCGAGAGCTTCTGGGACAATCCTGAAACTACAAGGCGTACTAACATACTGATGTTCCAGAAAAGTGGAGAGAGAAAATGGTGGGAAAGTCTTTTATTTGCTGCTTGGAGAAGGCTGTGCCCTGACCTTCCCAACAAGCAGCACGGATGGGAATGAATTACTGGCTCCGAGCACTTTGCAACACAAAAATCCACTTGCTGCATAACAATTTTAAACATATAATGTTCAAATTTATTTGAGTCTCTCAGAACCTTGGTAGTATACCTGTGAAATTGCTACACATAAAATTACTTCAAATGTTTCCATACCTGAGCAGTCAACACAATGGTGTACAATGTAGTTCTCTGGGCACCATTTTTGTTTCACGTCAGAAAGTGATTTATAACAATTGCATTGTCACTTGTGTGTAAAATCAATGACTGCTAAATACGTAACAGAAATACCTTTACAGTCTTTCAAAGGTTGCCAACATCTTAACAGTGGAAACTAAGCACAGCAAAAGCAGTACATTGGGTTTCCTGGGGTTGTGGTGGGAGGGGGGGGGGGGAAGGAGAAGAGAGGTAGTGAAAGGAAAAGGGAGGAATTATGATTGGTGTAAAATCCCCTATCTGGACAGTACTACCCTGTAGTAAGCTGAATGTTATAATGTCAATCTGGAAGGACACCAAGGGGGGGGAAAAAAGTACCAGAGTGTAGCATTTAAAAACTTTGTTGAAATGAGGGTGTAAACAACCGCCACTGTGGAGAAAATGACTTTATTTATTTCAGGGTTAGGCAATTAGTGGTTCTTTGTACAAGTTACTTCAGGCTGGTTGTAGAAAGCATCACAAATTTAACAACATAGGGCTAATGTTGCTGGCTTTTAAACTATACTGCATCTATACTTAAAATAGTTTTTTGCTTGCAGAGCTAAACAATAACCCAGTTACAGGAAACTTCTTATATTAGCATATCCCAATTTGTCAACCAAATTAATATTGAAACAAGCTGTGTTACGTAGCAAGCTTGTTAAAGTACAGAATGAGCAAAAAACAGAACTGAAATCAAAGAGCAGACACAAAATTACCGTAAAGACATAATAGACGATGGTTATAAAAATGTTATATTGAACAGGTAAAGAAGGAATGCAAAACATAATTTGAAAGGCTGGTACTGTTCACATGCCGGTGTATTTGTGGAGCAATTAGATCTTATCTGCATTGTAGACTGTAGAAAAAAAATTAAATAGATTTTTACATTAGAATCATAGAAATTTACAGCACAGAAGGAGGCCATTCAGCCCATCGTGTCTGTGCCGGCCGAAGTGTCAGCATGCTAGTCGACTGTAGTCTGTGCCACTCAGAGGGTGGTGAACCTGTGGAATTCTCTACCACAGAAGGCTGTGGAGGCCAAATCATTGAATATATTTAAGAAGGAGATAGATAGATTTCTAGACACAAAAGGCATCAATGGGGTATGGGGAGAGAGCGGGAATATGGTATTGAGATAGAGGATCAGCCCTGATCATATTGAATGGCGGAGCAGGCTCGAAGGGCTGAATGGCCAACTCCTGCTCCTATTTTTCTATGTTTCTAAAAAGAACTGTCCAGCCTAATCCCACTTTCCAGCACTTAGTCCACAGCCTTGTAGGTTACGGCATTTCAAATGCATATCCAAGTACTTTTTAAATGCGATGAGGGCTTCTGCCTCTACCACCCTTTCATGGTGTGGAGATGCCGGTGTTGGACTGGGGTGGACAAATGTAAGAAATCACACAACACCAGGTTATAGTCCAACAGCTTTATTTGAAATCACAAGCTTTTGGAGCACTGCTCCTTCGTTCAGGCAGTGAGTTCCAGACCCCCACCACCCTCTGGGTGAAAAAAGTTCTCCTCAACTCCCCACTAATCCTTCTACCAATTAATTTAAATCTATGCCCCTGGTTATGGATCTCTCTGTTAAAGGAAATAGGTCCTTCCAATCCACTCTATCTAGGCCCCAAATCATTTTATACACCTCAATCAAGTCTCCCCTCAGCCTCCTCTGTTCTAAAGAAAACAACCCCAGTCTATCCAATCTTTCCTCATAGCTAAAATTCTCCAGTCCTGGCAACATCCTCGTTACCCCCAGGTCCCAGCCCATTTTCCCCCTTCCCTCCTGAAGGAACCAATTCCTGCTAAGCTAAGATTCCACACCCACCGTCAGCACTCTGGCAGCTCTGGTGATTCTTTGTGTCCAAGCTTAGACACCGAGTGTCAGCATGCTAGTTCACCGTAGTCATCAGGAGTGGAAATCCTGGTTGATTTTTCCCCATCCCAGTCTCGAGATCCTGAGGCATAATAACCCCACCGCTGCTCCTGCTGGCATCAGCTACCTCAGCAAGGAATAGGCATCAAACCTGGGAGATTCTGGAGCAGATGACTTAGTCTGACTCTGGGCAGTGCCTTATCCAGGGCACATAACATGATCATTTCCGTCGTAAGATTCTCTTTTGAGATTCCAAAAGATTCGACGTTCACATTTCTTGATTATATACTGTGTTTCAAATTATGTAAGATACAATGTATTGTTGCATCACATTAAATCTGTTGGTAGGACAGTATGCAAGGCCTGTCTGTTACTTAAGAAGATTTCTGTTTTGCACATGAGCAGCAATAGTCTTGCAGTGTGCCAACTGATTTTGGCAATTGCACTCCTATTGATTGAAATGACTAAATAAAGTACTTGCTTGATAGACTCTAAAGGACAGAAAATGATACTGTTTTTAAACTGGTGTTGTACAAGTTATGAAAACAGTCAAGCAACAGCTTGTTGTAGTAGTTATACCATGAAAGCACTGATGTAAAGTTTTCCGAGTACAGCATTACTTAAAAAACCCACCAAATTAAACATGAGTACTGCTTCCATCAATATCTTATGAGTCAGTCCAACAAGCACATGTACTTTTTTCTCTCTACTGAGTCATAACAGCATCATAAGACATCTCACCATGGCTGGTTGGGCCATCACCAAGGCACAGGGGTAAGCAAAGGTCGTATTACTCTGGATTGACTGGCACAGGGCACATTTACAATACAGTTACACTACAATTTAGGCAATTTCTAGTAGGGAGTGCTCTTCTGATGTTGGAGCTGGGCCTATTGTTGGGACAGTGACATGAGAACTTGATTCTGCATCTAGCTGTGCTGCGCCTGACCCAAGAATGTTCGATACTGACAATGAATGCCTTAAATGTAGGTGTTTAATTCACCTATATAAAGACCTTTCATGTCAATTAGCTCAAAAATTCACCATTTGAAAAAACAAGTCCCTCGAGTAACATGTATTAACACCAGATTATTTTAATTACATTTTCAGTCAAAAATGTATTTATGCAACCTATAAAACAAACATAAGTGCTTTTCCTGCAATCACAATTCCCTCAGTTTTCAGTGATACAGCATCAAAATGACCAGACCAAGTGTGCACACAGCGCTGTTATGGCCAGTGGTGACCCAAGAACAGGCCAAACAATTATTATACATTTATTATCAAATCATTAGTAAAACTACAGATGATCCAAGCATAGTATTCATAAAATTATAAATTCACAACTAAAACCCATTAGTGCTGTACCAGTATCGATGGTGGTATAACTTTCAGAAACTTGGACTGATATTTCAGTATCAATTGCTAATGTGTTATCACAGAATCACAGAAACCCCACAGTGCAGATAGAGGCCATTTCGGCCCATCGAGCCTGCACCGACACATATCCCACCCGATCCCCGTAACCCCTACACCAACACATATCCCACCCTATCCCTGTAACCCCACGTATTTAATCCCCCTAACACTAAGGGTCAATTTATCATAGCCAATCAACCTAACCCGCACATCTTTGGACTGTGGGAGGAAACCGGAGCACCTGGGGGAAACCCACGCAAACACGGGGAGAATGTGCAAACTCCACACAGACAGTCACCCGAGGCCGGATTCGAACCCGGGTTTCTGGCGCTGTGAGGCAACAGTGCTAACCACTATGCCACAGAGCAAAATTTCAAATTTGTATTTTCAAAATCAATGCTAGCTTTCCTCTGTAATTAACACATTGTAGGCATTTGCAATTAGTTGTTTAAAGGTAACAGGAGAGACTGCACGAGTGAAAAGTGAACCAGTGTTGCTTTTTGTAAAAACTCTGGGATTAAACATTTAGCTTCATACAAACTGTGAGAGCGCAAACAGATAAACTCCTCTGTGCCTACTTCTAACAAAACCTATGAATTCAATGTATAGTAAATATCGCAAAGGACTCCGATACTACAATAGACTAAAGATAATTAAGAGATTATTAACACTGTAATTGCCTATTACACTGTTTGAAAACTCATGCAATACTCGTTGAATTTTGTTCTCTCTTCACTCCTGAGAACTTTTTGCCCAGACCTCGTGATTATTGACATTATAGACTGAAGTACATTTTATGGATTAGCTTTATAGGATTTGAAATCTAAAAACTCATATGCAGCTGAGAATAAGGGTTCACGGCAGAAATGAACATGGTGTTACCATACCAAAGGTTCTCCTGTGTAAGTAATAGCTGTAGCATCAACTTCACCTCAAGGCAAAATTACATCAATATGGTAAAACCCTGATGATCTGTGTGCCTTCTCACCCTTCATTACCGAATTTCACTCCAGGTTCAAGGTGCAAAATCATTTTTTTAAATCCAAAATGTTGCATACAGCTTTAGTATGCATAGCTGACTTTTATTTTTACACATCATTTTGCTAGAATGAAAAGACACCCTACTCGGGTATGCAACATTGTCCATTCTTCCCAATTAAATTTACAAAATGATGTTGATCCCTTCACATTTGCTGACTTTTTTTTTAAGATAGTGGGAAACTACATTGAATTCTATGCCTGATGCACGTAATCTGTGGGGGATGTTTTGGTACCATTGTGGACTTGCAGCACATAGCACACTGCACATTCAGGCTTGGAAAAACAAGGCAGTGATTGATTCAAAAAGAAAACAGCTATTTTAAACTACACGGTACATCCATGCTTAAAAAGGAGTTACAGTGCCTAAACAACTGAGTATAGAGAGTACACGTAAACAGCATGCCACTGATACAAAGAATCTGCTTGTTAAATTCAGTGCTGGGGGAGTTCTGCACTGTCGGATGAGCCGTTAAATCGAGGCCCCTTCCACCCTCTTAGGTGGATGTAAAGGATCGCATGGCACTATTCAAATAACAGCAGGCAGTTCTCCCAGTAATCGGGCCAATATTTATCCATCAACCAACATCACGAAAAACAGATTATTGGGTCATTATCTCATTGCCATCTGTGGGACCTTGCTGTGCACAATTTGGCTGCCGCATTTCCCTACATTACAATAGTGGCTACATTTCAGAAACAATGTTCCCCCTAAGGAGTGCGGTCACGCACCAAGCGTGAGGTCCTGCGCAGGCCACTCACCTGCTGCTGCCGCTGGAAGATACCGCGCATGCAGCGGCCGCGCACTTAGACCACAAATTAGAGGGATCATTGTTCATAAGTACTTCATTGGCTGTGAAGCACTTTGGGAGGTCGTGAAAGGTGTTTTTTCTTCAGTTTTAAATATTTAAATTAAGATTAAAAAACCATTGCTGCAGGAGACTTGGGTTTCTCACAAGATGTTAAAATCCATTCCACTTAGCTCTTCTTTATTATATTAGTTGAAATAAATCTAAGCAGAATGTGCCAAAGTAAAGAGAAGCATAAGTTGGAGCCTTACTATTTTCACCCCCGGAGCCCTCCGTTCCTCCAGCTCTAGCTTCTTTTGGATCCTATCCCTCCCTTCGCCCCACCATTGGCGGCTGGGACTTCAGTCATCTCTGCCCCACACTGGAATTCCCTCGATAAACCCCTCAGTCTTTCCACCTCCCTCTCCTCCTTTAAGCTCACCTCTTTGACCAAGCTTTCGGTAACCCCTCTGCTCCTAATATTCCCCTCTTTGGTCAGCCTACATTTATGTCTCATTACACCTCGGTGAAGATCCTTGGGGCATTTCTATGTTAAAGGTACTAACTATATAAATGCAAGGAGTTGTTTGTAGTAAACAAACATCCCTGCCCAAGCTCAGTCAATGATCCTATCTCATCTTCTGGCCAGTCTAGTTTAATCAATACTGCTCAACATTATGCTGCAACCTGGGACAATTCATTTTCAGCAGTATAGAACAGGGATTTCTATCTACAGTGAATTGAAAGCCTTCATTCAAACAGCACTTGTATATTACAAAAGCAACAGAAGTTCAAGCAACCTCTGGCAGATTAGGTAATAAATTCTGAACATTCAGCGATCCATTTTACTCAACTATTGTTTATTTAAAATATAGTTGGTGCGGCCAAGGGCAGAAAACAACCCCCTACCTATATTGTTCATGTTTAGCACTGATGCAAATTTCAACTTAAAAAAAAAATTAGATGGCAGTATGTAGAAAACTCCAAACATTTCTTTACTAATTTGTCTATTCAAAAAGTAGCAAACGGGCTCCAGACAGATGTAGATTTTTTTAATGTTTCCAATTTTCACCTGTTTCCTCTCCTGAAAGCACTTGCTCCGCTGGGATATAAATGCATGGCACTGGTAGCCTTCTAGTACCTCAGCCATGTAACCATTCTTCATAGGCATTGGAATTCAGAAGAATGAGAGGCGATCTTATCGAAACATATAAGATTGTGAGGGGGCTTGATCGGGTGGATGCAGTGAGGATGTTTCCACTGATGGGGGAGACTAGAACTAGGGGGCATAATCTTAGAATAAGGGGCTGCCCTTTCAAAACTGAGATGAGGAGAAACTTCTTCACTCAGAGGGTAGTAAATCTATGGAATTTGCTACCCCAGAGAGCTGTGGAAGCTGCGACATTAAATAAATTTAAAACGGAGATAGACAGTTTCCTAGCAGATAAGGGAATTAGGGGTTACGGGGAGAGGGCAGGGAAGTGGGCGTGAGTCTAGGTTCGGATCAGCCATGATCCTACTGAATGGCGGAGCAGGCCCGAGGGGCCGTATGGCCTACTCCTGCTCCTACTTCTTATGTTCTTATGTGTGTGTCAACCAGTTATTCAACTGTGGAGGGCATCATAGCCAAGCCAGATGTAGATTTATTTTACCCTGTTCAGTGCAAACAACTTGCATTTACATAGCGCCTTTAATTAGTAAAACATCCCAAAGCGATTCACAGGAGCATTTTCAGACAAAATTTGACACCAAACCACGAGGAGACATTAGGGACGGGTGACTAAAAGCTTGGTCAATTTTAGTAGGTAGATTTTAAGGAGCATCTTAAAGAAGGAGAGGCAGAGACGTTTTGGGAGAGAATAGTCTACATTATTAGACATTTTCTAACTCATTTCTATTTCACAGTGGCTTATCCGATGTCAGCCAACACAACATCACTTTACTAGCTTGAAACACCAAAATCCCATTTCCCTGCCCGAAAAAAACACATCATAATGGACAGGGCAAAAAATTGCCATCTCTTCTTGTACAATTCAGGTTTAATTGCAGCACTTTTTTTTTAAGAAAGGGGATAGTGTCTAAACTTACTTTCAGTTTGGTTTACCTTTAGCATGTGTAGAAGTGTGCAGGTGATGTAATAAGAATGTGATGAAATTTCAGACACCTCAGTAAAACTCTTTCTATTCTGACTTTTACTGAATTAAAACAAAGTTTAAAAAGAGAAAATAAAGTCACCTGGCTGCTTTTGCATACCGCTTCATTTGCAAATCATTTGCTCAACCTCCCAGCCACGGCTGGAGAAAAGGTTTATACAAAAAATATCCCTTCACTGAAAATATATAAAGTAACAAACAAACATGTCCAAACTTTACACGGCAGGATGATAAACCTGCATAGTTTTCTTCTGCTTTTTCCAATTGTACCTTATGAATAAAAATTACTTTTGCAATAAGAAAATCCTTTCATATACATCAATAGTTTTGAACATGTTGCAGTCTGTTGCTTTGTATTTGCATATTTCTCATCAACCCAACTAATTTGCATTTAGACAATAGAAATTCCTTACTTATAGAGATGTCAAAAGTAAACATGGGTTTCAGTGACTTGCTCCATTAATTACAGAACACTCTTTACCTGGACACCATGCAATTAAAGTAGAAATCATCATGGCTGGGCATAGAACAGGACTTGTTCAATATCTCCACTGAAAATCTTTCACAATTTTGAAGGCTTGACAATGTAACTGACAACAGAATGAGTGGAAATACATCATAAAGCTTTAAAACTTCAGGATTTCAGTTAACATAGACTGACACGGTCATATTCTTGCAGTATATAAATGGTCTAATCGAGTTACAACTTTTAAATATGCTCCTCCCAATCATAGTTTGTAAAACAATATGTTACCTTTTTGAAGCTTTCCTCTGGAGTTTCACCAGAGTTTGTGTCTTCAATTGCCACTGTTAACTATCACTGTCGCTTTGTGAGGTTTTCAATGTGACTCCCAGACATGTGACAGGAAGTTTGTATGTGTTACAGTATTATGCCTCCAACCCAGAGGTACAATTTGATCAGCTGATCAGAACCAAGGGTTTTATTGAGTAGAGAAGTCATTTAAATTTCAAACCAGCATCCCTAAAACATGCACATGTTCACTGGTCTAATTTTTATATTAATGAATCATGTTTCAATAATATATTTAATACTGGCAGTTCAGAGAATAGACCTAATTCTTAATCGTACAAAAGGGAAACCTTGCTTTGAAGAAGCTTCACCTCATCAAATTCATGGCAGATTATATGTGAAAACCCTGAATGGGAGCACTAAATCATATTAATATATAATTAGAAGCAGCAAAATCAAGGTGTGTTTTTCTTATCTTAAGTAAATATATAATTACTTTGCACAAAAAGGCACACTGCTCATTGGGAACAATCATGTTAAAATAAACAAAATTACTGTACAACCTAGTTTCAGAAAGTCCTGCACCACGAGTGCACTTCACAGAACTCAATAGCTTTTAAAGAACCACATGTTTTCAATCATATATTCCTTAGAGATCAGAGATGCTTTCCAGTATATTTGCCGTTTATGCTTCGTAAGTGCACATTATCATTAACAGCAGTCATAAATCAGATAGCTGCAAGAAACAATATATATTTAACTAATCAAAATGTACCATTTTCTTCAAGTGATTCAAAAATCTTGTCCATATGCAAAACTAGAAGGAAGAAATGTACTCTATTTTTCAGCAACAAACCTACTGCATGAAGTGAATTTTATGAGAACTAATAAAGACATCTGGCAACTAGCAGTTTATTATTGTGCATTTTGTTTGGGGGGGGGGGGTGGTGTGGGGTGCAAGCATTCATTGCAAGATGTCCAGGGAGTCTAGCAGTTGTATAAAAACAGCTTCCACCTACAGGTTGCACAGTAACTGTCAAATACACAAATCCAAAATTTAGACACAACACAATGTGTGGGCACCAAGTTCTTGCAGAAGAAAATCCTTTTTATTTTGTGGCTGGAGATGGAATTTAAGGGAGTCCTTTAAAAGCATTTTTGCTTTCAGCCAAAGCTTCATAATTTCAGTTTTAACAGCAGTTCAATAACAAATCTATATTTAGCGTGTCTGAAAATTACATGCACAAAAAAAAAACTATATTGCTTCCAGTGATTGAGATTCAAGTCAATGCTTTTTTTATATCTGTTTTCAGTACATCAGATGAAACTAATGCAGTCTAAGAGAATGCTGTCTACATATCCGAGTTACTAAATGGCAGTCAATGCAGAGGATTCCCTACTGAAAGAATTATTACAAAAAATTGAAGGCACAACTTTTTAATCGAAAACTTGAACCAGTTCATATGCATTACTAACAATGGAGGGAAGCCATAACAATATTTGTTCACCAAATGATTTACAGTAATCTCCTTTTCATTTAATATTTAGAAGCAGATGTGCGGAGTATAATCAACACCACATGAGCCTGAAAACCCATCTATATTTAAACCCGTGGCAGTAACCCCCACCCTGCCTCCAATTATTTTGCTTCTGTGACAGACATTTGTACCAAACAATTACACTCCTTGCTTTTGAACCTGAAATGTAACTTATTATTTTAATTGTTGAAATATTGTTGCTTTTAACCCTCGGGGAGCTTCGTCTCAGTAAATCCTCTCATTTCCCCACAAAAATCAATGCAGACTATGGAATGGAGAGCAGTGCGGTTAGTGATTTGCAAAACTCCACTGTGACACAATGTTAAAACATCTGTAGCAATGCATGTGATACAAATTCAGTTCAGAGCTTCAGTGCCTTGCAGGCTGATTTACTACACACAAAAATCTTCAAAAATATGTATAGCAATTTCTATCAAATCATAACTTTTAAAAATAATCTCTGTCCCTGACTCAGACCAAAACCTGGTTGATTGGCTATGATAAAAAAAAAAAAAAAATTAAAAAAAAATTGACCCTTAGTGTTAGGGGGATTAAATACGTGGGGTTACGGGGATAGGGTGGGATGTGTGTTGGTGTAGGGGTTACGGGGATCGGGTGGGATATGTGTCGGTGCAGGCTCGATAGGCCGAAATGGCCTCTATCTGCACTGTGGGGTTTCTGTGATTTCTGTGAAAACCAATATTGGACACAAGTAGGAGGAGACTGCTGACAGTTCACTATTCAAGCTGTGCAAACACACACAGCAGTTAATGTTACAGACACTTGTGTGCAATCTCTGCCAAACAGATAAAAAAATGACCTTTTAATCACTCAATTTTAAAACTTTACCCAAAAGGTACTCATTAGGACTAAGTGCCTGCAATGCAAAACAGATTTTAATGGAAAGCTTTTTCCCTCCAGTTCTCCAAACACACAGCATGCAACCAACTCAATTAGTTAAAAGCAGAACTGAGTATTTTAAATATTGAAAATAGTTAAACCGTGGCTATACAACTTAAAGTAAATTGTACAGGATTTTAAGCCAATTGCTGTTGTCTATTCAAATGAGAGACTTTCCCAGGGTCAGTTTTCCTCTTGGATTTATAGGAGACTTACACAAATAACACCAAAGGATAAACATTTATGGCCACTTAGCTTTTCACGGTAACACTACTCACCAAAACATTAGCAAACCTCACAACAGATGTGTGCGCATGTGTATATAAGCAAGCAAGACACTACAATTAGTACAATGTTACGATGTTAAAATTAATAACCGTCAATCCAGTGGACCCCGTTTAAAATGAATTTAAATTCTGTCAGAACAGTCTAAATGGGGTGGTACAGAGCATTAGACCACTATGCTTAGTGCCATGGACTTATGACAAATGTGGATTCTATCACTGATCAGCTCAGTCACACTTTACAGTTCATACGGCCTCATAGTGGCTGGCTACAGGGGGCATTGGCAGCAGTACTGGATCCGACTAGCCAACCAGCCTCCCAGAACAGATGGTCCATGTTGATAGTGGTTCCACTTCCTAATCCACAGAAATGGACAGAGACCAGGAAGCAATAGTCGCTTGATTTGCTCCTGTTTACTACACTGGAGATTACACTGGATATTCAAATGTGAATTTCAGAGACATCCCATCCAGACTGTTTTATACAGACACATACATCTAGCCCTGCTCATGTTGCACTCCTTCCCCTCTCAATGTTGCTACTCTCCTTCCCAAGGCTAATGCTTCGTTACCCACTGTTCTCTTCCATTACAGATAGGACTTCTTTTAAATAAAACTGCAACATGGCATCTGCTGCCTACACATTAACTATTTTTGTACTTCTGCAAAAATGCATTTAAATTGACCAGCAGTAGATACTCGCCACCATAAACTCAATTTGCTGCAGCTCTCACGGGAGCAATGCCAAAAAAGAAATCATGAAGTCAACAATGCACAGCTAGTTAGTGAAATTAATCTTTATGCTGGTGGACAAGTTATCCATTTAGAAATTCTTTTGGGAAGTTGATTTGAACTCCTCAACCTTATGACAAGCTTCAAAAAGGCACTTTTCCTCCTCCCAACATTTTGGTCATCACAACATACTCAGAATAGAATCAATTTATTTTCAATTATGTTATGGTCTGGGAGTGTGAAAGTGCCTAATTTGTTTAATATGTCAAATTGGCACAAGCACTCCGAGTAACAATTCCTTATCTGCTCTTAAGTCGTTGCCTTTTTGTTCATGTGTAATCCGAAATGATACTGGCCACCTCTAATTGGAGTTTTAATTCTTCACAGCTCCTTTTATTGTTTAAGGGGGAATGTCAAAATGGGTTATATCATCATTGAAAGGGTAGAAACAAGCAAACCATTAAAAAAAAGTAAAACTCAGTCTTACAGGCAGCGTCTTTAAAAGTGACAGACTACCGAGGTAAGCTGTTAACTAATTCAGGACTAATGAAACAACCACAGGTGTAATGCATTGTAAACTAACTCAAACAAGAATGCGATCAACTGATAACAGTGTGTGTTAAAAATACAAATCTGTAAATACGCACAATGGGTAGTGTTCACACCAAGCATTCTAATTTTCAGTATTAATCCAAAACCATCAGTTAAATGAAAGTCAGGGTTTTGAAAGTCAATAAATGTGAAATACTTTTCTCTTTAAAAAGGCATCATCAAAATTTGCCGAGATCAAAATTTAAACCAGGGATTTGTTCTGATTTATTATCATGCCCTACTTTGTTTTATAGTGTAAACGAGGGATATTATTGCTTCTAATTACATTTCACAGAATAGCAGCATATAAAGTCAAACAGAAATCCAAACTCTTCTTAGTAAAATGCTGCCTTTTTAAAAACACAACTCCAACCTGAAGATCATCACCGTCTATTCATATAAGAAACTGGGGCTAGGATTAACAGTCCTGTACAAAGGGTGCAGCTTCTGAAGGGGAAAAACAGGAAATCAGCCCTAATGTTACTGGCATTTTTCATAACACGCCTCAAAAGGCCAATAATTACTGAAAACCAATCAATTCAATTGATACACCAAAGTATACACGGCACCTTAAATTTGCATTGTATTGCTGGCAAATTAATCAAAGCTAAAAACACACTTCTGAAACATATTAAAGTCAGACTAATGCTTTGATATGAAAATCATGTAGGATTGTTGAGAAAGGTCAAGCCTTTCAATTACTGATGCAAGCTGCACATACTCTTTCCATTCATAATTTATTATAAAAGGAGAGCCTGCGCCAGCTTCTGGACTGAGAACCTTTGCCAGATTCCACACAAGAGCTTTCAAACATTCCGTGGGTCCACTCTCAGCCTAGTCTACGGTTTCAAGCAATTTGTTCCAACTTTAGATAACCACAACTGGTGCTTTATTTTAATTTTTTACAAATATTTCCAACAACACTGACAGAGACCTGTTTTGTGCACGACTTGAGCAACCCAATACCCTTTCTGCATCCACAGCTGCAATTCTACCTAAATTAAAATGGATCCATCTGCAACAGTGGCATCCCCTTTAGACGTACTCTGTTTTTTGTTCTGTTCTTCCATTGAGCATACTCAGTCATAGAGTCATAGAGTTTTACAGCACAGAAAGAGGCCCTTCGGCCCATCGTGTCTGCGCCGCCCATCCATCCCTGTCCAGTCTAATCCCATTTTCCAGCATTTGGTCCATAGCCTTGTATGCAATGGCATTTCAAGTGCTCATCCAAATGCTTCTTGAATGTTGTGAGGGTTCCTGCCTCTACCACCCTTTTAGGCATTGAGTTCCACATTCCAACCACCCTCTGGGTGAAAAAGTTCCTCCTCAAATCCCCTCTAAATCTCCTGCCCCTTACCCTGAATCTATGCCCCCTTGTTATTGACCCCCCCCACTAAGGGGAAAAGTTCCTCTTTATCTACCCTATCTATGCCCCTCATTATTTTGTACACCTCAATCAGGTCCCCCCTCAGCCTTCTCTGCTCCAAGGAAAACAACTCCAGCCTGTCCAGCCTCTCTTCATAGCTGAGGCGCTCCATCCCAGGTAACATCCTGGTGAATCTTCTCTGCACCCTCTCCAAAGCAATCACATCCTTCCTATAGTGAGGCGACCAGAACTGCACACAGTACTCCAGCTGTGGCCTCACCAGCGTTTTGTACAGCTCCATCATAACCTCCCTGCTCTTATATTCTATGCCTCGGCTAATGAAGGCAAGTATCCCATATGCCTTTTTAACCACCTTATCTACCTGCTCCGCTGCCTTCAGGGATCTATGTACATGTACACCAAGGTCCCTCTGACCCTCTGTACTTCCTAGGGTCCTACCACTCATTGTGTATTCCCTTGCCTTATTTGTCCGTCCAAAATGCATCACCTCGCACTTTTCAGGGTTAAATTCCATTTGCCACTTTTCCGCCCATCTGACCAACCCGTTTATATCGTCCTGTAGCCGGAGGCTTTCCTCCTCGCAATTTACCACCCCACCAATACACTGCTCCAACATTTTAAACATTACCATCATGGTTACTGAAGATTTTAGATGATCCTCTCTTGGCACTAGTATTTGGCAGAATGGATTTTTACCACTCAAAATCATTTAAGTCATAAAATATCCATTTAGAAGAGTTTGAGGTATAAAATACATTACCAAAGAATATATGCTCTAAATTTATTATCTAACTATGCTTTACAGAGGATTACATATAGTCTGGAGTGTGTTAGATAGGGTTTAAATGGCATGACAATCTTGAAGTGTTCACAGAGAGAGAAAAGAAAGATTTTTGTCACTGCCAAACTACCTACTCCTGCAGCTACACAAAGAAAGCAATTTACTAGAAAGAAAGCAAGAAAGACCAAAAGAAAGAAATTTACTAGAAATTCAGGAAAAAAATTCAAGAATACAAAAGACGTGCATTTATATAGCGCCTTTCATGGCCTCAGGACCTCCCAAAGGACTTTACAGCCAATTGAGTAAATTTACTCTTAATAGAAGTTAGCATCTTTTCACCCTTCCTCAAGGTGACACTGAAGGAAGCTCCACGGCCAGCAGAGCTCCAGCATCTCATCCAAGTGACCAATCTTAACATGAGCATCACTGAGCAGTTTGAAAGATACTGCAACTACACCGGATCCTATCCTCACTTGACCTCCACTTTCTAGCAAGGGTTACTGGCTAGGGATCAGGGGTGAGAATCCTGGCTGAACGTTCCCTGTTTTTGCCCACTTGTAACTTATCATTGGAAACTCACGGAGATTAAACGTCAGCTTTGCTCCTTCGGATGTTGACCTTTCAAAAAAGTGGGCTGCAGTTCATTTTTGACATCTATTGCGGCAAACAGTCAAATTGGGCACTTATTTGCTTTGCGTATATCACACACATCAAGTAAGTTTGCAACCATTTTCTTAAACTACACAAGATTACAGTGCAATTCAGCGGACTGCACTTTCCTTTTATTCGGATATACAGCCAACGTTTTAAACACAAGTGTCACAATCAGCATTGGGAAAATTTAAAACTTATAAATTATAACATTTTCATTTATATAGGGCATTATCATGTCAAAACAGCATAAAGCACTTCAGACAATTAATTACTTTTCGACAGCACAAATCAGCTGTTCTGCACAAGGAACATCCCACAAACAACAATGACCAGCTAATCTCTTTTTTTGTGTGGTATCAATTGAAGGAAGAATGTTGGTCAGGACACAAAGACAACTCCCATATCTCCTTAAAAAGTGCCATGAGGTCTTTTAGCTTCCAACTGAACCTGGATAGGACCTTGATTTAAGATCTTTTATCCAAAGGCACCTTCAACAGTGCAGCATTCCTTCAGTGCTGTAGCACTGGAACACCAGCCTAGATAGTGAGCTCAAGTCCTGGTTTTGGACTCAAACTCAAAAACCCTCTGACTCAGAGGTGAAAGGACTCCCAACTGAGCCAAGATGACATTATTACAAAGGCATAATACTGTGGATGCTGGAAATCTGAAATATAAACAGAAAATGCTGGAAATACTCATTAGGCTTGCAAACATAAATTATTGGAATAAAATTCTGTAAGTCTCCGAAAGTACTCATGAACCTATTGCATTAACCAGCATGGGGTGTCCATCTTTTCACACTTACTGGTATAATTTGCATTAATGTGATAGTTAAACATGAGAACAGCTCATTGAGACAGTAATTGAGACCATGAGAATTTTCAGGCACAGCAATCTAGGTAGCATTACATTCCAGTTAGATAAAGAGACCAGCACTGCAGCTACATGAATACCTTAACACACAGCATATTTCCTTTGTGCCATATCTGACACTAGTCGTTAAAACAGCTTGGCTATTTATGCAAATATAGCCCAGTATCCTTGTGATCAACCCTTTACATGGAGTTATGTCTTAAATATAACCACAGCAGAACTCTTGAACTCAAAGAAATGTGCAAGTGGTCTAATTTTACATTTCTTCTCTCAAAAATGTATTAGTTGCAATAGAATCACAAAATAAGCACATTATATAACTCTCCATTAACTAAATTCCACTTCACCAAAAAAGTGTAATTTAGTGGATTTTTAAGAAAAAGCAGCTCCAGTAAGCTGATACTGAACATTAAAAAAGGTTAAAACTTCTCCTAACCTGGTGACATCCAACCCAAGCATTCCCATTACAAATAAATACAGCACACTGGTTTTGTATATTTAGCGATTTATAATTTAATACTGAAATTATGAAACGTACCAGATAAAAAAGCCAACACTCAGGAATTATCCTTTGTTAAGCTCCAGACAAACATCAGCTTATTAATTTTCATTGCTGAGGTGTACTATTCAACATAAACCATGCAATCTTGTTTGCACATACAAGATATAGATCGGTCCTGATAATACCTACTGTATACCTAAATGGCCTGGGCTCAGGCCAATCTGTTAGAAAACAGGATAGCTGCTGGATATCAGAAGAAAATAATGAGGTTCGCTGGAATACTGTGAGCGCTAATGAGAATCAACACAATCACTACTGACAAGATAAATCATGCAGAAAATGCACATATCTCAGAAAAATAATAAACTTGATTTGAAGCATGATCAACCATAAACTGGCAGTCAACAAGGATATCCTGTTAGGACTACATATACATCAGGCATGGTGCACTTCCAGTATGAAAACTGCAGAACAAATTTAACTCCTTTGTAGATTAATGCAACTTACCCCTTCAGTTAAAATGTCATAATAGTGATAGGCATTCCACTCCTACACCATTATAATCAGCCTGCCACCAACTCTATTTCCCTCGTCGTATCATCTTTCTAAACCCCTAGAGTCCCCACTGTTTTTTTTTTTTTAAAACCCTCGTCTTCTACCAATTATTTAAAAATATCTCAAGCTTACAATTAAATGCTGAAACTACATTCTCATAACACGAATCACATTGGGAACCTCACCCAAGTGGCCATTATTCACGTTAGCCTTGAACGTTTTACAGGATATCCGACTGCAGAGGACATCACTCCTAATCTTAATTCCATCCTCATGTCCCTCATCTTCCAGCAGGGATCACTGGATAATGACCAAGTATGAGACCTCATTGAGTTTCTCCTCCCGAAACCAGAGGTGATGAGACAAATGTGAACGCCCTACTGATGTCCCAGCTGTGTAGTTAACTCCGAGACTGGGGTTTAAACCTGGCTCTTTCTGGTGTGTATAGCTCAGCTACTCACTGGATAAGCCCACTGAATAACCAGGGGAGCCTTAGGTCCGTTAATATATATACACATCATTAATTTATTACCTAAAAGAGTCAATAACTGATAACTGACTTGCTGATGAGCTCTATAACACCATCAACTCTTAAAAGATCATTAGCATGGCATGTATTTATACAGAAATAATGTACTCTTCAGGTACCAAAGAGTAGAACATTTTAAATCAGTTTAAAACTATTGTCAGAAGCTTGAAACTAAATTGACAATTCAGCCTTCCCCAACAGAAAAGCAAGAGCAATTCAAAGTTCAGCGCCGTGTTTAAAATGGTCATATCTCGCCCTGTATAAATAAAATGCACCCAGTGATCCAATGATGGAGATAGTCAGTACTCATGGTTTGTGGCCTCAAAACTTAAACCCCAATGAGCTTCCAAACATGCATAAACAATTCTCTTGGTAAACAGCTGATTAAGGCAATAAGTATACCTAACTTGCTTCAACATAGAAAGCAGAGAGATGGGGTAAAGGGTAGCTATTCACAGTGGCAGTAGGTGGGTAGTGGTGCTCCACAATGATCAGTGCGGCGACCATTGTAATTCACAATTTATATTAACAATTTAGACTGTGGAATCAAAAACACAATTTCTAAATTTGTAGATGACATCAAATTGGGGGAGGACAGTCAATACTGAGGAGGACTGCAACAAATTACAGGAGGAGAATAATAAACTTGCAGAATGGGCATATCATTGGCAAATGAATTTCAATACAGATAAATGTGAGGTATTACATTTTGGTAGGAAGAATAAGGAGGTCACTTATTCAAAAAGAAAATACTGCAGATGCTGGAAATCTGAAATAAAAACAGAAAATGCTGGAAATACTCAGCAGGTCAAGCAGCATCTGTGAACAGAGAAAAAGAGTTAACGTTTCAGGTCGATGACCTTTCGTCACTTATTACTTGGAGTACTGCATACAATTCTGGTCACCATATTATAAAAAGGATATAGAGGCACTGGAGAGGGTGCAGAGAAGATTTACAAGGATGATACCAGAAATGCGAGGATATACATATCAGGAAAGGATGAACAGGCTGGGTCTCTTCTCTTGAAAAAAGGCTGAGGGGTGACCTAATAGAGGTCTTTAAAATTATGAAAGGTTTTGATAGAGTGGATACAGAGAGAATGTTTCCAATTGTGGGGAGGCGCATAACTAGAGGCCATCAATATAAGATAGTCACCAAGAAATCCAATAGGGAATTCAGAAGAAACTTCTTTACCCAGAGAGTGGTGAGAATGTGGAACTCGCTACCACAGGGAGTGGTTGAAGCGAATAGTATAGATGCATTTAAGGGGAGGCTAGACAAATATATGAGGGAGAAGGGAATAGAGGGTTATGCTGATAGATTTAGATGAGGAAAGACGGGAGGAGGCGCGAGTGGAGCATAAACACCGGCATGGACTGGTTGGGCCGAATGGCCTGTTTCTGTGCCGTATATCCTATGAAATCCTATGTAAAAAGTAGTTAAGCCATGCGAAGCAGAAAGCAGCAGGTAGGGGTGCGACGAATGGCCTTGGCAAGATTCATCTGTGGAGGACGGGGGGCGGGGGGGGAAAGAGAAGAAAAGAGCAGAGGGAAACAGTCACTGTCCAGCAATCCCTGCAGTATGCATTTGTGAGTATTGGGAAGAATACTGGGTGACCTCCCACCTTTACTTTATATATTAAATACAATCAGTACTCAGAGCTCGGGGTGCTTAGCTCACAGGATGGGACAGAGAAGGGGTGTAAAATATAGAGTATTAGTTACTCCAATCATATTTCGGAAAACAGAGTAAAAATGTAACCTCTGATTTTAGACACAGTACAAAGCAGAACATCCACACATAGCGAGTATAAATACATGATGCAAATCTGAAGATTTAGATATTTCAATAGATGAATCCTGCACGAAACATATGTAATGTATTACTGCTGATCTACAAAACTATCTTGGGCTATCTTCACTTAAATGTAGGGATACAGGAGAGAGATTGCCACAATTCAGATAGCATTAGCTTCAGGACAGACAAGATACTCTTATCTCAGGGACTTAAAAGTATAAAACAAGGTTTCAAAAGCACCTTGGACAGACTACTGATGGAAAATCAGAGCAGGCAAAGACATACGCTAATGCAAGTAGAAGGTGTTCTTGTGAGTCTGGAGGTCAGTCACACAATAAGAGAGGGCAGAGAATCTACCTCTCCTATTTTACTGGACTTCTAAATGAGGAATGCACCCCATATCAAGACACTTTTTTTTAAACATAAAAAATGAACGAGCCAGTTAAAAAGAATTAAGTTTAACATCTTTGATTCTTGCCCCATAGAAATATAGAACATAGAAACCGCCCCCGTCTCTCTGCTTATATGTTCATGACACTTGAGGAAAATTTCTTGGAGTGCACCAACATAAAGAAAATTCTTTAACATATACATAGCGGAAGAACCTTGCAGGAATTTTACTTGAATTGATTAACTCATCTCCCCAATATTGCACTTTTTGGTGCAGCCCCACCAGCATGTCTGCAGTAATTTGAGTAAAGAGCACGCAGTCCGACTGCTTACTCGCACCATTACTGTGGGGGCTGCAGTAGACTGCATTTTTCCTCATCACCTACATATGCAGCCAACAGGTACCACCTCTCAACTCCAGTGGTTCCACTCAGACCTTCATCCACTGACGTTCCTGGCTTCGGTATTGCCTCTTTTCCAAATCTCTTCCACTGCCAATGTTGGCTCCCTGAAGCAGTTTCCCTTTTGCGCCAAGAATTTCTACCTTGAACAACTGTTAACTTTCTATAAAGTCTGCTGAATTTTGTTCCAATATCTTGGATAGCTCTAACGTTGCTCTTGCTCTCCTGGACAGGATACAAGAAAAAAAGAGTCACCCGACACAGGCAATCCCCTCATCGCCAGCAATCCCCTCATCGCCAGCATCCAATCTCCTTCTCAATCGTTGCTTTTACACTGGATTAAGTCAGCGCTGCCACCCGACACTCATGCAAAAGGCAGCAGCCCAAAGAAAAGTTTTGATCTGATCAAGGATCAACACACAAAATGGTAACTTGTCTGTTCTCTCCACAGATACTAATCAACCTGCTGAGCGTTTCTAGCATTTTCTGTTTTTGTCCCAAAGAAAACTTGGCAGATTAACCAAGGCTCGCAACCAAGACGACCAATTTACATCAAGCCTTCCCGGCAACTAGCCTTAGCAAGTTTATTTTGAGGCTGTCACTAGCTGCGCAAGGCAACCTGTAAGGAGCCATCAGCACAGGCACCGATCTTGTGCCAGTGTAAAAACAGCTTTTCTCAGCTCTATTTTGTCAATATTGCTATGCTCATTATTCGTCTGAACTTTTTTTTTCCTATGCTCGAAATATATTAAACATGCTCTCCCTCCTCCCTGTATCTTCAGAGCGTTGCAGTTGAGGTTTATTTCTGCTCTAACTCATTCAATTCCAGGTCCTGAAAATTGTGGCACTCCGAACATAGAAACATAGAAGATAGGAGCAGGAGTCGGCCATTCGGCCCCTCGAGCCTGCTCCGCCATTCAATGCGATCATGGTTGATCATCCAAACTCAGTACCCGGTCCCTGCCTTCTCCCCATACCCCTTGATCCCTTTAGCCTTAAGAAATATATCCAACTCCTTCTTGAATATATTTAATGTATTGGCCTCAACTGCCTTCTGTGGTAGAGAATTCCACAGGTTCACCACTCTCTGGGTGAAGAAATTCCTCCTCATTTCTGTCCTAAATGGCTTACCCCTTATCCTTAGACTGTGACCCCTGGTTCTGGACTCCCCCGCCATCGGGAACATCCTTCCTGCATCTAGTCTGTCCAGTCCCGTCAGAATTTTATAAGTTTCAATGAGATCCCCTCTCATTCTTCTAAACTCCAGCGAGTACAAGCCCAATCGACCCAATCTCTCCTCATACGTCATTCCTGCCATCCCAGGTATCAGCCTGGTGAATCTTCGCTGAACTCCTTCCATGGCAAGAACATCCTTCCTCAGATAAGGCGACCAAAACTGCACACAATAACCTTTGACAGACACTTAAAAATACCAAGTTTGCCAACAAATTATTCTATTTACCTCATCTTCTAACCTAATCTTGTCAGTCTTGGTTATATCCAGCGGGGGTGGACCATTAATCCAGATTTCTCAAAAAAAAGATTGTCCAGTTATCTGCTCCCTAGACAGTTGCCATTGGTACTTAAACAAGCCGAAATAATAATGCAGCGTATACTCCGACTCACTGTGATCAATACCCAGGAGATCCGCTGACTGTTGAAAACAGAAATAGTCAGAAAAAAATAATAGAGGTGCTCAAATTAATTCTAAATTACTTGTGAATGTTTTACTATTAAAAGAGGCTCTTGACAAAAAGGCTCATTAAAACACTCACTGGAAGCGAAATCACAGCACTATAATTTCTCACCTTGATGATTACAAACCTCTCAAAAAGAAACAAATTAGTGGAAATTCCTTACTCTGAACCAAAAATCTGCAGTCCTATAAAAAAAAGGCAGCAAATAAAAAGACAAAAGACTAATTTTTATCCGATTCAAAAATTCTACTGCAGATAAACCTGCATACACAGATTTCCGCTCACCGTGCTTGGGTATAAAAAGCACGGAACCAAGCAATAGAAATGCATCTATTTATAGGAGCAATTCACCCTAATTGGCATGTTTAGCAGTGAAATCGCTAATATCACAATTCTACCAGTAATCCACCAAATAAAAACAGAATTAAATTATATGCAGAGCAGCACTCCTGCAGGCCCTCCTGGGCTTTTGAATGTGGGCAGATTGAGCTGTTGTTGCATATTCCTGATTATCTGCCATTTGATTTCAATATCCCAGAATTTCTTAGGCAAGTGATATACCAATTGGAGTAATGGACTCGGGGTTGTTTCTGTTGCTTATGTTAATTGTGAAAGAGGTAGGCTGGGAGCCCATTGGACCAAGTATTTCACACAAATTCATAATTTAAAACCAGGCCCTTTGAAGGAGGCAGGGTAAATTATGCAACACAGATAAACGAGAAAAAAACCCGCAAATTCTGAAAATCCTGTAACAGAACAGTAAGCATTGCTAAAACACTGCTGGTCATTCAGCAGTTGAAAAGCAGAGGACGGTCACGAAATGCATCGATCATTCGTCAAAACTGCTTCCTGTTTTGAAGAAGGGTCTGCACCCAAAAACATCTATCTTTTCAGATGCTGATGGACCGGAAGTGTGTTTGTAGCATTTTCTGATTTTATTTCAGGAGTAAGTTATGCTTTGATATCAGAAAAAAAAGAGATGTTTTAAAAAATGCCTCCTTTTAAAGGTTAATTTTCAGTACAATTCTAGTGGCAATATAAATGCAGCCTAAATCCAGAGTCAGGTTGGGCCTTAAGTCTGCGTTTACACCACACAAGAGTTAGTGCAAGTGGAAAACACTCTTCACAGATGCTAAACTTGTAGCGTAAATGCACCCTTAGAAGTACTACTATAAATTTACAGTAACAGCTCCATCAATTTACCTTAGTACAAAACAGGAGTGTCCACTCACTCTTTGACGACTGCAATTAAATTTCTACATTTTCCTTCATGTTTTCTGAAAAGAGAAAGCACCTTGCATCAAACAAGTTGCTTGATCAAATTGTTGCTAGCAGGTACAGGAAACTTTGTGCTATCCGGCACCGACGGGACCGAGCTGTTGCCGTCCCATCAAAACTGCCGGATAAACCAGCGCTAATGTTGAAACATACGGAGATTTTGAGCTCCGTATCTGGCTTGCTTAGCAACAGCTTCTAAACAGTCGGCCGTACCTTGCAAGTGTCTCTATAGCTTAGCAACAGCTTCAGCGAGGCCTTGCAGAGCCTGACTGGTAAAAAAAAAGCAACGAAAAGAAAAAAAAACTAACGAAACGGCTCCTGATTTTTGACGGTGGCTCGAGCATTCCGGACAGTTAACCTCCGGATAAACCAAAGTTTCCTGTAGTATTTTCCAATAGTGAACTTGTCAGGCAAATCAATTATATTGGCTCAGAGCATTCAGAAGTTAAGCTTTAAGTAATCCATTGAATGCTGCTGTACCATATACCACACAGTATGTAGTAAATAAAAAGCTTGAGCAAGAGACAAATTTTGCACACAGAAAAAGAATGAATCAAAAGAAGAAATACATTAACCAGAGGGATATTTAGTGAGGTTGGGATGTTGAAAATTAATTTTCCATGCAGTATCAGAAACTAATGTAATGTCTCTTCTCAATTCCATGAACAAGCAAAAAGTGAGGGGCCTAATTATTACACTTGTTGAGTGTCTTGAAATCAGGCCCAGTGGAAAAACAAACCATTTTCCAGTTTATAAATGGGGTATAAATCACGGAAACAAGAGGTGGTACAGGAGTCTGACTCAAGAGTGGATGGAAGATTGCACACATCAAACTGTCCACGCTGATCTTCGAAATTACCCACACCACAAATTCATTTGTCCTCTTAAGTACAAGTTTTGAGCAGGAAAACCTGCTGCAACATGCAAAATCTAAATATCTAAAAAAAGTAACAAAACGCAGTTGTAACAACAGAACAAACCTGAATGGCAAAAACTGGACCATTCTAGCAGGAGAAAAAAACTTCCACACTAAACACAAGACTGTGTACATGACACCAAATAGCTGACCTGGATAGCATGCCACCAGGGATGTAACACAATCAGGGGAATCAAATGACTTTGAACAGTGAGCAAAGCACCTCATTGTGGGATAACCTCAAAGTGAAAAAAATCATAATTGGATTTGTGAATTTGTGAAATAAACTACCAGCAAACACAATGAATATTTAATCTTTTATAAATCATTTAAGGGGGATTGAGGAGTCTCTACTAGGATTGGATGGAAGATGATAACACACACCAAACGGTGTACAGTCCATGCTGATTAAAAGTCTAATTTGCTGACAGAAAATAAATTGCTTCTATCTTAGGAATCGCCACACCACAAATTCATCTTCCCACTCCTTGTACGAGGTTTAAGCAGAAAAATTTACCAAAAAAAAGAGCTTTATAAAAGCTTTAAAAAAATCTTAAGTGATCGGGCAATGCTGCCATAAGTGCCAATAGAATGTATGCACTGGAACTGAAGGAATGGGAGAGGGGGGGGTGGTGGGACCACATGTTAACAGAGGATACACACCAGGGATCTGTTAGATACGACATTAGTGATCCAATGGGAAGACCAGAACAAATAACAAACACCCAAAGTCAACAACAGGCTGTGATACTGGGTCCGTCTGTTGGATAAACATGTCCTCAATGGGTATGAACAGATTTATTGTTTTCCAACTCAGAATAGGTCAGAAAATTGGAATAAAAAAGTGGCCGACACCAAGACGATGGAATTTCTTCTCAAAAGAAGAAAAAATATGAATGCTGCAGCCGTTATCGGGGTATGTCTCCAAAGATTGTTTTAATTGGCTCAGTGAAGTCTCAGTTCATCAGTGGTAATTTATTACTTTGAACATTAATTTAACTCAATGACTTTTGAAGCACAACTGATGGGAAGACGGACAAGATTTCATAAATGAGCACATTGTGCTGTGCCAAAATATGAAATAAAACAGTTCTAAGAAAAACATTCTTTCATGAGATCTCCACAATGTAACCCACAAAACAAAGAGGAATAGCATGTGGAAGATTCCATATCTAGAGCTATTTTGCTTTTAAAGGAGACTCCCCTACGCATACACAGGATTGCTCCACCATTGGTGGGGAAATGTATTCCTTTCTGCTACCAACCATGGTCTAGTGTATAACCTTTTTAAAAAAATTGTATTTCTGATATGAAAGCGCGTGGCAAAACCTGCAAAACTACAAGACCTTGCATTTATCAAACGCCTTTAATGGAGTAAACTGCTCAAGGTGCTCCACTTTGGAGAGAACAGAGCTGCAGTGAGTGAGTTAGAAAAGAGGAGTGAAAGCACAGTTGAAAACATAGGTTTTGAGGAGACTGTTAAGGCAGGGAGAGAAGCAGCAAGGCAAAGAAGTTTAGGAGAGTAGCGTTTCATGGAGTAGACTAAGACAGCTGACAGTTCTGCTAATAATGGGGAAAGTGGGAGGGGTGTACAGGAGGCAAGAGTCAGAGGACCGAAGAATATGTTGCAGAAGTAGCGTGCAGCAAGGCAGTGAAGGCATTTGAAAAGTGAGGACAGGGATTTTGAATTCAATGTGCTGGAGGTCAGGGAAACAATCGAGGTTAGGGAAGACTAGAATGATAGGCAAGCAGGACTTGGTGTGGGACAGGATGCACAAAGTTTTAGACAAGTTGGAGTTTGTGTAGGGTAAAGCACAGGGGGCCACTGAGGAAAGCATCTGAGAAGGCAAATCCTGAGGCAACATAGCATGGATAAGTTGGTAGTAGCGGTGAGGGATAGAGTGCAATGTTGTGGAGGTGGAAGTGGTCTTGGTAATGGGTAAAACATGGAGTTTAAAACTTATCTTCCAGTCAAACAGGACTTCTGAAGCACAACTGATGGGAAGACAGACTAGGAGTTCATTAATGAGCACCAACTGGTATACCCTAAGCAAGCAGCAAGAAGGGGTGGAATCTAGGGGCAAAGTTACAGGGTTCTTGAGCAGTAGCTGAGCAAGATGAATTCAATTATCTCAATCATCTGATCTACAATTTGATGTCAAATAGGCAAGTCTGATAAAAAATAGAGTTGGTTGTGGAGTTGAATATGGTGGTAGAAAGGTAAAGCTGTGCGTCATCAACATATATATTAAAGCGGACTCCAAGCCTGAGACTAAGTGACAGCTGGAAGGATATTCAAGGCTCGAACAGATTTTTAGGGTCCACAACTCAAACACAGTGATCACTGATTAGAATGTAATTAACGAGGAAGTTTAACCATCTCCCTTTGACATTCAATGGCATTACCATCATCAAATCCCCACCATCAACATCCTGGGGTTCACCATTGACCAGAAACTTAACTGGACCAGCCACATAAATGCTGTGGCTACAACAGCAGTTCAGAGGCTGGGTATTCTGCAGCAAGTGACTCACTTCCTGACTCCCCAAAGCCTTTCCACCATCTACCAGGCACAAGTCAGAAATGTGATTGGAATACTCTCAACTTGCCTGGATGAGTACAACTCCAACAACAGTCAAGAAGCTCAACACCGTCCCGGACAAAGCAGCCCACTTGATTGACACCCCCATCCTGGAACTCCCTAACAGCACTGTGGGAGTACCTTCACCACACAGACTACAGCGGTTCAAGGCAGTGGCTCACCACCACCTTCTCAAGGGCAATTAGCGATAGGCAATAGAGGGAACGGTAGCATAGTGGTAATGTTACTGGGCTAGTAATCCAGAGGCCTGGACTAATGATCCAGAGATGTGAGTTTAAATCCCACCACAAATTTAAATTCAGTTAATTAAATAAATCTGGAATTTTAAAAAAGCTCGCATCAGTAATGGTGACCATGAAACTACCAGATTGTCGTAAAAACCCATCTGGTTCACTAATGTCCTTTAGGGAAGGAAATCTGCCGTCCTTACCTGGTCTGGCCGATATGTGACTCCAGACCCAAGGAATGTGGTTGGTTCTTAACTGCCCTCTGAAATGGCCAAGCAAGCCACTCAGTTGTAACAAACCGCTATGAAACACAATAATACTGACTGCAGCGGTTCACCACCACCTGCTCAAGGGCAATTAGGGATGGATAATAAATGCTGGCCCTGCCAGCGACGCCCACATCCCATAAAAAACAAATAAAAATAAAATAAATGTTGGCCAGCCCATATCCTGAGAATGGAAAAAAAAAATTAAAGGCTCTTTCGTCACTACATTGTAATGCATCCCATCTGTCAAATATTCTTAATGTAATTAATTTTCTTCTCTTCTGGAATGCATTTATCAAATTCTCTCTACCTCTCCCATTTTTACCCTTCGGTTTCAGCCTCCATCTACCATTGAGGGGGCAGGAAGACAATAGCCAAACACTGTCAAAGCATGGAAGTATTGTAAGTCAACTGTCAGGAGACGCAAGCAGAGCCCAGAGATAAAGCTTTGATTAAACTCCTGTCCCTCCCCCTGGAGGCAGCACAAAGCATTTCCTGGATCCCACAATGACAACTGAAACTAGAATATAAGCCAGTGCAATCAAACTTGTCTCTGATCATTCCATACCACTGTACATTGGTGCACCAACACAACATTGTGTCATTTTCAGAGGTAGATCATATGAACAAGTGAAAAGGAGAAAAAACCATCAAGCCCATCCCATCCAGACACAGTGAAAGAAAGACTTGCATTTATATAGCGCCTTTCACGACCTCAGGATGACCCAAAATGCTTTACAGCCAATGAGATACTTTTGAAGTGTAGTCACTGCTGTAATGTAGGAAATGCAGCATCCAATTTGCACACAACAATGTGATAATGACCAAATAATCCATTTAAGTGATGTTGGTCGAGAGGTAAATATTGGCCAGGGCACCGGGGGGGGGGAATTTCCCTAACCTCCTTCGAAATAGTGCCACAAGATCTTTTACATCCACCCGAGAGGGCAGATGGGGACTTAGTTTAACATCTCATCTGAAAGACAGTGTAGCACTCTCTCAGTACTACACTGAAATGCAAGCATGTACGCCAATGATTCACCACTTAACCATGCAAATTCCTGAGAGGGGCAACAAGCCAGGGGGAAAAAATTGCCTTGTTGCCTTGCAAGAAGTTTGCCTCTATATAGGACATGATGATGCAGCCATTTTGATGGTATAATGCTAGGAATGCAGCCTAATTCACGTGTACCTGGCATCTTCACACACTTAGTTAACCCAGGTTTCACTATTACAGTGGCTCTGTAGCAATTTCATGGACAACAGTAAACGGCTGTAGACCAGCAGGCTTGTCAGTCTACCAAAACACTGGAAAAGATCACTAAAATTTCTCTTAATGTGAAAATCTGTTTTTTAATCTTAATGGAGTAAAGGACACTTCATGTGCAAAAGCTCCAGACTATGTACATTTCAAAGAGGTTTATAATCTAGTTATAAATTATGCAGCTATATTACTGTATATAAAGAACAGAAATGGCAGAGAAGCTTTTCATCTCAGTTTTAATGAATCCCATTAAAAAGTTCAATAAAGCTTGAAATTTCAGGATTTCTATTCATTCAATTACTAATCCCATCAAAAGAACATGTTTCAGATGCAACTTGTCCGCTAATTAGCAACAATGAACTAATCGAAACATCTATAATGGAAATTATCATGACTAGTCAACATTAACTGTCAGAATCGTCACAGAAATTATTTTTACTTAAAACATCCACACTACCCGTCTCTTATCCTCTCCCCAAATATTATAAAGCATTTCATAAATCCAGAACTGATCAGAAAAGGCTCATATAGAGTACACCAAAATGTCAGCTCACTGTAAATTCACTGGCCTAAAACCACAAATCTCATTTAATAGACCCGATTAAGAACCAAAACAGCAATTTAAAATGCTGACATGTAAAATGCCTATATTCTCCTTTATTGAAGTGACTTGAAAGAAAACATAAAATGAATTCTACAGTAAACAGACTCTGAATTGCCAATCACTACCCAGGGAAAAAAAGCCTTTGATTTAAAAGAACATAATACTATAAAGCACCTTCAATAGGTAAACATCAGATGTAATCCAGAACTAACAGTGTAACTATGAAAGTAAGTTGCCTGTATTCCACAAAATATTCAACTGAAAATAATCCCAAGCTGAAATCGCCATCGACTAACTTGTCATTTCAGGTAATGAGAGGCCATGAGTGAATAGATATCATTTGAAGAGATATGAAGCAAATGCAAACAATTTAACAAAGGCAGAAGGAGCAGGCAGCGTAGGTTTAAAAATTTAAGATAGGCAAACAGATGTATTTCTGTTGATAACACGGAAATAATGACATTCCATATTGTCATCAAAATAACTAACACATTTGCTGCTACTAACAGCTAATTAAAAGAAAATTGAACGAGTTAAAAACCGGCTGTTCCTATGTCAGTTGAATACTGCTGCCAACCACAAGATACCATTAAAATTTGGGCTGTATCCCCCAATGGCTCAACAAGTAAATCCAATGAATAGCAGCCATGTAGGCCCATCCGGGTCCAATCCCTAGGTCTGTTCTAGGGGAGGGGGTTAGCCACTGGTTCCACGACTGAACACTATCCAGCAGCCCCTGCTAGAAATGCGAGTGCATCAGATGAGGATAGGATCAGGTTCAACTCCACTAAGCTCACAAATAATGGCCAGTGTGAGCTACCAGAAGGCACCCAAGTACATCCGGAACCATATCACTAAGGAATCAGGGGTGAAGAGGAAGAAAGAAAAATTAGGTTTGTCACAAATCTGAGTGTTCCACACATTAAAAAAAAGGTTTGTGTTGTTGAAGCAGAAATGCCTGGGGATGCACAATCAGTTCCGGGAGAAGAAATAGACCCAGTAATGAAGCTTTGCACTGTGCACATAAACATGGAAATGACAGCGTAATGAGCAAATGTAGATTTGACACACTAAAGCTGTTTTACAGCTCTGGGTAACAAAACTGTATGCAGCAACACAGAACAGCTCTGGTTCAGCCACAACAGGTTATGTATTTTGGTCATAACACAAGAGACGGTCCTTCTTTGAATTCAAAAAGATGTACAGGTATCTTGCCTAATTCACATATATTCGAGCAGACCCCTAATGCTCTTTATGTTTGCTGGACCACTGCAGTGACATTCATGACATATATACTGATCACCACAAACCTGCACAAAAGTCTAATGGAAAGAGATGCTGCCATTAAAAGGGGGAACTAAACATCATTAGTGAAGTAATCCTTAAGCTATATCACTTATTTAATGACTCCAATTTTGCTCCTGTGGTTTATGATATTGTTAGATACTACCTTGTGCTCAGTCCCATGTGTCAAAGTACTGCAAATATCTGTCAAACTCACAAATTTAAATTTAGTTCATTTTATACATAATGTCCAGAAAAAAATCTACACTTGAGAATTTAGCACTAGATTACAAAATAGCCACCTAAATACTTTCAATATTTTGATAATTTCAGTACTATTTCAGCAGAATGAAGTATCATCTTACCTTAACTGTTGCTATTATTGTATGCTTTGATCATTAAATATTTACACACATGCAACCCCTATTCTGCCGACGTGATCAATGTTTTCAAACAAACAAATACAAAACTATACAGTGGATAATATGAAGTAGTCACATTTACCAACAGAAATTAGCATGAAAATACAGGCGGGAGAAATAGCATGATGATTACAGTAACTAAATGAAAATAGTAAAGGTACATATACAGTAGTATGTTTTGTGGCAACTGGATTTCAATCTAGGCAAATGTGAAGTCATCCACTTTGGACCTAAAAAGTACTTTTCTAAATGGTGAAAAGCTAGAAACAGTGGAGGTCCAAAGAGACTTGGGGATCCAGGTACATAGATCATTTAAATGGCATGAACAGGTACAGAGAATAATTTTTTTTTTTTTTTTTTTTATAAAAAGGCTAATGGAATGCTGGCCTTTATATCTAGAGGACTAGAATACAAGGGAGTAGAAGTTATACAAAACTCTGGTTAGATCACACCAGGAGTACTGTAAACAATTCTGGGCACCACACCTTACTAACTTGGAGGGAGTGCAGCGTAGGTTTACCAGAATGATACCTGGACTCCAAGGGTTAAATTACGAGGTGAGATTATACAAACTAGGGTTGTTTCCCTGGAATTTAAACGGTTAAGGGGTGACTTGATCGAAGTCTCCAGGATATTAAGGGGAACAGGTAGGGTAGATAGAGAGAAACTATTTCTACTGGTTGGGGAGTCTAGGACTAGGGGGCAGAGTCTAAAAATTAGAGCCCGACCTTTCAGGAGTGAAATTAGGAAACACTTCTACACACAAAGGGTGGTAGAAGTTTGGAACTCTCTTCCACAAACGGCAATTGATGCTAGATCAATTGTTAATTGTAAATCTGAGATTTATAGATTTTTGTTAACCAAAGGTATTAAGGGATATGGGGCACAGGCGGGTATATGGAGTTAGGTTGCAGATCAGCCATGATCTCTGAATGGCGGAACAGGCTCGAGGGGCTAAATGGCCTACTCATGTTCCTATGTTTTACTAGTTTCACTACAAAAAAATTGACTGCAAGAATCTGTATGCATCAGATCTAAGAATAGGGATTCCTGACACTTTGATTTCATTAGGATGCAATTGGCTCATATCCTCCCTGAGTTCTCAAAATACCCACACACAAAGCAAAACCAGCATGTTAGCCATGTCTGTATAGCTACCTTTTCTAGTGCACCTGAACTTTCAGAAAGCACAGATTAATTTTAAAACTAATTGATTGAATAGGAGTCAAATATGTTTATAACATTCGCCCTCCTTCACCCTTTATATGATGCCAGTCTATTATTAATCTAGATTTTAAGCTATACTGTAATTATAATGATTTGTGGTTCCTGCAAGGTAAAACATTACCAACTGGCAGCATAACAAAAGCCATTGTGTAGAACGTGTATATACTGTACTAGAACTCTGCTCAAAAATAAGAATCCAACAAAAACCTCTGCCACTTTCAGCTTTAAATATTTAACCAACTCTTAGCTAATATGTACGCTAGAGCACATGCATGTAATTGCAAAATTATGTCATTAATAAAGGAAAATCAAATTTTGAAACTCCTACATAGTTCTAGGCATACAAGAGCAAAATGTTACTGTGTTATTCACTACTGTTAAAGTTGAATTGATTAATCCCTGGTTATTGGCTGCACCCTTGATGATTTAGCAAGTTCATCCAGTTGGTAGCCGAGTCCTACAGACTAGAAAGGTCCCAGGTTCAAAACCTGATCGTTGCCAAGTTAATGAATTTAAGCGGTGCAGAATCAACCAGGTCTTTGTTCACTCCAGCCATCTTTGCTGAAAGTGCACATATGTGGACAATGGGAGAGGAAAGGATCAGGCTCGGCTGCGATATTCCCCCGTGGATGAATAGCCTGCTAACATTCACCGTTAAGGCTAATATATGGATAATGGCCACTTCGGCGAGGTACTGAAGGGTGAGGAGTGTCCATAGAACCATACTCCAGCATTCGGACAATAATCACCTGATATGCAAACATGACACCAATGGAGTCTATTGTTTGAGGTTTGAATTACACAAGATACAATTTGAATCAAATATTCCTTAAATGAAAACTCCAGACTCCAAATAACTTTCATCTAATAATCAAAACAGTATCGACCACTTCGTACTAATTTATGTTTATTTCAGCTATACAATAAAAAACAACTTTCTAAGTAGCTATTTTCCACTTACCTGAAAGCAGCCATTAAATGCTTTGGAAGAGAGAAAGGTGGTGTAGTCTTTTGCCACACGTAATCATAGAATCCTACAGGAGGCCGCCATTTGGCCTGTCGTGCCTGTGCCAGCTCTTTGAAAGAGCCATCGAATTAGTCCCACACCCCAGCTCTTTCCACATAACCCTGCAAATCAGTCCTCTTCAAGTACATGTCCAATTGTCCTTTGAAAGTTGCTATGGAATCCGATTCTGCCACACTTTCGGGCAGTGTGTTCCAGATCTTAACCATCTGTGTGAAGAAATTTCTCTTCAAACTGTGATATACAGTTTGTTACTGGCTGAATGATATGGACATCCAAGTGTTCCGCATTTTAATGTGAGCTTTTCCTTTCAGGCAATACAAGATCATCCGCAATGCATACAATCCACTTTCGAATCAGTTGCAAAATCGCAGTTTGACAAAACTGCCCAATATTTGAAAAAAAGCATTTGTATGTTGACTGCAGAGATTTTCCAATCCATTTTAGCCAGCAGTAGAAAACCAGTATCTCAGGAGAAATCATCAAGAAGTAATCAAGGACCATCGGTAAATCAAAAACATGTACTTTGAAATTTGTGGGGTTTTCTATGTAGATGAAATAACTAGTGGTAAGTAGATATTGAAGGAGCATCCTCTGTATTACATAGATGTTTGGGCCTTTCTTCCAAAATAACTATTTATTTAAGTTCCAAGACAGAAATTTAACAGTTCAATTCAACAACTATAGTAACTCACACACTCTCATTATGTGCTTTAACGTGGACTTTGGAGTCAAGATTATAGATCAATACTGAAGCCACAGCAAATGGCAACATCTCAAAATGCTTAGCAGCTCCCTGTTGGGTGTTTCATATCTTTCATACAGTTTTGGACCTCAATAGGAAGAACAAAGAGAGGCAATATAAACTAAAGGGTACAATTCTACAGGGGGTGCATGAACAGAGAGATCTGGGGGTACGTGTGCACAAATTGTTGAAGGTGGCAGGGCTGGTTGAGAAAGCGGTTAAAGCAGCATACGGGATCCTGGGCTTCATAAATAGAGGCATAGAGTACAAAAGTAAGGCAGTTATGATGAACCTTTATAAAACACTGGTTCGGCCTCAACTGGAGTATTGTGTCCAATTCTGGGCACTGCACTTTAGGAAGGATGTGAAAGCCTTAGAGAGGGTGCAGAAAAGATTTACGAGAATGGTTCCAGGGATGAGAGACTTCAGTTACGTGGATAGACTGGAGAAGCTGGGGTTGTTCTCCTTAGAGCAGAGAAGGTTGAGAGTAGATTTGATAAAAGTGTTCAAAATCATGAGGGGTCTGGACAGAGTAGATGGAGAGAAACTGTTCCCATTGGTGGAAGGGTCGAGAACCAGAGGACACAGATTTAAGGTGATTGGCAGAAGAACCAAAGGCAATAGGAGGAGAACATTTTTTTAAATTCAGCGAGTGGTTAGGATCTGGAATGCAATGTCTGAAAGGGTGGTGGAGGCAGATTCAATCGTGGCTTTCAAAAAGGGAATTGGGTAAGTACTTGAAGGAAAAAAAATTGCAGGGCTGCAGGGAAAGGACGGAGGAGTGGGACTAGCTGAAGTGCTCTTGCAGAGAGGCGGCACGGGCTCGACGGGCCGAATGGCCTCCTTCTGTGCTGTAACCATTCTATGATTCTATGGATAGTCATTGAAATTAGTATTTAAAGTGGCGCAATGTGATTGTGGAAAGCTGAAGTTTACTGCAAGAAAGAGTTCATCAATTCCAGTTTAATACCCTTTAAGGGTAAACTAGGTGCAGAAAAAAAGACCATGAAATATGAATCAACGTTTGAGCATGCACTTCTCATTTGCTGAATGTTATTAAATGAATGTTATTTTCCTTCTTTAAACTAAATTTACTACTCTCTGCTGTCAGGTGTAAAAAATAATCGATTACCTAAAACTAACCAGCATCATTTTAGTGTGCAAAGCAAGTCAATTTCATGGTGTTAAACTTCAGCTATGACAAAATGCACAATTCCAGTAAAAAGTTAAGAGTTACAGTTTTTCCTGTGAAAATTAAAATCTGATGGCAATGTTCTTAAAAAAACAAAATATTTAAAATGTACAAAATTAATAAGGTTTTACTGTACACAAAGTTTGGAATAAACAGCTTCAAATTTCTGGGAATACTCAGTAAGTATTCTACAATGAGGTTACAGCGACCATGAGTGATGCTTGAATAAGAAACGCTCAGGCATTTCATTTAAATATTATAATGTTCATAATATACCACTGTCTAAATCTTTCCGAGAACATAATCAAAATTGTTATGGGCATCACATGCGCAGTGACAAGAAATATTGCTATATTTTAAATATGTAATTCTTAGGTTGAAATTTAATTTGAAAGTTTAGTTTTCAAAATGGATGCCAGTTATTCAATCACATGATCATCTCCCTATATCCTTATCATATAATCTTGGAACAAGGTGCTTTCTAATTTTCTTTTTAATCCCAGAAACCAATAGTCATTCCTCAATGCTGTATACACATTTTAAATGTCTTTAGAATGCAAAATACCAGTGTAATACCAGAACCTGATGTCTATAAGAGGCAAACAATGTCATCACCGCAGACTGATGACAATTCTTTTCAAATGTTATACTTCACATAAAATCAAAAATGGATAAACATTCATCTTTATTTGTGGTAGATGACTATAATAGTTCTCCAAGGTTTAAATTGGACTAGGGTAGCATCCTTTAGGGAATATAATTTCCCTATTTTTTCTTATAAATGCCTTCATAAAATGACACACACTTTGCTTGGAATAGGTTTAAAAGGTCAGCATTTGTTTTTTTTTTAAAAAGCTCAGAAGTTACAGCCAACTTATTTCAGAGGTTTTTACTTATATTCTGTCGCACTGAAAAAATAAACATTAACAGATTCCTCTAGGCTTTGCTAATGTAAATTTTACAACCTTCACTTCCTCTCCTATCGTTCTATATGAAGGTAGACTGCTTGTCCACTTGCCAGACTAACAGATTTGATAAATACCATTTCTCTAAACCAAGTATTGTATGTAGAAAATGTTTCAACTGGCTTTCAAATAGTTCTACGAGTGACAGTGAGTTCTAAGTTTGAAGGCAGAATAAAAATACAGTTTATTCTTTTGCCATTCATGCCTTCAAATGCCACCTCTTCAGTGAATTTTACCTTGCTGCAGTTTAAATGTCATAACTGAAGCAACACAAAGAATTCACATTAACAATGTCATGACAAGAGATCTAAACCAATATGGAAAAAATTACTGTTAAAATAAAATCAAAAGTGTTTTATCTAACGCGCCACAATGTTTTCTTTTGTAAGTGTACTCAAATCAGTGCATTATATTTTAAATGATTCAATGCCAGGGGTAGAATCTTAAAACAGAGCACAATTCGTCTAAGGTTGCACAAGAATATTCCTCATTCTGGACTAAGTCATTAATGCGGTTATGCTATTTTATAATTGTATACAAAGTAGTAAAAAAAACTAAATGTGCACTTTCAAAGCAGATCCACTTGGGTTCAAAGGCTCAGTTTGATATTATTTGAAATGACCAAAAGAGAATGTTTGAACCCTCGTCATTCGCATTATAGGCTTTACCAGAACTACAAGCAGTGTACAAGTGTGCACAGTGAAGCTAGTGACACCATGACACTAATGCTTCACTGATCTCATTTGGCACTACAAATCATGAAAGTTTACCAAAAAAAATAGGTCTGTGCTGCTGATATACACATCACTCACAACGGTGTCCGGTGGTCAACACGATGAAGCTTCAACTGGGTGTATTTAACAAATTGTTCTGGGAATTTAGGCTGCTTTGAAAACTGCGAAAAATACAGAAACACACCTTAACTGTTTCCCAGGCAGGTGCTCATGGCTCAGTTAAATATTATTTTGATACCTGGATTCATTCCCCAGGTAAGTAAAATCATCAGCGCTTTGATACATTTTCTGCCAGAGTTACTTCAGGCTTGTTTGACTTGGGTCACTTTAGACTTGTTGACTCATGAATGCGATCTCCTTAGATCAGTGACATTTTGGGCAATTGTGTTTTTAAAAAAAGGTCTAGCCTTTAAATGGCAGAAAACATCTGCTTGGCTCAGTTTCACTGAATCAACTCAATTTAAATAGGTCCTGGCCCGTACTATCCTAACATCTATTCTCTAAAGCTTTAAAATGCTGTTCACATGGAAGTTAAACAAAGAACTTTGAAGTAATTTATAAGCTTGTAATAACAGAAGTTTAGCATTTATTCATTTGAAGAACAATTAATGAAGTGATCTTTTAACTGCCACTGCAAAATGGATGATTCATCTCATTTGTCGTTCACTGACACAATAGCTGGCATTACCATGACCCCCAATTCAGGAGGTGTGCTTACAGTCAAAACTGTGGATGCTGTAAAAGCCAACAAATTACTTCTTCGAAAACTTCATCAGAAATGGCAGTGTCTGCCATTTGCCAAAAGTATCCCTTCCGTGAAATTCTTATTTGTGGAGCTAAAGGTGGCCTTAAGGCGCAACATTTTAAAGCTGCAGTATTGTATTGCTACTAACAGCTCCCAAAGAGAATTGTGATGTAAATCAAGATTAACACTGAATAATCAGTGTCAAAAATAGCTTCATTTAGATCATTCTTTTTCAAAAAGTGTTTTCTGTTGCTTCCTTTGCTTAATGTTGCAAAAAGTGGAATAGCAGAAATACAAGGAACGTTTCTTAGTTTATGTATTTTTCTAAATATGTCCAAAGTATTGGTTATACTTTAGTGCTCTTGATTAAAAAGAAATGCAGCATTTACAAAAGAGATAATACAAGTAATTTTAAAAGTCGGTTGATTGAAACGCTCTCTCCCCCTAAACATACACAACAAATCAGAGTATTGTACATAAATTTACATTTCTTTCCACACTTGTATTTGCAGCAAAGTACTATAAAATAAAAATAAAAGCTACAGCTAATGTTATATGGAAGAATTGGTCCCAGGTCTTGTATGTTGTTATAAGCGTACTGCACGTCAGTACTATAAACCCATTTTAGTCAAATTTACACAAATTCTTTCTGATCCTTGTTTCCTGTGAACTATAGCACAGCTGATGTAAACATACCATAGTCCAACAAATCAAAACAGAAAGGGAAGAAAATATAAATACAGCAAGATGTTTTACAGTGTGCTCAACCAATACAGACTAAACTCGTTTTACAGCAGTAATTAGGAGCTTGCTGTTGTCGTCTTATTGTGGTATTTTACTCTTGTCACTGGGGAATGAGGAAACAAAGATAACAGAGGAAATTGTGCACTGTATGTTCAGATCCTGCTTGCTGTAATCTCAGGCACACTTAAAAGAGTTGAAGCTTAGAAATGTGAAACAAAACTCATGCAAACATGCTAATGCATAAACCCACTAAAACAAACAGACCAAGTCGTTAAAATTTGTCACTGAAGACCACTCGCTGATGCATCACTTTCAACAGCCATAGAAAACACTAATGTAATCCTAGCCAATTCTATCATGCAGTCAGATCGAGTGACATTCCTAGAGCTGCCTGCCAAGCACCGATTGCCAAAGTACAATAATCACTCAAGTACTCTAGGTTTCGGAAGCTTTTCTATCAACAGTTCCAGAGTAGTGGTTTTTTTGAGAGTGTATACAAAACAGTCTTTTTCTTCTTTTTAATTTTCTCTTTGTGTATAATTAATACTGCTGGGTGGCTGACTAGGCACGCTGTGCTCTGTAGTGATCGGAGACACATGTGCAACACAGTAGCATGGAGATGACAATGAGACAAAGGCAATAAAGCTTTTTGATTCCTCCACAAAACAAACCTTCTACATAAACAGGTCAAGCAGGTCCTATTTTCATGGCCAGTGTTTGCTAGATCTAAGGTATTGTGTAAACACATGATAAAAAGCTAATCACATACTTTGTACAGTTACCAGACAAAAACATAAAAGACATTCCACCTCCAGACACTCCCACACAAGTTCTGCCACATTAGAAAAATAGTGATAAAACAGCTAACTGAAAGGAAAAGGTTTTTGTTCCAGCTTTCATTTTTTTCATGCCAGCCCTTCCTCTCAGCCTAGTCTGTACAATCTGTTAATCTTCAAAATTCCTTGAGGTGACAGCAACAACTTTACCGCAATTCTAGCAGCTGTTCAGCTGACCCCAGTGGACCTTCTCCGTGGCCTGGGCCTAATCCAACAACCAGGCTAAACAATGTCAGCGCTGCTGTATCCGTTAACAGCCACAGCCCATGGAGAGAAGGCACTTGCTAACAAAGAGGCCTGCTGCTTTGCTTCTCAGTCAAGCTTGGCCAGGACAGAGCTGCCAAGTTAAAAAGAGCACACCGTTGTACATGTACAGCAAAGGAAATCAGAGCTGAATGGTTACCGGAGTCAGTGCAGATTGTGGTTTCTTTCACACTCTACGCTCAGCTGTGCTGCAGACACTCCACATGCCTGACGTAGTCTTCTTTATCCAGACACCAGTGAAGGAGAACAAACCTCCAACAACAAGCACCAGGAAAAACCAGGACTGGAGTCAAACACGCAAAGGAGCTGGACTGTGATTGATGACTGTTCTTAATGGCATGGTCAGCCAGAAAATGCATCAGCAAGCAAGATATTAGAGACAGTATCCCTGGAGTCATCTGCATCTCAGATCCATAGCTATTGTGTGGAATATTAATGCACTGCTCAGATGAACATACGCAGATCAAAAAAGGATCGGGAGGAAAAAAAACTGTTTGTCAAGTGTCTTTTGACAATTCAAAGCAGCAGACCTAGGCTACGTTTCTGTACTGTTAAGACTGAAAAAGGACACGTTTAAATGGCAGCTTATTAAAACATAATGTCTCCAAAATTCATGTGTTATGACGATAAATGAAATGAAAGACGCACAAAATAATTCTTTCATCAGGATAGCTCATCAACAGTTATGCCCCCCTCACACCCTGAAAACATGACAGATCAATAAAAATTGAACACCACGTAGCTTTAGCCTGCTGCGCTGCAAGACACACTGTACATTAGCCTCTCAATAAGAGATGCCTCATGGGAAAAACACTGCTTGAAAATAAGCTCCATAACCAAGTGGCTTTGTAAGTGTTCCACACCTGTCATCGATGAAATCAATCCCAAACTCTCACAACCACAGCAGCAGGCATGCCATTTTCAAACCTGAATTAATCAAAGACAATTTTTCTAATCAACTATGGATGTACATGGGGAATAAGAAAACTGCAATGAATACTATTACTCCTAACAACAAAGCATTCATTAATTCTTGAGTACTATGATTGAAGCTCACTAGAGGGGAACATGAAATATTCCAAAGTAGTTTGTGCTGGGTTTTTAAATAACCTTACACCAGGTCAATAAACAGAACCACTTGACTAAATTAGCATTAATATACTTTGTTTCTAACCACTTAGTTTCCCATTGTTTGAACCATTATATTTTAAAAGCAGGACTTGAGAAGATATTCTTCAGCCAGACACGGCAACAGCCATATTGAGCTGTGCCACTGTGTTTTAGTAAATTCGGCACTACAACAGCCATCAAAATCAATTTTAACTAAATATGTATTAACCCTTTACTGTAAATAAGTGATAAAAATCATTAACCATTGAGTTTAATTGATTCTGCATTCCAAAGGTCTGAATTCAAGTCACTTCTCACCAGCAAGACATATAACAACAAGCTACTGAAGGATAAGGACCTTTTACACCAGTGAAGGTGATTTTAAAATCTCACCTACTGCAGTAGATAGGCCTGTATGATGTTGCAATGTATTCTCATGGGAAATGGAGTATTTTTTAACATGCAAGATTACCACATGTTCCAATTAACAAATGCCACAACTCCAGATAAATGGCCACCATACCTGATCTAACCCCAGCATTTCACTAGGCCCAACTAGTCTCAATCACCCCAGTGCATAAGATTTGTTTCAAGCAGGACATGTTTTTTCAATTATTTAATGCTCAGCAGACTGAATATCAACAATTTACTGGCATGCTCGATGTTTATGGGGGTTAGAAGAGTAAGCATTTTCTATTGTTTTACATTGAATTACAAATTCTAAAATCCTGAACCAAGTGTAGCAATCCTTCAGCAAATTAGTTAAGCATTTATCTGTACTCCACTATACTAAATTCATTTGTGCAAGACTACCAAAATTCATCCACATAGGTGAGTTATCCGCCTTGGCTTAGTGGTAGCACTCGCACCTTAGAGTCAGTAGGTCGTGGGTTCAAGCCTCAGTCCGGAGACTTGAGCACAAAAACCCAGGCTGACACTCCCAACGCAGCACTGAGGGAACGCTGCACTGTCGGAGGAGCCGTCTTTCGGATGAGACGTCAAACCGAGACCCGTCTTCCCTCTCAGGTGGATGTAAAAGATCCCGTGGCATTACTTGAAGTAGACCAGTTCTCCTGGTGTCCTGGACCATAGTCATCTTTCAACCAACATCACTAAAAAAGATTATCTGGTTATGGATCTCATTGCAGTTATGGGGCCTTGGCTGCTGCGTCTCCCTACATTGCAAAGCGCTTTAAAGACATCCCGAGGTTGTGACAGGCGCTATCTAAATGCAAGTCCTTTCTTTTCCTTTATAACAGGCAGTGTATTACAAAGTCATTTCAGGCTTTGCTAAAAGCACAATACAATTTTCTATTAAAGAGCTGTAGTGTAGTGGTTCTGAGCTAGTTATTTAATATGCATTCTACAGTATCTACACGTATCTGTGGCTACAGTGCAAGTACAAACACTGCTTTCAGTGACAAAGAATCCAGCTCCGGGTTTCACTACAGCTTCCATTTATCACACAACCCTGTCATGTTGAGCACCATTAACAGATAATGAAAGGAGACAACGGGTGCAGTTACAAGCAAAGCACTCTGCATTCTACAGGCCTAAGCATGTAGCCAGGGGAGCTGACAGCCTCAGCTGAATATCCTAGAACACTTAACAGTCTCTGTAACTGAAACAATAAAACTTTACTTCTCCTGAATCAAAACACCTTTTGTTTGAACTGTTTTGCAGTAACAGCGGGCATTGTGCGATGGGATGGCCCCAGAGAATGAGAGATAAGCAAGAGTCCTAGAGCTAGTTTAGTCACTGATTAAATCAGACAGTTAGGTTCTATTTTAACTCTCAGTCTAAAACTCGCTGAAGTCTGCTGGAATATATAAAAAAAAACACTGAGGTTCAAGGGAATCAATGAGCTTTGAAAGAACACAGGAAGACTGATGGCTCACTCAGTGGAGCATTGTAGGTAAATGAGAAGTGGGGACCACATGGATGACTGAGCTACATGGCTCAGGAGCCTGGCTAGACATTGAAGAAATGGCCCCTGAAGTCCTCAGATATCTTGTAACTTCATTTGATAAATTCAGCAAGGGTATGCGTCCAAGTTTTAAGAAAGCAACTTCGAGACGAGGTAAACATGCACCAACCACCAGCTGTATCCCAAACAGCATGAAAGCCAACGCAGTCACTCAAGATTCCAGTTAATAAGATAATGTTTACAAATTACAGAAGATTAACAAACCTTCCCATTGTTTCCATGATTGGTTTTCATGCTCCTGAGCAACTCTGATTCAATGGCATTTTACAAAAAGCAATACTCCCTTCTGTCAACCTACACCTGCAGGATTTTGAGTATTAAATTGAAACATACAGTCTTTCATATATTTAAGCCTTCCACAATTTTACATTTTTAATCTCATGAAAACATACCAAATATCTACAGAACTCAATTAGCATCCTACAAAGCCTGCAATACACTACATGAATGTGGAAACAATTAAAAGTATTGTTATACTAATGTGATTTTTGATAGTCTTGATCAACAGCATAGGTAAGCTGCCAAAATGCAACAATGCCTCAGTTACATCGTTTCAAGGAAAGAACAGCTTAAGTTTCAAGGAAACTGAGACACAGCGAATCTACCAGTCTCATAGCTTGACCCCTTTTTTTTTTAAAGCAAATCTGGTTCTTGTTTGTTTTATGTACAATCACAACTTTAAAAAAAAGTTAAATCGATTAAAACATTGAGTTATTCAATAAAAAGTATAGTTCATGGCTTTAGAATCACTAAATGAACACTGACCAGCAAAGCCAAAGGAAGTGTGCCTGCCAAACGTTTCCTTTAGGCTTTCTATCAATTCAAGCCGATTTCCCCCCTCCCTCAAAAAAGGCTTCGAATTTCCAGCGATACAAAGCGCTACATTTGATGGACAATATGCAATTAAAACATTATACAAATCGGACCTTCTGTTGGACTCAGGACAGTGATAGTTATTATCTACCATCGGGACTTCAGAAAATTAGCGTACGCATGCCATAAAAAAATAAATCCAAATGAAAAATCATTTGCCAATGTAGTTCAATTGCAGTACATCTAAAAGCACTTTTATACAGCAGGAGTGCAGCCACCAGTAGACACTCGAGCCTTCCTCTCCATGCTTCCTGCACTCCACAGTATAAATTCCCCCGTGCTCATGGAACCAACAGTATCACAGACCCACAAAAATGTGTCTACAATGTGCCATTAGATTTCATGAAAGTAAATTTGTGGGTCCAGTCTCCCAGATATCAACAGACTCAGCAACTGAGTATCTGCATTCCATAGTGAAACCCAGGATTACCAACAGAAGGACATTTCAAAGGTTGGTTACATTAGCACCAATTTCAAAAGCAGAAATTAAGAACAAAATAAATTTACTAATCCGAGTTATAAACACTACTGTAGTCCATCGAAAGAAACTTGCATTTATATTGCCCCATTCACAATGCTCCGCAGCCAGTGAGTTACTTTTGAACTATAGTCACTTATATACAAACGCAGTCCCAGAAACAGCAATGTTCTGTAAACTGATACGTCAGGGCAGTATTGAGGAAGTGCTGCACTGTCCGAGGTGCCATTTTTTAGTTGCGATGTTAAACCGAGACCCCATCGGAGATAAATGACCAGATAATCTGTTCTGGTGCTATTAGTTGAGGGATAAATGATGGCAAGGACACCAGCAACATTTCCCTGCTCTTCTCCAAATGCTGCCATTGAATAATTTCTCAATGTGGGAAAACGTGACAACGTCACATTTATTGCCTATCCCTAGTTGCCCTGAGGTGGTGGTAGTGGGCCTTCTTGAAGTGCTGCAATCCTTGTAGTAATGGACTCGCACAAGGTGGGAAATTCCAGGACATTGACCTGGCGACAATTTAGGAGCAGTGACTGTGTGTGACTTGGAGGGAAACTTGGGCTTGATGATGTTCCAACGACATTGCTGCTCTTGTGTTTCTTACTGGTAGAGGTCACTGGCGAGGGAGGTGCTGTTGAATTATACTCAAGTTGCCTCAGTGCATCCTGTACATAGTCCGCGCTGCAACTGCAATGCTCTAGTGGTGGAGCAAGTAAACACTGAATCCAGTGTCTGGAGTGCCAATCAAGGCAACTACTCTGCCTTGCATAAGACTGAGCCTCCGTTGTTGCAGCCATACACCCATCCAGGCACATGGTGAGTATTCCACCATCGTCCTGGCTTGAGCCTTGTAGATAATGGTGAGGCTTTAAGGAGTCAGGAGATGAATGAGCCACTCGTCGCAGAGTACTGGTGTTGACAAGTTAACCTTTTGGTCAGTGATGACCCCCCTGAACAGACGGATGGGGTCTCTGTTTAACATCTCAACCAAAAAATGGCACATCCGACAGTGCAGCACTCCCTCAATCCAGGATTCAGCCTTCGATCGCCTGAGGAAGAGAGTGTTTGAAGACCAGGACCTCAAACCCGGCACTAAGCTCATGGTCTACAGAGCAGCAGTGATACCCGCCCTGCTGTATGCCTCAGAGACATGGACCATGTACAGCAGGCACCTCAAAGCATTGGAGAGGTACCACCAACGCTGCCTCCGCAAAATCCTGCAAATCCATTGGCAGGATAGGCGCACCAACGTCAGTGTTCTTGCTCAGGCCAACATCCCCAGCATCGAAGCTTTGACCACGCTCAATCAGCTCCGATGGACGGGTCACATTGTCCGCATACCCGATACGAGACTCCCAAAATAAGCGCTCTACTCGGAGCTCCGGCACGGCAAGAGAGCCCCAGGTTGGCAGAGGAAACACTTCAAGGACACCCTCAAAGCCTCCTTGAAAAAGTGTAACATCCCCACCGACACCTGGGAATCCCTGGCCCAAGACCGCACAAAGTGGAGGAGAAGCATCCGGGAAGGCGTCGAACACCTCGAGTCTCTTTGCCGGGAGCAAGCGGGAGCGCACGTCAACCCAAGCACCCCACCCACCCGCCCCTTCAACCACCGTCTGCCCCACCTGTGACAGAGACTGTAGGTCCGGCACTGGACTCATCAGTCACCTGTGGAAGCAAGTCATCCTTGGTTCCGAGGGACTGCCTAAGAAGACGACGACTCCCTCAATACTGTTCTGAAGTATCAGTTTACATTTCATGCTCAAGTCTCTGGAGTGGGGCTTGAATCCATGAACTCTGCCTCGGAGGCAAGAGAGCTACTGGTGAGTTAAGGCTGACATTTAAAGTAGATATAGTCGCCATGGAGCTAGCTGGTACTACCACATATATTCATCAGGCTGTATAGTTTAACAATGCAACATCATATTTCACCAAAGCCAGTATCATGGGCTGATGGGCAACCAAGAATGATAACATGCAATATGCAATTTTGCACAGAACAGGACAGTTAAAAAAATTCATGCAATGTTAAGCCAACTCCACTCACTTAAAACAATGGATATAGTGTACTGCACAGGTAGGTTATGACATGTGCAATAATGTTAGGCCTGACACAGATTATTAGTCAGGGCAGCTATGTAGCAGTCCACATTACATTAAAGAAAGTACTATGCACTTTATAAAACACTGTTTATGTACTGCATGTTTCAGTGGATACTTACTACTTCAACAGAACAGAGTTGAATGACTTAGTTATAAATCTGGAGGAAACAGTGTCGATGTGAGGCTCGGTTCATGACAACAGCTACACTCGTTTAGCCTTGGATTCCAACATGCTACAATAAAGGATTGAAACAACTTGGCTTAAGTGTTCTGCCCTTTAGCATTTATGTTCTCTGTGCACTGCTGGGGGGGAAAGCTCTCCATATTTTAGAGAGATAGAAATTATACTCTACAGGCTGAATGCAGATTAATATATTTTTAAAAAATAAAACAATGCTACAGCACTCCCTAATATAAAACTAAATGCAACCTTTAGCGCCTATTGGAGGCATAGAAAGGCTGTCTCCAATCTCGGAAACAACTAAACTAATGTAGATTACATCCTTTTGGGATTTATAATGAAGCAGCAACAAATTTTGTTTTCTGTGTATTATAATTTGCTATGTGAAAAACATAAGACACTGATTTAATCCAAGATCGTATTTACAGAATTAAAAGAAAATCAATAAGGTATGTTTAATAACAAAATCTGCTGATAAAAATATCCAGTTACTTCTATTACACTGCCTCATTACCTATCAATTAAACACAGCTAAAATGAAACCCTCGCACACTCCCATCTGAGAACACAATCTAAATTCAAGTCTTCACCTAAGAAAACACTGAACAGAAGAATAATGCTGGTGTCAAGTAAAAAGGGTAAAGTAATTACCATTATCAAAAACCACATTCGTGATTCAACTTACAAGTAGAAAAACAAGAGCAATACATGATGGATTTTTTTAAAAATTAAAAGATAAAAAAATATGCGCAAGGAGAATGTTTACATAGAAAAATTACTGAAGACAATCTATTTATGCAATTGCAAGAAAAACAATCACAATGTGTGTTCATTTTTTAAGACTTCAGTAAGAAGTAACCTAAAATTAGATACATTTCATGTGGACAACCACCTTAATCAGGGTTATGAATCTTTGGAATGCTCTACCCCAAAGGGCTGTGAATGCTGAATTGTTGAGCATATTCAAGGCCAAGATAGATAGATTTTTGGACTCTAGGGGTATCGAGGGATATGGGGAGAAGGCAGGAAAGTGGAGTTGAGGTCGATGATCAGCGATGATCTTATTGAATGGCGGAGCAGGCTCGAGGGGCCGTATGGCCGACTCCTGCTCCTAATTCTTATGTTCTTACGTTCTTAATCCCAGCACTTCAAAAAAAAAGAGATGGCTTCCTAAAGCATGCAGACCAGGAAACTCAGGTTCAATTCTCTGGCCATAACAGAGTTAGCTGGCTTTACCCAGCAGCATTGGAGGCATGCCACCTTATTTGTCCTCTGTGACCCAGACTAAGGAAGGCGATGGTGGCGTTAAGTGAGCAACACCCAGGACTCCTGCTAATGATCACAATCCACTGAATCCTGCTACAAAGACCGCATGTGGCTCTCAAGTGAGGACAGCACTGGGGTTTGGCTGTGATGCTTCCCATAGATGAGCAGCCTGTTGGCATACTCGGTCTCTGGCCTCAACATGATGAATGGCTGCTTGGACAAGGAACCAGAGCTGCTGGCTCTTGTGGAACTACACCTCAGTAGAAATCGCCATCTTCACGAAAGGAAGGGAAAAGGGGGAGAAGATTAGAAATAATGAGAAGAGAGAAAATGCAAACATAAAACCCATCTTCAGAGGTCCCTCAATGGTTCAGCTAACTAGTTATGGTTATAAGTAATTGAGCCACACAGATCAGACAGGTCTCCGATTCCAACCCCATTCTGTGCTACAGGTACAATTGTGGTCGTCAGCCAAGGTGTCAGTAGGATTGCTGTAAATTTGACTCAACAGTCAGGGGGAAACCAGATAGGGTTCCCGTTCCTGATCACTAGCCAGTGACCCCCCCTGCTGAAAGTGCATGTTTGCTTGTAAGAGTGTCAGGTGGGCTTTGCTGTGGTCATCCAGTGGCAGGCTAGCCTGCCAAAAAATGCAACACTAAAAAATGAAGAGCAGCCACTAGGGGTGGCATACCAGAGAATGACTGCCATCTATGGAATGTTATCTCAGGAAGGAGCTTCAGGGTAGATGGAAGGGTAAAAAAAATTGGTAGAAAAAAGGAAAAAGTTACTGTTAAATTATTATTTTTAACTGGTCATTTATGACGGGTGTTTAGTGTTGATTGGAACTGTTACACAAGGATCTGGACAAAACACCTGCCCACTGTAGCTTCTAAAACACAATATCAACAAGTTAATGCTGAAGAGTTTTACACATGTTCACTGCACTGATCAGGTTTTGAAAATGCTGATTCAAATCTGAACTTAAATCAATTTTACACACAATTTTTTGATAGAATGTAAATGAAACTGACGTATTTTACTCAAAACTATATCGAAGAATAACTGTTACTAGAAAGGCTACATTAGATTGTGTACGTGTACATTATAGGTTTTGCTTCTAGAGCTTAAAATACATTAAAAATAAAAATGTTTCAACTGCCTCCAATTTTCTTAGTTTTCAACTGAATCGTCTGAATACTGCTAGCAGGATTATAAACACAAAATAAATGGTTATTAAATCTGAAAAGTTGACAGTGAGTTCAGCTGTAATATGCAGTAATTTTGCAGATATTGTAGTTATGTTTGCAGGGACAGCTGTTCTCTTTTTACTTAATCGAATTACAGGCATGATCAGCAGGAGCTTATTGTAAATAACTGTCTCAAACAGGTGAAATGTAACAAGAAACACACGTATAAAAACGAGTAATTTATTGTTTCTCTGAAGGCTCTTTACACATCTCAATTGTAACTGCGAGAGCAAATAAATCTTATTGCGGAACAGCGGGGGGTATAAAAACCTGAGATCATGCTCTCAGAACTATTTATTGTACATTTAAAAACAATTAGCGCAGAGAAAAAAAGTGAACGCTTCCATTGCCCATCATTAATGCTTTAAGTCGATGCGAAAGATCATATTTCACAATATCATTAAACTTACCTGTAGAATTGTGTTTCATGCTTTTGAATCTCATCCCGTTTGCCTGGAGGCCTCCATCTCAGAAAATCATGGGGCTATAAGTTTGCAGCTGAATCACGTTAGAGCGGCTTTTGGTGGGCTTTCTGGCCCATTTTTAAAATCCTTTTAACAGTAGGCTATCACGTACGTGCGATCACTGATCCACACGCACACCACTGTGGCATGTTTTCTTTTGGGGTATTTCAAGTTTCTTATTTTCAGCTTTCAGACATGTTTTTGTTTCCTTTTGTTTTCTCTGTAGACATGGCAGGAAACAGTCATCCAAACACCTAATCGGGCATGAGCAACCTTTGACGCCAAAGTTCTAAACCTATTTCATTGAGGGCCAATTTCCTCTTTACTATTTTATCGTTCCTGGGAGAATTCTCTTAAGGTATGTTGCACAGTTTTACTCTGGTTTTCTATGTCTTTTATATGAAACATACTTTAGGGTTAAGGCACGGAAGTCTCTTACAAACTTGTTTCCAAATTCTCTCAGTTGGGATGTGCACCTCTCTCCGGTTTCCACACCACCACCTTCCCCCCACCCCTTCCTTCCAACAGCAGACTCACTCACCGGCAGTAATGTTCAGGGGATCTGCTAGTACAACAGAAAAGGGTTGATCAAAACAACCAGTTAACACATTACTAGAGGTTTTATTCTTTTGATTTACTGGTTTACTATCAGGTGATTAATTGGACTCTTGGGGAATCGAGGGATATGGGGATCGGGCGGGAAAGTGGAGTTGAGGTCTAAGATCAGCCGTGATCTTATTGAATGGCGGAGCAGGCTGGAGGGGTGTATGGCCGACTCCTGCTCCTAATTCTTATGTTCCAACACTTGCAAAATACTATAATATCATTGTGATTCTTATCAAGATAGTTTAAAAAAAATAGGAACCAGTATTTCAGGCTCAGGGATTTACCATTTATTATTCTTTTCAATAAAGTATTTCACAGAATCAAAAGCTATAGTACGAAGATGTCCATTAGTAAAACTGATGTAATGCACAACTTGGTACAATGCACCTCCCACATATGTTTTTTCAACAGATTAGTTTCAGCCTCATGAAAATTCTTACTGCCTCACAAAAATAGTTTTCCATTATCCCCAGCATCAAAAGAAACAAGAACTAAATACTGTGAACAGAGGTCAATTCCACAATACTCAGATGAGTACAGAACTGGAATCCTCAGGGGCTTCCAGAGATACTGTTATCGTAAATGCACACGCCAACATTTAATAGAATTCTTTCAGTCAACTTACTAATAATGTATAGATAATAGGATTTTATAAAGATTTCTCAATCCCTATTTAAAAATATAATTTGATGGAACTACTCACAACCATCCACAAACAATAGGTTACATATTATCTGAAGTAGTCAGCAGACATTTATTAGCTGTTTTTCATGTCATCATAGCTTCAGGTCACAAGTTACTCAGTATATTGGTCAGTATATTTAAATATTAATACCCGACTTTTATAAGTCTAATTTTGTTTTCGTAAAATTATTTTAAGAGACTATTGAAAATAAATTTGCAGAGATATAAGGGCTGGAAAGCAAATATAAGCATGAAATGGTGGAAATACCAAGCAAGTCATGCAGCATCAGCTAGAGAAGGCAGGTTAACATTTCTCAAACATCAAGGTATCCTTCAACTTCTGAAGCCAGTTATACTACAGACCAATGCTTATCGAGTGCAACCAGCAGATTCTGTTCATACTGCTAGCTCCCGAGTTACTCGCTGCCTACTGCCTTTCAAATGCTAGTTAACTTTTACCAACGGTTCAAGGAGGCGGCTCACCACCACCTTCTCGAGGGCAATTAGGGATGGGCAATAAATGCTGGCCTTGCCAGTGAAACCCACATCCCATGAATGAATGAATGGATTAAAAAAATGTTGGGAGAGAGTCAAAGGCACGCTGGGCTCTCTGTAGTCCCACGCCGCTCGTCACGGTGCAGAAAGGGAGCTGGTTGATCTGACCCAATCAAGCCATACGACTGGTTTTATATTGAGGCACAACTTTGCATCGGATACAAAACTGGCAGTACAACTGGTCAAATCAATTTAATCCTTGCTCTGTGACAAGTTAGCTGATACTAACGGGGCAGAAAAAGGGATAAGGCACAAAGGTAGTGCAAATTTTAACATTCGATTTAAGAAAAAAAAATAACCCGAGTTATCAGATGCTGACTTATCTACTGTGCATTTCCAATATTTTGTCTTTTAAAAGCAAATGATGATGATTTTGGAAAAGATTCCCAGCTCTTCACTCCAGGTTCCTCTAACCAATTGCAGACCGGGCCTCCTAATTAAAACTGAAATGCTACATTTCAATTCAACACGGAGTCTTTTTCCAGATGTCTTAAAGTGCTGTTAATGTCATAATGCATTTATTTTTCCAAGATTTCTACTTTCCAGCAAACCTCCTCCCTTATGGTTCAATATATGAACCAAGTCAGATCCACAAGAACATCCGCTCCCTTAAAAAACAGAACAGAAACTTTCCACTTCTCTCAAGCCTTCCTTGCGATAACCTTGTTTTAATTAGAAAGAGCCTGTGAAATGTTTTCCACATGCACAGCTTTCCTATGTAGAATGTCTCCTTGGGCAGTGGCAACAGTTTTATGGTTAATGTTTTAATCTGGCAATGTAAAGGAAGGTTATTAATATTAGTTTCTGTTATTCATCCCTTTTAAAACTGAATAGCTCTAAAATTTTAATGAAGTTCATGACATATTGTCCTCAATAATTTGCTCTATATATAAAGGCGACAATAACACTTGTATGAAGATATGCCCTATTCAGGCTTACAGTTTTCAGCTTCATTCATTTACTGTAGTGCTGACTATTGTAAGTTTTTTTAATGCATGCATGCATCAGAAATTTCTCAGAATTTCCCCCCTCTTCTTCCCCCAGACATTTAGTAATATAACCCACTTCAGCTGCAACAGTGGCACGCTCTGAGCCTGGGAATACGCCAAACCCATCATCAATGCCACTTCAATTCTGTCACTGTGATTTCAGCAAAACGCAATGGCAGGTATGTGAAAGTTTTGAACTGCAAAAAAACACTTAACAGGAAAATTCTAGTTTCTGTCCTTCCAAACTTGGGTCATGCCTGGAAAGAGCATTTTGATCTGCGTAACACTAGGATAAAATACAAGTGTTAACAGGCTTTCCACTAGTGATTGTAATGGTGGGAGCAATTTGAGGTGATGAATTAACAGTACTACAGAAGAAACAAATTGTACAATAAAAACATATCGCTCGATTCCTACTTCCTTTCCCCCCCCCCCACCTTTGTGAAGATAAACCTTGTAAAAACACTGCACTGCATGAACGATCAAGCCTTTGCTTACAACGAAGGAAAACCATGACACTTCTGCCCTCTTCCCCAATAGGCTACATGTCCTGCCAAAGCAAAACACTCAACACACATCTCGCGACTTGAGTGAGAACTGATGAAACTCAATCAGCTGCAGGAATAAGCAAGGTAGCCATGGGAATTAAACCTCAGGACATCTGGTTGGATGGCAGATACAGTGCTCTCTCAGTTACCAGGCAACTCTCAATGAAACATAAAATGAAATATTAGTCAATGTACTCAATTAAATGTTTATTTTACAACCATTACACCCTCGCCTTCTGGAGGTCTCTTCCTAAACTTCTCCACCTTGCTGCCGCTTTCCTGAATTTCAGAAGTCTCCTAAACACTTAACTCTAACAATAGCAAAATACTGCGGGTGCTGGAAATCTGAAATAACAACAGAAAATGCTAGAAACACTCAGCAGGCCAGGCAGCATCCCGTGGAGAGAGAAACAGAGAGAAGCTCTTTAATGTAGTTTTGATGCGCCTCTCCCGCTAATGCTGTCACTTTCTGCTCAGCGTTCATCTCTCCCTCTGTAAAGTACATTCCTTTAGTTGAGAAGTGCTAGATCAGTGTAAATTGTACTTTTGAACAAGCTTATCACCATCTAAAATCAATCCAATTTCACTTGGCCCAAAAGAAACTCAATACTGGGGATCTTCCTTAGGTGACAGCAACAGATATAAACCTTAAAAACATGCATTAAGTTTAAGCAAGTTTCTAAGGCCCCATGAAAGAGAGACGTTAACAGATTTCAAACCGAATCCAAACATTAAGAGCTGGAGTTCTCGCTTTACACAAAGGTTGAAATAATGATAAATTTCTCTCAATTTATCATCAAAAAAAAGACAGAGCAGTTGGAAAACAGTGGATAAATTTAAAACAGTCCCTGTACAGAATTACTGTCATCTTTAGAACTAGGATGATGCCCTTTAACTCTGACAAGCTTGCAACAGTTTATGGCAAAAATGGCATTGCTAAAAAGGACTTGAGTTTCGCTGCCCTCTAGTGGCAACAACCATTTATTTCACTGTGAAGCTAAAGCACTCAAACAGCAGAACACTTAATCGCAAGCAAAGACATTTACTACTTTTAGGATAATAGCAGGCATCCAGTTATATATTTAGTCTAAAAGCATAGTGCCAAATTCAATAAAAAAATGTCCTCAAAGCACATCATCCAGCAACGATAGGAAACTTCAAAGGCTTTCAGTTTTCCCAGCAAGACACAAATGAAGAACTCATCCCCAGGCTGCTGCCAGTAAATCTTAGTCATGCATAATCTTGCTTATCCAGTTGCTGCTTCATATACTTACGTAGTCATTATGTAGTCTAAACAAAATTTTAACGAGGGATTTTGCCACTACAGAATAACTCACCATGAAACGCAAAGCTATAGTGCATCCTCCCTGTAGATTGGCTGAAGCTTTATGATCTTCTGCAAGAAATGTGGCTGCATTGACACTATAATTACTGTATACAGAGGTCTCAATTTATGCGGCGGTTTGAAGAAGAAAACATTGTTTTTGATTACTGAAGGCAGGAAGACTTAAAGATTACTACATTTTTGTTAATCGTTTCTAAATTAAGTCTCTTTGGGTGGGGAGAGGAAGCCATAAGCAGCTCCTCAAAATATACATTAAAAAACAGGCAGTCGGTGCATGAAGTGGAAACTTAAATCCTGTATCAAACCTAGTAACATTAAACCTTCCCCTGTTGAATGATTGTGGACTAGCAAGTTGCAAACACTTTAAAGGATTAATGGGATTATGATGTGGATTTTTTTTTAATTTAGTGATCCAAGTGGGGTCTCAATGTTTAGGAATAACAACAGAAAACGCTGGAAAAACTCAGCAGGCCAGGCAACATCCGTGGAGAGAGAAATAGAGTCAACGTTTCGGGTCGAAACCCTTCTACAGAACTGAGAGAAAAGGCAGGAAATGAAACAAAAGGCAGTTTGGGGGCTGGGAAATGGGGGAGGGGATGAAAGAAGAGACATTAAGAGATATTCAAGGTGAGACGAGATGGTAATAGGACAGGTAAAGAAACAGACAATGGCTCTAGATGAAGTGTGAAATGCGCTGGCAGAGTGAGAGACAGCTGCCATGTGGGAGAGAGAAAAAGGAAAAGGCACAAACCAAAAGTGTGGATAAAAAATATAAAAATATAATAGGGGCCGAGGTTATGATCTGAAGTTGTTGAACTCGACATTGAGTCCGGAAGGCTGTAAAGTGCCTAATCGGAAGATGAGGTGCTGTTCCTCGAGTTTTGCTATCGTCTCAATGTTTAGAAGTGGTTCTTACATATTGAATATTTTGGTAAAACAGGACGACCTCAATTTCCTCCAGTTCCTTCAGAGTGACTTAAAATAAAATCCCTCCAACTCAGACCAGAGATCTAAGCTATTGTTGGTGTCAAAACTTCATTGTGTTTTACATAACGTAGCTCCTCGGGGAAGACAGTCAGCCAGAACTACTGCAGGGCATTTTTTTAATTATTTGTGAGTGGATTATGCTGCCAAGGCTCCATTTACTGGTCATCCCTAGTTGCCCGGAGATGTTGCCGATGGGCCTTCTTGAACCACTGTGCTGATGGTGGTCCCACAATGGTGTTAGGTAGGGAATCACCAACATAGGGTTTAACTACTCGCTCGTAACTGAGAACAGAAATATTTTACTTGATGTATATGCTTCTTAAAAATGTTAGTAAATGCGCTAGTGGTTTGTTAATTTGATTTTTGCAGCATATTTATTTAGACTTCATAAACTCGGGAGTGCAGATCCATTTTCTAGTTGTACTCTAATCCACTACCCATTCTTCATTAAGCAGCAGGTCTCAAACTATCATTTCGTGCCAAATTGTTGCACACATGGTCCAAAGAATATAAAATGTAATTTCTTTAATCATGCTTACTGCTCAGTATTAATTCCTAACCGGATTGTACCTTGTTCTCATGGGCTCAGCACTATTGTGACCTCTACTACAGACTTTGACGAGAGAAATAAAAGAAGCCTTTGCAGTACAGTTCATCTAAATTAACAGTACAGATAAACTACATGCAGGTGTTGAGTAAATTAAACATACTCCAGATAACGGGATCATTTGTTTAAATAGCATTTTCTTCATTTGAAGTTAAGATATCTTGACTGCTAGAGTTGGTTTGAGGGTTGGCAGGGGGAGGAGGGGAATAATAATTTGAACCAAATGTCTTCCTTAATAACACCCATACATGCAAAGAGTAATCACAAGAGCAAAACTATCTTTCACAAGGTGTGCCCTTCCATCATGGCCCCATCGCATGCAAAGTCTTGAAGGAGAAGAGAAACTGGTCATTAATCCTTTAAAGAAAAGAAAGCAACAAATTCTCACTAGTACCTCTACTGAGTACTTGGGTTCGAAATAACAAGGTTATCTCAAATCCTCTTGGCAATTGGAGGGTTTTAAGCCTCAATTGGGCAATTTAGGAACATGAGCGAAGCAAAACAGTGCAAACATTTTTCCACTTAACTTTTAAAGCAGCCAGCAGTTCTTAATTAAAACTGCGCCATTGTCATTCCAATATTTTAGTTTGCTCGAATTGCCAGCGACCAACTGGGGATCAATCATATTATTTATGTACCAGCACAATATATGCATATTGTGCAATAGATTTGGTCAAAAATACAAGTGCCCTTAATTTTTTTAAACATTTATGATCTTTTAGCATCAGTCCTCTAAGTTAATGATTGTTCTCTGGTTTCAAACAGTAAATCTAAGCATCCATGATAAAAATTACAACCAAGATTGATGAGAATCTTGAATTTTACTGTGATTTCAAGGAACCGGTAACAATTAGAGTTGATGTTTCAAACAACTTGGAAAACTTAGTATCTTGGGGGCCAAAACAAACCTAAGTTGAAGCCCAACTGTTAAAAGTATGGCGGTCAATTTGCAATTTGAAAAGAAAACTCACACACTTGTTGGCTTGCCACACCAAGCAAGACAAGCACCCTCCTTTTTATCTGCGCATTCCTTAGATTGAGCTGCAGCAAACTATATGATTCTATAAATATAGAATAATGGACAGCTGCGGGTGCGATTGCTGGCCAGTAATCTAATCGAGTGGTTCAGGTGACGTCATACACTAGGAGGGCAAAGCTCAGTAAGTTTACAACCCCTTCTATAAATAGAGATTAGATTCTGGTTTGGTATCTTATTTGATATACAGTTTCAGTTTTTAGTGGGGGCTTCGTTCTGTTTCTCTGGCGATTTCTGTGCTGGCAGCTGCTGATGGTTTGGACATCGCTGCTCAGCATATTCCAATCTGACATAACTTCTATATGGCCTGGCTGGCCAGTCACATACTGATTAGATATATACAGTACCTAACACTACCATAGAAGCAATATTACTGGACCTGTGATGACGAAAGACATGATTAAACATAGAAACATAGAAAGATAGGAGCAGGAGTAGGCCATTCGGCCCCTCGAGCCTGCTCCGCCATTTAATGAGATCGTGGCTGATCATCCAAATTCAGTACCCTGTCCCTGCTTTCTCCCCATATCCCTTTAGCCTTAAGAAATATAGCCAACTCCTTCTTGAATATATTTAATGAATTGGCCTCAACTGTCTTCTGTGGTAGAGAATTCCACAGGTTCACCACTCTCTGGGTGAAGAAATTCCTCCTCATCTCTGTCCTAAATGGCTTACCCCTTATCCTTAGACTGTGACCCCTGTTTCTGGACTCCCCTGCCATCGGGAACATCCTTCCTGCATCTAGTCTGTCTAGTCCTGTTAGAATTTTAGAAGTTTCAATGAGATCCCCTCTCATTCTTCTAAACTCTAGCGAATATAAGCCTAATCGACACAATCTCTCCTCATACGTCATTCCTGCCATCCCAGGTATCAGTCTGGTGAATCTTTGCTGCACTCTCTCCATGGCAAGAACATCCTTCCTCAGATAAGGCGACCAAAACTGCACACAATACTCAAGGTGCGGTCTCACCAAGGCCCTGTACAACTGCAGCAAGACATCCTTGCTCCTGTACTCGAATCCTCTCGCTACGAAGGCCAACATTACCATTTGCCTTCTTAACCGCCTGCTGCACCTGCATGCTTACCTTCAGCGACTGGTGCACAAGGACACCCAGGTCTCGTTGCACTTCCCCTTTTCCCAATCTAACTGTGGACTTTTGCTTTATAGAATAATTTCAACACAGTAATGTGAAACCTAGAGCACCAACTTTTTGTGCCTTGTATAACTTTAAAATAATCCTCATCCCCCACTTAAAAAACCTTGTATATTAACACAACCTGCCGAATCAGACTCCAAGCCCTCCCAAAAATGATCACGTTCTAATTAAGCCTTTCTGAAACTTGAAAAAAAACCTCAAAGTGACGTGGTTTGGGGGTGGGGGGGGTGGGAAGAGGAACAGTTTATTGTTTTTCAAAGAATCATTGAATGCAAGATTAAATTTAGGATAAACAAAGGGGGCGCATTAGTCAGGCATCAATCATTTTTCACTACAGATATAAAGCAAGTAATTTTATACTGTTTAAACTGAGCATTTTAGGTAATGAACATAGGCTTTTCAGATACTCCAAGAAAGCATATTCAGCAGAAACAACAGTGGAGGATGTCAAACACAGATATATGAAATTCTAAAAGTAATGATTTATAGTGTTGTCAATCATGTTAATCTTTTTCCTTTTTTGAAAGAAATGAAAGCTAGTGGAGTGTGTGCTAGGAAGATCTACCATATAAATCTCTTGACAGCTTAAGATATTTACTCTGTTGCTAACCTTCTCGCCCTGATTGCATGCATTTGATAAAGATCAGCATCTTCCCAGAAACAACAGTACCGCCATACAACCCCACACTTTTTGAAGTGTCAGGCATCCTCAAGTGGACAGACATTTTTTGTAGATGCTGTGAACTCGGGGATAGTTTACTCTGACAGTTCAGGCTATGTAAAAAATCAAATTTTTTAAAAACTAAAATAACCCCTCTTGTACTGGACTTCCACTCTCATCGGCTCACCTCTGCAAATTCAGGAACTTGTGCTACTTCCAATTTTTGACAGATAGGCCATAACAGAGCTTCACATGGATATTGGCAGTTCCACAATCGTAGCTGCCGTATATACATAGCCTTCAAACAGCAGTTCAGCTGAGAAAGAAAATTCTTTATGAAAGCACAACAAACTCAAAAGAAAAGCTAAAAAAAAAATGTTGCGATGTGGAGACACACATCAAGACACGACTGCCTGGAAACAACAGATAACCAAAACTGGAGCCAGATAAAGCATTAGCATTCCAGTGGGAAACAACTGTAAAATACTGCAACTATAAACAGAGGTGAGCTTTCAAACTGATTTTTACTCCGAATTAAAAATAATTAAAACTAGAGTTTCCATAGAAAACTTTAACCTTGTGCAAAATTAACCTCGAGTTCTCTCTCAATGTAAATGGGGGTCATGATGAGCCACTGTACTGATGCATATGTACTGCAATTCAGACTTCTGGATGAAATAAATTTCTTTCAATCCCCATCTCTCGAAAATAACAGAAAGGACGCGACTGTTGCCAATGAAATAAAGTCGTTGCGCAGGCGCAGTTATAGTGGTTTTGTGTTTGTTCTCGCCGGACTTCCCACAGATTAGTGAGAGAAAGGCGAGGAGTGGAAATTTCAGGAATTGTGAGGTCTGTAATGTGACTTGAAGGCAATATTAGGATGTTGTCAGATTGCGAGAGTTTTATTGTAATCTCGCGGAGTGTGTTTATCGCTATCAGGTCCTCTGTCGGTTGTGGTTTGCAGACGCGGCTGGTGAACAGAATGCAGGCGCAGGATGTTGGGATTTAATCGGCTGGTTAAGGATCATTGAGAGTAGAGACAGTGCGGAGAGATAGTGAGAGGAGAGAAGATAGTGCTTCTGCAGTCGTTGGCAGAAATCACTCCGTAACAAAAATGCAATTCTTACCTTGGAGCCCAGATAGAAGAAACACAAATCATAATTATTGGCTTGTTAATTGGCTTTCCTACAACAGTGACAAAAATACTTCATTGGATGTAAAGCGCTTTGGGACGTCCAGAGGTCATATAAAAGCAATTTTTGTTTTAACTTGATGCCATGATCACACAATGGTGAAGCAAGCCTCTTTTAATTCTAGGTTTTGAATGGTTAATTCCTCTGTATGGTCGATCGTGCCCACAGTTACTTTGAACATTCAGAAAAGAAAGCAGACAAGCAACACTGCAAACTCTTTTAGATCAAATGTCACCGCAGCTATCTAGATCAGTTAAAGATATGTCAGCCAAGTAGTCAAGGAATGTCCAAACCACAGTATTTTTTTCCCAGCCACTGAATCAACAGAGAACAAAACTCTTACTGTACATTGCATCAAACAAGTGAACTAATGTCAACAAAAGTCAGTATCACAATACAGCAGTTAGGTATCACTTAAAGCTGGCCTTCAGTAAATTCCAACAGTCAAAAGATTTTATGGAACCAGTACGAAGCGCACTGGATTTTCTACAAATATCCATTAAACTGGATATCCAAAAATTGCAGATAATTCTACTATTTTACACATCTAACAGATGCGGCCTCTGTGACACTATATATCGATTGGCAATTAAAGGTACCATTATCTATATATTTTTTTAAAACTACTTTCCATGGTGGAAACCTGGAGAAACAAAAGTAAATTGATAGTCGGTGGGATAAACTGCAGACGTGCAAATGTCCCTTCATTTTTCTGTTGCTTGTACATGTACTTGCAGCCAACCAATTCAGAAGCAAAGAAGCCTCTGTAGTTTTACCTTGACGACCCATTATTCCATGTGTGATGCTGGCCGTATTTTTAAAAAAAGACTGGTTTTCTATGATCCAGAACCATTTTTACATGCAGCAGGGGATCATTTCATTTTGCTTTTGAAGAAAATCTTTACCTGCCCCATTGTAGTACAGTCACATCTGGAAATTGGCCACGGGAGACAAGTGGAGCAGGCTTTGCTGGCAGAGCGATCTGGAGCTGCACCTTTGTCAACCAGATTGTCATCTGATCCAGTCAGTTCTACTTCCTGCAAAGTTGCAGTGGCAATTTCTGCCTCACCTAAAACAAGTGTAAGTTTGAGCTTTTCTCACTCCAGGGCTAGTATCAAGTGGTTATCGGTACAAGTAGATCTCTATCGCCATAGCTTCCAACCCAGACTGGTTTAGAGATTTGTTATGTTGTAAGGGCTCTCAATTTCATCCCAATTTTGTAGAACCTGATATCTGTGAAGTGCATTGAACTTTTCGCACCTACTGTCAGGGTGCTGTCAGTTCAAGACACCAGCATCCTTTTAACTGCAGTACAAGGTTTTTCAATATGTGAACTGTTTCCTTTAACTGTCAAGCAGCTAAAAGAACAGATTCCACCCAACACACATTACACCGAGGGTGAACGTCAACACAATGGGCATCAATGAAAAAGGTTTTAGCATTTTCAATTTCCAGTCACTTAACTGGAGCTGAACAACTCGGAACTTGCAGCTCATAATGACCAGGTTCCACAATTATTCAAATATGGCAAAAATGTTCTTTATACTGTATTATTTTATGGTAACATAGCAAAAGAGTCCCATCAAAGCACCTTTGTTCCAACGTTTTCAATTTTTCGTTTTGGATCAAAGACTGAGGTTGAGCAGAAATTATTCTTTAATTATTAGCATTACAAACCCTGGCTCCCTAAGGGTGCTGACATACAAGGTTAAATTTATGACAGCAACGTCTGCAAAAATCACTTTTATTCAACAAAACCATTAGAATCATGCAAGTCCTAACAAATACTGCAAAGAAAAAAGACCAACTGGCTCACGTAATTGACAAAAACCTTCCTCAAACAAGATTTTAATTTCAAGGCAAAAATTGGGAGGGGGATGAGAGTTTGAGTTATAAAACATACCATAAATTCTCTTTAGTGTCACAGATGGCAAGCTGACTACGGCCAGATAGGTTCCAGGTTCAATTCCCAATCGGTCTTGCATAACAATAGGGGCAATAACATTGGCCTCAGCACACCAGGTCAGGGAGGGGAGATGTGGGCAGGGTTCTCTATCCTGATTGTTACCAAGTGTGTGTGCATGTGCATTTAAAAACGTGGTAGCACAAAAGGTGCTAGCATATAACACGTGTCACGGATTTGGGTTTTTTTTAGCGTCTGCAGTTAATCTACCCTCTCCATCACCAAGACCACCTGGAGCTGCTCGACCTTGGGAGGCGATGGCTTTCACTGTGCAGGAGGCGAGGGCCGAGGACACGGTGCACATTGCTCGAATGATCAAGGTGTATACTGGGGGTAAATAGGGGCACAGCAAAAGACGGCGATGGTGAAGAGGAGGCCGCATTGGAGCATTCACATCCCGACGATGTGTTCGGCGAGTCGGGCAGAGGAGCGCAGCGCAACGAGCAGCAGCAGCAGACTCGCGACACGCTGCAGCACGTCGGCCGGCAGCTCCATTTCGGGTAACTCGCAGTCCGGATGGGAGGAGGGGAGCCGGACATGGTGGGAGAAGCAGGCCACCACACGCGGAGCCGGCAACAGTGAGGAGGCCGCGGTGACGAGGAGGACGGAGCGGCTGAGGGACATCGTGCTCCCACTGCCACGGGAAGCCATTGTATTGACTCTGAACGCGGCGCTGTATGTCTAGCTGACGCGTCCCTACGGGGAACAAGCATTCCATTGTACTTGTTACATATGGCAAATAAATCTAATCTGAATCTGAATCTTCCACCTCCATAGCACTGCCCGTCTCCACCCTGCTTCAGCTCATTTGCTGCTGAAACCCTCAGCCGTGCCTCTGTTAAATCTAGACTCAACTATTTCAAGGCTCACCGAGCCGGCCTCCAACTTTTCATCCTCCGTAAACTTGAGCTCATCCAAAACTCTGCTGCCCGTGTCCTAACTCGCACCGAGCCCCATTCAACCATCACCCTGTGCTTGCTGACATTGACTCCCAGACCGGCAATGTCTCAATTTAAAATTTCTCATCCATGTTTTCAAATCCCTCCATGGTATCGCCCCTCCCTATCTTTGTAACGTCCTCCAGCCCTACAACCCTCCCAAGATCTCTGTGCTCCTCCAATTCTGGCCACTTGCGCATCCCTGATTCATCACTTCACCTTGACAGCTGTGCCTTCAGATGCCGAGGCCCGAAGCTCTGAAATTCTCTCCCTAAATCTCTCCGCCTCTCTTTCCTCCTTTAAGACGCTCCTTAAAACCTCTCTCTTTCACCAAGCTTTTAGTGACCTGTCCGAACATCTCTATGTGGCTCGGTGTCAAATTTTGTTTGATTACGCCCGTGAAGCGACTTGCGACGTTTTAATACGTTAAAGGCGCTATATAAATATACATTGTAGTTGTTGCTCTTGAGATCTATGATCGGATACTAAAATTCGAACCAACAGATGGCAGTCCGACAAAGCTGGATAACGGAGGAGAGTGTCGGAAGAGGACAGTGTTGCTAACCATGTCAGAGGGTATCATTTGTGACTTTGATTAGGGCCATTTCAGTACTGTGGCAGTCGCAGTGGGAAAAATTGAATGTTGAGATTCAAAATCAGGAACTGCATGGGTTCATGACCAGGGCATGGGAGCCTGGGGGAAGGTTTGTCTTGACAGGCATGGGGAAGTGGGTGAAGCAGCAGAGCAGACTTAGTGACAAAGAAGTCTATGAGCTCCTCACACTTGTTACGAGGTGAGGATAGAGAGGGCAGGGAAACGGGTTTATGAGATGTTTGGTGGTGGTAAAACGCCAGGATTTATCTTTACTCTTCAAGATGATCCTGAAGTAGTGGGTAGTTTTAGCAGAGGAAAGAGAGGCCCAAAAATGTTTGAGGTGGTCCGGCCAGACCTGGCTGCTAGATGGCTAAACCAGTTGTGCACCAGATGTGCTCAAGTCTGCTCCTCTTGGACTTGAGGAATCAGAGATGGGGGTCATATGGGGGAACGACCAGGGTGAGAGAGCGTAAAGGTTTTGCTGGTGAGAGATCCCCCCCCCACAGAGGTGAATGCAGGAAGGTTGAAAAGGGGTGGGGGGGGGGGTGCGTGGTGAGGGATACAAGGAAGTGGTCGGAAATGGCCTCATCGGTAAATCGAGGCCACGGGGGGGGGGGGGGGGGGGGGGGGGGGGTGGACAGGCCGCGTAAGATGGCAACATTGAGGAGGCTGGGATGAATACAGGTAGGAGAGTTTATATGGAGGGAGAAGTTTAGAGAGGACAGGAAAACACTGAATTCAGAGGAGAGGACAAGGAGAGCAGAGACAGAGCTTGAAATCACTGAGGATAACGAGCCTCTCAGTAAGAAGGCGCAGGAAGGAAAGGAGGGAGGATATCCCGGAGAGAAATCCCATCCCAGCATTTGCTCTACATTACCAAACATTTAATTTGCCAGTAGCTTGCGATTTTTAAGTATGCATTAAATCATTCCAAATTTCAGTTGGTACCCAGTTTGCAACTGTGCCTTATAGAGCATGAAAATTCTTGGTTCAATCACTGGTTTGTGTTGTTAACTGATCTCTGCCAGGAAAGGCAAAATTGGACTCAGCACCCCTGAGCTAGGGAGAGAGAGAGAGAGAGAGAGAGAGAGAGAGAGAGAGAGAGAGAGAGAGAGAGAGAGAGAGAGAGAAGAAAAAAAATCAGCCAGGCTTCCCACTCCGGATCGCTATCGAGTTATTCCTTCCGGAACTGCATTTCTGTAGATACTAGCTGAGGGCAAGGTTAGGCTTGGGTGTGATGTCTGCCACAATCTCTTTTTTCCCTCTTTCAATGTCACAAACAACACACGGTGCTTCAATTAATCTAACAATAAAGGCATAGCTAGTATAGAGACACACACACACACACACACACACACATCTGCAACTGGGAAGAAAAAGGACATAAACCGCTGCAAGCTCAAAATGTATTGATAGCTGAAGAATCCTCAAGGCATTAGATGGCATTATTCAGCTCACGCAAGCTCGCAGATCAGTATTAATGCAGCAACCAGTATCCATCAAAGCCAATTACCCAAGGGAGTTACTACTGCTAGGACTGCGCTATATGTACACCTTCTGTAACCGTCAAAGACTGCACTCGAGAGATCTTTGGGCATCTGTCACAGCCAATTACTCAAATGTTTTCTTAATGCCAGGATCAAGCTGATCAGTGTACAGAAATCTTTTTATGAAGACATGGCAAAATGTATTGAGCAAATGTTGGCTCAAGTAATGGTTTATTATAACTATATATTCTTCCCCTGCCCCTACACTTTTCATTATATTTAAGTACATAGCTGAAGTAAATGCTTAGAATTCAGTGTCGTACCTTGGGTTTTATTGTGAAAATGCACTTAATATATTCCAAGTTCTCAAAGATGTTTTGCTGTTAGAGACATCCATGCCAACCCTGACTAAAATGGGAATCTCAGTTATTACCAGATATCCCAAATGTACAATAGAATCTTGATTATTAAATACACACCTGCCAATTAGCATTATGTATTTCTATAAAGTACAGATAAAAATAACCATTTAGAAATCTTTGAATTGTTTAAATTAACAAATGGGGTGCGACGAGTGTAAATGAAAAGAAATACACATTCTATGCAAGTGATCAGACTTTCAAAATGGTCTCTGTAGGTTTATTCTGTCAAGATTTTAAAAATAAGTTATGCTTTGATTCAAAATTAGCTGCAAAAGAATGATCACCAGCTTGGACACTGGAATTATATGCTAGGATCAGGTGGGTGTTTATCTGGAGGAAATATATTTAACTACTTATTTATGCAACTGTTATCGGACGTTTTCAAGGGCAAATCGCAAAACAGACTGGACCATGTAATGAGAAGTTATTTAAGTGATAAATGTAGGACTCTCATGCTGTACTAGACAGTGAACAGCCCTTGTAAAGTGAACGAACACTAGCATTTTAATGGCAACAAGGTTTTTTTGGCATGTACATAAGACTCCTACATTTATCATACCACGATTAAAAAAAAGTATTTATAATACAGAAATAAAAATCAATAAGGCTATTTGTGTACCATGATTTCTAGAACCAAAATAAGTCATTCATATTTAAATGAAGCCTAAATGTGTTAATAGGACAGCCACTTAATCAGTAACATACTAAATATGATGATTTCCCTTTGCAATGACTACCTTATGAGATATGCTTATTATAAAATTGCTGTTATAAAACAATTGCCACATCTATGTATTTCATATAGAACAATAATGTATATTACTAGCTGGAGGTATTCACCTCTATGCAATAAATAATGTATTAACTTTGTTGTAAGTATATCACAATCATAAATCCTTCCACAAGCCTGTTCACCAACTATATCAATTGTCCTGACCAATATTCACTGTGACACCTGTACCAGCAAACACAAAATAACATACAGGAGAGAAGTATGTGCAGGAATAGTATGTGTGTGTTTATATGACAATCAAAAACCATTCCAGTCTTAATCTCACTCTCTGAACCTTTCAGTGAGACCAGTGCACTGTAATGACTCTATTTATAGTTGAACAATTGGAAGGCATAAATTGTTTCAGAAAACTTACAACAAAGATTATAGAAAGATTTTTAGATTCAACTTTCAAACAGCTAGAATGACTTGTGTGTACACGATGGAAATTGCCACAGAGAATGATTAGAATTATATTCTTCCATGAACACAAATTTTTTTTTAAAAATCAATCTTTCAAAAGAGTGGAATGTTAAAACAAAACTTGATTCCTTAAAATACTATTTTATCCATTCACCTAACGGTTATAATCACGGTTTAAAATTTCTCCCACACCAAAGAGCAGAATATTATTCCTTAAATACCCTGGGACAACAAAAAAAACACGAAAAATATTCACTTCCGGCTGGGCAAAATAAACATTATCCTTTTAATAAGGACCAGCAACAATGAAGGGCTGAAAGGTGAAAAATTTGCACATAAAATTTTAATGCTTAAACAAACAACCAGCTATATTCCTCACAGCTATTATAATTTATCATATATGCAACTGTAGCGGTTCGTGTAGATTGCCACTAAATAAGAGAGTTTGACTTCGACGAACTATTAACAAGTTGTTTATTTACAGGAACAGACTAATTACATCAGGTAAGATGGCAGGTAAGATGGCTGACTGTAGGAGCACCGTGGTATAGGTCTTGTCCCAGCGGGGACTCCACGAGGACTAACTAGAAGTTTCCCAGCTCAACTGCCAGCAGGTTCCGAGCTCAACTGCCAGCAGGTTCCAAGCTCAACTGTTGGAAGGTTCCGAGCTCTGATGTCATGAATCAGAGTACAGGAGAGAAGCCTGAGTATAGTAACAGACACATACAGTAAGGTAAGTTAAAGGGAATTATGTATCTCAGTGTAAGGGACAACCGGTGGTACCGCCACACAACCATATTGTGTATTCATTGAGATAATATCCTTTCTTTATATTCAAATACTATTGGGGGGTATGTGTAAGGGCAGAAAGTGTGGAAAGGGAAAAAATCTTTAAAATAAATCTTCGATGTGGTCACCTGTACCCACGATAAATTGATTTCTATCACTGTAACAGATGTTTCTCTTATTTTAGCAGCAAGAAAAATATTGATACTATTTTACTAATAAACACTCAATATTGATTTCTGTTTAAAGAAGTGTTATGAAATGCAATCCTCCTCAACTAAAAATGCAAGCATTACTTAAGCTGCAGATCGATATAAATGATTCATGGTTTTGATATCACTCTGATGCAATCTTCTCCCCGAGGAATTTCCATGTAATTTCTTCATCATGGGACTCGAGCTGCTGTATTATTACAAAAAACTGCTTCTCAAGAACACAATCAGTGTACTGTATGTAGTTTAATATCAAACTGCATTAGTAATGCGATTAAATCACAGTAGTGCCTTTATTTCCATTTTAAAAATATCAAATCACATAATATTCTTCAGAGAAGCTCTCAGAATGGGCTCCAGTGCAACATCCATTGTTGAACAAGGTTTGTTGATTTCATCATTCACCTTGCGCCCAAGCCAAATTGAGAAACGACAATTATTCATGGGAAACAAGCTTAATAGGCGATCTCTTCAAAATACATGCACCATTAAGAACACAGCAAGGCAGCACTGTGACCATAAAGCAACGGGGTGAACAATGCTGTTCATGTCTATTCAACCAGAAATTTGAGCATGAGCTGTCTGCACTGGACAAAAGACTTCTGATATGTGTCAACAGAAAGTAGATCATTCACATAACCAGATGCGGAAAGGTCAAATTTATAACTTTGAAAATGTATTTCCTACACACAAAAAAGCTCAAATCAAATGAACACAGGTCAAAAACACAAATTTGTAGGCGTGCCCAGATAAACCACAAACCACCGAAATAAGCTGAAAAATTCACCTTGCTGTTAAAGCCAAGATACAGTATATTGTTGGGACAGAGCGAAAAAGGCTTTACTCAGTATCTCACCAATAGTATGCCTGTCTAGTTGGCGCTCAAAGCTGCCACTAGGTGTCTAAATTATGTTTTTTAAATGTTTTATGCGGCAACGTTTATTCACCTCGACAAACAGAAAAATGAATAATACTAGTCAATTTCACGTGGCATTGCACACAGAGTCAAGACCAAGTGTCATCTTCAAGGTGCAGTGGAACTGGAGTCTGGGGTAATTGGACCAGGGAACTTCAATGTAATTCAGTCCCCATTTATGTCCTTACTTTTATATAATTATTTGTAGTTAAATAGCAACATTTATGGCAATTTAGGAAGCATGAGAAACAGAGTTGGTTGGAGAATAAGAATTTCTATGCAGAACAAGAGGCAAAACGGAAGTGCTGCAGCACCACCACTGGCAGGAGGATATAATTCAGCATGATATTTACATAGGCAGTTTCCATTACAAATGTGGACAAAGGAATTTATAATTGAAAAACGAACAGGAAGTGTATACAGTCTTTCGAATTTTAATATATTATTAGACAATCTCCCATGACGTTGCACAGGGAGTCAAGACCAAGTGAGATTAGAGGGCAGAGGACATACCAGAGTGCAAAGATTTGGATCAGGAAGCAAAGATAATTCAGTCCCCATTTTAAAATCATACATTTTGTCCTTATTTTTGCAGTTCTATTATAAATTCAAATGTCCTCATTTCCAATGGAAACTACCTATGTAAAAATGTCACGCTGTAATTACACGCTCCCACCACTGGTGGTGCTGCAACACATCCATGATAAGTTTACATAGCCAGTTTCTATTATAAATGTGGACATAGGGATTTCTGATGGAAAACCTTGACATGAAGTGTGTGCAGACACAAGTTTTTTAATATAATGCAGATAAATTGGCAAACAAATACGCCCCTATCATCTTAATAGAGCACTTTCACTTCTTGAGGCTCACATGGTGGAATGAACATCCAGGATTTTGACCCTTTTCATTTTCCACATTACCTTGGGGATCACGGAGACCTTTGTTACTTAGTTGATTGGTTTCTCTCTCTCCCTCTCCCTCCAATTCTTGCTCAAGTTCTAGATAAAAATAATGTTTCTATAATAGTACTCATTTATGAAAGGTCCTTATTTCAAGTGGACAAAGTTCTATGACCAACATCAAATGTAATCTGGTTAATTTATGTCCATGGAGATATTGCTCCATTGTGTTATACAGATTAAACATGAGATATAGTTCTTTAAACTTCAACATTTATGACAAGATTTGGATTTTTAAAACAGTCTTTTAAAAAAAAGTTGGGAGAGGCAGGGGGAATTAGGGAGAGAATTTCAGAGTGTGGGTCCTAGGTGGCTGAAAGCAGGGCCTCCAATGGTGGGGTGAAAGGGGGGGGGGGGCGGTTGTACAAAAAGCCAGAGATGGAAGAACAGAGAGTTGGGGGGGGGAAGAGAGGATTTGTAAGGCTAGAGGGGTTTACAGAGATAGGGATGGGCAAAGCAATGAAGGGATCTAAACACAAGAATGAGAATTTTAAATTGCAAACATTAGGGGATGGGGAGCCGATGTAGGTTAGCAACAAAATTAGTGGAAAATTAATGTAAAAATTAACATTTCATTGTGCAGTACACACGTCTGCTGCATATATGACAAATAAAATTGAATTGAATTAAACCCCGACCCAAGACCGCACAAAGTGGAGGAGAAGCATCCGGGAAGGAGCCGGACACCTCGAGTCTCTTCGCCAGGAGCAAGCGGAAGCCAAGCACAGGCAGCGCAAGGAGCGCACGTCAACCCAAGCACCCCACCCACCCGCCCCTTCAACCACCGTCTGCCCCACCTGTGACAGAGACTGTAGGTCCCGCATTGGACTCATCAGTCACCTGAGAACTCATTTTTAATGTGGAAGCAAGTCATCCTCGGTTCCCAGGGACTGCCTGCTGCCGAAGAAGGATCTTGGTGTGGGATATGACACGGGCAGTCGAATTTTCGCTGAGCTGTGTTTACAGAGTATGGAGGATGGGAGACCAGCCAGGAGAGCAGTGGAATAGCCCAGTCCGGAGGTGACAAAGAAATAGATGAAAGTTTCAGTGGCACATGGGCTGAGGCAGGGGTGGAGGCCGGCGACATTACAGAGATAGAAGGGGGCTATCTTTGCTATGGAGAGGATATGGGGTTGGAAGGTCAGCTAGAGGTCAAATAGGATGCCAACTTGCGAATGTCCGGTTCAAACTGAACGTGTCTGGGAAGGAGGAATCACAGCAAGGGGACGGAATCGGTGGCAAGGGTATGGAATTTATGGCAGGGCCGAAGACGGTGGCTTTGGGCTTCCCAGTGTTTAACAGGAGGAAACTGCAGCTCAGCCAAGAGTGGATGTCAGCTAAGCAGTCTGATAACACCGAGGAAATGGAGCGGGCAAGAGAGGTGGTGGAGAGGTAGAAGTAGCATAAACATGAAAACGGCCCCATGTCTTCGGATGATGGAGCCAAAAGGCAGCATGTAGATGAGGAAGAGGAGGGGCCATAGATAAGAGCCTTGGGGGATTACAGAGGAATGGTGCGGGGACGGAAAGAGAAGCCATTGCTGGAATTGCTCCAGCTACTATTGGATAGCTGAGTGGAACCAAGCGACGGCAGTTTTACCATTGTACTGATAAATATAATAAAAAACATTTTAGAATCTTTTAAACAAAAATTGCCATCCCACTGGAAGGACAGAAAACTCAGTGGTTTCTAAAGAAAGTGGATAGAGCCTTTGAATAAAGTCTCCATGTTGAAAAAGAACAGACTAGGCTTATCTAATAATATATGGTAACACCACGCATTTCACTCTAGGATGGTCCGCAATAAAATTATAGAAAGCTTCGGATGGACCATGCTTGCAGATTTTTGGGGAACCGGAGATCTGATAATTGCTTACATAATGGACACTGTGCTTCAAAGTAATTCAGTTTCAGACAACATCTGGGTACTCTGCATTATTGCTTTAAGAATTAAATCCAGTTTATCCAATGTCTTAAACTAAAACACTCCAATGACTCAATTAGTTAATACACTGCCCAATACAGAACTGAGCGATACAGACCACAAGGTCCTAGATTCGATTCCCTCCTCTATCCCAAATTAACTTCAGTTGGGGAGGTAATAGGACCGCTAAAATTGGCACCAGCATCCTGGAGCTAGGGGGATGACAAGTAATGTAGTGGAAATTGTAGAAGTACACTGTACATCATGTATGGGTTTTATTTTCTAAGAGGGTGTGAAGTCTCGGGCTACTCCCTCTGAAAAATTTGATTTTTGTCACTTTGTTTGGTCCATTTTCCAGCACTTTGGAGAAGATTTTATTTAAATTACATAATCCATCTATTTCAAACTCCATTAAAATATAGGGCAAAGAAATGCCATACAAGTATGTTGTGTTCAGCTGCTAATATTTTCAAAAGTAATTTCTAGACTTTGGTCTTCAAATTAATAACCAATAATCTAACAATATATTGTATAAAAATAATAACTGTTCATCACAGTAATTGCCACAGAGCCATTGAATCTTCAGACAATGGCTGCCTATATCACCTTGACCTTGTGCGAGTTGCTGTCAGACAGGACCCAATATGAAATAGAAGGGAAGAGGTTGCCCATTTGGGTTCACAAATTGAGACTTGCTGTGCTTGAGATGAGGAGTGCTGTTCTGTTGTCATTTCTTTTCATCCTTCATTGTATCTGAATTATTCTGCATTTTCACGGACATAACGTTGTTCAAAATTGTGGTTTGTACACATTAAAATGAACAATGCAACGTAGTTTAGTTTGAAAAATATCTTTAAAAGAACCAGCTTGCTTTCCAAGGAGAGCCGATCTAAATTATTAATCAGATGACAGTTTCGAGCAATAGGGGATGATAAATCAATTACTGGATCACAAACTATTCATAATTATCCATTGAATAGTGGAATTTAAATTTATTTTCAGCCCAGATCAATACTTCTGTTTTTTTTTTTTAAAAAGGGGGGGGGGGGGGGGGGGGGGGGAGGGTAATGTTATGAAAATATGGAATATAATAACAATGTCCCTGAGGATACATGAGGTTTGTGTAAGTACCTGGACAATATGTTGATGAATGCTAAGCATTAAATAGCATATTTAAGCCCTATTGATACATTAGCCTCTAAAAATGAAAAATGAGTATGCTCTACTATACACTGCACTACAGTCCTGGGATGCTCACTTAGGCAAGATGCCAATGCCAGCAAGAGAAAAATCAATGTAGAGGGTAAACTTGGTGAGGGAAAAAAAAGTGAAGCGGAAGCCATATTCTACTGTATAGGAAGGGAGGTATTTCCATAAGCCTTGTAGGCAAGGCTGTTGTCCACCTTTATTTGGTGCAGGTGATCAGGTCTGAAACTGCAAAACCCAATAGCCAACTTGTTTCTTGTGCTGTCCCATTTCAGGTATTTTTTCCATTTAATCCATAAAATTTCTATCAAATCATTTAATAATTGGTTTCACCAATTAATATTGAGCGCTGAAGTAATAAAGATCCTGAATTATGCCTTCACAACCCATAATTTGTAGACATTAAAGCTTTAAGCCTAATGGCAAGACTTAAATCTTTTGTTACCACGGTATATCAAGGTTTCATTAAGGATATTTATATTCTGTGGTAATACAGCATTTGCACACAAGCAGAAAGCGAGCGAGAGTGTGTTTTCGGAGCATGCGGTGTTATAGTAAATGTCAGCAAGCAAGAAAACTATTCAAGAGAAAACAGCTCATTTGAAAGTAAATTTGACTGAAATTTTGTGACGACACATTTTTGTCTAAAGTTTGTTAGTTGGAAAGGAAAACAACTCTGTGTCCAAGAAGAAACCCGGAGTACAATAGCAAAATACTGCAGATGCTGGAAATCTGAAATAACAACAGAAAATGCTGGAAATACTCAGCAGGCCAGGCAACATCCGTGGAGAGAAAAAGAGTTAACGTTTCAGGTCTGGGACCCTTCATCAGAAACGTTAACTCTGTTTCTCTCTCCACGGATGCTGCCTGGCCTGCTGAGTATTTCCAGCATTTTCTGTTGTTATTTAAGAAACCCTGAGTAATGATTTAGTGAGAATGTATCAAATTACAAGTTACAGAGAGTAAAATAAATTGCACGGGAGAATGAGAAGTGGAGGGGAGAAAAACTGAGACAGGAGTTTATTTGGGCACAGGATGTCAGATTATGTATTCCAAAAATTCACTGCCCCACCATTTTCTAAATTTACCACTACAGGTATTTAGTTTCCCTATATACCATACAACCGAAGGTTTTAAATATTTCTACACTGTAGGATATACTTTCAATGTACACTGTTTAATTTACTTGATTATTTATACAGAAATTGAAATACATCTCTGTAGTTTAATTTCTATTATCTTATCAACTGTGCATGTCAAGTTGACATTTGCAACATATTCCCCAAGAGATTATCATTTGAAAAAATATTTTTCCTGATTCACGCTGCAACTAAGTATGCATTCTTATCCATTTACCTTCTGTTTCTCCTTGCAGAGCCTTTCCTTATTTCCCAGAAAAATAAAACTTCTTTATCTACAGTTTTTAGAGAAGAAATTCTCTGGAAATTATTACGAGAACAGATGAAGCAAATTCAAAAAATATTTAAGGACAATAACATACAGGACTGATGTCCAGGGGAGGAAGAGGAGCAGCAAGAATAAACGATATGCCAATTTCAAAGAGGAGTTGTATTACATGTAAAATATTTGGAAGAAAAGCAAATTAGAACTTCGCTTGAGGGGAGAAATTTCCAATTTTCTCAGTGAAAAAGCAGCTTTCTGGAGCCATCAATGTAAAGCGTTTTGGGACATCCTGAGGACATGATAAAACACAAGTTCTTTCCGACTTACTAGAGACCAGCAATGTTGGATTTCTCAACCAAAAGACACATACAAAGCTTGGCTGAGTGTCATGATCCTCCCCAGTTTTGGATGCTAACACCCACTAAATGCAATGATAGAAAGATCTTAATACATGTCCACAACCCCTTATCCGCAATTCCGAAATTCGAAAAGCTCTGAAAACCGAAAGTTTTTTCGTGGAGCGTCACTCGTGTGCACGACATGACCCGAGTGGCGCCACACATGACCCGACGTGGCCAATGCTTGACCCACGCAGGTGTGAGGCGTCAGTTGTGTCTCAGCGCTACTACCAGTCACACGTGCGTCTGCTGCTCTGATATTTTTTGTTATTTTGTGATTGAGTTTAATTTCACTGTAAAAATGTCAAAAAGAGCTACCGTTCTGAAATCCGAAAAATTCCGAATTCCGAAACACATCTGGTCCCAAGGGTTTTGGATAAGGGGTTGTGGACCTGTACAGACATCATTTAAGCTAGTATTTTCTGGCCAAGACACATGGGATGCTAGGTGTTCAATAACATGTCTCTTCAGTGGCAAAAATGGGAATGTCTCTTCCAGGTAGGAAGAAATTCTGTTATTACATACATGTGTTTGAGGGAAGAGGGCTTCATCACTTTGAAAGCATACCCTTTCCCGCTTACACTAGAGTACTGTGATCCATAAATTTCTGAGTGTATCCCACAGCAAAGGACATCCTCAGCAATAGAGAGACTAGGGAGACTGGAGCTCCAGCCACACAAGAGATTGACAGCTATGATGAAATTTCTTTATTCTATTCACATAGTTGGGAAGGAAGGATTCTGTTAACACTGCTGCAGGAGACAAATGTTCCTTCCTACTGGTTGAATTATAAGAGACTCTGCCGTCAGAAGTTCAAATACACCTTGCCAGAGTGTAGAATAAAGCCATTTCCCATGACAATTTATGGTTTATTGCACATAGGTTCTAATGGAGCTTACATGACCTTCTGCAGTACTAGTTTAAGGTTCCAAATGCGAATCAGAGTTTTAATAAGTGTTTATTTCCCAAAGGCTCTTTCTTGAATTTGATATGCCTCCTGGAAGTGAACACTGATCACAGCAGCTGAGCTGGGCTTCAAGCACTGATCCAGAAAGTGCTCCAGACAACACAAAATGTGGTTCCATCGTCAGGTACTGGATCCAAGTCTTGTTCTTTGTTTCACAGGATGATTGTTTTTCCATTTAGTTGCACCATTTTTTATTTTTTTTATTTTTTTTTGAGTTGGCAGCTTCCAAGAAACCACAAAAGAAAACTAGACCCCAGAGAGGCCAATTCCAGGGATGTCAGTCTGTACCAATTAAATTACAGCGTACTCCACGAGTCATAAATGTTTATTTCTAGATGTGGCATTTGCAGAGCTCCTTGATGGCTCTGTGGGTAAATGCACAGTGCAGCATAATGTGCTCCAAAGCCACACAGCCAAGGAACACCCCAGGTTCAATCTGTGGTTTGGGAGCTGATCGTGTCGTCAAGACAAAATGTGCGTAGATGCTACAAATCAGCTGCAGCATTTCAGACTGGAGAAGGGGCGCAAACAAGGGTTTCCACTCCCATTGGTTATCAAATAATCTTGTAGGAAATGTAAGTGATGGAATGTCATGTAAAGACACAGTCAGGCTCAACTGTGACAGTTCCCAAAATTAAATCGTCCACTGACACTCACTGTACAGGTCACTTAAACTAAGTACCATCAGCTTCAATGAAACTAAACTCCACTATGAATGGCTCATCACCTCCAGGGTATGAGTGGGTAAGGGAAGAAAACATGAGGAAAATAAAATGAATAGGGTATAAATATACACAATCATTCTCCATAGAACACCTCCACTTTTATGTATTGATATTCAAAGCAACCCTCCATTCTTATGTACAGCCTTGAACTTTTGATTGCCTCTGACCCAAGTCTTATAGCAAATTCCTTTCCAAATCTCAGTTGGGTTCAGCTCTCATCATTGGACCACTGTATACACAAACCAGCAAATTCTAAAAAATCTTGGTAGCACAGCGACGCAATGGCTTGATTGTCCAATGTTCTGTATTTACCATGGACAGAACATGGATTCATGCTCACAAATCTCCACCAAGCAAAATCCCAATCTCAGCTAAGTCACAAAAGGACACTTTCAAGTGGAGGTCAGAAGATTCCACACAAGGAAGCCATTTATTTCTCAATGATGAATGAGTCACCAGGGATGGCCCTTGCATACCTCCTCAAATCAAGACCGTCACTGCAAAGGCCTGGGAACAGATTGCCTAACCACCTTCTCAGCAGGGAATGGTGCTTGGTGTGAGGTCAAGAACAAGAGAGGGAGAAAAATCATTACTGAAAAGCATGGGGTGGGGGCAGGGAATGGGAATACAGCATTAATAGGCTGCAAAAACTACAGGATGTACAGGAAACTTTGGTTTATCCGGAGGTTGTATGTCCGGAAACCTCAATCTAACGGCAGAAATCAGCAGCCGTTTTGGTTAGGTTTTTTTTCTTCTCCTAGCATTTTTTTTTTGTTTTTAACAGTCAGGCTCCGGAAAGCGTCTCTGTAGCTTAGCAACAGCTTCAGAGACGCTTCCAAGGTACGGGCCGAGTGTTTACAAGCTGTTGCTAAGCAACAGTGTTTGTTGTCAGATACGGAGATGAAAACCTCCGTATCCTTCAACATTAGCGCTGGTCTATCCGGAAGTTTTGATAGATCGGCAGCAGCTCGGTCCCGTCCGTGCCGGATATCGCGAAGTTTCCTGTACTGCAGTTAGAAATGTACTATTGCTTATCAACATATAGAGGGACACATGACAATGTGGAAAGGGACACATCAACATAAGAGAGGGAATAACTTGGAATTTCAGCCACAACCTTCTCCAGAATGTGGCTGCCATGCTCTCATTACGTTGTTGATTACAAAGAATTAATTTACAAAAGTATCCTGTTGCTATGTACATTCTTCAAATCTTAGATTCTGTTTCACAAGTTCAGCAACCGGTGCTAAACACAGTATAGAAAAGCAAAACCCAACTGAGATTTGAAGACTTTGCCTATCAGATTTAAGTACCATGGAATGAATTTCTGCTCAGAGGCAATCAAAAGTTCAAGGCTGTGTATACAAATGCAGAGGATGTGTGAATACAAGTGCACAGAAGTGCAGCAAAATATTCAAATAAACTGTAGCTCATTTTCACTCAACCAGCTTCCAGCAAGGATGGCAATACTGACTGCTCTTTACTGGTTTCACAGAATCACAGAAACCCCACAGTGCAGATAGAGGCCATTTTGGCCCATCGAGCCTGCACCGACACATATCCCACCCGATCCCCGTAACCCCTACACCAACACATATCCCACCCTATTCCCGTAACCCCACGTATTTAATCCCCCTAACACTAAGGGTCAATTTTATCATAGCCAATCAACCTAACCCGCACATCTTTGGACTGTGGGAGGAAACCGGAGCACCCGGAGGAAACCCACGCAAACACGGGGAGAATGTGCAAACTCCACACAGATAGTCACCCGAGGCCGGATTCGAACCCGGGTCCCTGGCGCTGTGAGGCAACAGTGCTAACCACTATGCCACCGTGGTCAAAATGTACATATTAATTGTATCATCCTTCTACCATTATTGCACACAAAAAATGTACTTATTGTACAGAAAAAGTAGCACGAAAATAAAACTATTATTCAGTCCATTTATATACAATGCAGAGGTATGCAAATTAGAGTTGTGCACAAACAATTCCATCTCAAACATGGAACTTGTCAGAAACCTATAAACATTAACTCAATCCCTTCACGTTCTCAAATAGTTAGAAGGAATTTACCCATTCTAAGAATCATCGATAAACATTTACCCATTCTAAGAAACATGGATAAGCACAGTACAGGGTGGGGTGAGGAGTCAACAAGGGTTTGCACTCCTTATTCAGTTGAGCATTGCTAGTATCGGGCTAGGCTCGGATCCCTCCGCAGTCAAATAGCCTGCCGAAACTCGCTGCCTTGCTCACACATGAATGGTCATTTGGGCAAGTCCTGCCAATACTAATGGAACCATATTGCAGCATGAGCCAGCACCTTTGGAAAGAAGGGGGAAACACAAATTTAAAAAAGGTGCAAACATTTTTAAAATCACATGATCCCAATCTCAAAATATGATGTGACTTACACCATACCTTTCACCTGCAGTTTTAACTGTGATATTCTAACATACAAACAGTGCTGTTCAGCAAAGCAGAAGTGCTCAAGACACACTCCCCCTCACAACAACAACAACAACTTGTATTTACATAGTGTCTTTAACATAGTAAAACGTCCCAAGGCGCTGCACAGGAGTATTTTAAGACAAAAAATTTGACACCAATCCTCATAAGGATAAATTAGGGCAGGTGACCAAAAGCTTGGTCAAAGAGGTAGGTTTTAAGGAGCGTCTTAAAGGAGGAAAGAGAAGTAGCAAGGCGGACAGGTTTAGGGAGTTAATTCCAGAGCTTAGGGCCAAGGCAACAGAAGGCACGGCCACCAAAGTTTGAACGATTATAATCAGGGATCCTCAAGAGGGCAGAATTAGAGGAGCGCAGATGTCTCGGGGGGGGGGGGGGGGGGTTGTGGGGCTGGAGAAGATTACAGAGATAGGAAGGGGCGAGGGGCCATGGAGGGATTTGAAAACAAGGATGAGAATTTTGAAATCAAGGCGCTGCTTAACCAGGAGCCAATGTAGGTCAGCGAGCACAGGGGGTAATGGGCGAACAGGACTTGGTGCGAGTTAGGACACGGGCAGCCGAGTTTTGGATGTCCTGAAGTTTACATTTACACAAGTCAGCAAAAGTCAGAAAATCATGCTCTCGCACCGAGCGCCCACCCAAATGTCAATATGCTTGTATATTACATACAGGAAGAAATTATACAAAACAATAAAGAGGTCTTCATGCACCCATTCTGTCCAAAGTCCGTGGAATATTAGCAATCTGATTCTGCCTGCAAGATCTTCCAAGATTATAAAAACAGACCTGTAGCTGCTTCTACAGGCATATTTTCTCTTAATTGTTCAAGTCATTGAGTCAACTCTCATTTCTCGATGTTTACTCTCCATCAGTTATCATTCTACTGTCATGTTATTCAATAAGTACGCTTGCAAAGAAACTGAAACATCAATGGTCCATCAAGTGTTTTGGAAGGACTTTGAAAATCTCTCCTCCATTTCATCTGCAATGTTTATTTGAAATGACAAACTCAGTCATCAATATAGTCCCATAGAGAGTTCATTTTCTCCACTTTTACACAGCATAGAAAAATATTCTTCATAAAAGATCCACCATCTCTATGAAAAACTATTTGACATTGTGCTCTTTTTCCCCCCCGCAAACATACAAAAGGTTTACCAAGCACTTTTAAATGAACACAATGCCCCTTTAAAAGCATTTTTATAGGGAGGATTCTGATTTCTTCTGCATTTCACTATTCAACTCCATACAAACCTTCCCCAATAGCTGAGTGGAAAAATACATTGAATTGTGCAGCATTGAGCCATAAAGACTAAGCAAAGATCAAACTTCAATCCCAGGTGTGTACTGAATTAGCCAATTTCAGGCAAGTTAGCAGTGGGGGGTGCCTTAGTACTCCCACAAAACAAAAGAACATAAGAAATAGGAGCAGGAGTCGGCCATTTGGCCCCTCGAGCCTGTTCCGCCATTCAATAAGATCATGGCTGATCTTCTACTTCATCTCCACTTTCCTGCACTATCCCCATATCACTTGAATCCAGTAATATTCAAAAATCTATCGATCTCGGTCTTGAATATACTCAACGACTGAACCGCCACAGCCCTCTGGGGTAGAGAATTCCAAAGAAGCCATAACTCTTTACTCCTGATCACAATCCAGTGGTCTCTGCTGGAACTCTGCCTGTGAATGATAGGGTGAGGACAGAATTGGGCTTGGCTAGTCAAACAACCAAGGCTCACATACCACGAGCAACTTCTTGAGTGAGTTACCAGAGGGGACCTGATAAAGATATCCCACAAAGCCAACTTAAGTAGAGCCAAAGTAAAGGGAGAAGAACTGGAGGAAAGGCAGTTATGCAGTGTAATATGAGAGGTCTACCAGAGGATCGCACTTTATTCTTGTAGCTTATGTCATCATCTAAACCCCTTGATTGCATTACTGCTTTGTCTCCACTGCCAGCCATTCAGCTTCCTCTATGTAATTTTTAAATTTTACATTAGAAGGTCCAGTGCAATAAATCTTCGAATTCACCTTCACTCATATACTCAACTATTCCCAAATGCTAGTCACCACCTACATGCATGTACACGTCACACATAATGCAGTTATCAGTGTCAACTTGGCTCAGTGAAAGCACTCTCACTTCTGATTCAAGCACTATTGCAGGACTTCAGCACATTTCCAGGCAAACATTTCAATGTAGTACTGAGGGGAGTGCTGCATTGTCACAAATGCTACCTTTCAAATTAAATGCGAAACCAAAGCCTCATCTACCGATTCTGGTGGATATAAACAATCCAATGGCACTATCTGAAGCACAGTGGAGTTCTCCCACTGTCTGTGCCAACATTATTCCCTCAACCAACATCTCCAAAACAGAATAACTGATCATTTATCTTATTACAGTACTGCTTGTGGAACCTGCTTTGTACAAATTGGCTACCACAGGTTTGTCTAAGTAACAATAGTGACTACACTGCCAAAGTCATTCATTAGCTGTGAAGCACACTGGGACACCCGGAGACCATGAAAGGTGCTATACAAATAAAAGTCCTTTTTTTTTTAGTAGGATTTAAGTAAAGATTGTGAAATTTCCACACAGCCACAATGTAGACGGGATTTTCTCATTTGGATTTCTGTAAAGTGCAATGATAGGCATGCGAACTTTCCATGCCATGCTCATTTGAAATTTGAAAATGCCCAGCAATACAACTAGATTAGAGATCTTGTGCTGCAGTACTTGGGTTATGTCTGGAAATAATATCCTGAGCTAAGATGAAGTACTGACAATTACAGGCCCATCACTGATGGTGCTAGTCGTACTAACTTGGAGTATCTCACAAGAAGCATATTGGGACATTAAATATATTAGTATTTTTGTACATTATGACAGCACCAATATATGGATAGTAACTGATTCCTACACTATGTAGAACATAAAAATTGGTTAATATATTTAAAAGATTTTAGCAAATGATTAGAGGGTTGAATAACATCAAACTAAGACAGCAAAGAGAAAGCAGTTTATTGTATCATTTGAACCCTCTACAGTGTGTTACAGCCTTGAACCACTTAGCATTCAGACTACTTATATAATCTTACATTTCCCATCCAAACACCCACTTCTGAGCTTTCCTTTTGGGAGTTCTAATCTTCAGATATCATTGCCAACTACAATTACACCAGTGGAGTTCAATTTCTGACAGAAGGAGTAGTGGGTTATAAAATAAAGTGTGTCCTACTTTTGTAATAAAGTGGAATGTAAAAATTTCTTCAGTGCAGCAACTAGAAGGAAGACGACTTGTATTTATATAGCGCCTTTCACGACCACTGGACGTCTCAAAGCACTTTACAGCCAATGAAGTACTTTTGAAGTGGAGTCACTGTTGTAATGTGGGAAACGCGGCAGCTAATTCCCACAAACAGCAATGTGCTATTGACCAGATAATCTGTTGTTTTTTATGTTGGTTGAGGGATAAATATTGGCCAGGACACCGGGGAGAACTCCCTGCTCTTCTTCAAAATAGCGCCATGGGATCTTTTACGTCCACCTGAGAGAGCAGACGAGGCCTCGGTTTAACATCTCATCCGAAAGCCTAGCTTTGTGCTCAAGTCCCTGGAGTGGGACTTGAACCCACAACCTTCTGATTCAGAGGCGAGGGTGCTACCAACTGAGCCACAGCTGACACCAAGGAGTGCAAAGGCAGCAGGTAGAACTCACCCTGCATCCATGCCACTGAGCATTACAGCACTAATGATCAGCTCAACTGCACTCCTCCCTCTTATAAAAGTATTTTTCTCTTCTTCCCTCCCCTATGACGCACACAATTACCAGAGAAAAAGGGACCTACTTCCTGGCCTCTTACCAACGCTCAGTAACCAGTTCACGTCAAGCTGCGTTAAGGAGCAATTGCACAAGTCAGCGTAGGCAAGACAACTTCCTTTTGATTACAGCAGAGAGTATCAATAAAAATGAGCATCATACAAACTTTACAAAATGTCAAAAATAAAAAATCAATATTCAAACTGATTTTTCACAACATTCTACAAATGATTTCAACTACTCAGTTGAAGAAAAATCTACAAGTGAACTGCTTATATGTGGATTGTTTCAACTATTCAGCTTTGATAGCAGCCACATCACATGAATGCACAGAACGCATTAAAGTCACTAGTGGTGCCAGCTCCTACACAAGTTCCACACAGACAGCAAAACCAACAAGAATACATTTGCCAAATTTGCTACGGCCAACAGCTGAGATGATGCCTTTTTTTTTTAAACTGAGGATTCCTGATTGCCGTTAGTCTTCAGAGCTTGGTGAAGTGTTTGGGAAAGTGGTTGAGTCAGGTTCAATGCGTGCAGCTTTATTTTGATGTCAGTCGAATTCCTCAACTTCCAGATATCATGAGCAGAGTGGTGCTCATGTCATGATGCCTTTGTGTACGTGCACTGACAAAGAGTCAAAGTCAGTCGCACATGTGCAAATTACCGGGATTAAGATTGCAGAAGGTCTAAGAGAGACCGACTGCACTTTTTATGCATTAATGTGGACAAGCAATTAGGTTAGTAGATTCCGGAAACAGATATTTGGAAAATATATCATACAAAGAAAAACTTAGAATCTACAATCTTTTAGAATATCAAATATAATATATTCACTACTGTAGTTCACTGTAAAACTTTTGATAAGCAGGTGAAGAACACAGAAAGGGTGCACTCTTTGAAACACCAGGTAAGATAGGTGGACAATATGAAAATCATTCCCATACGCCAGGAGACCAGGATATCAAGAGTGACAGTGGAAATAAACCGCATGTATATTTTAACCAAATTACACACCAGTCTTTTCACTTAGGCACGATACTAGAAGATGGCTGACAACTGTGGAGCCATACACATGAGCCAGAGCTTGCAGGAGGAGGAGGGGGGTGAAATGGAGGGGTGGAACGGAGAGGTGAAATGGAGGGAAAATAAACAAATGCTAACATTTGAATAGTTTATCAGTGCAATGATCATATTGGTAGATCAGACCTAAATGCCTTAATCAACTTTATTAACTGCGGTATAAAAACATAGCTCAGAACCCCAAACTGTAATCACAATTATTTGCAGCCATTTTAAAGCGCTACAGATTCTGTAGGTTCTTGAGCACAAACTTATAGCAAAGATATCTCAAATATATGCTGCACCCTTAATATCACTGAAGCAGTTTCCACTGTTCAGCAATGTTTAAGTTGTAGTATAAATCCAAATCAGGGCCTAATGGACAGAGTAGTTTCACACTACAGGAAACTTTTTTTTATCCGGCACCGACGAGACCGATGTGGTGCCGGTTCATCAAAAATTCCGGATAACCGAAAGCTATAGTAAAAGATAGAGAGCTGAGAGCTCCGTATAAAGCAACAAACCCTGTTGCTTAGCAACAGGTGCAGAACAATGGCCACAAGTTCCAAGCATCTCTGTAGCTTAGCAACAGCTGCAGCCACACCCTTGCACAGCAACAGATCGAGGAAGGCAAGTACAATATGAAGTAAAACTTACCTGAACCTACTCCTGAATTTTGCCGGTTAACCGAGATTTCCGGTTATTTAGGTGCCGGTAAATCGAAAGTTTCCTGTACTTTGATTTGACACCAAATGGAGCGCAACTCCAGTAACAATTGCAAACCCTGGCTACTTTTTAATACTTGCCTCAAGTTAATTTAGATGTTTACAAGCTGGCAATGATCTTACACGTGCTTAGTAAACATTTAAATTTTAACTTCCTTCTCCATCCCTTTCTTATTCTACCTTGGAATTTCTACTAGTCGTGCCCTATGTCTCGGTGTGTAGCGAGTGAATCATTGGTCATTATTCCTGCTAAAACACAAAAGCCTACTTACCTTCATCCAACTCCAATTGAATCAGCCAAAAATTCATATAAAAATAATAGCTCTCACAAAAAAGCAGCTTTTCCTTACATCCAACCTGCTCCCAAACTTTCACATCCCTCAGCTAGACTACTACATGGAGCACTTCGACAGCACCTCCCAAACCCATGCTCTCTACCACCTAGAAGGACAAGGGCAGCAGGCGCATGGGAACACCACCACCTCCAAGTTCCCCTCCAAGTTACACACCATCCCGACTCCGAAATATATCGCCGTTCCTTCATCGTCGCCGAGTCAAAATCCTGGAACTCCCTCCCTAACAGCACTGTGGGAGCACCTTAACCACACGGACTGCAGCGGTTCAAGAAGGTGGCTCACCACCACACCTTCTCAAGGGCAACTAGGGAGGGGCAATAAATGCTGGCCTTACCAGCGACACCCACATCCCAGGAACGAATAAATTTAAAAAAAACTTTGCAGTATGAGTTAGTTGGGGAGAGGAAAGAAAAAAGGTCAGAAAACAAATATAAATGATTTGGGAAAACTTCCATGTCATGAAAAGTGCAGAAGGGACAGTAATGCTAAAACCAGCCATTAGAAACAGTGAAACAGATTGCAAACCCACTGAAATGAATAGAGCTGTTTTTACAGCGAGACACAGGAAGAGATTACTTTTTAAAAATTAAACAAAACCATGACGGTCACTGGCAATAAGCAAGCCTTGATGCATTCAGGAGGGGACTGTTACATAGAAAAAAAGGAAAAGGGTGGGACTGTTTAGCACAGTGGATTAACATACTGTCCTTTCATCTGAGACTAGGGTTCAGATGCAGGCCAGACTGATGAGATGAAAGGCTCCTCTCACTCTGCCAGCTGTAAGAGTTCTATGCAAAATGAGTTTGAGCATCTTAACCAAATTAGCTAAGTTCCTGGTGGCCACAAATCCACAGCACAAAACTGTCTATAATTTGATAGTCTCACTCAGGCAGACTGCAAGGATGGCTGGTGTAGGAAATGGAAATGTTCAGTGCTAGCATGCTTTTGAAGTTGGAATTGAGGCACATTAATGTGGCAGAGTAGAGGGAGCTTTTATCCTGCATCCAGTCCATGCTAGGATTGCGACATTAGCTACCCAAAGTATTCCATTCCATAGCACTTGACATTTTTCACCATGACCTACACAGTTAACCAAAAATGTAAAAAGAAAACTAAATATAAACAAAAAAGAACTTGAATATATGCGATGGGGTTACCTTCTCTTCTTTCACTTACGGAACCAAAGTGCAAACCTCGCTAGACTAACAGATGAAAATCTCCATTTCTTACCATGTTCTGACATTCTTACCTTTTTCACTAAAATTCACTGAAGATTTGAAAAAGCAAGACAGTATCTTAAATAGATTTGAAAAGATGTATTCTGCTGAAATCAACTTTCATTCCAGCATCGCAGAGACCAACAGCTCTGTATTGCAAAGACCAACTGGTGCAAAATGGGATCAATTTAAACTTAATTTACTAACAATTGAAATTCAGGCATTTCAACACCTTTCTCCAAATGTTTGCAGAATATCTAAATTCAGTTCAGTGTTATTAATTTCAAGAGAAATATATAATGTACTTGAATTTGTAACCAAACTACCTTAATGTGGAACTCATGCACAAAACGGTACAATAGATACATTGGCCCGAATATTGCAGTAAGAATAATGGCAAAGCTATCGGCACTCACCGTTATTATGGAGTAAATCGGACAGCAACTTCCAACGACCGCACATGCGAGATTAAACGCGGAAATCAGGAAGGTGCTGCCTGATTGGCCCTGCTCCTCCACAAGCTTCACTACACTGGTACCTCGCCAATAGACTCGGCATTGAAACACTCGAAGGGTGCGAGATTGCGGTATTTACAGCACCCACTAAACACACCAGAGTTAGGGCTTGTCCACTTAAGTGTAAGTGAATTTTTAACAGCGCGATAGGCAGTGTTTCCATTAAGCTGCGTGGCCTGGAGACCCCGCCGAGGTTGAGCGCCGGCTTTTCAATGGGACATTTCGCTCATGCATGCGCAAAATTTTGAATGGGCCACGCAGTCCATTAAAGGGACTGCGCACCCAAAAAAAAAATTAGGGGAACACTGGTAGTAATTAAGACTTATCACCAAACAACCTCTCTGGCACTGAAAATTTATTTTTTTACAAGTATGGAGTCTCATTCCTTTAGATTTCAATAATTGTTAGAGATTTATTTTGAATTAAAAATTTCCTTTTTTTTTTACTTTTTCATTGTCTCTTTTATACCTCTCTTAATTCCATCGTTCTTTCCCTCTCCGTATTTTGCTTTCTGTACATGATTTTACATTGAATTAAATATTCTAACTTACACTTCCTAGTTCAGACTTTGCGTGCCTCAATAAGGATTCTTCAAACTGATTGGTTGAAGAGACACGCGGTTGCTTTCCCTGTTCACAAAGGTCCCAGATCCCCTGTAGAGGGTGCCGTGCTGTGTCAGACTTCCGATGACCATAAGCTGCTGCTCAAAAGCCCACGAAAATTCTGTGGGCAGCTGTAAGCATAATAAACTGCGAGCATCATCCGCTCGATCACCGTGGACGGCAAAATCCGGGCCAATGTCTTCTAGACTGGTTGAAATACAAACAGCTATACAATAAAAACTTCAGTTTGCTTCTCAGCCCCCATAGGACAGTGCACACAGAACATCCAGTAATCCTCCCTTCGATGGAATGTTAGCATTGCCCAAGTGTATGTTTGAGATTCCCCACACAGTAAGTTCCTGACCCAGGCAGTCACATCAATCAAGCAATTTCACAAAGACATAGTCACAGGTTGAGTCAGCTACTCACATACCTCATACCTACAGTTTGAAGAGAAGCACTGGTGAACACTTTGAAACAGGAAGCCTTTTCACCCAGAGAATGAAGAATGGTGTGGGAGTCTCCAAGAGAAAAATGCAAAAATGTTGGCGTGGGCAAGAGGGGGAAAATATCTTTTCAATAACATCCATTAATAGCATTTTCCCCCCCATATTTTCCCCTCTTCTGAAGATGCTAACACTTGCTGATCTAAGCTTCCACAGATGCTCACAGTCCTCTGGTACTTTCCCAAATGACCATTCTTCCTGTATGAACCTAGCCAGAAAATGTCAGCAGAGGTCACCGCAGCCAAGTCTGACCCTTTGCTCAAACCTCACCTTCCAGCAAGGATTCCTGGATGGAAATCAGGAAATGGAACCCCGTTTGATATTTCTCCGCCCTAATGCATACCCGAATATTTACCCCAGCGGACATAGACTGACCAGGAACTGAATCTAGGACCTTCTGGTCTTATTGGTTTAGTGTTACACTAGGTTTGCCTTTACCCATTAGGCCATCAGTAAAGCCACTAATCAGACATTAAAGTTTCTGAAACCAGAATCAAGTCCAGGAATTGTGTACTTGCTTGTTACCCTTTGATTTCTGCCTCCGAGTCTACACAAAGCCAGAACTCAGGGATGAAGATGGAGATTAAAGTTGGTTAAGGAAATGAGCAACTGAGTCATATAGACAAGGAAGATCCCAGGTTTAATCACCAGTCTGTACACAGTCAGATGATCTCAGCCAGGCAGCAACCCTTCAATTCACTTTAGCTTACTTTGATTAGAGAAAGGGGGAAGAACACCAAGCTTTCTTCTTCTGATAGCTATGCAGCAATCCCTCACTATCCAATGATATCTGCTGGAAGCAAGGGCTTTCTACAATTTTCCCCACAATCAGATAGCCTGCCGGCAATTGAAGAATTTAACTTAGACGAGGCACTGGAGAAAATTGAAGGGAAAAGAAAATGGAGAATTTTTAAAGGACTGGATGAAGCCAGCTGACACAAGAGGAGTGGCCATTAGGGTAGGATACCAAAGGAATGCTGGGATCAGACAACGGGCATCTGTCCCCCTATATAAAGTCGTCAAATTTTAGTATTATTTAGTAGAGTATGGCAGCTTTAGCTTTCATAGAAGAGAAAATGAGAAAGGGAGAACCAGCAAAAATCATTTAAAAAGATAGACAATTCTTCAATACAGCCCACATATTTTTTTTTAAACTACAAAATTATGCCATTTTGTAAAATGCTAGCTAATTCCAGTTTCCCTATAGTTAACCGGGAAATCTCAGTGAAAGTGGAAAAGGCTAAGAATGTACATATGTGAGAACACATGGTGGTACTAAATCAAACTGTAGGTGAGAAAATAACTCGTTTTTCTATCAAGTGTGGACCAGCAGATGTAAATCAGCAGGTATGGTTAAGACGCTTATATTGCTCTAATACCGTGCTAGTGCCACCAGATTTTGACGAGGTCTCATGCAGCCATTGGCCACACCAAACTAACCTTGCCAAATTTGGTATGGCCAACAGCCGAGAAGAGACTTTTTTTTTTAAACTGAGTTCCCAGCGCAGGCCTTAGAAAATCTGGCAGATTTACTTCATTTTGTCACTGGTTGCGCAAGATCCATTTGTCAAGCGCCTGTGGCACTATAACACCATAAAGCCACATTTATATTGCCCAAGTCCTGTGCAGCCAGTGTTGAATGTCAGATTTGCTAAAGCTGGCAATCAGGATGAATTGGTTTAAAAAAAATCATCATGGTCTCCAACTGTAGCAAATCAAGCAAGATTATCTTGGTGCTACCACCAGCTGAGTAAGGACATGACATTGGGAGGTGGTGGCGCTAACAATACAAAAGCAGCTTTAAACGACTGCAATGTGTTTTAATCCTGGAGTTACTGACACTGAACTGAGGGTTTTCTGGTTTACAGTATTCTTCCAATCAAATGGAAAGAAACTGTAAGATGTATGATTGGGGGTGGCTCTTTGAGTTTCATTGTAGTTTTCTGAACTAATGATAACGGCAATAAGTTTAACATGCTAACAATGAAAGTGTCTTCTGTAAGATTTTTAATAAGTACCTTTTAAAAAAAAAAGCACGAGGGGAATAAAAACGGTGAAATAAGAGAAAGAACTGGTCTCATAAGAGCTCAAGAACATAAGAATTGGGAGCAGGGGTAGGCCACATGGCCCCTCGAGCCTGCTCCGCCACACGGCCCCTCGAGCCTGCTCCGCCACACGGCCCCTCGAGCCTGCTCCGCCACACGGCCCCTCGAGCCTGCTCCGCCACACGGCCCCTCGAGCCTGCTCCGCCACACGGCCCCTCGAGCCTGCTCCGCCACACGGCCCCTCGAGCCTGCTCCGCCACACGGCCCCTCGAGCCTGCTCCGCCACACGGCCCCTCGAGCCTGCTCCGCCACACGGCCCCTCGAGCCTGCTCCGCCACACGGCCCCTCGAGCCTGCTCCGCCACACGGCCCCTCGAGCCTGCTCCGCCACACGGCCCCTCGAGCCTGCTCCGCCATTCAACAAGATCATGGCTGATCTTCGGCCTCAACTCCACTTTCCTGCCCTATCCCTCGATACCCCATCAGTCCAAAAATCTATCTAATTCATCCTTGAATATACTCAAAGACTCAGCATTCACAGCCCTTTGGGGCAGAGAATTTCAAAGATTCACCACCCTCTGAGTGAAGAAATACCTCTTCATCTCAGTCTTAAATGGCCGACCCCTTATCCTGAGTCTATGCTCCCTAGTTCTAGACTCTCCAGTCAGGGGAAACAACCTCTCAGCATCTACCCTGTCAAGCCCCCTCAGAATCTCATATGCTTCAATGAGATCACCTCTCATTCTTCTAAAATCCAGGGAGTATTGGCCCAATCTACTCAATCTCTCCTCATAGGACAACACCCTCTCATCCCAGGAATCAACCTGGTGAACCTTCGTTGCACTGCCTCCAAGTCCAGTATATCCTTCCTTAGATAAGGAGACCAAAACTGTGCACAGTACTCAGACTGTCCCCATGACAACAAATAAACTGCAAAACAAATGATGCAAACATTTGTTTCCAGAAAAAGTGCACACTGACCAAGTGTCATCCAGGTTAGTTCTACATGAACTACACGAGTGTGTGTAAACCAGTAGAGGGAACATGATGCAATGGTTATCTTAAGATCACAGACATTTTCAGTCAAGGCAGTAGGAGGCAAAGGAGAAGGGGGTAGGAAAGAATATTCCAGGTGGCCTCAACATGGTGACCTCACCAACCCCTGCTGGAACTGCACAAGTACACACTGGTGAAGAAAGAGTTGGGCTTAACCGTCATATCTCCCACAATTAAAACAGCTTACTAACTCTTACTGTCCAGACTCGCACATAAAAATCGGCCGCGTAAGTGAAGCCAATGGAGTGGAGAGGGCATTGCACCCAGAATCATACAAGTATAAGTCACTGTCTTCAAGCAAACTTAGTTAAGAGACCAAAACTGGAAGGAAATTTAGACAATATTTTCTCTTCAATTTCTGTGTCAAATTACCAAATGCATCACTTTTATTGTTTTAGATTTAATGATAATTGATCAAGCAACACTGAAAGTATCTCAAAAAGCAGTGAATTACTTATTCTGAATGTTGTGATGTCTAGAGTGTATATTAGATTTTTACAACCTTGAGAATTAAGGTGGGAGAAAAGACCATTTAGCCCACCAAAGCTTGTCCTTCTAGCATTCCAGCTCTGTCATCCAGCTAGACTTAGTAAGACGTCACTTAGTGCCATCTGGTATTGCTTTCATAACTAATACCTCATATACGTCACAAATGGGAGTGAAAATTACCCAAAAAATTGCATCATTTGGCTCCCATTTCTGACTATAGATAAGCTCTTAAGAATTTGCAGCGGTAATGAAACATGGTTCTTGATAGCCTGCCTACCCGCACATCCTTGTAGCGGTTGTAGTAGAAAGGGACCAGGATCGATCCTCAGTCTGTGTTGAATTAGCAGGTCTTAGCTGGTGCAATGATAAGGCCACTATAATTAGTCTCAATGTCCCCGAAGGGGGGAAATCAATCAGGGTTCTTCCATTTGTTGCGCATAGGTTCAGCTGTGATGCCCACCATTGTCAAACAGTCTGCCAGCATACAGGAGCCTAGACAGTGAGTGAAGAATGGCCGGAAAGTGGTTGGCCCATACAGAACCGTACCCCATTATAAGTCAGTGTCTTTAGGAGAGGAGAAAGAACTGGAGGGGAAGAAAAGTTTTTTCCTAAATAACTATACATGCACCAACACACAATATTCTGGCACATGCAGCTTCTCTTTCTGCTCTCCATTTTGACAGCACTCTAATACCACTAGGGACAGCGGCCATGCTTTTCCTTTACATTCATGAAACCACTGCTAGTATAAAATGGGGCACGTTCACAAACAAGAGCTTGTGCCTCCAACTGCTCAGCTGCAGATTCCAGCTCTGTCTCCAAGCATAAAGAAACACACAAAACTGTTTTATTACTTCAAGTGCTGGTAGCATTGCTGAACACTTAACTTCTGCAGGCAATATCTCCAATCCTACATCTTTAGGCTGCACATCAAGTGCAGTGTACAAAATAGTTTCAATAAATGCTTCTTCTGTGTATATTTATAAACACAAAAGTTGATAAAGATCATTTTTACAAATAGATTATAAATACTAAATGGAAGGATCTGTTTATAATAGATATGTTATCATGTCTGCCTAGATCTGTGTAGTTCTGCAAAGTCAATCACATAAAAAGGTCAGCATACAGGGTACAAAATACTTTAAACTAAAACATTTACCTGAAGATAATATTTTAACCTGTCCAGTAAAGTTACATTTTTTTTTAATGTTCAATTAAAAATACTTTAGCACATACAAAAACATGTTTATTAAAATATTGCACATGTTCATTAACACACTATATGTGACCAAAGACTTTTAACTTGCACCCAATGTGCTGTTGACAGTTTGGTGGGAGAATTAGATTTTTTTGCAGCGTTGTTCTATAGCAGATTTAGACAGCATATCAAATAAAGATATAACCAGGCAGCTGGAGCTTTATTTATCTATTCTTTCTACATGCCTCTGGGTGGGTACATCTAGTTTTATGCACCCTAAAGATTATTTGTATGCCTTTGGGCACGAACAATAGGAATTTCGAACCCTTTCTACACATTCAAGCAAGACCTAAAACACAAGCTGTATTTTCCATGAAACAACAGATGGCCAGGGACCAATTCTTAAGGTGTGTGCAGTTCCTGACTGGTTTTAGGCTTGTATGTACACAAATGGCATAATGACTCATGCAAACAGCACGACACAAAGAAAATAACTTGGGATGTATAAACTATTGTTTCCAGCACCTAACCATCTATTCGGCTGCATTATTTCATCAATGAGGAAACAAATAAAACTGTTCAAATACAGACCCCACCTAGCTCACATTTATGAAAATTTACACCTGAAAAACACTTACAAAAATATAAATCACCCAGATACATCTTTAACCATTTGCAATGATAACCAGTTATACAGGAAGGAGCTGGGCAGATTGTCCATTTTAAAAGAAAACTCCAGATATGTACATTTAATATGAAGTCAGACTTCCGCATTTGTTAAAACTATGCAAATGTAAAAGAGTTTGATTTTACATTAAAGATTTACATCCCATCTACAATTAGAAATGTCTATAACCTGCACCACACAAAAAAACATGCTTTCGTCCATTTACCGTAAAATGTTGTTTAGTGATTGCAGCTGGTCATCCAGAAATCCACTCAAGCTACACAGAAACTAACTCCTAACCTCAAAGTGGAAATCCCAGATTATCAGGCCAGGTGGCTGTGAGTGTTCCAAAGCTATATATTTCTCAATTCATTTCTATGGAAGTGCAAAAGAAAGACTTGTATTTATATAGCGCCTTTCACAACCTCGGGACACCACAAAGGCCTTTACAGCCAATGAAGTGCTTGTTGAAGCGTAGTCACTGTTGTAATGTGGAAACGCGGCAGCCAATTTGCACACAGCAAGGTCCCACAAACAGCAATGTGATAATGACCAGAGAATCTGTTTCGAGTGAAGCTGATTGAGGGATAAATATTGACCAGAACACCGGGATAACTCCCCTGTAGTCTGTAAAGTGTAACAATCTCATCCAGTCGAGCAACTGCTCCCCCATTCAAATCTGTGAGATTAACATCTGCACATTGATAATATTTTTACTCATACGCATCAGTACAAACCCATAATAGAGGCAATACTGGTACAATGCTGGCCATGTAAAAATCATTGTGAATTTATATTACCATTTAAATTTCAACATAAACATCTTATTGCTTTAAACTTGGCCAATCATCATCATCATGCCACTTTCCTCCACATATAAACAGCATTGTAAAGGGTTCGGTTTTCTATCTCAACCAAAGGTGGGTATTCAAAATAAGAAATAGTGCACTCGCAGCAGGTGAGGCTGGGCTGTGAAGTTCGTGTAAATAGCGTAAAACCCTATTCCGCATCAACTTACAGCAGATCACAAAAAGAAACCCTTCGCCAATGGACTGACACCGATCCATTAGCTGCAATGTTGACTAACTAATATGACCTGCTGTTTGACAACCCAGTTGGGCACTGGTTAGCCGGATCTACTTTGCCAACCCTTGATTATTAAAATGGAAGCATCCACAAAGACAACAAAATGCTCCTGGGATGATCGTCAGATACACCAATCAGACATTTTAGCAGCTCCCTGATAAGCATCACGTAGGACAGAGTGCCTGCTGTCAACTTGTCCACTATGACTGCATCAGCCATGTGGAGTTGATTAATCAAACACTCCCAGACTAAGTCCAGCATGAGGTAGTCCCAGAGCAAACTTCCTTTTGCCCTACCAAAAAGCCTTAAACTCAACCTTAGAAAAACATTGTTCTACACCACTGTGCATTTTCCACACCATTCATCTTTATGGCTTCTCAGCAAGTCTCTCAGTCTTAGTGCCAATTTATGTTGAGGTTTCAGTGCTACAGACTCCTATCCACCAGGAACTGGATTGAACTCATTTCAGAAAACGTACAAGCAACAGACAAAAAAAACACTTCTTCCCATCAGTCTGGACTTGAACCCAGGCTGGCAAAATGAAAAAGGACCGATCTAACCCACTCTACTACAGTACTTGGTCTCCACATCCTGCCCTGGACTGACATCCAGAATTGTGTTCAATTCCCTTTTGAACAATTTTATGTTCACTTCAATAAGACAACAGCTTACTTTTAAGTTAATTCTATACAAATTCTTACTAAACATTTGTTCAGCCAGTGTTTTTTTTTTATTTCTGCATTTGTTCTCGGGATGAGGAAGATGCTGCACGCCTAGTTGCCCTGAAAAGGTGGTGGTGGGCCTTCTTCTTGAAGCAAATGTGTTACAACTAAGTGGCTTGCTGGGCCACTTCAGAGAGCATCAACAGTCAACTATAGTGTGGGATTGGAGTCACGTCTATGTGAGAGTATGTATAACAACAACTTGCACTTATATAGCACTTTTAGTGCAGTAAAATGTCCCAATGCGCTTCACAGGAGCTTTATCAAACAAAATTTGACAGCCACATAAGGAGACAGGTGACCAAAAACTTGGTCAAAGAGATAGGTCTTAAGGAGCGTCTTAAAGAAGGACAGAGAGGCGGACAGGCAAAGAGGTTATGGGAGGAATTTCAGAGATTAGGGTCTTGGCAGCTGAAGGCACAGCCACCAATGGTGGAGTGATGAAAATCGGGGCTGCACAATAGGCCAGAATTGGAAGAGCATAGAGATCAGGGGGGGGTTGTAGTGCTGGAGGAGGCTACAGAGATAAGGAGGGGCGAGGCCAGGGAGGGATTTGAAAACAAGGATGAGAATTTTAAAATCGAGGCATACCAGACCAGGAGCCAATGTAGGTCAGCGAGCACAAGGGGAATGGGTGAATGGGACTTGGTGATAGCTAGGATACTGGCAACAGAGTTCTGGGTGAGCTCAAGTTTACGGGGGTAACAAGCAACATTCTCTCGAAGCTGCACAGCCATTTGCCGGTCTTGCACAGCCCGGGACCGGCCTTTCTAATGTGAAAGTTCACACGTGCACGAAACTTTGAATGGGCTGCGCAGCCCGTTAAAGGGACCGCGCACCCAAATTTAAAATTAGGGGGAACGTTGGCAACAGGTTCACTTCATTGAAAGGCATGAGTGAATCAGTTCAGCTTTTCCAATAATCCACCAGCTTTCGTGGTTATTTTCTTTAATGCTACGCAACAAATGCCAGAATTCAATTGCACAACTGCCATGGTGGGATTTGAACTCGCAATCTCTGGATTACTGGTCCAGGACCATAACCACTAAACTACAGTTCTGTCTTGAAAGTGTGCCCTCATTTCATTTTCTCAATTCAATTTATCTAATGTCTCTATTTTAAAAACCTGTAACATATTTTCACTCACACTCCAGTTTTCTGAACTGAATACTCGTAGTTCAAGTCCTGTAATGGTCAAATTACAGAATTAATCGTTCTCTCTGTAATCTGCACCTTTTCTAATACATCTATGTCTCTTTGGAAGTAAGAATTTCCAAGTGTAACCTCACTAATACATTGCACAATGTTAATACACATCGCTGGATCGTACTTTACGTTTAAGCAATACACACCAACATTCTGTTCATGTTATTCAGGACCTCAAATTACAGAAATATTTTTAAATCACCGATAGTTCCAACCACATCAGTTAATTATCTTACTTATCAGCTATTCTCGACAACATATTAAAGCTATTGTAAAATAGTTAAGTGTTCTGCACTCAACACTTTCCCCAAATTGAGCAACAAGGCTAGGATAGGTAACCTTGTATTTTAATCATTAATTGAAATGAAAAGAATTTGGGATGGCAATGTTCTGTTTGTCCCAGAACAGAAAGAAGTTAAAGGGCTCTTTAAATATGGGATGATTGTGCCATCGCACTGCAGTGGTACATTTGCTTGTAATGCAAGTAAAGCATTAAAATCATTCTTCACACTAAGCAAATTAAATTTCAGATCACTTCAGCTAAACTCCAATTGTATCTCCCCATTTAAAAAAAATCTGTGGTAATTGTCTATTACCTTCCCCACATTCAAATATCTCGTTCAAACCACACAGGGTTTTGCTGGTATGTATTTGATCATTTATAAATACATGTGCAAGTATATTTAAAGGCAGTACGCTCTAATGATATCTTTAAATCATTTTGGGAACTTCGGGCCGGCGGGCGGGGGGAAGAGATAAAGAGACAGGGGATGAGATAAAGAAAAGGGGGATCTACTCAGATAGTTTAGCAAGCTTATACAGCAAGTGGGTAAACTATACATACTGAAGATCTGAGGTTCAATCCTCACTCTGTGCTGTGTTAGCTGAACACAGTCAGAGCCATGTAGAGCCACTAGAACTGAATTCAGATTGTGGTGGGGGAAATCAGTCAGGAGTCCCACTCCTGATTTAAATCCAGTGGCCCCAGCTAGAAAGTGTAGATGATCAGTCTGAGCTGTGATGCCCCCCGGATTCAAATAGCTTGCTGACACTCACCATCAAGGCTCACAGATAAATAATTGCCGCTTGAGTGAGGTACTAGCGGGCAACTGGTGCCAGTGACGGCATCAAGGAGTCAATGCTTTAAGGAGAGGAAGAGGGAAAATTGGCAGGGTAAAGAAAATCAGGCGGGTTATGCAGCCCCTCAAAATAGTTCACCAAATGGTTATTTACTAAGTAATATATAGCTGCCATAGGGAAATATTTCACGTGTGACGGGCCCCTGTCACAGGATATATACATTAGATCTTTCACCATCACAGCTGTTGTACCCCCTCATCCCATTGCTGCCTTCAAAAGAACTGCAGTAGACAATAGACTCCACAGCACAGTAACCACCAGCAAGTACAAAAAAAACATAGCCACTACTATAACAGCTGCGATGGAGTAAGTTACAGGCTGTAACCCAATCTTGGGGGTTGGAGTCAGTTGATGTTCACAAACCACTGAAGCTCTGCTCTCACAGTTTATGAAATCTGAACGCCTTGATTGTATTACATCCTGGTAACACACTAACACTCAGTTTCACAGCTATTGTGGTACACATCTTGAAATGTGTAAAGCCTCTGTTTACATATAGATACCATTCAATTTTAGTATCAGCTCTTACAGCATTAGTCACAGCATTTTGTCATTGTCACCGCTGGAATTCCTGTTTATTCAGTATGTAGGAGTTATGTCTGTTCTACAATTTGCTGCATGACTTTTGTCATTTGAAAAAAGAAATTGGACTTAAAAAAAAACTTTTTAGTACATCATACATCTTTATATGTTTTATTGACCTGATTTTACATCTTTTTAAGAACACTGGCCATTGTTATTTTGATGCATGCAAATCTTTGTAATACACCTCTTTGTAATACACCAAAATCAGTAAACAAGCATGTTTACATTCAACAATCCAAATGTTCAATAACTAGTGAAACACACAATTCACGCCCATATCTCAATCATTAATGACCTTTTGTAATCCATATAGTAATATACACAGCACAAAGCCTAATTGCTGCAATTTTCTTGACACAGAATGATGAACCAAAGGCTGAATCTGTAACAAAAATCTAATTAAAATCACTCCTGTAACAAAGACCCACAGAAATATACATGGAAGCTTTCTTCAAATTATACGTTTATTTATAACAGGGTGAGAAACTGCAGTTCCTAATCTCCACAAGGAAATCAACAAATTACATTCCGAGCTCATTTCTTAAGACTTCTGTAGCTTCAGTCCAAAACCTATGGTCTTGGCGAGGCTTTTATTAATCAATCAGTCTTTGCAAAAATGAAAATGAGCAGCGTTCACACCACCACATTTAAACAAAAAAAAAATCAAACACCATGCTGTACTTTCCAACCCAGATAATGAGGGTTAGACAATCCATTCAAGGCCTACTCCACCAAAATAACACCAGGTCTAATCCCCACACATTTTTCACTAGACTTGTAGCCCAGCATTATCACATCTATGAGGTTTCAAATGTAGAAAAGCGGGGTGGGGAGGAAGAAGCAACATCAACGATGAGTTTCTCAGGCAGTGGTAGAAACACGTAATAGAAATATTAGTCCAGGGACAGAGCAGCCACAATAAAGAAACAGAAAAAACACAATCTCCACAAGTGTCACTCTAGCACCAACATCACACAGACACAATGGCCATACTTGTCCTCATAGATAGATGTTAAAGAGGCTAAATAGATGTTTAAAGAGGCAAAAAGGGGGGACAAATAGATGTTAAAGAGGCTAAATAGATGGTTTAAAGAGGTAAAATTAGGGATTATTTTGGGTTAAAAAGGGCTTAAAGTGGAAGAGCAAAGACAGAGATTTAAAAAAGAGACTTGGTGTGTGTGTGTGTGTGTGGTTGGCTGAGTTCGAGCCCCAGTCACAATGAAGCCACAAAAAACATTCAACCTTTCAACCCATTGCTTACCTTCCGTCCCTCTACCGCATGAATGCCTTGGCTGCTTGGAGCTTCACAAGGAAAAGAAGAGTTGGTGGAGATTGCATCTGGAATTCTCTCTCTCTCTCTCTTTTATTCCAGGTTATTTTTTTCTCTCTCTCGCGTGTGTGTGTGTGTGTTTTGTTTTTAGCCCCTTCGCGGTTTTTTTTCGCGTGTGTGTGACAGAGAACAATGCGTTTGTTGGGGAGGATGCTGGAGGTTGGGGGTTTTTTTGTGTGTTTGAGGGAGACAACAAGAGGCTGTGAGGGAGACCCAGAGAGTGAGGAGCAGAGCCCGGGGTAACCACAGGACACCGCGCACCCGCCAGCAAGCCCCGCGCTCATTGGCCCGCCGCCGCCGCCCGCCGCCGCCGCCAGCCAATCAGCGCCAAGGAGAAAGAGGACTGAATTGATTTAAAAGCTCAGTGTGCCCAGGACACAGTGTTTCAGTCTGGGAGGAGGGGAGGTTGCAACACTGAATACAAACTGGGGAGGGGACTGAGAGAGGGAGACTGCAACACTGAAAACAAACTGAGGAGGGGGCTGAGAGAGGGAGACTGCAACACTAAATGCAAACTGGGGAGGGAGCTGCAACACTGAATGTAAACTGGGGAGTAGGCTGCAACACAATGCAAACTGGGGAGGGGGAGCGGCTGCAACTCTGAATGCAAACTGGGAAGGGGGCTGCAACTCTGAATGCAAACTGGGGAGGGGGCTGCAACACTGAATGCAAACTGGGGAGGGGGCTGCAACACTGAATGCAAACTGGGGAGGGAGCTGCAACACTGAATGCAAACTGGGGAGGGGCTGCAACACTGAATGCAAACTGGGGAGTAGGCTGCAACACAATGCAAACGGGAGGGGGCTGCAACACTGAATGCAAACTGGGGAGGGGGCTGCAACACTGAATGCAAACTGGGGAGTAGGCTGCAACACAATGCAAACGGGAGGGGGCTGCAACACTGAATGCAAACTGGGGAGGGGGCTGCAACACTGAATGCAAACTGGGAAGGGGGCTGCAACACAATGCAAACTGGGAAGGGGGCTGCAACACAATGCAAACTGGGAAGGGGGCTGCAACACAATGCAAACTGGGGAGGGGGGAGAGGCTGCAACACTGAATGTAAACGGGAGGGGGCTGCAACACTGAATGCAAACTGGGGAGTGGGAGAGGCTGCAACTCTGCAAACTGGGGAGGGGGCGTGGCTGCAACTCAATGTAAACTGGGGAGTGGGAGCGGCTGCAACTGCAAACTGGGGAGGGGGCTGCAACACTGAATGCAAACTGGGGAGGGGGAGTGGCTGCAACTCTGAATGTAAACAGGGGAGGGGGCTGCAACACTGAATGCAAACTAGGGAGTGGGAGAGGCTGCAACTCTGAATGTAAACAGGGGAGGGGGCTGCAACACTGAATGCAAACTGGGGAGGGGGCTGCAACACTGAATGCAAACTGGGGAGGGGAGAGGCTGCAACACTGAATGCAAACTGGGATTAAACTGCAAACTAGATGCTTCATTTACTGGGGTTAAACTGGGAGCTAAATGCTGCATGTACAAGGATTAAGCAGTGAATATATTGTTAGAGGTTAAATAATTATTGAACTGGGGTTTAATAAAAAGGGGGGGAAAGCACATTGCATTTATATAAAGAAAGACTTACATTTCCTCAGGACGTCCCAAAAAGCTTTACAGGCAATGAAGTACATTTGAGGTGTAGTCAGTGTAATGCCTTATCACATCTTCAGAATGTCTCAAAGCACTTTATGAACCAACCGATTACTTTTGAAGTGCAGTGACGGTTGCAATCTTGGCAGCCAATTTGCTCACAGCAAGTTCCTACAAACAGCAGATTATCACCACATAATCTATTTTTGGTAGTGCTGTTTGAGAAATGTTGGTCAAGATGATGGAAAATCCTGCTCTTCAAATAGTGCCCTGGGAACTTTTATATCCACCTGAGCAGACAGAAGTGTTAGATCCGTGATTCTTTAAATAGGATGTTTCCCCAAGAACTACACGGATGCTGTAACTGAACAATCAACAGGTATTTACTGGGGTAGAGTAGTCTCAAGACTGAAGTACAGAAGCCTGCTCCGGCTTTATATACAGGTGTGGTCACTGCCGGTACTACAGTATACAGGAGCTGTAAAAGAGTTCTCTCTTAAAGGTACATACACAACAATTCCTCCCCTTTTAGATTAACAGTACCATAACATTCATTTAACAATTAACATTTTTAACATGCAACATTAACTGAAAATAGTCCATTTATAGATTCAGCCTTTGGGGCGGCTTCCTGATCCTTTCGGGATAGCGCCTTTCCTGAGGTTCTTGTTCTTGGTGCGGAGGCGATTCTGGCCCCTTTTCGTCAGTTAGTTCATCGGTTTCCACTGCTACTGGTTCGGAGGTAGATGCTACCGGTATGTCGGGTTCATCCCCAGGTACTCGAGACATGGGGTTGACTCGTTCCTGTGACGCTAAGATCTGATCGACGTGGCGTCTCACAATGTTCTCCCCGACATCCACTGTGTACATTAATGGCCCCTGCCTTGTGCATATCGTTCCGGGTTGCCATTTCTCTGTTCGGTAGTCACGGGCCAAGACTGGTTGACCTACATTGAAGCTCCTTGTCGGCTTCTCATTGATGTGCTGGAATTGTTTATCCTCAACATTTCTTCGCACATTGGGTCTGAGCAAATCCAGACGAAATCTCAACCTTCGGTTAAAGAACATCATGGCCGGGGTCTGGTTGGTAACTGCATGTGTCGCATTTCTGTAGGCTAATAGGAAATTGTCCACCTTATGTTGTACTGGAATTTCATCATCGCACATGGCCTTTATCGCCTTTTTAAAGGTTTGTACGAACCTTTCAGCCAATCCATTTGTGGCTGGATGATACGGGGCGGATGTGTAATGCCTTACCCCATTCCTTCTCATAAATTTTCGAAACTCTTCGGACACAAACTGTGGTCCATTATCAGAGCAAATCTGCTCTGGCAAGCCGTTCCTGGCAAATATGGTCCGTAGGACTGCAATCGTTTTCTCTGTAGTGGTTGAGGACATTTTTATCACCTCAGGCCATTTCGAGTGAGCATCCACTGCTATTAAGAACATTGGCCTAGATATTGGGTTGGGGCGCCAAAGTGGCGCAAAAGTCGGCAGAGCGCAGGATTTAGCGCAGCGATCGGAGTGATACCGATCGCCAGAAATTCAGTTTCCGTGCCCCTCGAGGGAGACGGGGCGAGGCTCGAGGCGCTCCGCGTCCCTCTTAGGGCGCTGAAACTGATTATCGCAGCGCAACGTGCCGCAGCGCCACATGCTGCGGCACGGCACGCTGCGGTACTGTAGGCCTTCCTCCCACTGTTAAGGGGGCGGTGCCTGCAACAGCGCGATCCCCGATCGTGAGTGCCGGCAAATTAGCCCGGCACCAAGGAGAAGTGCTGGGCACTCGGGAAACAGCTGGCAATGCCGCGGGGGGGGGGGGGGTTAAGAGGCCGGGGACGGAGGTGCTGGCAGGTGGCCGCCGAAAAAGCGGCCGCCCCGCACCTCCACCTTAACTTGCGCCGCTGCTGGCACAGTAAGGCCCCGTGAACTGGGGCGTTCGCTACCAAATATCGCGAACGGGGCACGAATGGGGCGCTGCGCACACCGATGACGTCATCGGTGGCGGCGCAGCGCAAATGCCTAATGCCACCATTAGCGCCCCTACTGAATATCGCCGCAGACGCAGCCAGTGGCGCTACAGCCACTGACTGCCTCTTTAGGCGCTAACAGGTGGCGCTACTCACCCAATTTCTCCCCCCTTGAGTCCATGAATGGACCAGCAAAATCAATATGCACCCGTTGCCATGGAGAGGAGGGCCACTCCCATGGGTGTAGAGGGGCATGTGGTGGTGCATTTTGGACCTTCTGGCATCCTGAGCAGCTCTTGGTTAGGTCCTCGATTTGTTGATCGATCCCCGGCCACCACACATAAGCCCTAGCAAGGCTTTTCATTTTCACCCCTCCCAGATGACCTTCATGAAGCTCATTTAGCACTCTCTCCCTTAAGTTGGGTGGAATCACCACTCGGGATCCACACATCACTGTCCCCTGGCATACTGACAGCTGTTCTCTTCTGGATGAGAATGCTGGCAACAGTGAGTCGCCATGTGTTGGCCATCCCCTCACCGTCAAATCATATACCCGAGACAGTGTCGGATCATTGCGGGTCTCCTTCTCTATATCCGCGTTCGTTACTGGCAATCGTTCAATTATTGACGAATAAAATATCTCGGTAGGGTCCACTGCTGGTGCTTCCTCCACAGTAGACAGTGGCAGGCGTGATAGCCCATCAGCGTTTCCATGCTGTTTCGTGCCTTTATATTCTATTTCATATTGATTCGCCCCTAGAAACAGGGACCATCTTTGTAACCGTTGTGCAGTCATCACTGGAACGCCCTTCTTAGGATTAAAGATGGAGACAAGTGGTTGGTGGTCAGTCAGCAAGGTGAACTTCTGCCCATGCAGATAATGGTTGAATTTTTTTACTCCCCATACTAGGCTGAGGGCCTCCCTGTCAATCTGGGCGTAGTTGCGCTCGGCTGAGGTTAGTGACCGAGATGCAAAGGCTACTGGCCTCTCCAACCCGTCTGGGAATTTGTGCGACAGCACCGCTCCAATACCATAGGGTGATGCATCACATGCCAAACGAATTGGTAGTGCTGGGTTGAAATGGGCCAACACCTCTTTTGATGTGATCAATTCTTTACACTTCTGGAAAGCTCATCTACGTTCGTCATTCCACTTCCATGGCACCCCTGTTTGCAGTAGGGTGTTCAGTGGGTGTAATACCGTGGACAAATTTGGTAAGAACTTATGGTAGTAGTTTACCAGCCCAAGGAACGACCTCAGTTGTGACACATTTTCCGGTGCTGGAGCCTTGACTACTGCCTCAATCTTTTCAGGGGACTTATGTAAACCCTCTTCATCGATGACGTGGCCACAATACGAGATCTGCTTCTGGAAAAACTCGCACTTGTGGCGATTAGCTCGTAGCCCATATTCCTTTAATCTGGTGAGCACCTTCTCCAAGTTGGCGAGGTGATCACTGTCATTTTCGCCCGTGACCAGGATGTCGTCCAAATAACACTGGGTCCCTGGAATCCCTTGCAGGACTTGATCCATCGCCCTTTGCCAAATAGCCGGAGCCGATGCTACCCCGAACACCAGCCGGTTGTATTGATAGAGACCTTTATGAGTGTTGCCCGTGAGGTATTGTTTCGAGGCTTCTTCTACCTCCATTTGCAAGTACGCCTGGGCTAGATCAATTTTGGTGAAGCGTTTACCTCCAGATAGCGAGGCGAAAATATCCTCAATTCGTGGAAGCGGATATTGTACCGTGTGAAGGACTGGGTTCACTGTCACCTTAAAATCCCCACGGATGCGGACCTTCTTTGGTTCCCCAGGCGTATTACTCAATGACCTCTTCATTACAGGAACGATGGGTGTAGCCCCCTCGCTCCAGTCTACTTTGGACAGTACTCCTGAACGTTCCAACCCTTCCAGCTCTGCTTCGACGGCTGGTCTGATCGCATAAGGCACTGGTCTGGCCTTAAGAAACTTTGGGCTTGCATTTTCCTCTATTTTAATCGTTTTGTTTTTCCTCGACGCCGCTCGGTTTTCAACCCCCGGCTGCGCCCTGTGCGCTTCACCCTCTATCTTACCCCGTCGACGCTGCTCGGCTTTTTCTCTGCCGTCGGTCGGCTCCAGCCGCCGCTGTCCGGGAAGGGTCTGCGCTGTACCTGTCGTCAGTCTGTTGCTGATCGTCGTGGCTGGGGAACCAAGCCCGGCTCTCCACAGCCTCCCCTGCGATGTTCACTCTCTGCCGGATGACTGGGCGGTTGCTCGTGGTCGACGCCCGTGTTTCTGGCCTCGACTTTCTTCCACCGCCCTCCCGGAGCGAATCCTCGAAGAGAAATGCAGAGTTGCACGTAGATTCGAATCGACACTCGTCGCCACTGTTAGATCCGTGATTCTTTAAATAGGATGTTTCCCCAAGAACTACACGGATGCTGTAACTTAACAATCAACAGGTATTTACTGGGGTAGAGTAGTCTCAAGACTGAAGTACAGAAGCCTGCTCCGGCTTTATATACAGGTGTGGTCACTGCTGGTACTACAGTATACAGGAGCTGTAAAAGAGTTCTCTCTTAAAGGTACATACACAACAAGAAGGGCCTCAATTTAATGTCTCATCCAATAGATGGCACCTATGACAATGTGCACCCTCAGTGCTGCATAGAAATATCAGCCTATATTATATGACTAAAGCCATAGTGGAACTTGAACCCACAATCTTCCAACTCAGACAAGAGTGCTACAAACTCATCTGTGGCTCAGTGGGCAGCACTCTCGCCTCTGAGTCAGAAGGTTGTGGGTTCATAGTCCCACTCCAGAGACTTGAACACAAAAATCTAGGCTGATACTCCAGTGCAGTGCTCAGGGAGTGCTGCATTGTCAGAGGTGCCGTCTTTTGGATGAGACATTAAACCGAGATCCCGTCTGCCCTCTCAGGTGGATGTAAAAGATCCCATGGCACTATTTCGAAGGGAGTTATCCATGGTGTCCTGTCAAACATTGATCGCTCAATCAACATCGCTAAAGCAGATTATCTGCTCATTATCTCATTGCTGTGTGTGGGAGCTTGCTGTGCTCAAAGTGGCTGCTGCGTTTCCTACATTACAACAGTGACTCCACTTCAAAAGTACTTCATTAGCTGTAAAGTGCTTTGGGATGTCCTGAGGTCATGAAAGGCGCTGTATAAATGCAAGCCTTTCTTTCTTATAAGACACTAATGCGAACACTACTGCTTAAATGCTGAATATTTTATTATAAAACAGAATAAATTACTGGGGGTTAAATACTGAGTAAACTGGGAGCTTGGAGTTAAATGTTGAATATGCTTGAGATAGTGAATGTATTGAGGTCTGGAATTAAACAATGAGGAAACTGGGATTTAAATGCTGAGTATACTAGGGTTAAACCCTTAATCCACTGAGGGTTGAATAAGGAGTAGGCTAGGATTAAATATTGAATAAACTGGGTCAAATTAGATTTGGAATGTGTGAAAGCTTGGATTTAAAAAGGCCATTTGGCTCAATAAGCACACTCCTTCCGCAGTCCATAAACCTCAGTTCCCTTTCTTGACAGATAATGATCCTGTTCCTTTTTGAAGTTAGCATCTGACTCAAAATTCACTATTTTTTCTGGTAATTTGTTCTGGATATCCACTATCTTATGGAGGAAAGATTCATATAATTTCAACATTTAATCACTGATTGAATGGCCTTGAAACTGAAACTTAAATACTAGATAAACTGAAAGACAGGGAGAGGATTTAAAACTAAATAAACTGGAGAGAGAAAGGGATTAACCACGGAATAAAGTGGGCAAGACAGGATTTAAACATTTTGGTTTGATGACACTGGGGCAACCCATTGTCTCCTTATGGGTTCGATAAGAAAAGGCATACTGAAGAGTGACCAGTGTCCAAGTACCTGTAGCTCATCAAGAGTCAGCGCCTTCAAGAGAGGAATGGTTGCGTTCCTGCCTCTGAGTCAGAAGGTGAAGGGTTCAAGCCCCACCTCAGACAGCCCCGGCAGGTGGAACCTATAATATGATCTCTAAAGACTGGATCACTCTATCCAGCGGGGTACTCACCTCCGCAGAGAGTGACCACTGGCTCTGTCGTAGTATTTCCGACTAAGTCAGAAGACTTGGGTTCGGGCCCCACTACTGAAAGCTCTGAACACTGGGTTAACGTCCAGTGGAGGTACTTGTGTCTAATGGGTGCGGGTGGCCCCTCTTCATTGTAAAGGGTAGGTGAGGCCCTTCAGCCAAGTTTGCAGCCCACCTAGGGCAAGGTACTCCAAAGATCAAAACTGAGAAGAAAAACCACCTTAGCTACTCTTCCCTAATAAGTTGGCTGAAGAATCTCATGTGAATATCATGTGTGGGACATGAGTTAAGGCCTGCCCTAGGGAAGAACACAATCGACAGACTGACTATCTTTCTCATTGACTGGTTCATAGGAACAGGAGGAGGCCATTCAGGCCCTTGAGCCTGATTCAATTAGGTCACGGCTGCTCTGCACCTTTACCCGCCTTTGATCCATATCCCTTGAGACCCTTGTTGTATCCGTGTGTTACTGGAAACACGGAATGCAGGAGTTGGTTTAACAGGTGTTTACTGAACAAAGTCTGGAGGTGAACTAAAAGATACAAGACGCTATACAGGCCTATATACCCGAGTGGTCACTACCGGCACCACAGTACACAGGGGCTCTTAAAGGTACATACACCACAATTCCCCCCCTTTTAAATAATTAGTACATAACATTTTAAGTAATCATTAATTAACATGTTTACAAGAACAATAATCTACACATCTGCTGCAGTTAATCAATTATAAGTCAGTCTCTCTGGAGGCTTCCTGACTCGGTCCGGATAACGCCTCGGTGGTGTAGTAGTTTTCGGTGGTGTAGTAGGTTCTTTTGGCAAGGTCGATTCGGCTTGAATGCCAGTGTCGGGTTCATCTGGTTCCAGTATCACCGGATCGGAGGTAGATACTATGGGTATCTCTGCTTCATCATTAGGCGTATAGAGTTGTGGTGTAGGTTGTCCCTTTTCAGATGACTCTATGATCTGGTCAACATGGCGCCTTATTATGCTTTCACCAATGTCCACGGTATACATCAGCGGTCCTAGTCGTGTGCAAATAGTTCCAGGCTGCCATTTCTCGGTACGGTAGTCCCGGGCCAAAACTTGTTGACCTATCTGGAAGGTTCTAGTTGGCCTTTCATTCATGCCTTGAAATTGCTGGTTCTCTACGTCCCTTCTGATGTTTGGCTTGATCAAATCCAGCCGGCATCTTAAGTCTTCTATTGAAAAACATCATGGCGGGAGTTTGGTTTGTAACCACATGTGTTGCATTCCTGTACGCAAACAAGAAGTTATCTACCTTATGTTGTAGATTTATGTCTTCATTACCCATGGCCTTTATGGCCTTCTTGAAGGTCTGGACAAACCTTTCAGCTAATCCATTGGTGGCGGGATGGTATGGGGCGGACGTGTAGTGCTTACTTGTTTTTTAAGAACTTCCTGAATTCTTCGGACACAAATTACGGTCCATTATCAGAACAGGTCTGTTCAGGCAGCCCATTCCTGGCAAATATGGTCCTTAATACTGTGTTGGTTTTTTCCGTGGTGGTGGAGGACATCTTTATTGCCTCCGGCCACTTGGAGTGTGCATCAACCGCGATTAAGAACATTGAGTCCATAAATGGACCAGCAAAGTCGATATGTACCCTTTGCCATGGAGATGAGGGCCACTCCCATGGATGTAGAGGGGCTTGTGGTGGGGCGTTTTGGACCTTCTGGCATCCTAGACAGCTCTTGGTCATTTCTTCGATGCCTCCATCGATACCTGGCCACCACACAAACGCTCTGGCTAGGTTCTTCATTTTCACTCCACCCAGATGCCCCTCGTGAAGCTCCTTTAGCACTTTACCCTGGAGTTTGGGTGGAATCACCACTCTGGATCCACACATCAAGGTTCCTCGGCACACTGACAGCTGTTCTCTTCTTTGCGAGAATGCTGGCAACAGTGGTTCGCCATGTGCTGGCCATCCCTTCACCGTTAAATCGTAGACTCGTGAGAGAGTCGGGTCATTTCTCGTTTCCTTTTCAATGGTAGAATTTGTTACTGGTAGACATTCTACTATGGTTGAGTGGAACATCTCCACTGGGTCCACTGTAGGTGCCTCTTCTACCGTTGGCAACGGTAGGCGCGATAAACCGTCAGCATTCCCATGCTGTTTTGATCCTTTGTATTCTATGTCATATTGGTGTGCCCCTAGGAAAAGGGACCACCTCTGTAGCCTTTGCGCTGTCATAATGGGAACGCCCTTTTTAGGGTTGAATATGGAGACGAGGGGTTGATGGTCAGTCAACAAGGTAAATTTTTGTCCGTGTAGGTAATGGTTGAATTTCTTCACTCCCCATACCAGGCTGAGTGCTTCCCTGTCAATCTGGGCATAGTTACGCTCAGCTGAGTTCAATGAGCATGACGCAAAAGCTATCGGCCGCTCCGAGCCATCAGGGAATCTATGCGATAATACCGCTCCTACGCCGTAAGGGGATGCATCGCACGCCAGTCTGATTGGCAGTGATGGGTTGTAATGAGTCAACACTTCCTTGGACGTGATCAAGCCTTTGCATTTATGGAAGGCACGTTTACAGTCTTCGCTCCATTTCCAAATTACTCCCGTTTGTAGCAGTGCGTTAAGAGGGTGCAGAACAGTTGACAAGTTCGGTAAAAATTTATGATAGTAATTTATCAATCCCATCCTCGTCGCCACTGTTGTATCCATGTGTTAATGGAGACACGGAATGCAGGAGTTGGTTTAACAGGTGTTTACTGAACAAAGTCTGGAGGTGAACTAAAAGATACAAGACGGTATACAGGCCTATATACCCGAGTGGTCACTACCGGCACCACAGTACACAGGGGCTCTTAAAGGTACATACACCACAACCCTTGCCTAATAAAAATCTGGCGATCCCAGGGTTGAATGTTTCAATTGACCCAGAATCCACAGTCTTTTGGGAAGAGAATTCCAGATTTCCACGATCCATATTTTACAGCATCCGATTGCAGAGGGAAGAGGAAGACGCAGAAGAGGAGGAAGCCGAAGAGGAGGAATCAGACGTAAGGATGCATCTCAGACAGCCCCTTTGTGGCCGGGATATCCGGGATGGAATCATCCGCCTGCGGTCCCACTGGCTGGGCAGGCTGCCTCTTCTTCTTGACCCACTGGCTGGGCAGGCTGCCTCTTCTTCTTGACCCACTGGCTGGGCAGGCTGCCTCTTCTTCTTGACCCACTGGCTGGGCAGGCTGCATTTCTTGGGTGTGTGAAATGAGGAAGGCACAAGGGTGGAGTTGTGCTGACAGGAGGGCGGGAACATAAGAACATAAGAAATCGGAGCAGGAGGAGGCCGTGTGGCCCCTCGAGCCTGCTCCGCCATTCAACAAGACCATGGCTGATCTTCTACCTCAACTCCACCTTCTCGCATGATCCCCATATCCCTTAATTCCCTTAGTTCTCAAAAAATTATCGACCTCTGTTTTGAATATACTCAACGACTGAGCCTCCACAGCCCTCTGGGGTAGAGAATTCCAAAGATTCACCACCCTCTGAGTGAAGAAATTTCTCCTCATCTCAGTCCTAAATGGTCTACGCCTTATTCTGAGACTGTGACCCCGTGTTCTAGATTCCCCAGCCAGGGGAAACATTTTTCCAGCATTAACCCTGTCAAGCCCCTTAAGAATTTTATATGTTTCAATTAGATCACTTCTCATTCTTCTAAACTCTAGGGAATATAGGCCTAGTCTACTCAATCTCTCCTCATAGGACAATCCCCTCATCCCAGGAACCAGTCTAGTGAACCTTCATTGCACTCCCTCTAAGGCAAGTATGTCTTTCCTTAGGTAAGGAGACCAGAACTGTGCACAGTACTCCAGGTGTGGCCTCACCAATGTCCTGTATAATTGTAGTAAGACTTCTTTACTCTTACTCTGATCCCCTTGTAACAAAAGCTAACATACAATTTGCTTTCTTAATTGCTTGCTGTACCTGCATGTTAACTTTCCATGATTCATGTACAAAGACACCCAGGTCCCTCCGAATGCAAACATTTCCCAGTCTCTCACCATTCAAAAAATATTCTGCTTTTCTGTTTTTCCTACCAAAGTGAATAATTTCACAATTCCCCATTTTGTATTCCATTTACCATGTTCTTGCCCACTCAGTCAACCTGTCTATATCTCTCTGCAGCCTCTTTGCGTCCTCCCCACAGATTACTTTCCCACCTAGCTTTGTATCATCAGCAAACTTGGATACATTACACTCAGTCCCTTCATCTAAGTCATTAATATAGATTGTAAATAGCTGAGGCTCAAGCACTCATCCTTGCGGTACCCCGCTAGTTACAGCATGCCAAGCCGAAAAAGTCCCGTTTATTCCTACTCTCTGTCTTCTGTCCATTAACCAATCCTCAATCCATGCTAATATATTACCCCCAATCCCATGAGTCCTAATTTTGTGTAATAACCTCTTGTGTGGCACCTTATCGAATGCTTTTTGAAAATCCAAATACACTCCATCCACTGGTTCCCCCTTATCCATCATACTAGTTACATCTTCAAAAAACTCTAACAGATTTGTCAAACACGAGTTCCATTTCATAAAACCATGTTGACTCTGCCTAATCATATTACGATTTTCTAAGTGCCCTGTTATCACGTCCCTAATAATAGATTCTAGCATTTTGCCTACTGCTGATGTCAGGCTAACTGGCCTATAGTTTCCTGTTTTTTCTCTTCCTCTTTTCTTAAATAGTGGGGTTATGGTTGCTACCTTGCAACCCTTGGGGACTGTTCTAGAATCTAGGGAAAGCAAGAGGTAAGAGGTGCATGCCAGAAAAAGGATAACGTACTAGGATACCCACATCTTGCATCCTTTCAGCCCCGCCGCTGGCCAAGGGCTCACCCATGCCCCTGTCAAGAATGGCCTGCACTGTCTCCTCCAAGGGGGCGAGGTGAGGCTAGGAATGGGAGAGGTGTCTCGTCATTGATGTAGATTGTTGGTAGGTGACTGATTGGGGGTTGTGCATTGAGCAGTGTGTAAAGCTAATGGTGCAGTTGGTAGGAGACGGCTTTTGAAGATGCATTCACTGACCTTGACCAGTGATCTGAGGTCATGAAGTTTCTTTGGGCACTGGAGCCAAGTGGTGGGGGCGACACTGCTGGCAGTGACAGCCTTAGTGATGTACTCCCACATCGTTCTTTCTGACAGTCCTCTTGTCCCCTGTGGGTAGAGGGCCACTCTTGCAGTGTTAACTCCCTGCACAAAGCTGGAGTGTTGCATGTGAGACCCTCGGTACCCCTTCCCTGGCTTACTGAGCCATTTGTGTTAGTGCTAAAGCAGTTTTCCCATTTGTTGAGGTTAGGAAGGTAATTCAACTTTAACAGCTGAATATTCACACCTGGAACTTCTTTTCAATATTGAATATTTCCTAAAAGGTAGAAAGGGCTGAAAAATGTATTGATTCACTGCATTTTATTTTGTATCGCTTCAGTGTGCATGGCCCCTTTAATTCTCAGACCTCTTCATTGCCCACAATTCCTTGCGAGCTCCACAGCTTTGCTCACAGAGGCTGTGGGAAGCTGCAATGCCAGATCTGGACAGGAACTTCGGCCTGGATCCCTCCAGCAATGCCACCAGGACGGCGTTGCTCGGAAGCTGAGCGCTGTGCCACCTACCTACATGCACCCTCCACCCCCCCCCAGACCAATTTCACTCGGTTAGCATTGTGGGCATTGTCATGAATCTTACCATTCATGTAGAAATGACTCATGAGATAACACTGGGCGGCCAGCTGGTGGCGCCGTCCAAGGAAAGTATAAATACTCGGGCGTGGGCCCAGCTTGCTCAGGACCTTTTTGTAACCAGGAACTAGTGATGTAACTAGAAACTCATGGTTGTGAAACAGTTGATTAAAGCCTTGTTTTATACTCAAACCAAGTGCTCAGTGAGTTTTCTTACGTCAGTCATTTCCAGCGGCTGTTATCTTTGCTGGCGGACATGAATTTTTCCCCCCGTGGAGTCATAGAAATTTACGGCACAGAAGGAGGCCATTCGGCCCAGTGTGTCTGTGCTGGCCGACAAAGAGCTATCCAGCCTAATCCCACTTTCCAGTTCTTATTCCGTGGCCCTGTAGGTTACAGCACTTCAAGTGCATATCCAAGTACTTTTTAAATGCGATGAGGGTTTTTGCCTCTACCACCCTTTCAGGCAGTGAGTTGCAGACCCCCACCGCCCTCTAATCCTTCCACCAATTACTTTAATGTACTTAAATATATTTTGCCTCCACCGCTTTGCTTTGCAGTTCACGCCAAGTGATGATCATTCTCAGTATGATGAAAAACTTCCTGACGCCAGTCCTGAAGTTGCATTTTACTAGTTTGAACCGATATCCCCCTTGTCCTACCCCATAATTTAAAACAATATTCCATCCATCTCAGACTAATGGAATGAAAGTATTCTTTGTGCGCTGGCTGTACAGGTTATATGTGAAATAAAATGAGTTTGGGCATCAGCCTACGGTACAAAACTGACTTTAATTTGCTCTCTCACCGAGAGAGGCCACAGGATGTCTGGTGTGGGAAGTGGAAACACATCACATTAGGGCAGTTGAGGGTGCTCTTTGGAGGTTGGGGCTAGGACAGAGTTCCATTCCCTCACACTAACATCCCTCACCTTCATGAGCACAGAAAATGAAAAGCCAAAGTAATTTCTGATTTATCTTAAAATAAAGATTAGAAAGTTTCTATGCTTTAAAGAAAATAGTGGCATGAATGTAAAAGCTGTTTGCACCCATGCGAATGCAATATTTTGCCCTATTATCACAGTACATCTTTTTAAAAATTAAGGGGGAGAAATTTGGTATCGCCCTGTTTGGGGCGCAATTATCAGCCAGGCGCAAAGTTTAGTGCCTGGCACTAATTATCGCCCCCGACTGCAAACTTAGCTTCTGTCGCCCCTGGAGGTGATTGGAGCGCTAAATCAGGCGCTACACACCTCTCTTAAGGCGCTAACGCCGAGGAGCGAGGCGCTACCTCAGAGCGCTGGCGAAGCTCATGCGATGTCAGTCAGCAATGGAACACAGACACACTGGCGCCGGCCAGTTCTTAAAGGGGAGTTCTGGCGAAAGGTCATCGACCTGAAACATTAACTCTGTTTCTCTCTTCACAGATGCTGCCTGACCTGCTGAGTTTCTCCAGCATTTTCTGTTTTTATCTTAAAGGGGAGGGTCGATCTTGCTCTCCATCCACACCCTGCTCATTGCAGCCTTGAATCTCGGCCTGGAGAGACCTGTACATCAAATCTGCTGGAAAGAACAATGGAGAGGTCCAGGGAAAGAGCTCAGAGTGCAGCCCCCACAGTCTCTTCTAAATCGATGCCAGGAAGGTCAAATCAAAATGAAACTGCAAAGTGCTGCTCAGTACCCAAAACTCCTTCACACAGCGTTGAATCTCTCCAGAAGTCTCTCTCTCTCTCTCAGAATGCGTGGTGCAAAAATGTCGCCGACAAAAAACGGCAGGAAGTGGCCGCCTTTAAATAGCGCTCCCCCAGTCCCTTCCCGGCTGCAAAACGCTCCCCTCAACCTGTCGTTGCTAGCGGCAGGTGGAAAGGCAGGGGGCGCCACTCAATATCTGGTCCAGGGCGCTGCACGCTCGACTGACGTCACGATCTGCGGGCGCAGGAGATCATGGCGGTAGTGTCTAGCGCCGCCGCAAAATGTCTGGTCAATTTCACGAGCGGCGCAAACATCGCTGCGCCCGGGCGCTAGTGGCTGTGTGCCCCATTAGCACCCTCTTAGGGCGCTAACGGGAGGCGCAAAGCAACCAAATTTTCCCCCTAAGTCTCAGGATGTGTCCATCGTTGGCAAGGCCGGCATTTATTGCCCTTTCCTAATTAACCTGTGATGGTGGTGGTGGGCCTTCTTCTCCAAAGCAGTTTGGTACAACCAAGTGGCTTGCTAGGCCACTTCAGAGGGCAGAGTCGGGGCAACAGCGTTGATGTGGGACTGGAGTCACATGGAGGCTATACTGGGTAAGGACGGCAGGTTTCCTTCCATAAAGAACATTAGTGAACCAGTTGGGTTTTTACAACAATCCGATGGCGTCATAGTAACTTATACTGATACTGGATTTTTTATTTTAATGAATTCAAATTCGCAAACTACCATGGTAGGATTTAAATTCATATTAGTCCAGGCCTCTGGATTCCTAGTCCAGTAACATAATGGAATGGAAATGAAAACTGGGAGAGGTGTTTAACGGGTGGCCAAGCCAATATGTGTGTTTTACACTATCTTCTAAAGCCAAAATTAGTCTCTTAGGGGGAGAAATTCGGTGGGGCCACAAACGGGGCGCCCAGCTTGCCTGGGCGCCGGAATTACCGCTGCGATCGCAGCAGTTGCAACCGCTGGAAATTCAGCTTGTGCGCCCCAAGAGGGACACGGGCCGCTGCTTGAGGCGCTCCGCATCCCTCTTAGGGCGCTGAAACTGAATATCGCAGCACAATGTGCCGCGGCACGCTGCGGTACTGCAGGCCTTCCTCCCATTCTTAAGGGGGAGGGGCCTGCACCAGCGTGATGAGCGATCGCGAGTGCCGGCAAAAGAGCCCGGCACCGAGGAGAAGTGAACCGGGCGCGATTTGCAAACGGCGCTAGAGAGGCGCGCGCTACCAAATATCGCGATCGGGGCAGTAGCGGGGCGCTGCGCACACCGATGACGTCATCGGTGGTGGCGCAGCGCAACAGGCTAACGCCGCCATTAGCGCCCCAGCTAAATATCGCGGGAGGCGTGGCCAGTGGCGCTAAAGCCACTGAGTGCCCTCTTTAGGCGCTAACTGGTGGCGCAGCCCACCGAATTTCTAGGCCTTAGTCTCTTCTAGTCTGCTTGGTCCAGTACCACACCTGGAGGTGGATTTACCCCCTAAACCATTGGATGAGCTCACTATCCATTCATGCTTTAGAGTTGGATATAATCTAAAGTTTATTTGGTCTACAGTGTTGGAAAATATAAATCTGTTTTACCCTGAACACATTACATTTGCTGTACTGTAAATCTTGGTACACTTCCGTGTAAATGTGCTCCTTTTGCTGATCACTTATTCCTGTTTGGAAATGCAAGTACGTGGATGTAAAAGTGTAGAGAGGAATAGGAAAGAGCGTGATGCTCTCATAAGGCCAAATGACCGACAGGTACCCGCGAATAACGGCCACGTGGGTGAGATACCAGTGGTTATGGAACTGTACCACAGCAAGAGTCAGCACCTTCAGGAGAGGATGGAAATGTGTTGTGCGTGCTAAATCAATTACTATTATGGTGGTGGGAAAAGAAAAAAGCCAAATTACAATTCTTCTTATCCTGCCGTTCCTCTCCTTATCTATAACTTTCCAAAAGAAGGGTCAGCATTATAAAAAAAGACTTGCATTTATATAGCGCCTGTCATGACCACTGGACGTCCCAAAGCGCTTTACAGAGGTACTTTTTTGAAGGGTAGTCACTGTTGTAATTATCAGTTAGTAAACGTCATTAGTTTATCTGGGGACAGCTCCAATGCTATCTTGGCTGGAAATCCAAATGATTTTTGTGATTACTTTAATCAAATAATTTCTAGTAGTTAATGTATTTCATGTAAAATGAAAGAAAATATACAACAACAATGCTGCATTTTTTTAAAGGAAGAAAATGTCAAATATTGTCAGCTCCGATCAACAATCAAATCAGTCCGTGTGGAACCTGAGGTTGCCAATAGCCGTGCCAATAAAAATAACCCATTGAGGAAGATTGTCCTCTGTGAAATATGTGTAGCACAATCGTAAATGCTTTTATAAAGAACCTGTTTATGATTTTGCTGCACATCTGGCACAATGGAAATCTTCCCACAAGTATCCAAGAAAATGTTACTGACAGTTTATGACAGCAACTGTGAATGCTCGGGAGTGCTGTGTCCAAGCGTATTCACTGTGCTCAGCTTAGCCCTGATGTCTGGGAGAACTGAGGATAACAAAAGGTTTATATTTGCAACCGTCCTTTTTGCAGAATTAAAAACTGAAACAACCCAGTGTTGTGTTTCAGTTTTCTTCCTCTCTCGCCACAAGGCGCTGAGTCTTGCTGGGGGTTCAGTCCCACACAAGCACTGGCACACCTCCAGTACTTTTCCCCCAAGTGGCCATTTTTCGTGACTGAACCTAGACAACAGCAACAGCTTGCATTTATATAACGCCTTTAATGTAGAAAGATGTCCTGAGGTGCTTCACAAAGGAGAAATAGATGCTGTGCTAAAAGTGGAATAGTTAGGAAAGATGACGGTTGAATCCAGGACTTGAGGAAGCTTTTAAAGGCAGGGGCAGAGGTAGAAACATAGAAAAATAGAAGCAGGAGTAGGCCATTCGGCCCTTCGAGCCTGCTCCGCCATTCAATATGAGCATGGCTGATCCTCTATCTCAATACCATATTCCCGCTCTCTCCCTATACCCCTTGATGCCTTTTAGCAAGTTGGAAAGGTTTAGGAAGGGAGTTCCAGAGAGTAGGGCCAAGAAACCTCAAGGATCTGCTACTGATGCTTGAACATAGGAACAGGAGGAGGCCATTCAGCCCCTCGAGCCTGCTCCGCCATTCAATTAGTTCAAGGCTGATCTGTATCTTAACTCCATCCACCCACCTTGGTTCCATAGCCCTTAATACCCTTGCCTAACAAAAATCTATCAGTCTCAATTTTGTAATTTTTTATTGACCCCCAGCCTCAACCGCTTTTTGAGTTGCAGATTTCTACTATGCTTTGTATGAAGAGGTTCTTCCTGACATCACTCCTGGATGACCTAGCTCTAATTTTAAGGTTATGCCCCCTTGTTCTGAACTCCCCCCACCAGAGGAAATAGTTTATCTCTATCTACCCTATCTAATCCTTTAATCATCTTAAACACCTCAATTAGATCACCCCTTAATCTTCTGAACTTGTGGGAATACAAGCCTAGTCTATGCAACCTGTCCTCATAATTTAACCCTTTTAGCCAAGGTATCATTCTGATGTATCTGCGCTGCACCCCCTCCGAGGCCAATATATCCTAGAGTGGAAAAGGGGCGGGGGCGGGGAGGGGGGCGGTTCCACAATAGGCCAGTATTGGAGGAGCAAAGGCTGAAAGAAATTGAGTTAAACAAGACCTTGGAATGGCCTGTTGTTGAGAATGAAAATTTTAAACATGAAGCATTGTGGGACAGCAAGCAAATGGAGGTCATTGTGCACATGGACCTTATTTAGCATTAGGATGGGGTGGCAAAATGAATTGGAATTTCTGAAGGATGCCACTCTGAGGATTGCTAAGGAAGGTATTGGAGTAATCAAGTCTAAAGGTAACAAAAGTGAGAATTGCGTTTCAAATGCTAGTGGGAGTGAAGTGAGGGCGAAGGTGAACAACACTGCTTAGTGAGTAGACAATCAGTGCCAATGGGCTTTGATGTAAGAAAACTACGAGGCACTTGGTCTAAGTGTTAAACAAAGCTTTAATCAACTGTTTTACAACATGGAGGTCTAGTTGTGTCCTTCACTAGTTCCTGTTAAGAATGTCCTGCGCAAGCTGGGCCCGTGCCCAAGTATTTATACTCTCCCTGGACAGCGCCACCTGCAGGCCGCTCAGTTGATTCATGTCAGGCTATTTTGACTGTGAGGGAACCACGTCTAGTCCCATCCTCATCTGAAGTCTAAATTTGTACACTCTTCGTGGGGAGGGGGGTTGGGGGCAGAGTGGTGGTTGGGGGGTGGGGGTAGGGGGCGGGGAAGACGCAGGATAATGACCCCGAGTGGGGACGTTGGCTTATTTTTTGCCTCCCTTGACCTGTGGTCTCCAAGGAAATTGTAGGATCTTTGCTTTTGCTGCAGCTGACATCAGCTAACCAAGCACCCTCCTGGTCTTTATGGCTCAGTACCACACTAGCGTGCACATTTATGCATTGAACCATCAGGAGAGCAAGAAATCGCTCATGAAAGGTATGTATAAGTTTGTGTTTTGATCTGAGGAGCTGGCAGATTCTTAAGAAAAGTTTCAGAAATTTATTTTTGGTAATTCCTTGGAGTAGTCTTTTAAAGAAAGAAAGATTTTAATTTCTATAGCGCCTTTCCTGACCACCAGAAATCCCAAAGCACTTTACAGCCAATGAAGTATAGTCACACAGCAGCCAATTGTACACAGCAAGCTCCCACAAACAGCAACGTGATAATGACCAGATAATCTGTTTTCGTGATGTTGATTGAGAGATAAATATTGGCCCCAGGACACCAGGGAGAACTCCCTTGCTCTTCTTCGAAATAGTGCCATAGGATCTTTTACATCCACCTCAAAGAGCAGATGGAGTCTCGGTTTAAGGTCTCATCCGAAAGACTGCACCTCTGACTGTACAGCACTCCACTGGAGCGTCAGCCTAGATTTTGTACTCAAGTCGCTGGAGTGGGACTTGAACCTGCAACCTTTTGACCCAGAGACGAGGGTGCTACCTACTGAGCCACAGCTGACACTTACAAGAAGAAATTCTCATATTTATAGTGCCTTTTATGTCCTCAGGATGTTTTGGTGGTGTTGGTCGAAGGATGAATATTGGACGGATCACTGGGAGGACTCCCCTGCTCTTCTTCAGATTGTGTCATGGGATCTTTTACCTGAACAGGCGAATGCACCCTCAGTTTAACATCTCATCCGAAAGATGGCATCTCTGATAATGCAGCACTCCCTCAGTATTGCACTGAAGTGTCAGACTACATTATATATTTTTATTAAATAAGAGGGGGGAGAAACAGAACAACAAAAGCTAGCAACCTTTCCTGTTTGAATGGAAACATATCAATTTGGTCTGAAACAAAATGTTTTAGAAGTTGAAAAGGGAAGTTAATGATTGTACAGCATTTTTGGAAGCAGCATATTGTGATAGCCTGTACCTCAGGAACATTTCTCGGTTTCCATATTATGTTTTCTCGTCACAATCTACTCGTTGCTACTTTTGTAACTTACACATTTGATGTGATAATAAAATGACTGTCGTATAAAATAAATGTTTAAAATGAGTAGCTCTTTCAAAATGTTACTATGCTCAAATAGTATACAGCGAACATGCTATCACAGTTAGCCTGATTATTGGAAATTTCAGATCTTCCAAGATTTCAAAACACACCTACAGACCGCTCATCCCGTGTTTGTACATTTAAGTCATTAGCATAGCCATGGTTTAATACCCGCAAGAATTTGATTCAACATAAATATGCACTGTACTTCAACGTATAACGTGAGGGGAGCACAAATTTACTTTCCATAACGTCTTTACAACGTTAAGTTAGCCAGTTAAGCCAATAGCAATCTCAGTTAAACACTACTCATTTGGGAGATATAGGATTACAATGAGCTTTTACCACCACCTCGGAGACTTTTCTGCCTCGAGGCACCTTCAGCAACCTGCAGACAGCGTTGTTCCCATAGGAAAGACGGAGACAGAGAAACCTTTATTAACATAATAATGGCACTTAATTCCATGTGCTAAAAATGTGGGGGAATAAAACAATTTCAAACATAGTTACTTTCACTAATATTTCCTTAACATACTTTCCTCACATCACTACACAAGTTTGATATTTTTAACTCGTAAGGCGATATACCATTGTACAAGCAGAAGCTTCTTTGTGCAGGAAGATCACTAGCTGCGGGGTGCAAAGGGTGCCCAGAGGCAGATGCTGTTTAGTTGGTAAAAGCTCATTAAAACAGGCAATATTAGTCTTTGGCTTTATTTCTGAATTTATTTCCAATTTTAATTTGCTGCATTCTGTTTAATCAGAATGTATAATGGAGCATGTAACTGACTGTGCTATAAATCATGAAAACTGTGTACAGGGAACTTATTTATCAGTACATGATTATATTATATTGTGGGATCTGTAAGGTTTTAAGATGGTTCATTAGTCCAATTGGATACTTATGTAGCTCTGTTAAAAAAAAACTGATAAACTCATATTATACCCTTGAATGAAAGACTTATCATAAGAAGAGACTTGAGATACTGGAATCGTTTCCACCGGAACAGACAAGGTTAAGAGGGAATTTAAGAGAGGTTTTTAAAATTATGAAAGGTTTTGTTGGATGAATAGGGAAAGACCACCCCCTCTGTTTGGGGAGTCAGTGATGAGGAGCCATCAATTAAAAACTTTCACTAAGATTGTGCGGAGAAAAGTTAGGGGAAATTTCTTTAGGCAGAGAGCATGGAGTGCTTTGCCAAAGGAAATAGTTGTGGCAGAGACCGATGCATCTTTTAAGGGAAGAGTAAATAAGCCTTTGATGCAGAGGAAGATTTGAATATTAAGGGAATTAAGGGATATGGGGACAGTGCAGGAAAGTGGAGATGAGGTAGAAGATCAGCCATGATCTTATTGAATAGTGGAGCAGGCTCGAAGGGCCGAATAAGAACATAAGAACATAAGAAATAGGAGCAGGAGTCGGCCATTCAGCCCTTCGAGCCTGCTCCGCCATTCAATGAGATCATGGCTGATCTTCTGCCTCAACTCCATTCACCGGCCCTATCGCCATATCCCTTGATGCCGTTACTAGTCAGAAAGTTATCGACTTATGTTTTGAATATACCCAATGACTAAGGCTCCACAGCTCTCTGGGGTAGAGAATTCCAAAGATTCACCACCCTCTGTGTGAAGAAATTTCTTCTCATCTCAGTCCTGAATGGCCTCCCTTTTTCCTGAGGCTGTGACCCCTGGTTCTAGACTCCCCAGCCAAGGGAAACATTCTCCCAGTGTCCACCCCATCAAGCCCTGTAATAATTTTGTATGCTTCAATGAGATCCCCACTCATTCTTCTGAATTCAAGAAAATACAGGCCTAGTTTACTCAATCTCTTCTCATACGACAGTCCCGCCATCCCAGGAATCAGTCTGGTGAACCTTCGTTGCACTCCCTCTATGGCAAGTATATCCTTCCTTAGGTAAGGAGACCAAAATTGTACACAGTACTCCAGGCCTACTCCTGCTCCTATTTCTTATGTTCTTAAGATACAAGCCATGGGGAGAGAGTGAGGAAATGGGGTTTGTTTCGAGCCAATGCCTCCTTCCATGCTGCAAACCTGTAGGCTTGAAGAACCAGCAAGTGCGAGAATACAGCTCACACAGAATCGGTAAAAAACATTCCTCATTTTGAAAGTAAATTTAATCCAAGGGTATAATAAACCAAATATTGACTGCAATCGGGGATTGGGAGGGGTGTAATTGATAAGCTTGTTCCTCTGGATACAGAAGGAAATTGTAGTGTAGCTTATAATTGCAGCCAAAAAAACTTCTGAAACTCTCAGATCAGTAGTTTTCTAGTGTGGAGGACAACCAGAGGCAATATTTGTAATTTGTGAAACAATGCTAAGGTTCAAATAATACCCATTTAAAATAATTAAACAGGCTCTTAATTAACTTCCTTTCCACAGATTTTAACATTAATTTCTCCCATTGTTAGATTTCCCCACGCCATGGACCAGTCCTCCATCAGGAGGACAGGCAGCTGACCTGCTTGCAGGCCCCTTCCAATGCTGCATTTAATCTAGACACTAAAGGATTTTTACGTTATTTCAGCAACAACTTGCATTTATCTAGTGCCGTTAATGTAGAAAAACATCCCAAGCCTCTTCACAGAAGTGTAAGAATGGAAAAAAATGGACACTGAACCAAAGAAGGAGATATTAGGCGGTGTGACCGAAAGCTAGGCCAAAGAGGTGGGTTTTAAGAAGGGTCTTAAAGGTGAGGGAGATGGAGATGGAGAGTGGCTTAGGAGCGAATGCCAGATTGTAGGGCCTACGTGGCTGAAAGCATGGTTGCCAATGGTGGGGCAAAGGGAGAGGGGCGCACAAGTGACTGGAGTCAGAGGAACCAGAAGTTTATGAGCAGGGTTGTAGAACCGGACAAGGTTACAGAGATATGGAAGGGCGAGGCCATGGAGGGATTAAAGGGCAGCAGTTGGCACGCATATGGCTCTCCTATCATCAGGTGCCCATTGAAATATGAAACAACCTTGTCCTACAGCAGTGGAGATTCATTTTGTTGTGGGTTTTGCAAGCAGCTGCCGGTTGAACAGGTTCCACTTCTGACTGGCATCTGATGGAGCACGGTAACATGTGGCATTGTAAACAGGGCCAGGAGGTGGAAAGAGCAACTGAAACTGAAGCAGCACATAGTCCGGGCTCAAACCTCAGTTCTGAGGGATTTCTGCATTGTTGGAGGTTTAGACCTTAAATCTGCTTGTTCAGGACATAAAAGATCCCAAGGCATTTTTTGGAAGAAGAGCAGGGAGCTTTCCAAATGCCTTAGTCAGCAGTCAGCCCTCAGTTAACACCAGAAAAACAGACTGACTGGTCATTCCTCTCATTGCTGTTTGTGGGACCTTGCTGTGTGTAAATTTGTTCCTGTGCTTGCCGACAAGAAAAAATGATTACACTTCAAAAAGAATTCATTGGCTACAAAGCATTTTGGGATGTCTTGAACACATAACATGAGGGGCAATATAAATGCAAGTTCTTCTTCTCTTAAGAGGTGTGTGAGAACAACACCATACCAACTCCCTCCTTGCGGGGGCTGGAATTTTCTTTACCCGGGCGGCCGCCATGGCAGGCCGCGAGCCCGTTGCTGACTCCATCCTGCTCCACAGAACGACTTTATGTTAATGGGGCCGATTAAGCCCGCCCTGCGCATTACCTGGCCCAATTAAAAGGTACGGGTCTGGTGACGCCATCGATGATGTGTTTTCAGCCGGGATATTTAAAGGAGCCGTGGCCACATTGCATTTGAAGGTTCATCTAGGAGTGTGCAGGCAGTGCACTTCACTATTCCACGGCTGCACACTCCACCAGAGATGACCGCACAGAGGCAGAGGGCTGCGCCCAGGTTCTCCGATGACTCCCTCCGTATGCTTGTGGAGGGGGTCAGAGCACGCGGGGAGCTCCTCTTCCCTGCTGATGGGAGGAAGAGACCTCCCCAGCAGAGCAAAGGAGCCTGGCTCCAACTAGCAGAGGAAGTGAATAGTAAGGATGTCGTCAGGAGGACCTGGGTGCAGTGCTGCAAACGTTTCAACAATCTTGTTAGATCAGGAAAGGTGAATCCAAAGCAACACTCATCTTCATCCTGCTGTGCCTGTCATCACATCCCCATCACTCTGCCTTCCCAACCCTACTCCTGCACATCCTTACTCACACCAACATACCTTGTACCTCCACCCATCCCGCTCTCTCTATCTACGTCGCCATCTCACTAGCCACCTTTCACATTCACCCTCATCCAAGTGCAATCATGCCAACAAACAACACACAAGGAGGCCACTTGGAATTGCCACCCCACTCCATCATAGTCTCCCTCTACAGATCTAACCCATCCATTCCTTACGCTCATTCCATCACTCTCTGTCAAGGCATCTGAATCACATTTTCAGCATGCCTATTGTCTGCTCTAACACACATCTGGTGAAAATGTGGCTTTCATTATATCACTCCTCGGCCTCAGTACTTGGCCTCCTCAAGGTTGTCATGAGCCACGTCTTCAGTGGATGGCCCTTATCTCCAGCCGGAAAGTATGTTTGGAGGTGCGAAGAGCTGAGGGAGGGTGGACTGGCGCAGGACGAAAGAGTCATGACAGCTACCAATGGATTTGACACACACATGCATGATGATCTTCCTATGTTTGCAGACCAGCTGCACATTGAGGGAGTGGAAGCCCTTGCGGTTGACAAACACTCCTGGGCGATGACGGGGAGCCCTGATGGTCACACGTGTGCAGTCGATGACACCCTGCACCCGTGGGAAGCCAGCCAAAGTGGCAAAGCTAAGCACCCGCTCAGTAACACTGGCTTCATCAGTGGCAAAGTTGATATAATTGGCTGACTTGTCAAAAAGGGCATCACTGAGCTGTGTGATGCATCTGTAGGCGGCTGACTGCGAGATGCCATAAAGGTCTGCAGCAGATCCCTGGAAAGAGCCTGAGGCGAAGAAGTTAAATAAATAAAATATAAATAAGTTGAGAGCGCTGGTGACTTTGACAGCTGGTAAGGCATGTCCACCCATTCCTCTGGGCTGCAGGTCTTCCTCCAGCAATGTGCAAATGTCTGCGATGACTTGGCGCGATAGCCTGAGCCTCCTTTGGTACTGCTGCTCCGTCATGTTGAGGAAGCTCATCCTCTGCCTGTATACCCTGTGTTGGGAGTATCGGCTCCGGCACGGTGCAGTCCTGCCCTGATGTCCTCTGTCCTGTGGAGCATCAGGGCATTGAGGAGAAGGTTGGTGGTGTAGTTGTTGGTGCTGCTGGTGTGCCTGGTGCTGCTGGTGTTGGGGCTCATCGTGGTCCGATTCTGAGGACCAAGGTGAGGCAGTATAAATGATACCCATGCAGATGGAAGAGATGGCAGGTCAAGTAGAGAGTTGACAGAAGCAATCTGTCAATGGTGAGAGAGGCTCTTCCATTGAGGTGACACTGGATGGAGACTTTGCTGGAAAGACTTGCAGCCTGCAGAAAGCTCAGTCTGTGCTGGGAAGGTAGTCAGCAACAGCTTCTGCCTGAGGAAAGTGATCAGCTGTCAGGTGGGAGCTTTTAAACTATATTTGATGCTGTTAAGTAATCAGCTGGAGCAATGGCCATGCAACTCCTGCCTCAGGTTGACAGACATGGTTCCCAAGCTGCGTGAATCCTGTGGCCATGCAGGGAAATTTAAAATGTAGTGGGGGGGAAAGGCTCTTAAGTGTCTGCAAACAAGGTTAGAATGATTTCAATTAGGTCGTCCGCCTCTGCCGGTCGGGTCGCTGCCGCACCGGCAAACGCCCCCGAGGGAAAGGCACGTGGGGGCGGGATCCTGACCCGCTCCCACTTTTTTTTCAAATTTCCCACCTGACCCGCCTCCATTCCCACCTGCACGGACCCCAGAAAATTCTGGCCCTAGCCTCTGCTCCCCACCTCTCCCTGATAGCGCAGCCGAGATTGGGAATTCACCTCATGGAGAATTGCAGTTGTGAACTCATTTTGCCACACCAGAGCAGCAATGCATCCCACCACCATCCATGTAGCCCAATTTAAGTCGTCTTAAAGAGTCTTCCTGCATTTTCAATTAAGTGGGGACTCCTGAAGTACTAATTCTTTACAATAACGCAGATTATTGTTCTTGCTGGGATCATTTAGCACCGTGCAGCTCCTGCCTTTACTCTGCGATCCAAACCACTATCTCACGCTCCTATCCTGGTTTCATAAATTATTTTGTAACAGAATACCAAGGCCATATTATATATGAGAGCTGTTTAGTGAATATAACATAGTGTGATGGAATACTCTCAAGAAGCTCGACACCATCCAGGACAAAGCAGCCCACTTGATTGGCATCCCGTTCACCACCTTAAACAATCACTACATCCATCACCGGCATACCGTGGCTGCAGTGTGTACCATCTACAAGATGCACTGCAGCAACTTGCCAAGGCTTCTTCGGCAGCACCTCCCAAACCTGCGACTTCTTCCACCTAGAAGGACAAAGGCAGCAGGCCTATGGGAACACCACCACCTCTAAGTTCCCCTCCAAGTCACACACCATCCTGACTTAGAAGTACATCGCTGGTCCTTCATCGTCGCTGGGTCAAAATCCTGGAACTGTCTACCTAACAGCACTGTGGGAGTACCATCACCACACGGACTGCAGCGGTTCAAGAAGGCGGCTCACCACCACCTTCTCAAGGGCAACTAGGGATGGGCAATAAATACTGGCATTGCCAGTGACGCCCTGATCCCATAAACAAATATTAAAAAATTAAAAAATAACAGTAATCCTGCCACAAGGACCGCTTATATAACAACACAACTTGCCTGTACTGACCATCCCATGATAGTCGCAGCAATACACTAATGATTCAGAATTGAACCTGCATTAAGAGGCCACCTGTCTATAAAGACCAATTAAATGCAGTCCCGAAGGTGGTCATTACCCAAAGGTGTCACTGTCGAGAAATGAACTCTCACCTCAGATGCTTTTAATACGTGGTGCGAGCTTTCAGCCTTGAGCTGTCTTCAGGCATGCATTTAACAAAAATAAACCAAATTAGACAAGATAATGGCACAGTCGAATACTGATAAACCCCAAACTATTCTGCCAAGAATGTGGTGCCTCGATCAGGATCTTACTATTTATAAGCTACAGATAAAAGTAACCAATGGGTTAGTCTTTGTGTCACAGTCCATCTAATCAATCATTCAGCAACTCTAAAGTGACAACACCGAACAAAAACAGTATTTTCCACAAAACTGATTCAACTTCGAAAATACAACTGCTGCCTCCAGGTTACACTTGGCCGTGGGGAGGTAATTTTAGTCCCGAGTGTTAGAACTATATAATTAGGAAACGTTTTATGCTTGGATGGGGTATTGTATCTTAAACGCTGTATCTGTATCAGGAATTCTGTGTGATAGAACCGAAAAGGACTGTTTTGGCACACGGGCATTCTATGCTATGATCGGATCAGCTGATATGTCGGGCACCTGGCGAGAGGCGTATTCATAGTCGAGAGTTTCCCGTAAACTAAGGAAGAAACGTGACTCTGTATTTATTCTTCTTCATAATCAGGTATCAAACAGAAGATATTGGGGGTCATTTTGACTTTGGCCAATAGTGTAAAGTGAGCAATAGCGGATCAGCCGTCCCTTATACATCTCCCCTGAAATGGAAAAGAAAATCGGGAGATGTATAACGGGTGGCTGATCCAATATCACCCGTTTTATGCTGTCACCCAAAGTCAAACTTACCCCCATTGCCTCTGTTTCAGGTATCATTCACTAGGGGAATCGAGGGATATGGGGATCGGGGGGAAAGTGGAGTTGAGCTCGAAGATCAGCCACGATTTTATTGAATGGTGGAGCAGGCGTGAAGGGCCGTATGGCCGACTCCTGCTCCTAATTCGTATGTTCTTATAAGAACATAAGAACATAAGAAATAGGAGCAGGAGTCGGCCATTCGGCCCTTCGAGCCTGCTCCGCCATTCAATAAGATCATGGCTGATCTTTTGCCTCAATTCCATTCACCGGCCCTATCGCCATATCCCTTGATGCCCTTACTAGTCAGAAATCTATCGACTTCTGTTTTGAATATACCCAATGACTGAGCCTCCACAGCCCTCTGGGTAGAGAATTCCAGAGATTCACCACCCTCTGAATGAAGAAATTTCTTCTCATCTCAGTCCTGAATGGCCTCCCTTTATCCTGAGGCTGTGGCCCCTGGTTCTAGACTCCCCAGCCAAGGGAAACATTCTCCCAGCATCCATCCTATCAAGCCTTGTAATAATTTTGTATGCTTCAATGAGATCCCCTCTCATTCAAGAGAATACAGGCCTAGTTTACTCAATCTCTTCTCATACAACAGTCCCGCCATCCCAGGAATAAATCTCGTGAACCTCCGTTGCACTCCCTCTATGGCAAGTATATCCTTCATAGAGTCATAGAGTCATAGAGTAATACAGCACAGATAGAGGCCCTTCGGCCCATCGTGTCCATGCCGGCCATCAAGCCCTGTCTAATCTAATCCCATATTCCAGCATTTGGCCCGTAGCCTTGTATGCTATGGCATTTCAAATGCTCATCCAAATGCTTCTTAAATGTTGTGAGGGTTTCTGCCTCCACAACCCTTTCAGGCAGTGAGTTCCAGACTCCAACCACCCTCTGGGTGAAAAAGTTCTTTCTCAAATCCCCTCTAAACCTCCCTCCCTTTACCTTGAATCTATGCCCCCTAGTTATTGACCCCTCTACTAAGGGGAAAAGCTCCTCAGCATCCATCCTATCTATGCCCCTCACAATTTTGTACACCTCAATCATGTCCCCCCTCAGCCTCCTCTGCTCCAAGGAAAACAAACCCAATCTGCCCAGTCACTCTTCATAGCTGAAGCGCTCCAGCCCTGGTAACATCCTGGTGAACCTCCTCTGCACCCTCTCTAACGCGATCACATCTTTCCTGTAGTGTGGCGACCAGAACTGCACACAGTATTCCAGCTGTGGCCTAACCAGTGTTTTATACAGCTCCATCATAACCTCCTTGCTCTTATATTCTATGCCTCGGCTAATGAAGGCAAGTATCCCATATGCCTTTTTTACCACCTTATCCACCTGTTCCGCCGCCTTCAGGGATCTGTGTACCTGCACACCCAGATCCCTCTGACCCTCCGTCTTGCCTAGGGTCTTACCATTCATTGTGTATTCCCTTGCCTTGTTAGACCCCCCAAAGTGCATCACCTCGCACTTTTCCGGGTTAAATTCCATTTGCCACTGTTCCGCCCATCTGACCAACCCATCTATATCGTTCTGCAGACTGAGGCTACCCTCCTCGCTATTTACCACCCTACCAATTTTAGTATCATCCGCGAATTTACTGATCATACCCTTTACATTCATATCCAAGTCATTAATGTAGACCACAAACAGCAAGGGACCCAGCACCGATCCCTGTGGTACCCCACTGGCCACAGGTTTCCAGTCACAAAAACAACCTTCGACCATCACCCTCTGCCTTCTGCCACTAAGCCAGTTTTGTATCCAATGTGCCAAGGCACCCTGGATTCCATGGGCTCTTACCTTCTTGACCAGTCTCCTGTGCGGGACTTTATCGAAGGCCTTACTGAAATCCATGTATACCACATCCACTGCGTTACCCTCATCCACACACCTAGTCACCCCCTCAAAAAATTCAATCAAATTAGTCAGACATGATCTTCCCTTGACAAAGCCATGTTGACTATCCCTGATTAATCCTTGCCTCTCCAAGTGGAGACAAATTTTGTCCCTCAGGATTTTTTCCAGTAATTTTCCTACCACTGATGTTAGGCTCACTGGCCTGTAGTTCCCCGGTTTTTCCCTACTACCCTTCTTGAATAATGGTACTACATTAGCGGTTCTCCAGTCCTCTGGCACATCCCCTGTGGCCAGAGAGGTCCTGAATATATGTGTTAGAGCCCCCGCAATCTCCTCCTTTGCCTCACACAGCAGCCTGGGGTACATTTCATCGGGGCCTGGGGATTTATCCATTTTTAGGCCAGCTAAAACCGCCAATACCTCCTCCCTCTCGATGAGGTAAGGAGACCAAAATTGTACACAGTACTCCAGGTGTGGTCTTACCAAGGCCCTATATAATTGGAGGAAGACTTCTTTACTCCTGTACTCAAATCCTCTTGTAATGAAGGCCAGCATACCATTTGCCTTCCTAATGGCTTGCTGCACCTACACATTCACTTTCAGTGACTCATGTACAAGGACACCCAGATCCCTTTGAGCATCTGCATTCCCCAATCTTTCACCTGCCTTTCTGTTTTTTCTACAAAAGTGGATAACTTCACATTTATCCACATTATATTCCATCTGCCATGTTCTCGCCCACTCACTGAGCCTGTCGAGATCCCCTTGAAACCTCTTCACATCCTCTTTGCAACTGACACTGCCACCTAGCTTTGTATCATCAGCAAATTTGAAAATGTTACATTTAGTCCCCTTATCCAAATCATTGATATAGATTGTGAATAGCTGGGGCCCAAGCACCTATCCTTGCGGTACCCCACTAGTCACAGCCTGCCATCCTGAAAAAGACCCGTTTATCCCTACTCTTTGTTTTCTGTCTGTTAACTAATTCTCAATCCATGCTGGTATATTACCCCCAATTCCATGTGCCCTAATTTTGTTCACCAACCTCTTATGTGGGACCTTATCGAAGGCCTTCTGAAAATCCAGATACATCACATCTACCGGTTCCCTTTTGTCTACTCCACTAGTTACATCCTCAAAGAACTCCAATAGGTTTGTCAAACAGGATGTCCCTTTCATAAATCCATGTTGACTCTGCCCAATCTTACTATTAGTTTCTAAGTGCTCAGTTATTGCATCCTTTATAATAGATTCCAGCATTTTCCCAACCACTGATGTGAGGCTAACAGGTCTGTAGTTCACCGTTTTCTCTCTCCCTCCTTTCTTAAATAGCGGGTTTACATTTGCTATCCTCCAATCTGCAGGAACCATTCCAGAATCTATAGAATTTTGGAAGATGACAACCAATGCGTCCACTATTCCAATGGCCACCTCTTTCAAAACCCTAGGATGTAGTTCATCTGGTCCTTGGGATTTATCGACTTTTAGTCCCATTAATTTTGCTTGTACTTTTTTTTACTAATAATAATTTCTTTAAGTTCCTCATTCTCGCCACACCCTTAGTTTTCTCGTATTTCTGGGAGGTTTTTTGTGTCTTCCTCCGTGAAGACAGAAACAAAGTATTTATTTAATTTCTCTGCCATTTCCTCATTCCCCATTATAAATTCTCCTGTCTCTGACTGTAAAGGACCTACATTTATCTTCGCCAGTCTTTTCCTTTTCACATACCTATAGAAGCGTTTACAATCCGTTTTTCTATTTTTCGCTAGTTTGTGCTCATATTCCATTTTCTCTTTCTTTATCAATTTCTTGGTCCCCCTTTGCTGATTTCTAAAAAGATCCCAATCCTCAGGCTGACCGCTTTTTCTGGCAACTTTATAAGCTTCCTCCTTTGGCTTAATACTAGCTTTAATTTCTTTTGTTAGCCACTTTTCCTTGTGGGTTTTTATGCCCTAGAGGAATATATGTTTGTTGCAAATTATGCATTATTTCCTTGAATGTTAGCCATTGTATGTCCACCTTCATACCTTTTAGTGTAGTCTCCCAATCTACCATGGCCAACTTGTCCCTCATACCCTTGTATTTTCCTCTGTTTCGATTGAAGACCTTAGTTTCAGATTGGGATCATTCTCAAACTTAATGTAAAATTCAATCATATTATGGTCACTTGTCCCTAAAGGCCCCTTTACCACAAGACTATTGATTAGCCCTTTCTCATTACACAGATCCAGAATAGCCTGTTCCCTGGTTGGTTCCTCCACATACTGATCCAGGAAACCATCTCACATGTTGTTATCTGTTGTAGGGAGTGCCCAGTAGAAAGGGACTGCAATTTAACAATCATCTCAAATGTTAAGTCTGAGTAGTACAGGATAGTACAGCTTGGTGCTCCAACAAATAGGGGGAGTGTAAAAGAAAAAGAAGCTACAATAGAGAATCAATATAAATAGATGGAGGAAAGTCGAGATAGAAAAGCACCGGAAGCAGAATGACAGATAGGACATTTAGGGGGGAAAATTGGCTCGCGCCCCCTTTGGGGCGACAACTTCACCGGGGCATTACTTTTAGCGCCCCGAAAAAGTTAGCAACCCCGCGCCCAAAATTCAATGGTAGCGTCCCAACCTAGAGGCGGGGCGCTACTGGACGCGCTCCCCCTCCCTCTTGGGGCGCTCCCATTGAATATCGCGGCGCTACGTGCAGCAGCGGCCCGCACGTCGGCACGTAGCGCCGCGGTACTGCAGGCCTCCCTCCCCTGATTAAAGGGGAGGGGCCTACCGCAGCGCTAGTTGGTTTGCGCCTCATTATCGCCCCCCTCGTGGCGCTAATGGGAGGCACAAAGCAACTGAATTTTTTCCCCTTAAAAAAGAAAGAATTTTAATTTAACTAATGTCTTATCATATCCCAAAGCACTTTATGACCAATAAATTAATTTTGAAGTGCAATCGCTGTTGTAACGTAGGCAAACCTGGCAGCCAATTTGCACACAGCAGGATCCCACAAACAGTAAATTAATGAATGACCAGATAATCTGTTTCTCACAGGTTGATTGAGCAACCAATGCTGGCCAGAATATCAGGAGAATCAATGCTCTGATTTTTTTTTACCAGGCAGCATCCTAGTGAATCTATATCATACCCTCTCTAAAGCCTCAACATCCTCCCTAATACTGCACGTAGTACTCTAAGTGAGGTTAATTAAGGTTTTATATACACTCGATCATTGCCTCTTGGTTTTTATATGTGCCTATTCCTTTATTACAGTAAATAATTTATTTGCAGGGCTATGGGAAAAGAGCAGGGGAGTGGGTCTAATTGGATAGCTCTTTCAAAGAGCTGTCACAAGCTCGATGGGCAGAATGGCCCCCTTCTGTATTGTATAATTCTATGATTTGCAGATAAACAGGATCAGTTGTTTCAGGTTGCATGAAGTGGGTCTCGTGTTTGATGTTTGCCATCTTCCATATGATAGGAGATGTAGTGAGGACATCAAGTTGACTTCAGTGCGTAGTACGACTGTTACACAATGTAGTCACTAGACATGTGCCGCACAACCCGAGACATAAATTCTCAGTCCTCAAGGGACAGTCCGCCTGTGGGGAGTCTGTTACAACCGTTGACACAGAAAGTGTTTAAAAGGCCTGATCCATGACATAAGGTCAGTTGGCAAACAAGCTTTTAGTTAAATTAAGTTTTTGATGGAATTAAATTGCGAAAACATTGGCAACTACATTATTAGTCCCATAAGTTATAGAACTGAGTTCTAGCTTCCCCCCCCCCACCCCATTTAAATTCTCCGCTGATGCCACTATTTTTCCAAGTGTTCTACCCCTGAGTGCAACCTGCATGTGGATTAAAATCAGAAAATGCTGGAAATACTCAGCAGGTCAGGCAGCACCTGTGCAGAAAGAAACAGAGTTAACGTTTCAAGTCGATGACCTCTCGTCAGAACCCTGATGTTTACCCCGTGTATTACCCTGATGGCTCCGTGGGTGAATGCACTGCACATTCAGATCACAGAGTGCAATTACCAGCCTGTCTTGTGTCTGATCTCAGCTAGGACCCTCTGAAGTGGCCAAGCTCGTCACTCAGTTGTACTGACAAGAAGCTCCACCACCACCACCTTCTCAGGGCATCAAGGGATGGGCAATAAATGCAGCCTTACTGGTGTCACCTGCACCCTGAGAGCAAATGAACAAAAAGTAAGCGCTCTTAGCTACATAAATGTAATAGACCATGACACATACTATCATGATCTCATCCTGGGCAAGGCCACTGGTTTATGATGACTGAATAAATCAAATTCCATTTCAAGTGTCTGCCATGGCTCAGTGGGCAGCACCCTCGCCTCTGAGTCAAAAGGTTGTGGGTTCAAGTTCCACTCCAGAGACTTAAGTACAAAAAATCTAGGCTGACACTTCAGTGCCATGCTGAGGGAGTGCTGCACTGTTGGAGGTGTCGTCTTTCAGATGAGATGTTAAACCGAGGCCCCGTCTGCTCTCTCAGGTGGACGTAAAAGATTCCATGGCACTATTTCGAAGAAGAGCAGGGGAGTTATCCCTGGTGGCCTGGCCAATATTTATCCCTCAATCAACATAACAAAAAACAGATTATCTGGTCATTATCACATGGCTATTTGTGGGAGCTTGCTGTGTGCAAATTGGCTGCCGTGTTTCCTACATTACAACAGTGACTACACTTCAAAAAGTATTTCATTGGCTGTAAAGCGCTTTGGGACGTCCGTTGGTCATGAAAGGCGCGATTGAAATGCAAGTCTTTCTTTCTGTCATGTTATTCTGGGATTTTTAACATGTTTTAGGGAAATCACGTCTGCAGTCCCATCCACTTTCCACGAAAACCGCAAAACCAGTGCTGGGTTGCATGGCTGAGTTTCACTTCAGACTTGTTTATATGTGGGTGCACTGGGAACTTAAAAAGTACGAGATGTATCAAGGCTCCTGAGTTGTAGTCAAATACCTTGAAAAATTCCGATCGCTCCAGCTATGAAAACAAACACGCCTGAATGAATGCAGCCTTTCAATTTTGGTTCCAGGTTTTAAAATTTGGATTAAAACCTAATAAAACCTCTCTTGATGTTTGCTGGTGATACCCGTGCTGGCTGCCTCACTGTGGTACAGTGTTTCTCTGCACCAGTGAGCCATTACTCCGCAGTTACAAGAGGAAAAGAGGATTGCGTTTTAATGGAGTTACTCCCAGCAGTTGAAGATTCTGCTTTAATTGTGTTGTGGAGATGTACCTTTGATGTCTAGACACTGCAACAAAAAAAAATCCCCTAAACACGATAAAGCCTTGTGTTGTAGGTAACCTGAAATGTAACCTTGTAAAATGTAATGGATTAGTGAGTGCCACACCAACATCGTGAGCATAACACAGCAGTGTTCTCGGCCCAGGGAGCTACGGTAAAAATTGCTCATCAGTGTAATTTCTTCCAATGCTAAATTAAGCCCCACTTTTGAGACACTACGCCATTCTTTTTCCCCTATAGCGGGAGAGAAGGCAGACTGGGCCATCTGTTTCTGCACTGTCACACTCATTGCAGCTCTGTGTCATGCGTGGGATATCCTTCCCAGTTAGGTAGGTTACTCTTTCCATTACCCAACCCCTCCCCCCCCCCGCAACCCCCACCCCCAATATCACAGTGCTCCGTCTACATGCCTGTTTCTTATTTTATTCTCAGGATGTGGGAGGTTCAGGCAAGCTGTATTTATTCCAACAACTACTCACCCTAGTCGCCCTGAGAAGGTGGTGGTGGGTCTTTTCTTTGAACCGGTGCAGTCCTAAGAACATAAGAACATAAGAAATAGGAGCAGGAGTCGGCCATACGGCCCCTCGAGCCTGCAACGCCGTTCAATAATAGCTGATCACTTTCCCGCCCGAACGCCATATCTCTTGATTCCCCTAGAGTCCAAAAATCTATCGATCTCAGCCTTGAATATACTCAACAACTCAGCATCCACAGCCCTCTGGGGTAGGGAATTCCAAAGATTCACAACACTCTGAGTGAAGAAATTCCTCCTCATCTCAGTATTAAATGGCCGACCCCTTATCCCGAGACTATGCCTCCTAGTTCTACGCTCCAGCCAGGGGAAACAACCTCTCATCCTGTCAATCCCCTTCAGAATCTTGTATGTTTCAATGAGATCACCTCTCATTCTTCTAAACTCCAGAGAGTAGAGGCACAATCTACTCAATCTCTCCTCATAGGACAGCCCTCTCATCCCAGGAATCAATCTAGTGAACCTTCGTTGCACCGTCTCTGTGGTGTATGTAACCTGTTCCACCTTAAGAGAACTACCTTAAGAGATGTACTACTTTCTCTTGGCTGCTGTATACTGTAATACCGGTGGTGACCACACCGGTATATAAGTGTTGTGTAGGGATTTGCTGGGCAGTTCAGGCCTGACCTCCGAATAGTAAAGACCTGTTAAAGTTATTCTTGTGGTCTGTGTCCAGTGATTTATAATAAGCATAACTGGGACACACAGACTTAACAGTGGCGACGAGTCCGATCGTACCCTGCGGCAGTTTTACATCCAAGGCAGCTTCGTCCTCAGAACGGGCGTCGAGAAGAGGCATCTGCCCTCATCATCCTGCTGAGCACCATCGCACGGGAGGCATCGAGAACCCGGGTTAAAAAGAAAAATCCTGACCACGAAGCCCTCCATCAGCGACAGGCAGTGATCATCCCTTCTACCACGGTGGTGGGTAAGCCGATCAGCGACACGAGCAGAAAGTCGGCCGCGTTGACTGTGGAGTGGGGGAGGGAAAACGGAGGAAAAAGGGCGGAGAACTCGACCATGGCCGGTGAAAAGGGCCGGGCTGAAATCGAGGCCGAGAGGCGCAGCGTTGGGGAATTGAGAACCGCTGGGGAGGCGAGAACGGCAGCAGCACGGCAATCACCATTGCAGCCAGCGGGGGAAGAAGGCAAACGCGGGAATCCGCCATTGTAGTCGGCGGGGGAAGAAGACGAGCGCGGGAAAGACCGCCAAGCACGGGAAGCCGCCATTTTAGTAGGCGGGGGAAGAAGACAAGCGCGGGAAGCCGCCATTTTGAGAAAAAGAAAAATTAAAAAACTTGCAAGGATGCCTAAACATGGGAACATTAATACCTTTGATAGTGATATCAAAGATTGGACCACGTATGTAGAACGCATGGAAGTTTATTGTAAAGCAAATAAGGTACCAGATGATGAGAAAGCACTAACCTTATTAAGCTCAATGGGTGCGAAGACATACGGGCTATTGAAGCACCTTCTGTCACCAGATAAACCGGCGGATCAGACTTTCGCGAATATTGTTACTGTCCTGAAAAATCATTTAAACCCCACGCCGCTGATGATAGCGGAACGATTTAAATTTTACAGAAGAACGCAGCTGAAAGACGAAAGCAACGCTGAATTTTTAATTGAACTGTGTAAGCTATCAAAGTACTGTCAGTTTGGAACAGGAGTAGCAGATGCGCTGAGAGATAAATTTGTGTGTGGATTGTTAAAAGAAGGAACACAAAAGCGACTGCTTGAGGAGAATGATCTTACGCTTGATAAAGCTGTCACTATTGCAGCATCGCACGAAGCCGCAGCGAGAGGCACTGCGGAAATGCAGCTATGGTCACCGGAACTCAGCACCAATCAAATGGTCTTGGGTACAGTAAAATGTTATCGTTGTGGAAAGACAACGCACGATCAGAACCAGTGCTGGTTCAAAAATCAGGAATGCAGAAAATGTGGCAGGCTTGGTCACATAGCTAAAGTATGCCGGTCAGGAAAGAAGACCAGCAATAAAAAGCCACCGCAGGAAAAGTACAGAAAGGTACACAAGGTGACAGAGAACAGTTCGAACGAACAGAAGTCAAATTCAGACTCCAGCAGTAATGAACTGGGTAGTCTAAGAGTACACAATGTTGGTAAGGAAGCAGACCTCCAAACAATCTGGGTCACACTTCAGATAGCAGGAGTCCAAGTGAAGATGGAATTGGACACTGGATCGGCATTGACGGTCATGAATAAGCAAGATTACAAAAGGTTATTCCCACATATTCCCCTACGGGATACGGAGATTGTATTGAAAACATACACGGGGCAAAGAGTATACCCCATCGGGAAGATAGAGGTAAAGGTGGTCCACAAAGGCAAAGAAAGCCGAGGAATGGACTTATATGTGCTACCTGAGGGAGGTCCACCACTACTGGGACGGGAGTGGATTAGGAAAATAAATATGGACTGGCATTCCTTAAAAGCACTAACGGTAGATTCCGGTAAAAAAGATGTCAAACCTAAACGATTGTCCAGAATATTGGACGATGCTAAAGAGGTGTTCCAACAGGGACTGGGAACACTGAGAGGAATTATGGCAAACATCAAGGTTGAAGAACATGCAAACCCGAAATTTTTCAAAGCCAGACCGGTACCTTATGCGATACGACCTGCTGTGGAAGCTGAGCTGGAAGGGCTAGAACGTTCAGGAGTACTGTCTAAGGTAGACTGGAGTGAGTGGGCCACGCCCATTGTCCCCGTCATGAAGCGTTCATCGAGCAACAAGCCGGGGGAACCGGGGAAGGTTCGCATCTGTGGAGATTTCAAGATCACTGTTAATCCGGTGCTTCACACGGTGCAGTATCCGCTTCCGCGGATTGAGGATATCTTCGCTTCGTTGTCTGGCGGGAAACACTTCACCAAGATAGACCTGGCGCAGGCGTACTTACAGATGGAAGTTGAGGAAGAGTCACGCCAGTATCTCACGATCAACATGCATAGAGGCTTGTACCGGTATAATAGACTGGTTTTTGGAGTGGCATCGGCTCCAGCAATTTGGCAGAGGGCCATGGAGCAGGTATTACAGGGAATTCCAGGCACACAATGTTACCTGGACGATATTCTGATTACAGGAGATGATGACGAGGAACACCTTGCAAATTTGGAACTGGTGCTCACCAGATTGAAAGAATATGGACTTCGAGTTAATCGCCAGAAATGTGAGTTCTTTCAGAAGCGGATCTCGTACTGTGGTCATGTCATTGACCAGGAGGGGCTTCATAAGTCTCCTGACAAGATCGAAGCTGTTGTGAAGGCTCCCGCTCCGGATAATGTATCCCAGTTGAGGTCGTTCCTAGGGTTGATTAACTATTACCATAAGTTTCTGCCAAATTTATCCACGGTGCTGCACCCGCTGAACGCTCTTTTGCAGAAGGGAGTACCATGGAAGTGGAGCGAGGACTGTAAGAGGGCCTTTCGCAAAAGCAAGGCATTGATCACCTCAGAGGAAGTGTTGGCTCACTTCAACCCAACGCTGCCTATTCGTTTGGCTTGTGATGCTTCTCCATATGGTATTGGGGCAGTACTCTCACACAAGTTGCCAAATGGCCTGGAGAGGCCAGTTGCGTTCGCATCCAGATCATTGACCTCCGCTGAGCGCAACTATGCTCAGATAGATAGGGAGGCTCTCAGCCTTGTGTGGGGAGTAAAGAAGTTTAATCATTACTTGCAGGGCCAAAAGTTTACGCTTCTGACAGACCACCAGCCGTTGGTATCCATTTTTAACCCTAAGAAGGGTGTTTCGGTGATGACAGCACAGAGACTCCAGAGATGGTCCCTTTTCCGAGGGGCACATCAATATCAGATCGAATTCAAAGGTACAAAGCAGCATGGTAATGCTGATGGGCTGTCGCGCCTGCCACTACCTACTGAGGAGGAGGCACCGACGGTTGACCCTGTTGAGTTATTTCACTCGACCATCATCGAATGTTTACCAGTCACCAATGCAAGTATTGAAAGAGAAACCAGGAACGACCCGACACTGTCCCGGGTCTACGAAGTGACAGTGAAGGGATGGCCAGCACATGGTGATCCACTGTTACCGGCATTCTCAGCAAGACGAGAACAGCTGTCCGTCTGTCAAGGAACATTGATGTATGGAACAAGGGTGATTATTCCTCCTAAGTTAAGAGAGAGAGTTCTAAAGGAACTGCATGAAGGTCATCTGGGGGGAGTCAAGATGAAAAGCCTTGCTAGGGCTTATGTGTGGTGGCCGGGTATCGACCAACAGATAGAGGATCTGACGAAAAGCTGCTCAGGGTGCCAAAAAGTGCAAAATGCACCTCCGATTGCACCGCTGCATCCATGGGAATGGCCTTCAACCCCATGGCAACGTGTACATATTGACTTTGCTGGTCCATTCATGGACTCCATGTTTTTAATTGCGGTGGACGCACATTCTAAATGGCCAGAAGTGATTAAGATGACTACCACTACCTCGGAAAAGACGATCGCGGTGCTAAGAACGATATTTGCAAGAAATGGATTGCCAGAACAAATATGTTCAGACAATGGACCGCAGTTCGTGTCAGAAGAATTCCAGAAATTCATGAAGAAGAATGGGGTGAAACATTATACCTCTGCCCCATATCATCCGGCTACAAACGGGTTGGCCGAGAGATTTGTACAAACGTTCAAAAAAGCAATAAAGGCCATGAGCGAAGATCAGATTCCACTACAACACAAGGTGGACAAATTCCTACTGGCATATCGAAACGCCACTCATGCAGTGACAAGCCAAAGTCCTGCCATGATGTTCTATAACAGGAGGTTGCGGTCCAGGTTGGACTTGTTAAAACCAAATGTGCGGAGGGAAGTTGAAAACAAACAGTTCCAGCATATAAATAACAAGACCACTCGGAGTTTCGAAATAGGACAACCAGTGTTAGCCCGGGACTATAAAAACGAGAAATGGCAATCTGGAACAATTCGGGCCAGACAAGGACCCCTGATGTACACGGTAGATATTGGTGAAAATGTAATACGGCGTCATGCTGGCCAACTGGTAGAATCGAGAACAAGGGTCGAACCCATGGTTACGGCAGAGACAACCGTGAAAGAAGTTAGTGAACCTGAAGCATCTACCTCAGAAGTGAATGTACCTGATGATGATGTCCAATCCATAAGAGACCAACTAGATGAGTCACCCCAGCAACAAGAATCAGAGACCCCTGAAAGGCGTTATCCAACTCGAATCAGGAGGCCTCCTCAGAGACTGAATCTTTGAACTGTTTTGCATGAAGTTGTATATATATATATGTTATTATGTTATGTTAAATGGGGATATAACTGTTAAGCTAAAAAGGGAGGATTGTGGTGTATGTAACCTGTTCCACTTTAAGAGAACTACCTTAAGAGATGTACTACTTTCTCTTGGCTGCTGTATACTGTAATACCGGTGGTGACCACACCGGTATATAAGTGTTGTGTAGGGATTTGCTGGGCAGTTCAGCCCTGACCTCCGAATAGTAAAGACCTGTTAAAGTTATTCTTGTGGTCTGTGTCCAGTGATTTATAATAAGCATAACTGGGACACACAGACTTAACAGTCTTCAAGGCAAGTATATCCTTCCTTAGATAAGGAGACCAAAACTGTGCACAGTACTCCAGGTGTGGTCTGACCAAGGCCCTGTACAATTGTAGCAAGACTTCCTTACTCTTATACTCCAACCCCGTTGCAATAAAGGCCAACATGCCATTTGCCTTCCTTATTGCTTGCTGTACCTGCAGGCTAACTTTCTGTTTCTTGGACGAGGACACCCAAATCTCCTTGAATACCAACATTTAAAAGTTTCTCACCATTTAAAAAATATTCTGCTTTTCTATTCTTCCTACCAAAGTGAATAACCTCACATTTCCCTACATTATACTCCATCTGCCACCTTACTGCCCACTCACTTAGTCTATCTATATCCCTTTACAGACTCTTTGGGGTCGATTTTCCCAGAGCTGTCGGGAAGAAGGCGGGACTACAACTTTTGGGTTTTAGACCCGCCTACATTGACGTCCGGCCAATCCGTGCGATTTTCCCTTGATTGACCTTGTTGAGCCCGCCCAGCTGGCTCAGCAGGCCAATTAAGGGCCACCCGGCAACAGGTGACGTCACAGACTGCAATTTCATCTGTCAAGAGTTCTTGACAGATGAAATATCAGTGTTTCTCAGCAGCACTCAAAGCTGAAGGCTGTCACTTTTCACAGATCACAGCCATTCAGCTTTAAGTGCCGGCTGAGTGATGGGCTCCCGACGCCTGCAGGAAGAAAGGCTGTTAAGGTAAGTACAGGTAAGTAAAAGTTCTTTACACACTTTAGACACACCAAACACACTTACCTTTGCACTCATGCACCCATCACTCACCTGAGCGCTGACATCGCGACCCCTCCAACTCCTTCAACCCGACGGCCCGCCTGCTCTAACCTGGCGTGGTGTGGATCCGTCGGGAAACCCACACGAAACCCCTCAAAATAGGGATTAGGCTAAAAACTGCCTGTTAACTACCTGTTAACAGGCAGTTAATTGGCACTAATCCCTTCCCGCCTGGGGTCGGTGGGTCCCATTGCGGGGCGGGTACCCGCCGCCTCTGAAAGTTGCGTGGAGCGGGGTTTTAGGCGGGATGGCGTCGGGACCCCCAAATTCGGGATTTTTCCCCTCCATACGCCTGAAACCCCGCCTGACGGCTCCACGAAAATCGACCCCTTTGTGTTCTCCTCCCAGCTTACTGTCCCACCTAGCTTTGTATCATCAGCAAACCTGGATACATTACACTCGGTCCCTTCGTCTAGGTCATTAATATAGATTGTAAATAGCTGAGGCCCCAACACTGATCCTTGCAGTACCCCACTAGTTACAGCCTGCCAACTTGAAAAAGACCCATTTATCCCTACTCTCTGTTTTCTGTCCGTTAACCAATCCTCTATCCATGCTACTATATTACCCCCAACCCCATGAGCCCTAATCTTGTGTAACAATCTTTTAAGTGGCGCCTTATCGAATGCCTTTTGGAAATCCAAATATACTACATCCACTGGTTCCCCTTTATCTACCCTGTTAGTTACATCCTCAAAAAACCCTAATAAATTTGTCAAACATGAATTCCCTTTCATAAAACCATGTTGACTGCCTAATCCTGTTATGATTTTCTAAGTGCCCTGATACCACTTCCTTAACAATGGATTCCAGCATTTTCCTGACGACTGATGTCAGGCTAACCCGCCTGTAGTTCCCTGTTTTCTCTCTCCTTCCTTTCTTGAATAGCGGTGTTACATTTGCTACCTTCCAATCCGCTGGGACCATTCTAGAATCTAGGGAATTTTGGAAGATCAAGACCAATGCATCCACTATCTCTGCAGCCACCTCTTTTAGAACCCTAGGATGTAGGCCGTCTGGTCCAGGAGATTTGTCGGCTTTTAGTCCCATTAGCTTCTCTGCTTATATTAATTACGTTAAATTCCTCACCCTCATTAGACCTTTGGTTCCCCACCATTTTTGGTATGGTTTTTGTGTCTTCTACGGTGAAGACAGATACAAAATTTCAAAATATTTGTTTAACGTTTCTGCCATTTCCTTATTCCTCAGTCCTTGTGGTGATGGTACTCGCACAATGGTGTTAGACAGGGAATTCCAGTGACGATGAAGGAACAGCAGTATATGTCCCAGTCAGGATGCTGTGCAACTTGGAGGGGATCTTGGAGGTGATAGTCTTTCTATGAACGGTAGCATAGTGGTTATGTTACTGGACTAGTAATCTAGATGTTGGAACTAATGATCCCGAGACGTTAGTTCAAATCCCACCACAGCAGCTGGGGAATTTAAATTCAATTAATTAAATAAATCTGGACTAAAAAAAAAGCTAGTATCAGTAATGGTGACCATGAAACTATCGGTTTGGCGTAAAAACCCATCTGGTTCATTAATGTCCTTTAGGGAAGGAAATCTGCTGTCCTTACCCGGTCTGGCCTATATGTGACCCCAAACACACAGCAATGTGGTTGAGTCTTAACTGTCCTCTGAAATGGCCGAGCAAGACACTCAGTTGTAACAAACCGCTCCAAAAAACAAAAAGAATAAAACCAGATGGACCACCCAAATTCGATCTAGGCACTGACTTCGGACAAGAACTGCAGTGGTTCAAGAAGGCAGCGTACCACCACCTTTGCAAGGGCAATTAGAGATGGGCAATAAACACTGGCCTTGCCAGCGACACCCGCATCCCATATAAAAAAATGACATTGTTGCTCACGTACTTCTCGGTGCTAAAGCTTGCAGGGGAGGGAGGTGCTGTTGAAGTAACCTTGGTGCATTGCTGCAATGCATCCTGCAGCTCGAACATACCGCAGCCACGGTGCGGCGGTGGTAGAGGGGGTGGATATTGATTCCAGTGACGGGGCACTGGTCAACTAAACTGCTCCGTTGAGCTTCTTGTCTGCCCTCCTCCAGGCGAGTGGTGAGTATTCCAACACACTTCTGACTTGAGCCTTGTAGATAGATAAAGAAAGAAAGTCTTGCATTTCTATAGCATCTTTCATGATCACCGGACATCCCAAAGCGCTTTACAGCCAATGCAGTACTTTTTGAAGTGCAGTCACTGTTGTAATGTAAGAAACATGGCAGCCAATTTGTGCGCAGCAAGCTCCCACAAACAGCAATGTGATAATGACCAGATAATCTGTTTTAGTGATGTTGATTGAGAGATAAATATTGGCTGGGACACCAGGGGGTAAAAATTCGGTGGCACCCCCTTTGGGGCGCTAACTTCACTGGGGCGCTACTTTTAGCGCCCCAAAAAGGTTAGCGCCCCGCGACGTAAATTCAGTGATCCCACCCCAAGCAGGAGGCAGGGCACTACTGGAAGTGCTCCCCCTCCTTCCTGGGGCGCTACAAGTGAATATCGCGGCGCTACGTGCAAAAGCGCCACACCTGTTGGCACGTAGCGCCGCGGTATTGTAGGCCTCCCTCCCCTGATTAAAGGGGAGGGGCCTAGTGCTGCATGCATCGGGGCCCTGCCGGACTACCGGGGAGCCGGGAAAACAGCCCAGCACTTAAGCGGAGCGCCGGGCTGAGTGATCGCGGACGGCACCCCGAATAAAAAAGGGGAAGGGGGCGGGTGCTGATAGGCGGCCAGAAAAAAAATGGCCGCCCGACACCTGCCCCTTTAACTTGTGCCGCCGCGGCTGCAAAAACTGAAGTTTGCGGCCGGGGCGTGAGCAGGGCGCTGCGACGATGTCATCGCTGGAGGCGCAGGGCGCTACTGGCTACCGCCGCCGCTAACCTTTCGCTGAATTTCATGGGAGGCGTTAGCGGCGCCACGCCTGGGCACGAGGGGCTTTGCGCCCAGTTCGGGAGGCGCAAAGCAACCCAGTTTTTCCCCCCAGTGATAACTTCCTCTGCGCTTCTTCGATATAGTGCCGTGGGATCTTTTACGGCCACCTGAGAGGGCAGACGGGGCCTCGATTTAACGTCTCATCCAAAAGACGGCACCTCTGACAGTGCAGCACTCCCTCAGCACTGCACTGGAGTATCAGCCTGGATTTTTGTGCTCAAGTCTCTGGAGTGGGGCCTGAACCCACGACCTTCTGACTCAGAGGCGAGAGAGTGCTGCCCACTGAGCCACAGCTGACTATTTTCAGGATAGATAACCTCAGGAGAGATTGTCCAGTAACCTGAGCTTTATTATGTATCAAATTAAAAGAATAAGTGTGCAACATTGTTTACAATTAGCTGCATTTGCCAGAGAGCTTGCAATTAGTAATTATTTTGTATTGCATTCCTCTTGATCCTTTTGTCATTTTTTATGCACTCAATCTGTCATCACTGGCAAGTGGCATGTCACAACCAGCTGTCAGCCCGGTGTGATTTGAGTGTGAAGGGAACATGTTAATAAAGCAAGCTATTCCTTGACTTAATGAATTTGTTTACGTTGCAGCTTAGACACATAAGTGACGGTGGGGGGAGGTCGTGGCTGTGGGTACAGAGCCAGACTTCATGTTTCACTTCTTGCATCTCTAATGGTCTGTAGATGTCTTTTTGTGCAACATCAAGGGAGACATGTGGTGAAAAAAACCTCAGGGTAAACATTAGTGTGAATCACTTACCGACTTACACGGGATTGGCAGTCTTGGGTATTTACTCATAAATGTCACTGAATTTCACATTGGAAGAGTCATTTTTTTAGTCAGAGCTGAAGTAATAACACTTTCCCCGCAGCACATCATGATAACGAGCAACATTTGACAAAGTAGAATCTGCCAGAGCCTACTGCAAGCATTTGAAATGCAACATTCCTCCACATTTATGTGCCTGCTAGTTTCATCACAAAATTAAAGGCAGAATATTTATTGACGGACATATTTTTTTGGAGCGACTGCTGCCAGCGAGCGGAAGCTGCGCCGAAGTGTACTGCACACGAAGCTGGAAGCGGATATCGACGATGTTTCTGCTTTTTTTTCTCTCCCCACCCACACAGCCCGCTCCCTTCCCGGCTTTCTTCCCTACAGTCCCGAAGACACGCTCCGTTCCCAGTTTTTTCCCCCCCCAGAGCCTGTGATTCGTGAAACGAACGACCAAGAAAAAACTTTGACTGCGCATGCGCAACGACTTCAACTTTGTTGGCAGCAGTCGCTGCCTTTATTTTTGAAAATGAAAACAAAGAACATTTCTGATGGTGTTTAAATACAGCAAACAGTAAAAATACTGAACTGGAAGATAAGTAACTTAGACTTTTGAGCCTAAGGACAACAACAACAACTTGCATTTATATAGCGCCTTTAACGTAGTAAAACGTCCCAAGGCGCTTCACAGGAGTATTTTAAGACAAAAAAAATTGACACCAATCCACATAAGGATAAATTAGGGCAGGTGACCAAAAGCTTGGTCAAAGAGGTAGGTTTTAAGGAGCGTCTTAAAGGAGGAAAGAGAGGTAGCGAGGCGGAGAGGTTTAGGCAGGGAATTCCAGAGCTTAGGGCCTAGGCAACAGAAGGCACGGCCACCGATGGTGGAGCGATTATAATCAGGGATGCTGAAGAGGGCAGAATTAGAGGAGCGCAGATATCTCGGGGTGGGGGGTTTGTGGGGCTGAAGGACAGTGAATTTAGGGCATCAGTTTGTAAGACAGACACTGGTAATCCTACACAACAATGTCCCTCTTCGAGCTTCTTTGTTGCTGAAAAAAAAATCCTCTTGATGTGATGCGGAGAAGCTGTGGCAACGCCCAGCCGATCAGACAGGAGGAAACAAATTCCCACATCACGTCTCGCTTAATCACACAACACACGCATGTTGGTGCTGAATTTCCATCACTGCCATCCATAAACTGCACCCCCACCCCCACCCCGTGGGAAAAACAACCAGAACTGGCGAGTAGAGCAAGTGCTAAGTTTTTATACATTGCGAACACACGTTCCAAGGTCGGCACACGTCAAGCTGATACTGATAAGCTGCTCGAGTGTCACTGCCATGGTTTATGACATTGTCCCCACTCCTCGATACGGTACTGCCTTGTATCATGTTGCAGAGTGTGGTCCAGGGAATCAGGCAAAACACACGGATTGCACACGAATGTGTGCAGTATTTCTTGCCCCCCGGGGTGGCAACTTAGCTGCTGCAAGTTCCCATTGCAGTGGCTAATTCGCTGCTCCGATCGATTTGGCCAAGAGATCACTGCCACTCTTGCTCCCTCATGTTCTTCTCAACCCATGTCCCCACATTTTCCCCCCTGCCCCCCAATCCCAGCTACAGCTCATACCTGACGCTGTTGCCTTGCTCTGGGAGTGGACTTTGCCACTGGGAATGGCTGATCCGACCATAGTTTTTGCTGGAACAGAAAGTCCCACATGCAGCCTGATTTTTTTCTTATTCGTTTATGGGATGTGGGCGTCGCTGGCAAGGCCAGCATTTATTGCCCATCCCTAATCGCCCTTGAGAAGGTGGTGGTGAGCCACCTCCTTGAACCGCTGCAGTCCGTGTGGTGAAGGTGCTTCCACAGTGCTGTTAGGGAGGGAGTTCCGGGATTTTGACCCAGCGCCGATGAAGAATGGGTGATATGTTTCCAAATCAGGATGGTGTGTGACATGGAGGGGAACTTGGAGGTGGTGGTGTTCCCATGTGCCTGCTGCCATTGTCCTTCTAGGTGGAAGAGGTCGCGGGTCTGGGTGCTGCTGCCGAAGAAGTCTTGGCGAGCTGCTGCAGTGCATCTTGTAGATGGTACACACTGCAGCCATGGTACGGTGGTGGTGGAGGGAGTGAATGTTTAAGGTGGTGGATGGGGTGACAATTTAGCGGGCTGCTTTGTCCTGGATGGTGTTGAGCTTCCTGAATGTTGTTGGAGCTGCACTCATCCAGGCAAGTGAAGAGTATTCCATCACACTCCTTACTTGTGCCTTGTAGATGGTAGAAAGGCTTTGGGGAGTCACAAAGTGAGACACTCGCCGCAGAATACCTAGCCTCTGACCTGCTCTTGTTGCCACAGTATTTATGTGGCTGGTCCAATTAAGTTTCTGGTCAATGGTGACCCCCAGGATGTTGATGGTGTGGGTTTCGGCAATGGTAATGCCATTGAATGTCAAGGAGCGGTGGTTAGACTCTCACTTGTTGGAGATAGTCATTGCCTGGCAGTTCTGTGGCGCGAATGTTACCTGCCACTTATCAGCCCAAGCCTGAATATCGTCCAGGTTTTGTTGCATGCGGGCATGGACTGCTTCATTATCTGAGGAATTGTGAATGGCACTGAACACTGTGCAGTCATCAGCAAACATCCCCATTTCTGATCTTATGTTGGAGGGAAGGTCATTGATGAAGTAGCAGAAGATGGTTGGGCCTAGGACACTGCCCTGAGGAACTCCTGCAGCGATGTCCTGGGGCTGTGATGATTGACCTTCAACCACCACAGCCATCTTCCTTTGTGCTAGGTATAACTCCAGCCAGTGGAGCGTTTTCCCCCCAGATTCCCATTGACTTCAGTTTTACTAGGGCTCCTTCATGCCACACTCGGTCAAATGCTGCCTTGATGACAAGGGCAGTCACTGTCACCTCACCTCTGGAACTCAGCTCCTTTGTCCATGTTTGGACCAAAGCTGTAATGAGGTCGGGAGCCGAGTGGTCTTGGCGGAACACAAACTGGGCATCAGTGAGCAGGTTATTGGTGAGTAAGTGCCGCTTGATAGCACTGTCAATCACACCTTCCATCACTTTGCTGATGATTGAGAGTAGCCTGATGGGGTGGTAATTGGCCGGATTGGATTTGTTCTGCTTTTTGTGGACAGGATATGCCTGGGCAGTTTTCCACATTGTCGGATAGATGCCAGAGTTGTAGCTGTACTGGAACAGCTTGGCTAGAGGCACGGCTAGTTCTGGAGCAGAAGTCTTCAGCACGATAGCCTTTGCTGTATCCAGTGCGCTCAGCCGTTTCTTGATATCATGTGGAGTGAATCGAATTGGCTGAAGACTGGCCTCTGTGATGGTGGGGACCTCATGAGGAGGCTGATATGGATCATCCACTCAGCACTTCTGGCTGAAGATGGTTGCAAACGCTTCAGCCTTGTCTTTTGCACTGACATGCTGGGCTCCACCATCATTGAGGATGGGGCTATTCATGGAGCCTCCTCCTCCAGTTAGTTGTTTAATGGTCCACCACCATTCACGACTGGATGTGGCAGGACTGCAGAGCTTTGATCTGATCCGTTGATTGTGGGATCGCTTAGCCCCATCTATAGCATGCTGCTTCTGCTTTTTAGCATGCATGTAATCCTGTGTTGCAGCTTCCCCAGGTTGCCACATTTTTAGGTACGCCTGGTGCTGCTCCTGGCATGATCTTCTACACTCCTTATTGAACCAGGGTTGGTCCCCTGGCTTGGTGGTAATGGTAGAGTGAGGGATATGCTGGGCCATGAGGTTGCAGATTGTGGTGGAATACAATTCTGCTGCTGCTGATGACCCACAGCGCCTCATGGATGCCCAGATTTTGAGCTGCCAGATCTGTTCTGAATCTATCTCATTTAGCACGGTGGTAGTGCCACACAACACGATGGAGGGTATCCTCAGTGTGAAGATGGGACTTCATCTCCACAATGACTGTGCGGTGGTCACTGCTACCAATACTGTCATGGACAGATGCATCTGCGACAGGTAGATTGGCGAGGACAAGGTCAAGTAGGTTTTTCCCCAGACTGGCAGTTATGTCCTTCAGGACTCAGCCAGCTCGGTCAGTAGTGGTGCTACTGAGCCACTCTTGGTGATGGACATTGAAGTCCCTCACCCAGTGTACATTCTGTACCCTTGCTACTCTCAGTGCTTCTTCCAAGTGGTGTTTAACATGGCGGAGTACTGATTCATCAGCTGAGGGAGGGCGGTAGGTGGTAATCAGCAGGTTTCCTTGCCTATGCTTGGCCTAAAGCCACGAGAGCTCATGGGGTCCGAAGTCAATGTTGAGGACTCCCACTCCTTCCTGACTGTATACCACTGTGACACCACCCACTGGGACATGACATACCAGGGATGGTGAAAGGTATGATTCTGTGAGTATGACTATGTCAGGCTGTTGCTTGGCTAGTCTGGATGGCAGCTCTCCCAATTTTGGCACAAATCCTCAGATGTTGGTGAGGAGGACTTTGCAGGGTTGACTGGGCTGGGTGTGCCGTTGCTGTGTCCATATGCAGTGGCGAGGTCGATGCCGGGTGATCCGTCTTGTTTCATTCTTTGTATTGTGTTTCGTAGTGTTTTGTTACAACTGAGTGGCTTGCTAGGCCATTTCAGAGGGCAGTTAAGAGTCACATATAGGCCAGACCAGGTAAGGATTGTAGATTTCCTTCCCTAAAGGACAATCCGATAGTTTCATGGTTGCTAATACTAGTAATTATTCCAGATTTATTTAATTAACTGAATTTAAACTGCTGTGGTGGGATTTGAACTCAAATCTCTTGGAATCATTGGCCCAGGCCTCTGGATTACAGGCCCAGGCCTCTGGATTACTAGCCCAGGCCTCTGGATTACTAGCCCAATGACTACGCTACCGTTCCCATAAAGCAACAGCATCGGGTAAGAAGGGAATCCCTGGCTGACAGAGAGAGGAGCAGCATGGAGGGAGACTCCCTCTCTGTGGACCGGGGTAAGGGGTGCGGTTTGGGGGTAAAGAGCAGCTTTGTGAACTAATGGGGGGGGGGGGGGGAGGGGCGGAAAAGGTTTCATCCGGGGAGACCTACACAGAGGTTGGGAGTACCTGCAAAAGAAACAAAAGCTTGGATTTATATCGCGCCTTTCACAACCTCAGAATGTCCGAGAGTGCTTTACAGCCAATGAAGTATTTTTCCCCGGTTCGACCACACCTGGAGCACTGTGAGCAGTTCTGGGCGCCACACCTCAGGAAGAATATATTGGCCTTGGAGGGAGTGCAGCGCAGATTCACCAGAATGATACCCAGCCTCCAGGGGTTAAATTATGAGGTGAAGTTACCCAAATTAGGGTTGTATTCCCTAGAATTTAGACGGTTAAGGGGTGATCTGATCAACGTTTTCAAGCTATTAAGGAAAACAGATAGGGTAGATATAGAGAGAAACCATTTCCGCTGGTTGGGGATTCTAGGACTAAGGGGCAGTCTAAAACTTAGAGCCAGACCTTGCAGGAGTGAAATTAGGAAACACTTCTACACACAAAGGGTGATAGAAGTTTGGAACTCTCTTCCACCAATGGCAATTGATGCTAGGTCAATTGTAAATCGGGGATTGATAGATTTTTGTTAACCAAAGGTATTAAGGGCTATGGGCCAAAGGCAGGTATATGGAGTTAGGTTACAGATCAGCCATAATCGCATTGAATGGGGGAACAGGCTCGAGGGGCTAAATGGCCTCCTCCTGTCCCTATGTTCCTTGTTCCTCTGTTGTAATGTAGGAAGCAAGGCAGCCAATTTTCATAGTAGGGGAAGAGTGACTGTTTAAGCAGCTTTTGGGGAAGTGATTGTCCAGCTTGTCTGCTAAATATGGATAAACTCAACAGGTTGCTGACTTTTTTTGGTTAAAAATCTAGCAGGGTTGAAGTAAAAAAGTGTTGTAAAATTAACCAGAATACAAAATTGTCAATGTGTAAATTAAAAATTTACTACTGGGAGTAGAAACGCACATTATCGCCTGCACACAGGAGGGATGGGGATAGTCTATGGAAGGAGTGTGTGCAATTCTAGGTTTGCTGCCTACAGCCTTGCTGGGTACTATCCTACATGCAATAAGACCTACCTATAATTTATATCTGCCAGACAAATATCAAAATTACTATGCTTTTGCAAATTGTTTTATATTTAGTCAACAGTTTTAACATTACTAAAGTGTACTCGTGAACATAATCAGCTAACAGGTTGACGAAGAAGCAGCATTTGTTCCTTATGTAAACAGTTGAGGGGGTGGGCAGGAAAATCCTTTGTACCTTTTGCCAATGAACGATCTCGGGTACAGCACTTATGGTGTTTTTACATTACACTCCAACAAGAATCATAACTTTCTTACGCTGCTCTCTCCAGTTAACTTTCCCATTCCAACATCAAAGCCAAAGACCTGTGATCGTCAGTGTCAAAGGGAAGGGGGATGGTGGGTGGGATGGTGCAGGGATAGAAAACAATCTGCCCCGAGCTTTTTATTTTAACTGGAGACGAGACAGCAGCTCACGAGATGCAGGTAAATGTGGGCCTCAAATGCCATTGGGTCTGGAGATCTTCTAAGTTACAAGTTGCTTTTATACTGGCCTTAAAGGGGAGTTAGTGCCACCAGTTTGTGATAAGGCATCTTTGCAGCTAACAATCACCACAGTGTAAACTTGCCAAATTGGCTAAATCCGACAATCAGGAAGGCCACCTAAAAAAAACCAGGCCACAGCAGTCCCCGCATGGCAGCATCAAGGCCTGGATATAATGAATGCATTTTCTCAAACATTGCCTCTAAGTAGCTGTTGGCCCAAGTCTTGGTGCGACAGCTACAGATGCAGTGCTGTGGGATCTTTAACAGGATCCTGAGCAGGCAGGCAGGACTTCGGTTCATCTAAAGGGTGGCAGCTTCAACGGATAAAAGACTTGCATTTATATAGTGCCTTTCACGACCATCAGACATCTCAAAGCGCTTTACAGCCAATGAAGTACTTTTGAAGTTGTAGTCACTGTTGTAATGTGGGAAATGCGGCAGCCAATTTGCACACAGCAAGCTCCCACAAACAGCAATGTGATAATGACCAGATAATCTGCTTTTGTTATGCTGGTTGAGGGAGAAATATTGGCGACCAGATAATCTGCTTTTGTTATGCTGGTTGAGGGAGAAATATTGGCCCCAGGACACCGGGGATAACTCTCCTGCTCTTCTTCGAAATAGTGCCATGGGATCTTTTACATCCACCTGAGAGAGTAGACAGGACCTCGGTTTAATGTCTCATCTGAAAGATGGCACCTCCGACAGTGCAGCACTCCCTCTACTGCACTGGAGTGTCAGCCTAGATTTATGTGATCAAGTCCCATGGAGTAGGACTTGAACCCACAACCTTCTGACTCAGAGGCGAGTGTGCTACCAACTGAATCACAGCTGACACAGAGCTGCCTCAATACTGCACCTTATTGTCCTGCTGTGCGGGTCAAACCAACAACCGCCTGGACACGATGCACTAGTGCTGCCAACTGAGCCCAAACTGAAACTCAAAACCATGGAGTGAAGATAAATGTAGGGTCAATCCATTTGGTTACTTGATCTGAGCCAGATAAGGGGGATTGGTGGGGATGGGGGGGGACGGGGGGAGATGGGGGCAGGAAGCAGTACTGACAAAGTTGCACTCTCTCTCTCTCTCCAGTGGAGAGAGAAAGCGAGAAGAACAAGTCACACTTTGGTGCTCCCTGGATGTAGGGTTCACTGGTGGTAATTGAGAGGTTGTCCACTCACCCACTTAACATCAGGGAGCAAAGGCCAGTCGCACCAAGACAGAGAATAACAAAAAAAAGACATTTTCTATTATGTCCATGTGTAATTGAGACACGGACTGCAGGAGTTGGTTATAACAGGTCTTTACTGAGTGGAGACAAACTGGAACTAACTATGCAAAGTTACTACACAGGCCTATATACAGGGGTGGTCACTACTGGTACTGCAGTATACAGGGGCTGCAGAATATAGTTCCTTATGCAAAGTACACACACTACATTTTCAAGAGGTACTGCATGAAGAAGTTTGCAAACTGTTCAGAAAATGTAATTAATGGGTGGTTAAAAGTTACAATATAGAGCCATAATTAGTCAGGAAGGTTCAGATAGCTGACTGGGCTACGGGGAAAATGGCTTAAGGTTTCCATTGCTGAACACAATCTGCTGGCTGGCTACCCCATGTGTATACGTTGGATGAGAGGAGGCTGTGGCTTGGTTGCGATGTCCTGCATGAATGGGAAGGCCTTGGGCAAGGGAGCGGAGGCTGTTGATTTGCATAACACTATATCCCAGCAAGAGCCAGCACTTGAAGAGGAGGAATCAAGGGAAAAAGGTGGGGGGGGGGGGGCGGTGAGAGAAAGGAATGCATTTCTCGAAACCTTTCAAAGCAGTCTGGTGTCTCATGCTGATATTCAAGAATATTCCCCCCCCACCCCCACCCCCACCCGATACTGTAGAAACATCTCAGAAGTTGTTTTTATTTGAACATTACTTATCCTTAAATCATTCTCTTTTGTGCTCTTGCTTTGATTTATAAATTATGTTATTCATCTCACTATAAAATGTCAACTATTTTATTTGGGGCTTGGCGATACGGAAATACTCAACGGCGGTAAATGCAAACATCACATGATCAAAGGTCATGTGGTTAAGCAACACGAGCAGTGCCATATGATCGAGTGCCATGTGATCAAATGTCACGATCAAATCTCCAGGAATGACAAACTAGAGTTGGCAACCGTGATGGATTGAAGCTTTTACCCAGAGCCACCATCATACGCACCTATGTGGCGCACAAAGGCAAATGCTTGGCCAGGCTGTGTAATGTGCTGTGCTACTGAAAGGCGTGACCGCCACCTCCCCACATGCCAAGTGCCCAATCTCAAGCCTGGCCGTTCACACGAACCACTCTTTCGCACCTTCTAGCGGCAGCTGGGAAAGCAGAGTGTGTTCGGCTGCTGTCTTGCCAGTGCAGGGAGAGCGGAGGAGGAAAAGTAGCAAGTTAAAAATATTTTTAAAAGATTGCACAGCAGACCCTGATCACAATGATTGTTATTGTAAAATCTCAGCAGACTAAGTCAGTCAGTCAGCAGGATTAGTATTACAGTACCAATTAGGTTGTGCTGGAATGGGCGGAATCCAACATTTCAGTATCTACAAACAGAAACTTCTTGTTTAAAAGTATTTTCTCGAGATGCTGGAGATTTAAACATGACCTTCATTTTAGTAAACACAGGAAATATTGGTGAAGGATTTATTATTACACTTCGAGAAGTTAACAAAACAAGCCACTTGGAGCCCTGTACAGGGTCAGCACGTTATTCTGCACTTTGACTTGTTTTGAGGCACACACATTATAGGTCATTCAGTTAAAGCTATTACATAGAAGAGAGTCAAACACCAGAACTCTGGATCATTTCCTTTTGCCAAACTGCTGTTTGGCTCAGAGATCAGAATGTCAAATTAGCTCCGGCCTGCTGGATGAAGGAGCTAAATATAACCACACACACACACACAACTTGCATTTATAGAACATCTTTAAAACAGGAAAACCTCCCAAGGTATGTCTGGGGTGTGAGGAAAATGAACACTGAGCCAAATGGGGAAGTATTAGGAGGGGTCCCCAAAAACATGATCAGAGAGGTGGGTTTTAAAGAAGGATCGTGAAAGGAGGAGCAGCAACAGCAGAAGGGCTTAGGGAGGGAATTCCACAGAATAGGACCCAGGCAGCTGAAAATGGTGGAGTAGAGGGAGTGGAGGATGGATAAAAGGTGGAACCGATGTGGAGCTGAGCAACGTGGCCCAGGAAGAACTTGGTCTTTGGACCGTGGCAAGTTAGCTGAAATCAGCCAGGGATCTGGTAGGGGCATTAAAATGGGGCTCAGCAGCCCTGGATGAGAGCGGAAGAAATTAGGCTGACCATTACCCAGTGATGCCCAGCAGAAAGTGCCTGCGGTATATGACTATGTTAGGGAAGCACAGGATTGTAGTGTGGCTGTGATGCTTCTCGTGGTAGAATATCCACCTTGCATGCATGCTGTATGGCCTTTTGGGCAAGGTATTGAAGAGCACAGAATGGTATCAAGATCCACAGCCTTCAGGGGAGGAGAATCAGTGGTGCAAACTTACCAAAAACAGTTATTCAGTAACATGCTTTGCAAAGGTGGTGGAAGCAGATTCAATAGTAACTTTCGAAAAGGAAATTGGATCACTGCTTAAAAAAGGGAATGGCGAAAGAGCAGGGGAGTGGGACTAACATGGTAGCTCTTTCAGAGAGCCGGTACAGGCACAGGCACGATAGGCCAAATGGCCACCTCCTGATTGTGATCCTTATAAATGCCCTTCAAATCTCATCTAATTCAGGAGTGAGATTTATCCACTCCATCACAAAAAATGTGAACTGAATTCATTTTTGCTTTCCTTTTTTGCAGATTACAACTTTCGGCGTATATTAATGCATGGTTGAAATGGATGACGATATCCTTCCGCCAAGCTAAAAATTAAAACAAGAGCTTCCACAAACAACCATCCAGGTACCTGAACAACCGATTTACTTTGAAAGAATAATTGAAGTTTTATTTAACTGCAATTTATACATTCCCAGACAGTGTGAACATCATTGTTCAAAGAAAGCAGTTGCATGATCTTGGTCTGCGCTAATGAAAGACTGAAAGGATTTCCTAACGCTATTTAGTGGTGTAATATTTCTTGCACTACCTTTGGTACTCTTCCAGTTTTATGCCATTTGTTTCACCTGGGTTGTTAAATGTAATCAGATAATATGTAATTTGTCTTTTTCCAACACTGTTCATTGTAGTTTTGGATTAAAATTAACCATTGAACCCAATAATTATGAATCATCATTAGTCATCTTGTTTTGCCATTTTCAAATATTGCAGTATTGCTTGCAGCCACTGGAGGGAACTCATCACCCAGTGCCTTTATACTCGGAATGAATGAACAGTAACGTGCATCTTTGAACGTCTGTGTGCGACATTGAGATGGTTTGTTTAGTTTCCAACTATCCTGAAGTGCATTTGCTGCCATTACATGAACTTCGGTCACTGTGGAAAGGGAACAATTAGCGTTCACTCTTAGAAGTGCACTGTATCACAGAAACCCCACAGTGCAGATAGAGGCCATTTCGGCCCATCGAGCCTGCACCGACACATATCCCACCCGATCCCCGTAACCCCTACACCAACACATATCCCACCCTATCCCCACGTATTTAATCCCCCTAACACTAAGGGTCAATTTATCATAGCCAATCAACCTAACTCGCACATCTTTGGACTGTGGGAGGAAACCGGAGCACCTGGAGGAAACCCACGCAAACACGGGGAGAATGTGCAAACTCCACACACAGTCGCCCGAGGCCGGATTCGAACCCAGGTCCCTGGCGCTGTGAGGCAACAGTGCTAACCACTATGCCACCGTGCTGCCCTTTATGCCTAGATTTTGGGTCAGTGTTACACTGACAGGACAGGGGGGAAAAAAAGGCACTACATTTTCCTTAGGTCACTACTCAGTGCAAACAGTTTGATACCCTTGATTCACAGTAACACCTGGGAGGAAAATATACCCCGCCAATCCCCTCGAGAGACTGGTGGGATATGCAAAATACAACTGACAATCGTATAGCTTAGTTTATTTGATTTGTTTTGCTCATTTCATTTCAGTAAAGATGAAAACCTAAAAAAATTGAAAATTTAGACAGATTGGGCCCTCACCCTTGCACAAGATCTTCACTCTCCCTCCACTTCTTTTTTTGACATCTCTTTCTCTTCCAATTTCCAATGCTTTGTATTTGCTCAAGTTTATAGATGTCTCATCTTGTTTTGCCATTTTCAAATATTGCAGTATTGCTCGCAGCCACTGGAGCAAACTAAATAACCCAGCCTTTCCACTTGGCATAAATGAACAGTAAAGTGCATCCCCCAACACCGGTGTGTGACACTTCACTCTTAGAACTGTCCGTGTACTGTACTGCACTACATTTTGTGTCAGTATCACACAAACAAGTGACACGAGCAGGCTGGATTATCAGAAGCAACATGACACCAACAACCATGGTGTGGAGATGCCGGAGTTGGACTGGGGTGGACAAATGTAAGAAGTCACACAACACCAGGTTATAGTCCAACAGCAGCGCTCCAAAAGTTTGTGATTTCAAATAAAGCTGTTGGACTATAACCTGGTGTTGTGTGACTTCTTACATTTGACCAACAACCAAGGCAGAGCAGGAAATGATGAAAAACCAGCAGCCCGACTCATTAAAGGACAAGCGAATTGTTATAGAACAACATCCTGTAAACTCGCACCGACTGCGTGCAGCAGCATCTAGTCGAGTACCAGAGTTTTGGATAAATAGTTCTGGAGGAAGTGAAAATGGCAGATTGAGCAGACCAGGGCAATGATTTGATTTGTTTTTGTCGCAACAAATCACTTGCACGCCTCAAGAGTGGATTATACACAGAAAAGAATGACGTTATTTTCATGGTCAATATTTTAGTGGTTGATCCATCATAGTTTTCAATTCTTTAGAATTCAACCTTCACTCCCATGAAGGCAGCAGAGTCAAAAAGATAAAAGGTTAAAGATTTCAATATTACGATGAAGCCGAATACATTCGGACCAAAAAAGACATTTTAAAAACTTCACACAATAGAACAATTAAATCAGTAACATTCGGACTCACGGGAGAGCCAAGCAAAATATATGTTCTATAAATAGTTATCAATTTAAAATTTTAACACACACTAGAGGATCCATTGGCCTACCATCTCCTGGACTGGCACGCAGGCACCAACCCTGAAGGCATCTCATCAACACACTTCCTATGCTCTGACTTAGTGCAAGAAAATAAAACGGTGTCATTAGTGCAAGAAAGCCACAAACACATGAATGTGCATTGCGCTGTGGACTCCTTTGATATCCTCACTGCTGCCAAGAGAGTGTTGAAATGATTTCGTACTCATGTGCACACATTGCATGCGCGGTCCCGTGTTCACGTCTACAAAAGTCAAAAGGAGATCTCAGAGCCGTCGTAAGGTTTCCCTACAAAACCATCGCAGTCTCAACTCTTGAAGAAAATAATATCTGCCGGGGAATGGCGTTTATAGAATTGCATATGGAGTTCATAAAATTGCATACAGAGAGATAATCAATTATTTCATGGAACATTATGTGGGATGGGAAGAAATGGCTAGAGAGCTGCAGACCAGAGGTGAATAGTGCAGATTTGAGGATGGATAAATATTTTGCTTAACTTTGGGAAATCAGAGGGGTTCAATTGGAAGATTAAATTGTGACAACAGTCCAGCGGTACAGTGTACCGCATCTCCAGCAGGATTAGATTAGATGGGCCTAAATGGTTTTTCCTTATTCAATAGTTTTTTTGTTCTTAGCTTCCCTTCGGGAAGTCCATTCATGAATCTTCTTCACAACTGTAGCTCAGTGGGCAGCACCCTCGCCTCAGATTCAGAAGGTTGTGGGTTCAAGTCCCACTCCAGACACTCGAGCACATAGTCTAGGCTGACACTCTAATGCAGTACCGAGGGAGGGCTGTACTGTCGGAGGTGCCGTCTTTCGGATAAGACGTTAAATCGAGGTCCCGTCTGCCCTCAGGTAGACTTAAAAGATCCCACGGCACTAGTTTGAAGAGGAGCAGGGGAGTTCTCCTGAGGTTTTGAAAGGAGTTATATAAATGCAAGTCTCTTTCTTTTTAAAGTTAATATTGTTTTTCAGTAGAGAACAGCCCCTTTTATTGGTGCAATCAAGACCAAGTGCTTTGAACACCTCAAATTAGACAAATGAGTTTCGCTCCCCTCTCCTGAACGAGCTGACTTGTTGGGATACAGCTTTCACATCTGGTGTCTTTCCCAAGTGGTCATTCTTTACACAAGTTTAGACAGGCCATGCTGGCAGGATATTCAAATAATGCGGGGGAGGGAAAATCAAAGCCAAGCCCAACCCCTACATTAATGGACTTTCCAGCACAAGTCACTGTAGAGGAATCAGGGACAAGAACCCATTGTAGCATCCAGACTGCTGTCCCAATTGAGATCAGGTAACAACGCAGCTCATGGACCAAACCGGAGACATTCTTTGTGCTACGCCAGACAATGCTTCCCCACCTGGGCTATCTACAACTGAGATTATGGGCTGGATTTTGATCAATGGGGAGCTTTTGCAGGCGGGACTCCCACTTGTCGGGTTTTAGTCCAGCCTCCATCGACTTGTGGCCAACCCACGCTATTTTCCCTCAATTGACCTCGTTAAGCCCGCCCAGTGGGTCTAGCAGGTCAATTAAGGGAAAGCCAGTTACCTGTGACATCAGCGAGTGACCTTTCGTCTGTCAACAGCTTTTGACAGATGAAATGTCATCGTTTGACGGCTCTGTGAAGCTGTCAAACACTGAATCCGTCTTCCAAGTTGTGTCTTTACTCAAGACTCAATTAGAAAGCCTTCCCGAGCAGAAAGCAGAAGGCTGCAGGAAGAAAAAGGTAAGTAAAACGTAGAAACATAAAAGATAGGAGCAGGAGTAGGCCATTCGGCCCCTCGAGCCTGCTCCGCCATTCAATGAGATCATGGCTGATCATCCAAATTCAGTACCCTGTCCCCACCTTCTCCCCATATCCCTTGATCCCTTTAGCTTTAAGAAATATACCCAACTCCTTCTTGAATATATTTAATGAATTGGCCTCCACTGCCCTCTGTGGTAGAGAATTCCACAGGTTCACCACTCTCTGGGTGAAGAAATTCCTTCTCATCTCTGTCCTAAATGGCTTACCCCTTATCCTTAGACTGTGACCCCTGGTTCTGGACTCCCCGGCCATCGGGAACATCCTTCCTGCATCTAGTCTGTCTAGTCCTGTTAGAATTTTATAAGTTTCAATGAGATCCCCTCTCATTCTTCTAAACTCCAGCGAGTATAAGTCCAATCGACCCAATCTCTCCTCATACGTCATTCCTGCCATCCCAGGTATCAGTCTGGTGAATCTTCGCTGCACTCCCTCCATGGCAAGAACATCGTTCCTCAGATAAGGCAACCAAAACTTGAGATAGATACATTTCTAGACACAAAAGGCATCAAGGGGTATGGGGAAGAGAGCGGGAATATGGTATTGAGATAGAGGATCAGCCATGATCATACTGAAACTTATTAAAACACTTTATACACACACTTACCTCTGCACACCTGTACCCATCACTCACTTGCACACTGGACATCTCGGCCCCTCCGACCCCCGCAGACCCACAGCCCGCCTCACTGACCCTGGCGAAGTTCGGAGCCGTCGGGAAGCCCACACATCAGGGCTGAAAATAGGGATTAACCAAAAAAAACTGCCTGTTAACTGGCAGTTAATTGGCACTAATCCCCTTCCCGCCTCGAGGAGACGGGACCTGGCACAGAGGCGGGATGGGGGCAGGATAGGTACCCGGCCCTAGATTCTGCCATTTTCCCGGCAGTCCTACCTCCAAACCCACCTCCCTAGGGCTGGCAAAATCGTGCCCTATGATTTCAAGTTTAATTAGTAAAGCATTTTGATGGTTCACAAATAGAAATTCACAACCTAACGTTTCAAGCATCACAAGAACAGGAATACTTAATTCATTAATACCTTGGAGACATTCTTAGATCTGAACATCTGTATAATCTTTCGGGTAAACACAGCAAATACACGTGATGGTTTAAGCCTTGCATTTATTTTTTTTTCAGGGAAAGGAACACACACACATCACAACTTGACATATTTCCCTTTCCTCTAGTAGAACAGTCATTCTGCAACAATGACAGTACAAAAACAAATGTCAATTTTGCTGGTACAGGAGGAACACAAAGTGAAAGCTGCTCTAAACCCTGGATTGTCAACAGAAAACAGATTGCCCGGTTTATTTGCCAAGAGGGTTCTGGAAACTTCTGCCAGCGAAACAAGCCTTCGGCCCAAGCTCCTCTTCAATTCTGTTGAAAGAAGTTTTAAAGCAAAACGTGAACATTCTACTTGAGGCAGGGTCATCTACCATTGTTCATGATGCCGTGACACAGTTGGAAGGTCCTCAGACTTAAAAGGCAAAGGACTATTTAAAAAGATCCTGATTAAAATCTGTTCCCTGGTGTTTGATCAAGTGGCAGCTGTTTAACTATCCAGCAAGGAGTCACAAGTAACAGCTTGAGGATAACTTAATTTTTATTATACATTTGCCAATGGCAGGCCACAGGATCATTTTGTACCATATCCAGGTTAAAGGTTACCTCAAGAATGCACAATTAGCAATACAGATTAGTAGGTCAATTAAGAAATTTAATCCCCAGAATTATAGAATAGTACAGTACAGAAGGCGGCCATTCGGCCCATCGAGTCTGTGCCGGCTCTGTTGAAGAGCAATCCAGTTAGTCCCACTCCCCCTGCTCTTATCCCATATCCCTGCAATTTTTTCCTTCAAGTATTTATCCAATTCCCTTTTGAAGGCTACTATTGAATCTCTATCCACCGCCCTATCAGGCAGCGCATTCCAAATCCCAACCACTCGTTGCATAAAAAAGTTTTTCCTCCTGTCGCCTCTGGTTCTTTTGCCAATCACCTTAAATCTGTGTCCTCTGGTTATCAACCCTTCAGTCAGTGGAAACTTACTGATAAACCACACATTTAAATTTAAAAACGGTTTACCTCATTAGCTGGTTGTACTTGGCCAGGCGCTCGGATCTGCAGGGAGCTCCAGTCTTAATCTGAGAACACATTAAAAATGCACTATATTTTTAGTCCCGTTTCTGTGAATTCTATTACACTTACAGTTCTACAAAAGATTTTTAAAAAACAATGTAATCTTTAACCATAAAAAGTTGGACATGCCGGTTAATATCTACAAACTTAATTGTTAACTGCATCAAATGGTGGTCAGAGAGTCAAATCCCTGTCAGCTTATCCACCACATCCAGGATTTGCCCCAAGGCAGCACTGCTTTTAGACTCTGCCGTTACTTGCTTCAAGTCTCGATTTTGTACAGCACAATCCGTTAGTGACTTCAAAGATTAGCTGGTTCCCTCATGCTTACCTGACCAGTGCAAAGCCCAACAACCAGGTCAGCAATGAAAGTGTCTTCGGTCTCCCCAGAACGATGGCTCACCATTACACCCCATCCGTTCGACTGGGCCAGCTTACATCTGATGAAAATTTAAATAAAAATTAGTACAACCAATAAAAAAGATTGATGTGCAAGGATTCCACTTCCATTATTTACTCTAGAGTTTACTGTTCAGAAATGTAGGGAGGTGGGGGGGGGGTAAAAAGGGATATAGTTGCCTACTGGTTATAGTATTTGAATAACAACTCAGAGGTCACAAGTTCCAATCTCATCTTGGCAAGTTGTAATTTGGTAGGCTGGTACCAGGATCAAAATATATATGAAAGCCATCAGATTGTTAGAAAGTTCCAAATGATTCACTGATGTCATTCAGGGAAGGGAACACACCTCTCCTACGCTCGACTCCCCTCAACCACACACACTGTGGTTTACTCAATGCCCAGTGGGGAACCAACATGGTCTTGCCATTACAATAAGCTGGAAATCTGAAATAAAACCAGAAAATGCTGGAAATACTCAGCGGGTCAGGCAGCGTCTGTGGAGAGAGAAACAGAGTTAAAGTTTTGGGTCGTTCTGACGAAGGGTCATCGACCCGAAACGTTAACTCTGTTTCTCTCTCCACAGATGCTGCCTGATCTGCTGAGTGTTGCCAGCATTTTCTGTATTTATTTATGGACTTGCCATTGTTGCCCACATCTAAAGAACATTTTTTTCTTTTTAATATCAGCAGCGTGACAGCATCTGTAGTTCTTCGCTTTGTCCAGAAGAATGGAAACTTTTTTTGATTTTATTCTATACTAGCACTCATTTTTACAGCTTGTGTTTAAACCTTTGCTTCCCAGACTCTCGTGTGGCTACAGGTGCAACCTTAGAATCACGTATCTTGGCTCAGCCCAGATACCCCAAGCTAGTAAAATCCTTTCCCTACTAAATGCGTGGGAGTGTAAAAAAAATATCCCTGCCTATTTTCTTGCCTCCTCTCCCAAGGCATTGACTTGTGTTCGTGAGATTCCACAGGTGCCAGCAGAACTCAAATGGACCGTGTCTAAGTTGTCATCCTTTGAGAGCGCCTAGACCAGGAGTGTTTTATTCAACTGTGGAGGGCATCACAGCTGAGCCTGTTCCTCTACCGGCCCAACATTCAATATCCAGCCAGGGTTACCAAATGGTAACTAGCAGTTGTGTTTTTTTCCCCCCCTTTCCTAACCTTAAAGGCACAGAGGCTACAGGTTAGTGCTACCACCAGGTGGTGCCTTCACCCACTAGGCCATCAGTAAATGCTTGTACAGTACTTCAGTCACAAGAACGGGCTAGAAAACTGATCCTAATATGACCAATATATCCCAACCGCATCTACCACTGCTCCAGCGCTGTCTGAGCTCATTTAAATAGCATTGCAATTTATGGAGCAGACAGAGTTCCGACAGTCTATTTAATACTCCTAACATCTGATATGGCTGGCTCCTGCCTGGAGTTTATTTCTAGCCTTGGGCTGCAATAGATACGAGGAGAACCAGACTGTGCATAACTTAAATTGCAACTTATCCTGAGATGCTGTACATGGGAAGCAACTGAAGTGGGACGAAGTGAGTTAGCTCTTGTTCAAATATTTAGATTGCTTTGAGCTAACTATAGAAGATGCTCAAATACTAGAATTGAATGTTCCAGTACAGTAAAATATCGACACTAGAAAACTCATACTGGTCAATAGAATCCTCTTAACAGGATTACCAATTGTCTTTTCAAACCACTCTGGATCGAGGCAAGTAGGACAGTTTGCCAATATACAGTCAATTCTTGTTGATGGAACTATGTGCCTTGAAAGTATCACAATTAGAGTTAATTAATAAAGCCATTCCTTATAGGATTTCACAATCACACAGCTCTCAAAATAAATTAGTCAGATTTTTGACAGACTCCGTGACCTGAATTATGTACAGTTTACAAAAAAAGGTCAAGTTGTCCTGTGAACTGAAGCCACATTGCAAATCTCATGCAAGTTTAAACTAGGAAGAAAAATACTAGAAAATCGGATTTAAAAGAGAGAAAATTATAGAAGGTCACAGCAGGGCCCATCAGTATCTGGCAAGAAAAACCAGACACGTTAAGATTTCAAATATAAAACACAAAATGCTGGAAATACGCAGCAGGTCAGGCAGCATCTGTGGAGAGAGAATCAGTTAACATTTCAGGTCGATGGCCCTTCGTCAGATTAAGATTTCAGGTGGATACCTGTTACGAGGGCTCCGACCCAAGACCTTAACTTAGCGATCCCTTTTTTTGTTCCCAGATGCTGACAAACTTGGTATGTCCTTCCAGTACTTTCTATTCAAGATTAGACACTTTCCAGAAGGACTCTTGGGTACAATTATATATATATCCTGGGAAATGATTAATTGATGCCATGCGTCAGCGGTGTGATTTCCATCGGGTGACGTTGAGACACAAGTGGCAGGAAAAGTTTCCAAAAAGGCTACTTAGAGTTTAATGGAAATGTTCTGGATCCATCACAAAGTAGCTCATTTCAAGGTGTACCTTACATGACCAAATTGGTCAGCATCAACATCTTAGTTTTGTTAAAACATTTCACCCACCAGTATTGTGAAGCCAATGCAAGCTTCTGCAAAAATTTGCCAACAGGGGAAAGTAGGCAACGGACTTTAAAAAAAAAAACCTTCATGCTGTTGAGTAGTCCTGCACTCGTCAGCGAAAGGGTTGGCAGTAATTAAATGTATCATCCAAAATGTGTCAATTTGAATTCACATAAAACAAATCAAAATCTCAAGTCATCTTGCTCTCTTGGCTGGCCTTCCATCCTCCACGCTTTAAACTTCAGCTTATCCAAAACCTGGCTACCCGTATTTTATCCCACATTCCAGTCTCGCTCGTTCATGACTCCTGTCCTTGCTGACCTACCATTGGCTCCTGCTCCCCCAATTTAAAATTCTCATCCTCGTGTATAAAGCCCTTCGTGACATTGCTTCTCCCGATCTGTAACCTCCCCACGCTCTACAACTCCTCCAGAGTTCTCCATTTCTAAAGACTCTGGCCTCAATTCACCACCACCACCACCGCTCCCTCCCCTACCCTGCCGCCCTCACTATTAGTAGCCATGCCTTCAGCCATCTAGGTCCCACGCTCTGGATCTATCTCTCTCTCTCCCCCTCCCTCTCTCTCTCTCCCTCCCTCCCTCCCCTCCCCTAACACACACACACACACACACCCTTCCTGCTTCAAAACCCAACTCTGAGCAAACTGTTGGTCACCCTTCCCAATAGCTCTTCCTCTGGCTCGGAGTCCATCTTTGTCCGATTACGCTTCTTTGCTAGATTAAAAAAGGTGCTATAAACATGCAAGATGCTTTTGTAAACAAAGAAGGACTCACGCTTCAATGGACTCTGTGACACTGCCAATCTGGTTTACTTTCAGCAGCAGGCAGTTGCAGGACTTCTGCTGTATCGCTTTAGTGATGCGAGTGGGGTTCGTCACAAGCAGGTCATCACCAACCACTTGCATGTTGGCTTCTGCTGTAAATTTTGACCAGGCTGCCCAATCGTCTTGGTCAAAAGGATCCTCAATGGAGACAACTGGAAAAAGCAAAGTTAACTTTTCTGAATCTCTTCACACATTTAAGAATAATATGATTGCAAGAAAAGCACAAGAGCCAATTACATCCAGAGAAAGAAAAGGCCATTCAGCCCATCAAACCCAGCCCCTTGCATGATTATTCTACTGGGGACTTCTCTCCTACACCACCTGTTCATCTACTACTTTAATAGGAAAAGTAATGTCTTTCCACAACCACTCCTTTGAGGGAATGAAGGGAAAAGTAGGGTTACAAAAATCAAGCAGTATTTTGTAATCTCTATATTCTTCGATTCTGCTCCTCAACATTTATAGATCCAAAAAAAAAGTGCCAATTACCTCAAAATCAACTTCTCTGGAAATCTGCATCGCATAGTCCATTATCCTGTGGGGGAATTTCTACCCCTCAAACCGTTGCTGAAAACATCTGAATGCTGCACTTATATCCCCTAGTACTACACTCATTGCTCAAGACTTCCACCTCAGCTATACCGGATACTATTTTGAACACCTGCATCATGTCTCCTGCAGAAATATGTTTCGTCACTTAGACCTTTACTTGTCCCCTCACCTCAAAGCCTGGAAATATTCTGAATACCAATAAGTTTATATCCTTCCAAAGATTGTTGAGGAACAGGAGAGGATTACCTTGGTTGCTCCTAGCACCGCCCCCACCCCTCCCAACGCTCCAATTTCTTGTCTCAATATTCTTTCATCTCTTCATCAAAGCATTGAGACCACGCGGAGGCAATTCAGCTATTCACTAAACAACTTGAAGCATTAGAATAGCAGGCAGGATTATCTCGATTTAAATTTTTCACATTATTGTGCTATTCATCTATTCATTTCTATCTACTCCCTTTCCTTTAAGCAACTTAAGAATTGTGCCTCATGCCAGATGATCAAGATTGTATTTTGGATCAGTAAGTAACCTAGCAAGTGGGATTCTTTCCCCCCTCCACCCCACCCCAAAATTAGGGCAGATTGCATGGTGACAGGTAACCTATAAGCAAAAAGCTTTGCATGTTCAAAACCGTGCCAATTATAACCATCCCTCATTAGATAACCCACACATGCTGCAACTTTGTATAAAGGTTTTACCGTCAGAAAACTTTGTGGAGTCAGTGTTTCAATTCTAACAATGATCCCCCCATCATCACTCTATCTGGCTAAAATCGATTAGAACATGTAAAAAACCAACTCTGTCACTGTGGACCATATGGTTAAGCAAGTAAACTGTAGCTTACCTATAGTTTGTGGCTTTTCCATCAACTCTGAAGGATTATACAATCGAGTTTAAAAATCAGATATCGCTTCATAGTAATACAAACTATAGTGTAACTGACCTATAAACGGTTAAGGCAGTCCACAAATTAAAGTTTTAATCAGTTTTGGGTTTCAGGAATGGTCCCCATAGGTCAAGCACTACTGGTGTAACACCAAACCACCCAAGGTCAGCTGATCTTAGCCAGGGCAACAGTAGGCTAGATTTGACCTCAAACCGAAGGTTACGACTTGTCACCATCTCCATCGACACCATATATAGATTTAATTCAGAGATAATAGCAGCTGTAGGAATAAAGGCTGTAGAATCTTACCAGGGTAATTTTTGGCGAAACTCAAGTAAAGGTCAATCAGCTGGTCAGGAGTGACGTAACGGCTGGGATCAGGTGGGGATTTGAAATCCAAGTCATATTTCCCATCACGATAGAATTCAGAGGCTGCTATATCCATACCAATCACAATCTTGTCCGAGTAGCCAGCTTTCTCGATGGCGGTCTTCAGCAGGTCTAACGCTGCAAGAGGAAAAAAAAGTCAAAATCAAAGTAGCCACATCCTTGCCTCAGTAGTATTTGCAACTTGATTTTGTTAAGACACAAATGAGGAGAGAAAAAAATTCACTTTAAGAGGGGGGCGGCAGGAAGTCAGCCAGGGTTCCTAACCAATGACCTTCACAGGAACATGCATTGCCACTGAAGTTCGTTCGATAATGATCAGTTAGTAATGCTGGCTGACCTGGCTTGGCGGTGAAGCCCCCATTCCCCTAGCCAAAAAGTGACTAGCAGTCGCTGTGCTTGAAGAATGACCACTTGGCCAAGGCACATGCAATTGTACACCAGCAAGAACCAACGCCATTGGAGAGGGGAGAAAACTGGAAACCAGTGCTTCCCAATATACCAACTGCAAAATAGCCAAGCTCCAGTCCCCTTTGGGATTACAATAAAATGCTGCATTAGTTGAACATTAGGCTACAAGCCAGCCATGTTATGATCAACAGCACCGTCTGGTCTGGTGTAGCCTGTTCACACCTATTTGGGACTAAAGGAAATGTTATATTCCTTCAATGGAGCACAGCAATGGTGTTGGAGCACCACACTATGAAGGGACAGATGCAGATTCAACCATTGCATTGTCCCACAAAGGTGAATAAAGGCTAGTCTGCTGCTCTCGCGCACCTAATGGTTGCCCCAAAGTAGCACTGAGGGGTCAATTATTTCTCCCTCATATCCCTGGATACGCTTACCGAATAAAAATCTGTTATAAGAACATAAGAACTAGGAGCAGGCCCTTCGAGCCTGCTCCACCATTCAATGAGATCATGGCTGATCTTCTGCCTCAACTCCATTCACCGGCCCGATCACCATATCCCTTGATGCCCTTACTAGTCAGAAATCTATCGACTTCTGTTTTGAATATACCCAATGACTGAGCCGCCACAGCCCTCTGGGGTAGAGAATTCCAAAGATTCACTGTTGCTCAGTCTTGAAAATATCAATTGACCCCCAGCTGTGTGCGTGTGTGTGCACACGTCAGAGGAGAAAGAATTCCACATTTCCACGACCCTTTGGGGGAAATTTTTTTTCTTTCCTCATTTGCATCTATCCATTTGATTTCAAAGTGGTATACAGTTGTTAGGCAGCCTCTCTCCAACTTTTCCTCAAATTTCCTCAAACAATGACCAATTTACCCTCCTCCAATCCAGGGGGTGCTGCTTCCAGTAGCATCCCCGCACTATCCTGCCAGAGGTCAGCTAACTAAGCCAAGAGCAGGAATCATATCTGGGATCGCTCTGGCCTTTACAGATAGACTCCTGAGCCATTGGGACAACTTACTCCTCACTTTGCTGCAGTAAAAATACATAAATACTGTGGCTACAAGAGCAGGTCAGAGGCAGTGTATTCTGTGGCGAGTGACTCACCTCCCGACTCCCCAAAGCCTTTCCACCATCTACAAGGCACAAGTCAGGATTGTGATGGAATACTCTCCATTTGCCTGGATGAGTGCAGCTCCAACAACAAGATGATCAACACCATCCAGGCCAAAGCAGCCCACTTGTTTGGCACCCCATCCACTCCCTCCACCACCAGCGCACCGTGGCTGCAGTGTGTACCATCTACAAGATGCACTGCAGCAACTTGCCAAGGCTTCTTCAGCAGCACCTCCCAAACCTGCGACCTCTTCCACCTAGAAGGACAAGGGCAGCAGGTGCATGGGAACACCACCACCTCCAAGTCACACACCATCCTGACTTGTAAATATATCGCCGATCCTTCATTGTCACTGGGTCAAAATCCTGGAACTCCTTCCCTAACAGCACTGTGGGAGTACCTTCACCTTATGGATTGCAGCGGTTCAAAGCGGCGGCTCACCACCACCTTCTCAAGGGCAACTAGGAATGGGCAATAAATGCTGGCCTTGCCAGCGACGCCCACATCCCAGGAACAAATTTTTAAAAAAGCAATTGCAATACATAGTGTCCAGTTTAGTGGTGACATTTAATTGTTCTTGCTTTTGACAAATAATTTTTAAATAGGACATTCAATTTTCACCACCCAAACATTCATTCAATTTTTGTCTGTTTCCGTAACAGGCGACTGCATTTTTCCGCATGAATCCAAGTTAAAAGCAATGCAGATATGGCCACTTTTTTTTTTTTTTTTTATAAAAACAAACAGTAAGCCTGGATCAAGTCTTCTCCACACTACTCAACATTGAGGACTAAGCAAGTTTGTATCTTAGCCAGGTTCCATTACTCATTGCATTAGCAGAGCAGTGTCCTCTAAACTGTAATCTTTAGAAGCTGCTCGTCTCAATCAGTGGAGGTGAATATTCCATGACCGGAATACACAATTCCACACTTCTATGTTATCATAGAATCACAGAAAGTTACAGCACAGAAGGAGGCCATTTCGACCCATTGTGTCCGCGCCAGCCAACAAAGGACTATCCAGCCTAATCCCACTTCCCAGCTCTTGGTCCGTAGCCCTGCAGGTTACAGCATCCCAAGTGCACATCCAAGTACTTTTTAAATGTGGTTAGGGTTCCTGCCTCTACCACCCTTTCAGGCAGTGAGTTCCAGACCCCCACAACCCTCTGGGTGAAAAAATCTCCCCTCAAATCCCCTCTAAACCTTCCACCAAATACTTTAAATCTGTGTCCCCCTGGTTTTTGACCCCTCTGCTAAGGGAAATAGGTCCTTTCTATGCACTTTATCTAGGCCCCTCATAATTTTATACACCTCAATAAAGGTCTCCCCTCAGCCTCCTCTGTTCCAAGGAAAACAGACCCAGCCTATCCAGTCTTTCCTCATAGCGAAGATTCTCTACTCCCGGCAACATCCTTGTAAATCTCCTCTGTACCCTCTCTAGTGCAATCACAACTTTCCTGTAATGTGGTGACCAGAACTGCATGCAGTACTCTAGCTGAGGCCTAACCAGTGTTTTATACAGTTGAAGCATAACCTCCCTGCTCTTGTATTCTATGCCATGGCTAAAGGCAAGCATTCCGTATGCCTTCTTAACCACCTTATCTACCTGGCCTGCTGCCTTCAGGGATCTGTGGACATGTACTCCAAGGTCCCTTTGTTCCTCTACACTACTCAGTGTCCTACCACTGAATGTGTATTCTTTTTCCTTGTTAGCCCTCACTAAATGCATTACCTCACACTTGCATGGATTAGGAATTTTGATGGCAGGAAATAGGAAGGAATAGATTGGTTGATTGAAAGAGTGAATTCAGGACAAATTTGGTTTACCTAATATTTGAATAAGATCATGAGAAAGCATTCCAAATTTTCTATTGCTCAGCCTTTATATTAGGATTAAATCTATCCTCCTACTGTGAAATGACACTATCTTTTGAAAGTTTCTTTCAACTCACACGAACCCCACTGGCTCACTTAGTTTCCAGTACCAAGAAAAGAACCACATCCAGAATGTTAACCTATTTTTACTCTTTACATCTGAAGGCCCTGCTGTGCATCTTCAGCATTGTGGGTTTTTATTTGACAACTACATATGTGGGAAGTAAGATATCTGAAATGATAAAAATACATGTGCACCTGACAGTAGGCAGTGTAACTTTTCATTTATTTGTCATGTGCAATTTAGGGTTAGAATGTAGTACCACCAAAATATAAAGGAGTGGGTAATCTACAAACTGGTGAGGTACAATGAGGTTCTTGGCTTGAGCAATGGACCAATGGGTCAAGAACTGCTAGCGCAACACCAAGCCATACAGACCCAGAAACTCAGGTTAGCAGATCTTAACCAGGGCCACAGTTAGCAGGCTAGATTAGACTTCAACATCCCTAAGCTAGGGAGACGTGGGAAGAATAAAAGTCTACCAGGGTTCCCACTCCCACCTATCCTAGTGACGTATACTGGAAAATACATGCACGTGGATACCAGAGATAATGAGATTATGCTTGCCTCAGTCAAATTGCCTATCAAAATCCCTCCATGACCACTTTGAAAAGAAAGACTTGCATTTATATAGTGCCTTTAATGACCTCAGGACATCTCCAAGTGCTTTAGGAGTGTAGCCACAGCTGTAATGTAGGAAACGCGGCAGCCAATTTGCACACAGCAAGCTCACACAAACAGCAATGTGATAATGACCAGATAATCTGCTTTAGTGATGTTGATTGAGGGATAAATATTGGCCCAGGACACCAGAGAGAACTCCCCTGCTCCTCTTTGAAATAGTGCCGTGGGATCTTATGTCCATCTGAGGGCAGACGGGGCCTCGGTTTAACATCCGGAAGGCGGCACCTCCGACAGCACAGCACTCCCTCAGTACTGCCGTGGTGAGGTGAGGTACCATGGGACTGAGATGCCTACAGAACCAATCCCAGCAAAGTCTCCCCGTTCAGGAGATGGGGGCAGGGCATTGCATAGAAAATTCACTTTAAAAATAAAAGCAAATTTGAACATTTGAAGTACAAATGTAATAAAGCTGAAAAAGGGCAACAAACAGCTCATCCAACCTCCCAGTATACTTTCTATTGCTCGACTCTCAAAAAGATCCAATTTTTTTTTTTTTTTTTTTTTTTGCGTCTTGCCCACCCCACCCCCCCCACCCCCACTGCAGTTTAAGTCACAGAATCACAGAATCTACAGTGCAGATAGAGGCCATTTCGGCCCATCGAGCCTGCACCGACACATATCCCACCCTATCCCCGTAACCCCACGTATTTAATCCCCTAACACTAAGGGTCAATTTATCATAGCCAAATCAACCTAACCTGCACATCTTTGGACTGTGGGAGGAAACCGGAGCACCCGGAGGAAACCCACGCAGACACAGGGAGAATGCGCAAACAGAGAATATAGGCCCATTCTACTCTAACTCACCTCATAGGTCAGCCCCCTCAGCCCAGGCATCAATCTAGAGAATCTTCACTGCATCTCCTCTATGGTAAGTATATCTTTCCTTACGTAAGGAGACCAAAACTGTACACAGTACTCCAGGTGTGCTCTCACCAAAGCCCTATATAATTGCAGCAAGACTTCCTTACTCTTGTAGTGTAACCCCCGTGCAATAAAGGCTAACATACCATTTGATGCTTTAGTGTCAAGTAAAACAAAAAAACTTAGCAAACCATAAAAAGGGAACTGTCCGCAACTGTTCTTCCCCCTCCCGCAACAAAACACATTAAATTCAAGGGACAATCAATGTATGTTAACTGAAATCTGACTACAAGGCATGCTTTACTATGCTTGATCTTTTCTTTGTTCAAGTTGCTGATATAGGCCAATGACGGTATCTGAAGAGATAGTACTCTTTAGTAAAACTCATTTAGAAGTTAAGAGCAGAATTATTCAGTACGATCCAGTTTAATAATAAAATATTGTACTTACATTAGAAAGACTTTTATCACCGGCCAGCAAAGTTGGTGTTCGTCCAAGTTCATACTTTATTTTGCACAACACCAATTTCACTGGCTAGGCAGATCGACCTACTGGTTTAACATTCCACTTGCGTTCTGACCGTGTCAAAAAGCACAGATCATCGTGCAGCGGCGCAGCTGCATTCTCTCCTGCAGCTCCTTCTTCATTTAGACACTGCCGACACAAGTCAGCTTGCAGGCAAACCGTTGCAATAAACGATGGATTGACCAGTTACAGTAAGCGGAACCTGCCGTGCATAACTTATTTTTCGGGGGGGGGGGGGGGGGGGAGGGGTTGGTCTGTGAAATTGTTCAGGGGCTACGAATAACGGTCGGCCGACTGCTCTAGGTCTCAGACAGCGAATCAACCAAAACTGAAGTAAAGGCAGCTCAGGACCGGCATCAAAACATTTAAAACACAAGCTCCCACCCGTTGTATGGCTTCACACCAGAAGGACAGCGTTAGATCAGTTTTCACACAGTACGGTTTCTGGATGTGGTCAGTAGAGGCTTTGGGGCCAGTCTGAAGTAATTTAACCCACAATCAGGGAAAACACTTATTTCTTCTGTCTGAACCTCTTGTGCATTTTTAGTGAATTGACTCATAACGGCACAGAAGGAGGCCATTCGGCCCATCGGGTCTGTGCCGGCTCTCTGTAGAGCAATCCAGTCAGTCCCATTCCCCAGCTCTATCCCCGTAGCCCTGCAAGTTTATTTCCCTCAAGTGCCTATCCAGTCTCCCCTTGAAAACATTGATTGTCTCCGCTTCCACCACTTCCGTCAGCAGCGAGTTCCAGGTTCTCCCCACTCGCTGCGTAAAAGTTTTTCCTCATGTCCCCCTGTATCTCTTGCCCAAAACCTTAAATCTGTGTCCCCTAGTCCTTGTACCATCAACTAGTGGGAACAGTCTTTCCCCGTCTAGCCTATCCAAACCCGTCAATCTTGTACACCTCTATCAAATCACCCCTCAACCTCCTTTGCTCCAATGAAAACAAATCCAGCTTCTCCAACCTGTCCTTGTAGCTAAGATCCCCCATCCCCGGAACCATTCTGGCAAATCTCCTCTGCACCCTCTCAAGGGCCTTCACATCCTTCCTAAAGTGTGGTGACCAGAACTGGATGCAATACTCCAGTTGTGGCCTAACCAGCACGTTATAAAGGTTCAGCATAACTTCTCTACTTTTGTACTCCATACCTTTAATTATGAAGCCCAAGCTTATGCTTTGTTAACCACTCTCTCAATATGTCCCGCCACCTTCAGGGACCTCTGCACATTAACTCCCAGGTCCCTCTGTCCCTGCACACTCTTTAAAACTGTGCTGTTAAGTGTATATTGCCTCTCCCTGTTCCTTCTGCCAAAATGCATCACCTCACACTTCTCTGTATTAAATTCCATCTGCCACTTGTCTGCCCATTCTGCGAGCCTTTCTACGTCCTGTTGCAGTCGATTGGTATCATCCTCACTGTTTGCCACACCCCCAAGTTTGGTGTCATTCGCAAATTTAGAAATTCTACTTTGTCAGTTAGACTCAAATGCTCAAGTCATATTTGTCAAGGATTGACTTTTTAAAAATATTTGTTTTCAGGATATGGATGATACCAGCAAGAGGACATCTATTGCTCACTTGATTTCTTGGAGGTGGTGGTCTTGAACTGCTGCAGTGCACTATATTACTGCACCCATCACGTGAAAGAGCAGAGAATGAAGGCAGGATTAAGAGTAGGTATTTAACTTCAGGATTTTACGCCACTTGAGAGGAGGGGCGGGGCGGGGAGGAGAATATTGTAAAACGCGGCAACAAGTTTAAAAGTTTATGCCGTCTCACTCGGTTGCAGAGCTGGTAAGTGGATTTTTTTGACACAGTACTGGGGACAGAAGGAAATTACAGACCGCTCAGCCATGTATTAACATGCAGCCGAGAGATGGAAACAATCAGGAGATTTCAGGAAATTGTGCGGGCTGTTTAAAGAGAAACACAAAAGGTGAAGAATATTGATAAAATGACAGCAGCAAGAACGGGCAGAAATAAACGGCAATTGGGATTTAATACCAAGAAATTGAAGAGGAAAAATCTAGTTTTTGTATCGCAACTAAATGAAGTGAAAAACGTGAGAATTGCTGAACTTGGGACGGACCATTTATACACCATGCATTTTACAAGAAACTGGTGATGAACTTTTGCTCCAACGACACAAAAGCAAAATACTGTGGATGCTGGAAATCTGAAATAAAAACAGGAAATGCTGGAAATGCTCAGATGATCAGGCAGCATCTGTGGAGAGAGAAAGAGTTAACGTTTTGGGTCGATGACCTTTAACCGTTTTCTCTCTCCACAGATGAGTATTTCCAGCATTTATTTTTGAAACAGGAATAATTTCACCACGCATTTATTTCAATGAAAGGTTGTTGCAAATATTTATAATAAATATGTGCAATAACCTTTCATTAAAATAAATGTGGGGCGAGATTACTGCTGTTGCAAAAAAAAATCTAATTTTCCACCTTCCTCTCCATAATTCCATATAAACCCTCATCAATGGTCATTATAGAACTCCTAAACTTTTAGGAAATAAAAAACATCATTATGGTAACTCATTAAAATGTTCCCTTCCTAGTTTAAGATGAAAGTCAACCAGGGAGAATATAATGATTGTATTGATCAATACAAAGACTATTTGCTCCATGGGTGATTGGGAACAGTGTGCTTATATTACAAACTGATGACTGAAAATGTCAAAACTTGGGCAAACACTAGATTACACTGGTCTAACTTGATACAATATAGTTATAGCACCAATGTATTTTTTTTTAATGTCTACTGCATTATCTGCAGTTAGTCCTAGTAGTACGGTATTGTAATCTTCAGATAATATGGAGTCATTATCACAGGTCAATAGCTCATTGTTACTTGGATACTCGATGAGTCAAGCTTGATGGCCAATCCTAGCCTCCAATGGGAAAATGCCCAGAAAGTACTGTTTTTTTCTCATTTTAAATGCATCATAAGACTTCTGTAACAAAAGCTAGTACAGGAATACCTAATTTCAAGAGGAACCTTTAAACAAAATATTCATTGCCATCAGAGCTTATTGAACAGTTTGCATCAGTACACAAAGTCAGTAGCACTCATCTCGGTCAGAGGCTGTGGGTTAAAGCCTTATTATGGACACTCCAGCGCAATACTGAGGAACTGCTGCATTGTTGGGAGTCTTTCAGATGGGACAGTAACCCGAGGCCAAGGGCTGGAGACGGGACCGCTGGGAAAATGGCAGAAACCCCACTCCCAACTCATCTTCCCAGGAGATAGTTAACAGGCAGATAAGAGGGTTATCCCCATTTTGCCCACACAGGTGCGAGCTTCCCGAAGGCTCCGAACCCCGCCAGGGTCACTGAGGCGAGTAGTGGGTCTGCGAGGGTCGGAGGGGTGCAAAAGTGCGCAGTGAAGGTAAGTGATGGGTGCAAATGTGGAGAGATGAGTATGTGAGGGAAGTGGAAAGTGTTAGAAAAAGTTTACTTATTTTGTTTCTTCTTGCAGGCTTCAAGAGTTGGGGATGCGGAGAGTCTCGCACCTCCGTGGCAGAGATGACAGATGGCTGTTGCATTGGTGAATGCAACAACCATCTAATTTCTGCAAAAGAGAGGTTTGATGAGGTCTTGAATTCAAGAACATCAATGTTAGTGTTTGACAGCTTCAGAACTGTCAAACAATGACAATTCAATCGGTCAAAAATTTGACAGATGAAACATCATACATTGACATTCTCTGTAACCAGCTTCCCCTTAATTGGCCTGCTCAGCCCACTGGGCAGGCTTAACAAGGTCAAGCAAGGGAAAATAGTATGGGTTGACCACACGTCGACGGAGACGGGACTAAAACCTGACAAGTGCGAGTCCCGCCTCCAAAAGCTCCCCATTGGCAAAATCTAGCCCTTACTGTCTGGTTTAAGCAGACACAAAAATCCCACAGCTTTCTTCAAAACAATGCAGGGAATTCTCCCCATGTCCTGGCCAACACACATACCTCAAACAACACCGCTAGAACAGTTAATTGGTCAATCATCGCCTTTGCTGTCGGTTGGGGCCTTGGTGTGCATAAACTGTGCCAGGTTTGGCTATATAACAGTGACTACACTTCAAAAGGACGTACTGTACTTGGCTTGGAAGCATTTTGGGACTTTTGAGGACATGCTATAAATGAGCGTTATTTTTCTTCTGTGCAACACTTCGACAGAAGAAAAGTCAATCATGACAGGCTGACACTTTAATGGATTCTATTTGTAAGAATGCCTTGTAGCTGTCGCATTGCAACTTCTGTATAGATATTTACTCTTAAAATATATGAAGCTGGTCTGCAGTTTGGTCTCAAGTGTGATATTTCCACAGTTGAATAGATAGATGTACTGGGAATTGTAAATTCCAGTGCAATGTTACTGTTCAAAAAACCAGTAACCATTAGCCCAGAGTTTCCACAAGCCAAGCTATAAGTCCTAGATCAGCGGGGGGCAGGGGTGGGGGGTGGTCCAGTGCACATCTCACCTTGGGAGTCTGGTACAACTGTTGAAAGTTAAACATAGAAGATAGGAGCAGGAGTAGGCCATTCGGCCCCTCGAGCCTGCTCCGCCATTCAATGAGATCATGGCTGATCATCCAAACTCAGTACCCTGTCCCTGCTTTCCTCCCCATATCCCTTGATCCCTTTCGCCTTAAGAAATATATCTTAAACGTTCAACTGCATGATTACTTAGTTAAGAAAAAAAGTCACAACATACTGTTTAATTACCAAGCTTCAGTTTTAATTTAGATCGGAGAATACACCCCAATCATAGGTGGCAATTTCGGCTAAAAATGTAGCTTGCCACAGCCTGTCCCACAAATAAATCAATTGTATAAAGTTGTTTTTAAAGCACATCAGCAAGCAAACCAATGCAGAATATTTGTTGGTACCTGGAAGACCACTTGCGTTCCACGTAGCAGCAGGCTATGATTAGCAGACAGCTGTTTTTGAAGTCTTGCAGATTCAGCAATCAAGATGAGCGACTGGGTCAACAGTTCAGCATTCTTGCATCATGCCAAATTTACAACATCACGCTGATCCAAGCTTGGTTTAAGGAGCCGCACTTCAGCAGGGGTTTGGAAATTGTATTATGGTGTACACAATCTGAAGATTTTTTAACTACAGGTAGACTATCCTTTATCCGAAAACCGAAACACGGCTGGTCCCGAGGTTTTCGGAAAATTTCGGATTTCGGAAGGTATTTTATAAGACTGGGAAATTTGTTGGGGGTGGGTCGGCGGGGGGGGGGGGGGTCGGCCGCACGACTTACGCTGACCCTCTGCTCGGCGTAAGTCGTGCGCCACTCTGGTCATGTCGTGCGCACGACTTACGCTGAACGAAAAAACCTTCGGTTTTTAGAGGGTTTCGGTTTTCGGAAGTTCGGATAAAAGGTAGTCTACCTGTACTAACATCCAACTGAACTGAAGGCTTCCAATATTAAAATCCAGGACAGTCTGGTAGGGTTTAAAATATAGGCTAAAATCTCAGGCTTAATATGTTGACATCGCCCATCTCCGCCCTTCGCCTCAGCTCATCCGCTGCTAAAACCCTCATCCACGCCTTTGTTACCTCTAGACTTGACTATTCCAACGCACTCCTGACTGACCTCCTACGTTCGACCCTACGCAAACTTGACGTCATACAAAACTTGGCTGCCTGTGTCCTAACTCGCACCAAGTCCCGTTCACCCATCTCCCCTGTGCTCATTGACCTTCACTGGCTCCCGGTTAAGCAATGCCTAGATTTCAAAATTCTCATCCTTGTTTTCAAACCCCTCCATGGTCTCGCCTCTCCCCATCTCTGTAATCTCCTCCAGCCCCACAACATCTGCGTTCCTCTAATTCTGCCTTCTTGAGCATCCCTGATTATAATTGCTCAACTATTAGTGGCCGTGTCTTGAGCTGCCAAGGTCCCAAGCCCTGGAATTCCTTCCCTAAACCTCTCCGCCTCGCTTTCCTCCTTTAAGACACTCCTTAAAATCTAGTTTGACCAAGCTTTTGGTCATCTGCCCTAATTTCTCCTTGTGTGGCTTGGTTAAAAAAAAAATGTTGTCTTATAACACTCCTATGAAGCAACTTAGGACGTTTTACTACGTTAAAGGTGCTATATAAATACAAGTTGTTGTTGTTGACAGAAATCAAATAAAAGCGTACTTGCTCAGTGGTAACACGCTCGCCTTGGCCTCGGTTGGTTGAGTTCATGCCCTAATCCACAGACTAGTGCACATAATCTAGACCGACACTTCAGTGGGAGTACTGAGGAAGTGCTGCATTGTCGGAGGTGCAATTTTTCCAGAGGAGACGCTAAACGTCTGCCCACTCAGGTGAATGTGAAAGTTCCGATGGTACTATTTAAAGAGCCCAGGAATTCTCCCCATGTCCTCCCGCATCCTTCAACCACCATCACTAATAAACAATGATCTGGTCATTTATCCCATTGTTGTTTGCGAGACCTGGCTGCGTGCCAACTGGCTGCTGTGTTACAATAGTGACTACACGCCAAATAGAAAAAAAGTACTTTATTGGCTGTGAAGTGCTTTGAGACGTCCTGAGGTCGTGAAAGGAGCGACATACAAAAGCCAGTTTTCTTGTATTGGGTGCAGATACAAATGCATTTGCCAGGCATGCACAACCTTATTGTATTTCTAAAGATATATCCATTTAGTTCCTGAACGAATATCCCGTGATTTGGAGAATAACTAAACGGCAAAGTTATTCACTCCCCACCCAACACCAGAATACTTTACTGCTGTAAAACACTCCACTGTGCAAGATGACCAGATCCAAAGAAAAAAGCAACTGAAGTTGGCTGGGAAATATTTGTCAAGCATGTTGTGGCTTTTAAAAACGAGTCACTTGTAGAACCAAGTCTTTCATTTAGATTGGTAACGGTCACATTTATATCTGCATTAGACCGTGATCTTAATTGTTCATCCGTCATCAATTAAACAAAAGTGGACACAGAACTAACCTACCTTCTTTGTTTTCCAAGATATTTGGTGCAAATCCACCCTCATCACCAACGTTGATTGCATCCCTCCCATACTTGTCCTTGATGACGTTCTTCAAGTGGTGGTACACCTCAGCACCAATGCGCATAGCCTCCTTAAAGTTGGCAGCACCAACGGGCAGGATCATGAACTCCTGCATTGCCAACTTGTTGCCAGCGTGAGATCCACCATTGATCACATTGAAAGCCTGAAAGGTGAACACAAAGGGGGAGAAATTGGGTGGAGCCACAAACGGGGCGCCAAGCTCGCCTGGGCGCCAGATTTTGCGCTGCGATCGGAGCAGCAGCGATTGCCGGAAATTCAGCTTGAGCGCCCCAAGAGGGACACGGGGCGAGGCTCGAGGCGCTCCGCGTCCCTCTTAGGGCGCTGAAACTGAATATTGCAGCGCAACGTGCCGCAGCGCACTGCGGTACTGCAGGCCTTCCTCCCATTCTTAAGGGGGAGGGGCCTGCACCAGCGCGATGAGCGATCGCGAGTGCCGGCAAAAGAGCCTGGCACCGAGGAGAAGTGCCGGGCTCTTGGAAAACAGCTGGCAATGCCGCGGGGGGAGAACAGGAGGCCGGGGACGGAGGTGCTGGCAGGCGGCCGCCGAAAAAAAACGGCCGCCCCGCACCTCCACCTTAATTTGCGCCACTGCCGCCACAGGTAGGCCCCGTGAACCGGGCACGATTAGCGAGTGGCGCTAGAGGCAGTCGCTGCCAAATATCGTGATCGGGGCGGTAGCGGGGCGCTGCGCACACCGATGACGTCATCGGTGGCGGCGCAGCGCAACAGGTTAACGCCGCCATTAGCGCCCCAGCTAAATATCGCGGGAGGCGTGGCCAGTGGCGCTAAAGCCACTGAGTGCCCTCTTTAGGCGCTAACTGGTGGCGCAGCCCACTGAATTTTTCCCCCAAAAGGTTTAAGCGGTGTGGTCAGCCGATGGTCTAATCCAAGTAACTGTTCTGATACAAATCAGAACCAGAGAGTCTAGTACTGAGCTCTCCCAAATCTAATGTGGAAAATCTGATGTGCATGCACACACTGCCAAAACAAACAACTTGCAATACTAAATAATCTGTATTGGCTTGGATCTACCACTAATACTAGCTCAGATCTTGACCAAGTTGGAGCCTTGGTTAAATAGAACTAGCTTCACTCCCTAATTCAGTTGTGCACCTTTTAGAAAAATGGCTCCCACTTTCCAAAGCTGGATTACACCCAGGTGCAACATTCTTCTCTTCTCCCCTTACTTACCTTGACCAATATTTAGAAAAAAGGGTACAACTAAAAAGAGATCTGAATTCAAATATTTTATCTTCCTTTTAATGCCAATTATACCTCCCTCCACCACAAATGGCGTCACAACCAAGCCTAATCCTGTCCTCCCTAACCCATGGCACCACCAGCTTCTTGGATACTGGAAGCACTTGGCTGAAGATTTTTGTACACGTGCACAGCACAAAGCAGTTATTCTCATGTGGCACAATCATTAAGGGGCAAACCACTGAAATGGAGAATACTGCAGTTAACCCCATTCTTGAATTGTGTGCATCATTTTGTACTGATAATGTCTCTGAACTCACCCCAAAGGAGTCAATGCAAAGTTCATTTTGATAATGGAGGTCACTTCTTTTTCTAATTAATTCACGGGATGTGGGCGTCGCTGGCAAGGCTGGCTTTTGCTGCCCATCCCTAACAACAGAGTAGCTTGCCGGGCCATTTGAGGGCAGTCAAGAGTCATCCACATTGCTGTGGGTCTGGAATCGCATATAGGCCAGACCGGGTAAGGGCGGCGGATTTCCTTCCCGAACAGGACATTAGTGAACGAGATGCATTTTTACAACAATCCGGTGGTTTCACGGTCATCATACCAGCTTTTTATTCCAGATTTATTTAATTAACTGAATTTAAATTCCCCAGTTGCCGTGGTGGGATTTAAACTCACATTGCTGGATCTCTATGCTACTGTATCCTAAAGACTGATGGGAACAGTTTGCAACCCCAATTGCAACACCAGTACTGTACTTGGTTACTTAATTGTCCATAAATATATGCATATGTGCCCAAGTACGACAGACATTGTACTGCATTCAAACATGGCCTTTGGGTACAATAAAGTTTTAATGAGCTGTAACAATGGGAATTTGTAACATTAGACAAGGTCCAGAGGCCTCAACAGATACAGCAGCACCTTGCAACACAGGTTAATGATCTATCCTTCACAGGCGCCCAAAGAAATCTGGTATTTGGTAAATCATTAAGCAAAATCAAATAGAAGATAATTGGTTTCAAAGTTTACTTCAGCAGTGCATTGAAGTTTGGCAACTGGGAAGAGTAAACCAATCCAAGACGAGTGACATACTGAACGGAGCACTCAGTACAGAGTGCAGGGACATTATCAGCCCAACAGGAAGGGGAAGGTCAGCCCGTGCTCGCCGCTGATGGAACAGAATCAGTTGCACATAAGGACTTCACTGAAACAAAGGAAACCCCGGCCCCGCAAAAGGAAACCAACCTCGCAGGCGGAATACATTTTATAAATCACTCAAGCTCGCTTGAAATAGGAACTTACTGGAACAGGCAGGATAACCTGAGTGTTGCCTGCTAGGTGGGAAATGTGACGATAAAGGGGGACCCCTTTCTCCGCAGCACCAGCCTTGCACACAGCCAATGAAACGCCCAGAATGGCATTGGCACCAAATTTAGCTAAAATGCAAATACATTATTTGAAAAATGACTACAGGCTGAAACAAGTCGGTTCGTAAAGTTTCAATTTTTTGGTTACAATTATTTATTTATTTTTAAAAAAAATGAAAACTTCCCCTAATAGCCCAGTTGGCAAAACAGTGTGTAGTGAGCCATATAAAGCGGAAGGACCCAGATTCATTCTCAGTCTGTGCAGAGTAAAGCAACCCAGCCAGGGAGGAAGCGGGGCACGGATGTTAAATGTGGCTTTAATACCAAAGTAAAACTTGAAAGTCAGCCAGAGTTTCCACTCCTGATTGAGGGGAATGAAGCTAGAGCTGCCACTGCTGAATCCCAATCCAGTGGGAGGGAGCGTCAGGCGGGCAGATCGGACTCGACTGGTGCCATCCCTCACGTTGACGCTCACTCTCCGGACATACGCAAATAGCCACTTGGACAAGGTACTGGAGCACAGTCAGCACCCACAAAACTGCAGCCAGCAACATCAGAAATTTAGAAGGGGGGGGGGGGGGCGGAAAAATGATCTGGCCCCCATCACTCTGTGGTGCAGAAGCTGATTTGCCACCAAGGTTGATCCGAAGAAACCATCTTTAAAAGCTTAATAAGCACAGTAGAAGGCGTAGCAATAGGATTAGTAAATTAAGCTTTCATTGACAAAAGCAGTTTTACCGAGACATTTGGTGAGTTGTAAACACATATTTTGTCTTAAAAGAACGCACACCTACATTTGTTCTCAGTGCCATCCATCGCCAACATCAGCTTGTCAATTTTCTCCTGCTCAAGAACATTTACATTCTGTGGGGCGGGGAAAAAAAAAGTCAGATAATGTGCACTACCCTTTGGTAAATGATCATTTAGACCCAGTTCCTGCTTAAAAATAATGGAAATTGTAAACCACGTTGAACACAGAAATCACAGCATTTAGCCACAGTCCACTTTGATGTTTAGATTCATTCAAAACCGGCAACTGAGTGAGTAAAGGCATTGTCTGCTACGGCACGAAGGTACATCCCCTTAGGTTGCAGTCTGGGGTTGGGAAGAAAATGGGCAGTGGTGTTCATTGTCTTGCACATTGTAGTTAATGGTACAGGTCCAGGGAGTGCAATCACTTAGTACTATTTTTCTGGCTATTCTTGACCCAATAGCATGTTGCCACTCTCCTCCTCACTCTCCCCATCTCCCACTCAATGTTACAGCCCATCAAGTATACACCATTGCTTTTTCCAACCACACAAGTCATAGTCTAATCCCAGTCTCCTGCTCATTCCCCATACTCTTTAATGTTCCTCTTTTTCTAGCAACTATCTAATTCTCTTCAAATTATTTATGGGTTTTGCTTCAACAATGATTTGTGGCAGGGAATTCCACATTCTAACCAACCACTCCATTATTTTTTTCATTATCTTACATCGGTGCCCTTTTGTTACTAATTTTAACAATGGAAACAATCTTCACTCGTAATCTTGTAACATTTCAATCTTGAAGATCTCCATCAGTAACATTTAACTCTCAGGTTTGGTGAAAAAATACCCCAACTTCTCAACTATAAGCCCACATCCCTGGTAACAACCTAGCGAATCTACACCTGTACCTTTTCCATTGCTTTTAAAGTGACGAGAACAAAAGAACTTTTAAAATATCATTCTGCTAACCACTATCAAAAATAGGTTATATTTTTGTACAATCTCACTCATTAACAGGCTAGATTTTTCATGGTAAACTTTAGGAAAAGCATGAATTAGGAATTATAAAAATGTCACAAATCGGTAAAAAATCATGATCAATTTTGATGGAGAGTATTCAATAGAGAACACAACTCTCCCAATTCTGCAGGTTCAGCTATTAGAAAATATTCTTTACTTCCCCCTCAAGTTACAAGAATCAAGAATATGATTGACTTCAGTTGGCGCTCTCTCATTGCTAGGGGGTGAGGGAAAAAAGAGGAAGTAGGAATGGGTGCTGGTTGGGAGAGCCTTTTACGGGCTCCTTTGGCCGAGTCAGTTGCTGTTAAGGCGAGTCGGGTCCCAAAAAGGGGGGAGTGCATTGCTGGTTAAGAAGTGCACTTGGTTAAGCACACTGCCGCTGAAAGCGGGTAGCGCCAACTGTTCACTATGTTCCTGATCAGAGCAGCTGTTTCTGCTCGCTGGCTTTTCCTGAGGATAATGCTTGAAAACTTGTTTACACTGGTGTGAAGGGAAAGTGCTTCACACCGACAAGCAAGGTTGTAAGGTAAACACACACTCGGATTTGAAACCATAGGATCCGTATACCTCCATGATAAAGGTACAGTCTTAGTTCCCACTAGACTGTACAAGTTAGCGTAGGCAGGAACTGCTCACTGCAGATTACACAACTGCCATTGCAATTCATTTGTTCCTCGTCTTTGCCTCACATTTATCCAGTACTTACCAGCACGGAATAGAAATGCAAACATTTCCACTCGTGCAAATACTAGTTATTGTATTAGGATCATGCTTCATTCAAGCAATAAATGAGAACCACAGTAACATGCATTCCAAATGAATTGTTGCATATTACAGACTACAGTACCAATGGATAAATAGCCCAAGTAAATCAAGTTGGGGGTAATATAATTAGCCAAGTGCAAAAAGCAAAGTGAAAAGAATGTGTGATAAAAACAAACTAACCACATTAACTGCAGAATACAATACTTGTGGTGAATGGAGTACATCTATAGAATTATATGGCTCTTACTCAAGGATTATCAAACTGATTCTGTGAGTTTTGTGGTTTTAAAACCACAGCAATATATGTGCATTAAATCCCAGTACAACCCTGTAAATGGTAGTAGACAGCAGGCTAGAAATTTGGAGATAGGAGGAAAAACTTTTTTTTTAATGATTAAGATTTGGAACACGCTATCTGATCGGGCAGTGGATAGCGAGTCAATAGTAGCCTTCAAAAGGGAATTGGATAAATTCTTGAAGGAGAAAAAGTTGCCAGGATATGGGGAAAGAGCAGGGGAGTGGGACTAAAATGGATTGCTCTTCGAAAGAGCCGGCGCAGACTCGATGGGCCGAATGGCCTCCTTCTGTGCTGTACTATTCTATCACTTTAACCAAATGCATTTCTCGGTCTGCTATTTTAACAAGTCCATTAAAACAGGCGTGTCACTTGAACACTAAGCATTCATCCACTATTTTCACCACTAATTTCGAACCTATAGAATTTGCACCGATATCACTGCAAAACGGCACGGTGATAGTTATGATAGCAAACCCTGCCACTAATCCTGTGAACAAGTATTCAGAGTGGTGACAGCGCAAGAGCCACCTTGCAGTTGATCAAATTCTTTTGTACCAAACTGAATGCAAGTAGAGCAAGTGAATGAAGTAGCTTACTTGAGGGAAAGAAAAGACAAATGCTACTATCGACTCTTTCCTGCCTCCCAGTTCCCACCTTTACCAACCTGTATTCTGGTATCAATTTTACAGGAAGTTCACACCACCCCTCTCATGGCATTTTGTCCGAAATGGTTACTGTACAAGGCACACTTATTTTTTTTTTAAATGCGATTTGAAGTTTGACGTGAATGTTTCCACATGTATATTTTTGTTGGGTTATAATTTCTTGTCAAAATTAAACCGAATAGAATGAAAATGCAAAAATAACTGCACTTCAGATCAAAAGATTAAAATGGCAATGGGATACTTGGGCCAAGTGCAAAAATAAGCCTTGCTGCAATACGAGAGTCAAGTCAGGAATTAAACACTAGCAATAAAATACAAATGGACCTGGAGAGGGCAGCCAGAGAAATTATTATATCCAAATCAAAGTTCAAACAACTGGACAGTAATTAAGAGAATGAATAGCTTAGAAAAGCAGCGTAGATTTTATGCAGACAGAAATAGTGTGTTAACAGGAAGCTGTGTTGAAGGTTCTTCACAAAAAAACAAACTTCAGCCCAAAATGATTTAGGAAAGAACATCCAGGAATATTCAATCTACTTTAAATGTTTTATGGTAAGGAGCCCTTTACACAAACCTTCTCAGAAACCAGCAGCAAAAAAAAAAAATACACCTAGTCCATTTATACATTGTTGCCGCTGGGATCTTAAAAAGTAGGCAAAAAATTATTTTTCATAATGTCTCCCCCCCCCCCCCGCCCCGCCCCCCCCCCCAATTGATTGTAGGTTACATAAATCAGTGCCGCACTGTCAGAGGCGGCGTCTTTCGGAGGAGACGTTAAACCGAGGCCCCGTCTGCTCTCAGGTGGACGTAAAAGATCCTGCAGCACTATTTCAAAGAAGAGCAGGGGAATTATCCCCGGTGTCCTGGGGCCAATATTTATCCCTCAACCAACATCACTAAAAAACAGATTATCTGGTCATTATTACATTGCTGTTGGTGGGAGCCTGCTGTGCGCAAATTGGCTGCTGCGTTTCTCAGTGACTCCACTTCAAAAAAATACTTCATTGGCTGTAAAGCGCTTTGGGACGTCCGGTGGTCGAGAAAGGCGCTATATAAATGCAAGTCTTTCTTTTCATAACCCATGCTGCAGCTTTGTTAGCTGGTTATAGCATAAGCCAGTTGCACAAGGCTGGACATAATGCCATAGAACATCTCGCACTGCGATATCTGAAACATTTGAAAGACATTAAAAAAGGGGGTGGGGGAAGTGTTTAGTCTGGCGTCTCCTGTTCCCGGCCCTCCCATTTCACAAACGGTGTTCGGTGGATCCCAATCCAAGTTGGCAGCTACTCACTGACAGTAGCCATGTTTGGCGTCAGTCAAGCGCGCTCACTCACGAGACATCAGCCCACTGGAGGCAGCTTGCAGGAAGAAGATAATGTACATAACCATTCTCAAGTAATAGGGAGAATAGATTTTTTTTGAAAGTACTTCTGTACAGTGGCCTTTAAATCCACTCAATTTCTGCAGCAGTTACAATGTCTAGTGGGAGAGAAGAAAAAAAAAAGGATTTTAAATAATTTGACAGCAAAGCCAATCTATTTCCTCTGTGCATTATTCATGCAGTTCCTGAAATATTGGGATACTTAGCATAGTCATTTCTCCACACTGATGTTGAATAAGCATAGGAGGATAAAAGCTGTTTGAATACGGTCGGGAGTTCATGGGGTTCTACCATATTCTGTCTGGATTCTATTAGAAATCGAAACCTGAAAATGCTGGCAATATATAACAAGTCCCAACAACCTCGGTCCTTCATCAAAACAGAAAGAGTTTACATTCAAAATACTAACTATCTTCTCTTTTCAGATATTGCAGTCCGGCTGTGTATTTCTAGCAATCGTGTGTTTTAGTTCAACTCCCCAGCAATTGCAGCGTTCCAAAAATCAGTTACTGTCTAATCGCTATTTTGCAGTACTGTGAACTGCAGAAGTCAAAATAACCTACAGCAGCTTTGCTGCTGAATTAGCCCGATTACCTCAGACAAATGTTTTCTACACAAGTAATAATCAAACCAAAGTAAGAGAAAAAAAATGTTCCTTATGCTTTGCACATCAATGGTTGGCAAGCAAGTCTTAAAACAATCTCACAGTGACGTCGTCAAGCGTGAGGACACACACCTTGACGCCAGCAAGCTACACATTTCCAAAATAATATTCACTCTGCCGTGGCTCATCTGGGTAAACACCAATTTGGAATCACATCAATATCCTGCTTACTTTGAAGGTTTTCACCTCCAGTAGCAAGTTTGGATGATTAACCATTTGGTGTAAATGGCCGAGTGTAGACACCTCTGGAGGTACTAAATCACCCCCCCCACCCAACCTCTGGAATCAGTGCCACAAAAGGGAAGTGGCTAGCCTGGTGCAAATGCTGGCAGCAACAGTCAGCCATTTTGAATCTGTCTGCAGGCAGGCTGAACTCTAGCACATCGCTGATGTCCATCTGGGGAAAGGAGCAGCAAAGGTCAGAAAAAAGACATTGGGGCAGAAATTCGGGTTGGGGGCTTGCCACGCGTGCAAGCCCCCGATCTGCACTTACCCGACGCGCCGGCCGTTGAGCTTCAGGGACGCCTGGAATTCCTGTTTTAAAATGTTGACTCCCGGGCAGCGTCTGACGTCACGCCGCCCAGGAGTGCAGCCAGCGTGAAGCCTGGAGAACGCAGTGCAAGTGAGACACGCCCCTTGAGGTCTCATTTTAAAAGGACACACCCCCAATGTTTCTCACAAGCTGCAAAGCATTTTTACATGTAGAGCAGCATTTTAAATAGGTTTTTGGTATTTTTAAGAAGCTTTTGGTAACTTTTATAAACTTTTAAAAACATTGACATTATTTTGAAGAGTCTGAAGTAGTTTTAAACAGAATTAAAGTGATTTAAAGACTTTTAAAAGCCCTGAAAGCATTTTTTTCATTCCATTTATTTAATTAGCAACGTCGTCGTTGTACGTGTCTTCACACTGTTCCCTTTGGGGAACTGTATGAAGTGGTGGAAGGATTTCTGGCCGTGATTAACGCTCCTTCCGTGACCGTAACCATCTTTGTACCAGCCATTAGGGTGGTTAGTCCTATGGCGGGAGGGTTTTACGGGCTCCCACAACCTATACGAGGGGGGGGGGGAGCCACCCACACCCACGGACGCAAATATCCCACTGGATGTCTACCCAGAATTTAGAGCCGGAGCTCCGACTCCACTTGCCGGGACTGTCTGGAGCGGGGTTAGAAACCCTACGCCGTGTGGCCCAGCGGCGGGGATGCTACCGCTACGCCAAAGGCCCACTCAGATTAGCAACGTGAAATGGCTGGAATGAGCACAATTCACAGCATTAAAAGAACTCACAATTGAACTGATGAGGACCTCAGCAATCTCCTCAACGAGGTGGAGGCGCAGCGCCTGCTCATCATTGGTAATGAGAAGTCCAAGGCGCCGCAAAAAGGACAGATGATAGCTTGGTCTTTCAAGTGGCAGTATAGGGCTCCAGTCACGGGGAGGGAAAAGGCGCAGGAAACGTATGGGTGTCACCTTTTGCGTGGAGTGGGCCTTTTGCGTAGTGGTAAGCATCCCCGCCGCTGGGCCAGAAGGAGTAGGGTTTCGAGCCCCGCTCCAGACAGTCCCGGCAAGTGGAGCCGGAGCTCCAACTATAAATTCTGGGTGGACATCCAGTGGGATACTTGCGTCCGCGGGTGCGGGTGGCCCCCCCCCCCTCAGATGGGTTGTGGGAGCCCGTAAAACCCTCACGCCATAGGACTAACCACCCTAATGGCTGGTATGAAGATGGTTATGGTCACGGAAGGAGCGTTAACGTGGCCAGAAATCCTTCCACCACTTCATACAGTTCCCGAAAGGGAACAGTGTGAGGATACGTACGACGATGACCTCTTGCACAATGCACCTCCTTGGACCCTCAGTCGCAGATGCGAGGGGGCAAATCGTGCAATTGTTAAATTTTTCATTTTATTGACATGTAAAATGTTGGCCCAGTAATTCCGTTCCAAACGCGCGAGTACGGTCGGGGTACTCACGTGTCTGGCCGGAGGAAATGCCGGTTTTCAGCATGCACAGCGCATGCGGGGAAAACCGGCATTTCCTGTCCTCTGAACGAAGAGGTTCAGAGGCAGAACGCGTGCGCAGTAAAATTCGCCGGTTTCATTCATGCTTTCAGTGAGGTTAAGTCCTTACAACTTACACATGAAAAAAGCATGAGTACAGTTGCTCCGGAGGAAGATATATTTTATCGTGGAGCTTCTGAAAGGCAATATTTTTGTTTGGGAAAGGGAGGAAAGTTATTTTAAGAAATGCTGAGGTAAATTTTAAAGTTTATTTTTGTTTTTTAAAACGGGTTTTCAGTACTGTAGGTAGAAGGAGCAATTGTGGCTATGTGAATTGAATTTGCTGTGTTTATTAAATGTGAAAATGACTCCAACATTTTTAATAAAGAAACTGTTCATCAGTAATATATTCTTAAGTAATTATGTATGTATGTCTGTATATATTCCTTTACGTATATGTATATATTCCTTTACTAATGTGTATGAATGTATGTATTTAATTATGACTTTTAGAGAAAGTAACTTATTGGAAAATCATAATTAAATACATACATTCATACACATAAGTAAAAGGAATATATACATATACGTAAAGGAATATATACAGACATACATACATAATTACTTAAAAGAATATATTACTGATGAACAGTTTCTTTCTTAAAAATGTTGGAAATGTTACATTACTCATTTTAGAACAGTCATTTTCACATTTAATAAACACAGCAAATTCAATTCACACAGCCACAATTGTTCCTTCTACCTACAGTACTGAAAACCCGTTTAAAAAAAAAAAATTAAACTTTAAAACTTACCTCATCATTTCTTAAAATAACTTTCCTCCCTTTCCCAAACAAAAATATTGCCTTTCAGAAGCTCCACGATAAAATATATCTTCCTCCGCAGCCTCTGGAGCAACTTTACACATGCTTTTTTCATGTGTAAGTTGTAAGGACTTAACCTCACTGAATCCATGAATGAAATCGACGAAGTTCACTGTGCACGCGCTGCCTGTGCAGTCGCATGCGCTGTGCCTCTGAACCCCTTCGTTCAGAGGACAGGAAATGCCGGTTTTCTCTGCATGCGCCGTGCATGCTGAAAACCGACATTTCCTCCGGCCAGACACGTGAGTACCCCTTCCGTACTCACGCGTTTGGAACGGAATTACTGGGCCATTGTAGTATGTGCTCATGCGCAGTTTTGTTGCTGCTAATTCTACCTTTGCTGTATAAAGGAGGTCAATGGGCAGGAGGGGAACTGCCACAATTTGGAGCCACTTCCATAAATCAACAGGTTATTAGGTGCATACCGAATCCAATTGGCAGAAACAGATAGCTCTGATCGAGGTATGAATAATGTGGACAAGAACATTCAACAGAGCAAGTCAAGGACAACCATAAAACCTACCTGCTTAATGAGCTCAGGTGCAATTACTGTATTGATGTTAGCAACAGCTTTTGTTACACCTGGAATAGACAAGCAAATTAAATCATTGTTCAACCCCACACACACATGCTTCACAGGCATTAGTGGACCATCTGCTAGAATTGTTACTGCACCGATTTCAAATCTTTTAATTTCACTTGATGGTCATCAATAGATGAAATGGGGATATTTGGATCAGGAAAGAAAGATGAATCTACAGATGCCTGCTTGTAATATTAGTTTGCAAAAACACATGCTCCACAGGTTAACTTCACCACAGATGCGTTGGTTACCTGACTACACAAAGCAGGTCCAAGGTACTCGTTAACATACTTAACGGCTCGCGACACACCTAGCAGAAGTGAAAAAGGGAGGTTCAATTGGACAGAAAACATTGGAAAGTAAATCGGTCCATACACACAGGGTAAGGTCAGGTCAACAGAAGGAAAGGGACAGCCAAAAGCTACTGAGCACAACTTAAGTGTCACTCTGGTGCATTTATAATGAGGAACTGCCTCCAAATTGGTACGGTGACCGTTACTCTGAATTCATTGCAAGGCAGATTGAAAGCATAACGACAACATGTGCACATGCACAGTTGCTTAAAAGTCATGCCAGAGACTAATTTCTTGGCCAGGAACCATGCCCAATGGCTTGCACCACCATAGGCAGACATTTACATTTGCAGGAATCAGTCTCCAAAAGGTGCCATGGAAACCCAACTTACGACAGGGACCTCTGCCTAGGGAGGCATTAATGCTGCCTTGTTTGTTACAGCACTGCCAAAAGGAACCACAATATAAACAAACAGTACAAATGTGTGACATATCCATTGCCCAGATAAGAATATTTTTATGTTAATGCACATAGGGGGAGAAATTGGGTATGTAGCGCCACCTATTAGCACCTAAAGAGGGCAGTCAGTGGCTGTAGCGCCACTGGCCGCACCTCCCGCAATATTCAGCGGGGGCGCTAATGGTGGCATTAGCCTGTTGTGCTGCGCCGCCACCGATGATGTCATTGGTGTGCGCAGCGCCCCAATCGCGATATTTGGTAGCGAACGCCGCTGTAGCGCCGTTCGCTACCCGCGCCCGGTTCACGGGGCCTTGCTGTGCTGGTAGTGGCGCAAGTTAAGGTGGAGGTGTGGGGCGGCCGCCTTTTTCAGCGGCCGCCTGCCAGCACCTCCGTCCCCGGCCTCCTGACCCCCCCCCCCACGACATTGCCGGCTGTTTCCCCGAGAGCCCGGCACTTCTCCTCGGTGCCGGGCTCTTTTGCCAGCACTCGCGATCGGGGATCGCGCTGGTGCAGGCCCCTCCCCCTTAACAATGGGAGGAAGGCCTGCAGTACTGCAGCGTGCCGTGCCGCAGCGTGTGGCGCTGCGGCACGTTGCGCTGCGATATTCAGTTTCAGCGCCCTAAGAGGGAGGCGGAGCGCCTCGAGCCTCGCCCCGTCTCCCTCTAGGGGCGCCGAAACTGAATTTCTGATGTTCGTTAATGCTCCGAATGCTGCGCAAAAATCAGCGCCCAGGCGAACTTGGCGCCTCAACCCAATTTCTCCCCCATAGTCTTTAACGTGCCAAATACTAGGGGCATGGTTATAAATTAAAATGTGCATACACAGTAGCAGAGACTGACTTTAGAGAGAAAGAATAGAGCAAATCATCAACACCAAACAAATATTTCAGTTCCTTAAGCATCTGGCAGCAACAGGAAGGTCATCTTATTTCCAGTGTTGGAGCATAAAAAACAAATATTAAGCACTGGCTCTGAAGTCCTCCCAGATGGTCAGCAGGCTTGATAAGCAGCAGAGTAATGGTCGAATCAGGGCTGAAAGATAGATCACACTTTTACATATGAACCATCAACATAAAAAGGTAGCACAGGGTAAGGTAGCACAGTGGTGACGTTACTGGACTAGTAATCCAGAGGCCTGGACTAATTGATCCAGAGACGTGAGTTCAAATCCCACCAAGGCAGCTGGGGAATTTAAATTCAGTTAATTAATCTGGAATAAAAAGTGAGTATCAGTAATGGTGACCATGAAACTGCCAGATTGTCGTATAAACCCATTTGGTGTGCTAATGTCCTTAACAACAACTTGTATTTATATAGCGCCTTTAACGTAGTAAAACGTCGCAAGAGTATTACAAGACAAAAAATGACACCGAGCCACATAAGGAGAAATTAGGGCAGGTGACCAAAAACTTGGTCAAAGAGGTAGGTTTAAAAGGAGGAAATAGAGGTGGAGAGGTTTAGGGAGGGAATTCCAGAGCTTAGGGCCTAGACAACAGAAGGCATGGCCACCAAAGGTTGAGCGATTATAATCAGGGATGCTCAAGAGGGCAGAATTGGAGGAGCGCAGATATCGCGGGCGGGCGGGCGGGGGGGAAGAAGAGCTGGAGGTGTTTACAGAGATAGGGAGGGGTGAGGCCATGGAGGGATTTGAAAACAAGGATGAGATTTAGGTCAGCGAGCACAGGGGCGATGGGTGAACGGGACCTGGTGAGAGTTAGGACACGGGCAGCCGAGTTTTGGATGACCTCAGGTCTACAGGAGGCCAGCCAGGAGTGGGTTGGAATAGTCAAGTCTCGAGGTAACAAAGGCATGGATGAAGGTTTCAGCTGAGGCAAGGGCGGAGACGGGCGACAATATGGAGGTGGAAATAGGCGTTCTTAGTTATGCCGCAGATGTGTGATCGGAAGCTCATTTCAGGGTCAAATATGACACCAAGGTTACGAACATTGTGGTTCAGCCTCAGACAGATAGGGAGGGATGGAGTCAGTGGCAGGGACCGAAAACAATGGCTTCAGTCTTCCCAATATTTAACTGGAGAAAATTTCTGCTAATCCAGAACTGGAGGTTGCACAAGCAGTCTGACAATTTAGAGACCGTGGAGGGGTCGCGAGAAGTGGTGGTGAGGTAGAACTGGGTGTCATCAGCATACATATGGAAACTGACGCTGTGTTTTCGGATGATGTCACCAAGGGACAACATGTAGATGAGAAATAGGAGGGAGCCAAGGATAGATCCTTGGGGGACACCAGAGGTAACGATGCGGGAGCGGGAAGAGAAGCCGTTGCAGGTGATGCTCTGGCTACGATTAGATAGATAAGAATGGAACCAGGCGAGTGCAGTCCCACCCAGCTGGACGATGGTGGAGAGGTGTTGTAGGAGGATGGAGTGGTCAACCGTATCAAATGCTGCAGACAAGTCAAGAAGGAAGAGGGATAGTTTACCTTTGTCACAGTCACAAAGGATGTCATTTGCGACTTTGATGAGAGCCGTTTCAGTACTGTGGCAGGGGCGGAAACCTGATTGGAGGGATTCAAACATGGAGTTGTGGGAAAGATGGGCACGGATTTGGGAGGCGACAACACATTCAAGGATTTGGAGAGGAAAGGGAGGTTGGGGATGGCGCGGTAGTTTGCAAGGACGGAGGGGACAAGGGTTTTTTTTTTTTTTTTTTTTTTTTTTTTTTTTTTTTTTTTTAAGAGGGGTGATGACGGCAGATTTGAAGGAGAGGGGGACAGTACCTGAGGAGAGAACTGTTAACAATGTCAGCTAACATGGGAGCCAGAAAAGGAAGTTGGGTGGTCAGCAGTTTGCTGGGAATAGGGTCGAGGGAGCAGGAGGTGGGTCTCATGGACAAGATGAGCACGGAGAGGTCATGAGGAGAGATCAGAGAGAAACTGGAGAAAGATGTGAGTTCAGGGCTAGGGCAGGGGGGTAAACCTTAGAGGAAGTTTGGCCCAGTGGGCTAGGGGGAAGTACTAAGACCCCTCAATGGTCAGATCATGGATAGCAGGCCCGTGTTAGGTAACATTAAGGTATGAAACCGGTCGAGAAGCTTCGTCAGACTGTACACGAACACAATGTGATACCAAGTCCTTAGCCAATACTGATTCAGTTTCTGGAAAACTCGTCACTTTTTCCAGAATCACAGTACATTAAAGCACTTGCATCTGGCGGCCTAAATAAGTCAGCTACGGCACGGCCCAAGAACTCTGTCTATGAAGAATAAAATCCCAGTCTAACTTGTTCCGAGAAGCCAACTGTTGTGCAATTCCAATGCATGCGAAATGATTGGCACCTGAACGGGTGTTATATGCAGTGCTGAACTGTGAAGTCTGAATTGAAATTGAATCCCCATTCTGTTGGCTCGGTGAGTTTAAGGATGTTCCAGGTAGGGTTGCCAGTTTGTGCTGAGTTAGTAGTCAGCTGGAACAGCACAAGAGCTATACAATTAGCTCTAGCCCCAGGCAGAAGGCAAAACATAAATCAGATCGCTCCATGGCCTCTGCCCTCCCTATCTCTAGCCCTACAACCACTACATTCCTCAGATTCTGGCCTTGGGTATCCCTGCCCCCCACCCCCCTCCAAACACACTTTTCTTTGCCCCCACCATGGACGACTGTACCTTCAGCCATCTAGGCCCCAAGCTCTGGCATTCCCTCTCTAAACCTCTCCATTTCTCTCTCCTTTAAGACACTCCTTAAAACCAACCTAGTTGACCAAGCCTTGTCCGAACATGTCCTGCTTTGACTCGGTGTACATTTTTGACCAATTACGCTTTTAAGAAGATACCAGAATTCTTCAGACCAGAGATTAACTCGCCCCCCCTGCCCCCAGAATATTTTCGTGCAGCCGAACGATAGCACCTTAGCATGTTTTACTACGTTAAAGGTGCTGTATAAATGACAGTTGCTGTTGTTGAAGCTCAAAGTGTCTAAGCACGGCACAGCTGCAACCTCCCATGTTCAAACTGGTGCCTCCAATTGAACAGCAGTCCATTAAACATTTGGCAGACTGTTGGTTGCAATATTAGCATTCTGTCAAGAGCAAAGAAAGCCATGCCAGAGCAACATGGCAAACCTAGCACTACAAGCACATAGCTAATGATAAATTGGTTGCCATCAACACCCAACAGGATTGCCAGAAGTTTGCTTTTTAAAGAATCAAGACTTGGGTTTGTGCAAATGTCACAAATGCACCGTGTGAAGCACTGTAATATTATCCCAAATACATAAGCTTTGGAACAATATTTACTGCATAGCGCACATGGCACACACGTGGCAAATTATTGTCGATCTCCTGCATTAAGATTGAAAGCAGAAGCTGCCAACTATAAATGGTACTGCCAAAGAACAGAAAGACAATTAATTTAGTCAACATTGCAAACAGCATCAAAGCCTGAGCAGGGCACATCCTCAGCACAAGTTGTCTGCTGCCTTTTGAAGCATTTCTCCAACTACAAGATGCTGAGCTATTGCATGGCTTTAAAAAAAAACTAACAGAACTTGGAAGCGGCAGTCCGATCTCCTACTTGTACTACAATGTTGAAACTAGTCCATTTTTCACCCCAGACTCAAAGGATGAAGCTTTAAACATCCTACTAATCTCACCCACATACATGGCTGGACTTTGGCACTCTGCTTTTTCACATCACGTTTTAAGCTAAGTCATCGGGCAGTCAGTAACGTGCACCTTTGGGGCGTCCGGTGATCGTGAAAGGCACTATATAAATGCAAATCTTTCCTTGATTTTTTTTTTAAACCTTGCTGTAACAGGCAAAAGATTTGGCTTGTGGAGTTTAATTTTTTTGGATGGAGTGCACCTGTAATCTGCTGTACGTCAAATAGTTTTACTTCCTTACGAGGAGAGGAGAGAGAGAGAGAGAGAGAGAGAGAGAGAGAGAGAGAGAGAGAGAGAGAGAGAGAGAGAGAGAGAGAGAGAGAGAGAGAGTCAATTTTCTTTCCCAAACCAATTCAGAATAGTTGTGAATAAAAGGCAGAGGAGCCTTCAGTCATTCAGGGAAACATTTGTTTTCTTAAAAGAAATCCAGGCCAAATAAATCCATCATCTTAGCAGTACAAATACAAAATGTTTTGTGCGATTGCTTGAAAAATATGTGATCACAAAATGGATTTTGCGACTGAAGAATAGGTTGAGCAGACAGACAGACTTACCTTTGCCCAGAAATCGTGTCTTGTCCCCATCGCGAAGTTCCAGTGCTTCATAAATGCCAGTGGAAGCACCACTGGGAACAGCTGCTCTGAACAGCCCTGTAATCAAGTTTAAAAAAAAGTATTTAACTAGTACCTGTAGTGGAGCATAAAAACTAAAAATTGCAGTTCAGGTACTGGTGTTGTTTATACAACCTTTAGATTTAATGGTTGGCGCCATGTAGACTCATTTACCTACAAGACAAGACAAGTAACGGCACTTCAATGTAACTCATTGTACGTGAAGCACTTTGCGATTCAAGGTGCTAAAATCAATCAAAGTAAGTGTTTCTTTGACAAATTTATTCAAATAAGCAGTGGCTTTTATAAAGATACCAGAATTCTTGAGATCAGAGACTAACTAGCCCCCCAGAATATTTCATAGTGCAGCCGAAGGATCGAAGACATTTATAAAGCTAAAGAAATGCAATTATTAGGATTGCTTGATTTGACAATATCAATGCCAACTTTGTTAATGCAAACTATTTAGATACAAAATTGCCAGTTTTCAAATTTACCAGAAAGTAATGTTCCAATTTTAAGGGATGAGAGGTTTGAAGATTGACATTACATGAAACAGTCTTGGCAAAGGCATTGATCTAATTTATTTAATCATCAGTCCCAGGCCGGGAAGAGATGTAATTACATCCGTTCGTGCACCTTGAGATACTATTACAGCAAAGTGATGTGAAACAGTGGAAATCACTACATACAAATATTTCAAACTCCCAGAAACATTAGAAAAATTCTTCATGCTTTCCACTTCAACGCCGCAATTTGTAGATTGAAGATGCTTTGCCTTCAAAACGAAATTGTACAAAGACTGGCTCATTTTTGATTTGTTTGGGAGCAGTCTCCGTTCCTTTTCCCATCAAAATAAAAATGTTATCTTTTTAGCAAAATGTGAAAGTTGCTTTTTAAAAAAAAAACATTCCATCAATTAAAAAACTGTAAGTGCAATTTTAAAAGTTCTAATTTTACAAAGAGGAAAAAAATTCCACCAGTGCCAACTAGTTTCAAGAATCGGGAATGCACAGGCGGCGTGACTAGGATCCTGAAGCAGGAAGATTTTGATTAGCAACAGGCTGCTTAGATTTCACTTCCACAATTGAAGCGTTCATAGTGGCTTTGTCACAATCAAGTGACTGGTGGTTAGAGTAACATATATGGCAAACCACCTCTGGAACGCTACCTGAAGCATCTTTGCCGAATTCAATCCAGAGAAGTGTGAGGTAATGCATTTGGGGAGGGCTAACAAGGAAAGGGAATACACATTAAATGGTAGGACACCAAGTAGTGTAGAGGAACAACCTCTTCTTCTTCTCCTTCTTTTGTCAAAGGGACCTTGGAGTGCATGTCCACAGATCCCTGAAGGTAGCAGGCCAAGTAGATAAGGTGGTTAAGAAGGCATACGGAATACTTGTATTCTATGCCACGGCTAATAAATGCAAGAGCAGGGGTGGGGTAATGCTTCAACTGTATAAAACACTGGTTAGGCCTCAGCTAGAGTACTGCATGCAGTTCTGGTCACCGCATTACAGGAAAGATGTGATTGCACTAGAGAGGGTAGAGAGGAGATTTACAAGGATGTTGCTGGGAGTAGAGAATCTTAGCTATGAGGAAAGACTGGATAGGCTGGGTCTGTTTTCCTTGGAACAGAGGAGGCCGAGGGGAGACCTTATTGAGGTGTATAAAATTAATAGGAGCCTAGGTAAAGTGGATAGAAAGGACCTATTTCCCTTAGCAGAGGGGTTAAAATCCAGGGGGCACAGATTTAAAGTAATTGGTGGAAGGTCTAGAGGGGATTTGAGGGGAAATTTCTTCACCCAGAGGGTTGTGGGGGTCTGGAACTCACTGCCCGAAAGGGTGGTCGAGGCAGGAACCCTAACCACATTTATAAAGTACTTGGATATTCACTTGGGATGCTGTAACCTGCAGGGCTACGGACCAAGAGCTGGGAAGTGGGATTAGGCCGGAGAGCTCCTTGTTGGCCGGTGTGGACACGATGGGCCAAAATGGCCTCCTTCCGTGCTGTAACTTTCTATGATTCTATGATTTGCTGAACTTTACAATTTAGTTCACTTTGCAGCTTAACAGAAGAACTCCAAAATGAAGTGTCGCCACAATGACTAGGTCATCTCTCCAAGTGTTCCAATCTTTAGGACACAGGTTTCTCCTCGGTGCTCTGGCATCAAGAAGCCATAGGAGGGCATAAAACAGAGGCCAGGAGGGTCCCTCCGTATTTGCAAGTCAATTGCAGGTCTTAAAAGATCGCAGAACTTAGGACGCTAGTGAGTTCTGTGCATGACTACGATACGCCCAAGTCTCCTCAATCTTTTACGTCAGCCCATCAATACTTGCATCTGAACAATCTCCGCTCGCAAACCTGGCCAGAACCCCCACCACTCCCACCCGACTCAAATAAGAGAATCCTTCAATTGCGATCGTTCGAGGGTCTCAACATTGCAACCAGATTTTTCAGGCGCAGCAGGCAAGAAATGAAGTAATTCTTGTGTTTTATTGCAGTTTTTTTTTTAAGCTTTATTTTAATTTCTCCTCACCTGGATATTGGAATACAAAGTAGAATTTCTAAATTTGCCGATGACACCAAACTTGGGTGTGTGGCAAACAGTGAGAATGATACCAATCGACTACAACAGGACATAGAAAGGCTAGCAGAATGGGCAGACAAGTGGCAGATGGAATTTAAGAGAGAAGTGTGAGGTGATGCATTTTGGCAGAAGGAACAGGGAGAGGCAATATACACTTAACAGCAGTTTTAAAGAGCGTGCAGGGACAGAGGGACCTGGGAGTTAATGTGCAAAGGTCCCTGAAGGTGGCAGAACCTATTGAGAGAGTGGTTAACAAAGCATATGGGATCTTGGGCTTCATAAATAGAGGTATGGAGTACAAAAGTAGAGAAGTTATGCTGAACCTTTATAAAGCGCTGGTTAGGCCACAACTGGAGTTTTGCGCCAGTTCTGGTCACCACACTTTAGGAAGGATGTGAAGGCCCTTGAGAGGATGCAGAGGAAATTTACCAGAATGGTTCCGGGGATGGGGGATCTTAGCTACAAGGACAGGTTGGAGAAGCTGGATTTGTTTTAATTAGAGCAAAGGAGGTTGAGGGGTGATTCGATAGAGGTGTACAAGATTATGACGGGTTTGGATAGGCTAGATGGGGAAAGGCTATTCCCACTAGTTGATGGTACAAGGACTAGGGGTCACAGATTTACGGTTTTGGGCAAGAGATACAGGGAGGATGTGAGGAAAAACTTTTTTTTTTTTTTTTTTTTTAAAAAACAGTGAGTGGTGATGACTTGGAACTCGCCGCCGACGGAAGTGGTGGAAGCGGAGACACTCAATGTTTTCAAGGGGAGACTGGATAGGCACTTGAGGGAAATAAACTTGCAGGGCTACGGGGATAGAGCGGGGGAATGGGACTGACTGGATTGCTCTACAGAGAGCCGGCACGGACTCGATGGGCTGAATGGCCTCCTTCTGTGCCGTTATGACTGTGACCGGCTCTGTATTTGGTTTCTTTGAATCTACTTTTATGGTACAAGTCACGTTAAAAAGTGAAAAGTTTTCCCCAATTACAGGTTTCTAAACCTACTGTGCAGGAGTTGAAACTTAAATTTTCACACTTAAAAAGAAATAGATGGTGTGGGTTCCAATGCCCTTTTGAAAGTTACTATTGAATCTGCTTCCGACACCCCTTCAAGCAGCACATTCCAGATCATAACTCGCTGAATAAAAACATTTCTCCTCATCTTGCCTCTGCATCTTTTGCCAATTATCTAAAATTGGTGACCTCTGGTTACTGACTCACCCATCAAAACCACTCAATTTATTAAGACTTTTTGGCATTGGTCGTGATCCTTGAGAATTATGAACTATAACACTCAGGGCTAAAAATTCGGTAGCGCCGCGTTTGGGGCGCCAAGCTCGCCTGGGCACCGGAAGTCCCGCCCTGGAAGGGGCCGGGAGCGCCAGCCCGATATTCAGTTTGAGCGCCCTAAGAGGGACGCGGCGCGCTGCTCGAGGTGCCCCGCGTCCCTCTTGGGGCGCTCAAACTGAACATCGCAGCGCAACGTGCTGCGGTACTGCAGGCCTTCCTCCCCTTCTTAAGGGGAGGGGCCTGCACCAGCGCCGGCTAAAGAGCCTGGCACCGAGGAGACATGCCGGGCTCTCTGGACACAGCAGGCACTGCCTGGGGGGGGGGGGGGGGGGGGGGAAATCAGGAGGCCGGCGCGAGGTGGTGCTGGCAGGCGGCCACCGAAAAAAATGGCCGCCCAGCACCTCCCCCTTAAATTTGTGCCACTACCGCCACAGGTAGGCTCCCCTGAACCGGTCGCGTTTTGCGACCGGCACTACAAGGGGGGGGGGGGGGCGGCGACGCAATATCGCGTTCGGGCGGTAGCGGGGCGCTGCGCACACCGATGACGTCATCGGTGGCGGCACAGCGCTATAAGCTAACGCCGCCATTAGCGCCCCGCTAAATTTCGCGGGAGGCATGGCCAGTGGCGCTAAAGCCACTGAGTGCCTTCTTTAGGCGCTAACTGGTGGCGCAGCCCACCGAATTTCTAGGCCTAAGATTCTTTTCTCGCTCAGCTGTGGCTCAGTGGATAGCACCCTTGCCTCCGAGTCAGAAGGTTGTGGGTTCAAGTCCCACTCCAGGGACTTGAGCACATAAAGCTAGGCTGACACTCCCAGTGCAGTGCTAAGGGAGTGCTGCAGTGTTGGAGGTGCCGTCTTTTGGATGAGACGTTAAACCGAGGCCCCGTCTGCGCTCTCAGGTGGACGTAAAAGATCCCAAGGTACTATTTCGTAGAAGAGCAGGGGATTTATCCCCGGTGTCCTGGGCCAATATTTATCCCTTAAATCAACATAACAAAAACAGATTATCTGGTCATTATCACATTGCTGGTTCTGGGACCTTGCTGTGCGCAATATGGCTGCCGCGTTTCCCACATTACAACAGTGACTACGCTTCAAAAGTACTTAATTGGCTGATTTCAGTTCTGTTCCATGTAAAGTGTCGGTATGCTTGCTGTTGGGTCTGCCCACGTGTAACACTGCACTGATCGAGAGTAAATACCACACACCAGAGTTTCGCCCATTCTCCCGACACACCTAGATCTGCTTGCAGAAATTTGCTCTCCTCCACAGTTCTAACACTTGCACAAATTGTCGCGTCAACCACAAACTTGTGGACCATTCCCCCCAAACACCTCTAGCCAGGTCATTCATGAAGATAGTATATTTTAAAAAAATAGCCCCAACACAGATCCCTGTGGAACATCAAGCAGAGCCACAGCCGTTGGAGAACTTTCTGCCTACGGAAATGCAGCCAATTCTTAATCTACTGTAGCAACATGCCACAGATTCCGTCGTGCAGAGTTACCTATTTTGAGGCACCTTATCAAAGACTTTCTGACAGTTGAAGTAGACAATGTCTACTAGGATACTCATACTAAACTAGTAACTTCTTCCAGCAAATTAGTGAAACATAGAAGATAGGAACAGGAGTCGGCCATTCGGCCCCTCGAGCCTGCTCCGCCATTCAATGAGATCATGGCTGATCATCCAAACTCAGTACCCTGTCCCTGCTTTCTCCCCATATCCCTTGATCCCTTTAGCCTTAAGAAATATATCTAACTCCTTCTTGAATATGAGCCTTCTTCTCTAGAAGCAGTGTTGAGTGCCTCTGATGACTCTTTCTTTATCCAGGTGATCATAAAGTACATCTCTTATGATCCAGTCAAGCAACTTACCTATAACGAATATAAATGTTTGAAGTTACTAGGTTAGTGCCATCCTTCGTTTCTTAACCTGTCCCATTACCATCTCCTTTTGCCTTGAATATCTCAATGTCTCAATCTCTCCTGCCTTCTATCCCATCACAGACCTTCCCTTTTGTTCTTTCACCCCCTCCCCCCTTTCCCAGCCCCTACACTTGCTTAAAAATCTGTTCCATTTCCTGCTTTTTTTCCAGTTCTGACGAAAGGTCATCGACCTGAAACGTTAACTCGGTTTCTCTCTTCACAGATGCTGCCTGACCTGCTGAGTATCTCCAGCATTTTGTGTTTTTATTACCTATAAAAAACATCAGATTAATGGGCCTATAGTCCCCCGGATCGGACTTGTCACCCTTTTTGAAAATCAGAACTGCGTGAACATCCTCCCAATCAAAGGGAACGTTCCCAGACTCTAGATAAACACTTCTACAATATGCCATTAACATGAATCATCACCCTTTTGAGTTCTTTCAAAGTGTGCAGTCAGTGCTTTGCAGACTTTGTCTGGACCCATTAAATAAAAGGTCAGTTGAATAAAATTCGTCAAGCAATCTAATAAATTGTGACTCTGTCCAGCCATGTTGATTTTGCTTTGAAAGGTCAAACTGCATTATGCAAAAGGTTGCCAAACTAAGCAAGCAATGAATATCAGCAAGCGCATACAATACAAATTGCTGGGTTTGTGTAAAAAAAACGCTTCTTGTGCCTGGTAACCTCACTCTAAAAAAGGCACAATTTCATTCACATTTAATGCCAATTGATATTTAATTCAATCTGCGTCAGACCACAGAGTGAACAAGAAAAATGAAAATCAACAACTTGCATTTAGATAGAGCCTTTAATGTAGAAAAACCAGTTCAATGCATTTCACATTGACAATCAAAAAATTGACACTGAGCCAGGAGGAAATATTAGGAGGGGGCAAACCTAAAATCTGCTCAGGAGGTGGATTTTAGGAAGCATATTAAAAAGGAGGGGGGAGGTGGAGAGGCAGAGGGCTTTAGGAAGGTCATCGCTCAGCCGTATAACACTGCCCAGTCAGGGAGGCAAAGCCCTTCAAAGACAACTCGTCTGAACCCCTGCTCAAATCAGACCCGGATGTCCCTGTAACTGCACAAAAATCCTCATATCCCTACCCCGCTCCAGATCTTCTCCCCGCCCTCCTTCCCCAAAAAACCCGGCTACTCCAAGTGTTGGGCTGAGATGGGGGCTATTGGCGGGAGTCTGAAATGTCTTTTATGTTCTTAAATTATACACTGGAGAACTAGAAATTGCACGTTGTACAATGATTGGATAGCTTAGACTTGCATATTCACACTAGTAATTTTGCTTACTGCAATGGTGAATTTTGAATGGCAAAAATAAATCTGACCCGTTGGTAAAACAAGACCCCATTTCGCCCATGGGATACAGATTAATATCATTGATTTTATTGACGAAAAAAAACAGAATCCGTGGAAATTTAGAAACAGAATTTTAAGTTACTGATACTGAAAAACAAGTAATGCCATCTGGAGGCTCTTTCACAGATTAGTGACCAGAGGAAGCCTTTTTATCCAACTATTCACTTAAGGAATGGACACGCAAGCATCTTCAAAGACATGCAAATACTACACAATTCCAAGGAATAAATACATCACTCGATTTTTATAAGAAACTTGGGACAGTGTCAGAAGTAATAGTTCTTAATTTAAGAACACAACGAATTCCAAGCAGACAGTACCAGATTTAGTTATCATATTGTACGAGAGATTCTTACTTGGTTCCCAAGTGAACGTTGGGAAAGATGACCCACGAGCAACAACACAAATCATGAAGTTTGATTCAGTCCTTTTACTGCTCATGTGACCATTTAGATTCTGTATCCTATTATCCATTCAAAATATACTCAATGGCACGGGCCAAACAATGTAAAACTAGATAATGATTTACTGTAAACCGGTATATATGTAAAGTTAGCATTACTTAAACCAATGGGTAGTCAGATGTTATTCCATTTATATGCAAACAGGAACAATTCTGGAACATGACCCGATTCCCACGCTGCCATATCTGGCTTGTTCATACAGCAGGAAATATTAAGTAAAGATCTGTTACATACATGCAGTTAGTAGTCACATCTAGATGCCAGCACAGCTGGGACCTTCCCTAATTTTGGGAGGAAAAGTTTGTACAGGTCAGCTATGGTGAAAGTGGCTTAGAGAGGTCAGCCCACCCATGTCCTGATTCAAGATGGCAGACTTGGTGCAACTACAAATGTTGCCGTGGCTCAGTGGGTAGCACACTCGCCTCTGAGTCAGCAGGTTGTGGGTTCATAGTCCCACTCCAGGGACTTGAGCACATAAATCTAGGCCGACACTCCAGTGCAGTGCTGAGGGAGTGCTGCCCTGTCGGAGGTGCCGTCTTTCAGATGAGACGTTAAACCGAGGCCCTGTCTGCTCTCTCAGGTGGACGTAAAAGATCCCATGGCACTATTTCGAAGAAGAGCAGGGGAGTTATCCCCGGTGTCCTGGGCCAATATTTATCCCTCAACCAACATAACAAAAACAGATTATCTGGTCATTATGGGAGCTTGCTGTGTGCAAACTGGCTGCCGCGTTTCCCACATTACAACAGTGACTCCACTTCAAAAAGTACTTCATTGGCTGTAAAGTGCTTTGAGACGTCCGGTGGTTGTGAAAGGCGCTATAGAAATGCAAGTATGTCTTTTCAAGGCACCAGGCAAAAGAACACAGATGATCTGGTGCATCCAAAGCCGTTCTTACAGTCATAGGCAACACCCTGTAAAGTACATGGGTTAAAGTCTGTGCGGAGACTAATTATGAGCACTAAACTGACTTGAGAAAATTTAAGCTAACTGCTGATTTGAACTGGTTGGTTTTAAATTAAAGATCCTGATGTTATTAACAACGAGGGGCAGAGTTAAAGACATGGCATTATGGCATGTGCATGAAGTGTAACCCATGCTTTCTAAACTATAATTCATTGGAAGACATCAACTGGAGGGGATAGTTGTAAGTCGAGAAAATTGCTTTCAAAACAAAGTAATTCATCCTTTAACTTCAACATCTGAAATCGTACACAAAGCAATGCTTGCTCAGCGCTAGACTGCCATAAGCCTCACAGGCGGCGGATAACAGATTGGGTGAACAACCCCTATTCTTTGCTTTCATCTAGAATCACGCAATCAGAATTTTACAGCAGAGTAAGGTGGTGAAGGCTTTGGACAGGGTGCAGAAGAGATTTACTAGCATGGCTCCAGGGATGAGGGAATAATGTTACTTGGATAGACTGGAGAAGCTGGGCTTGTTCTGCTTGGAGCAGAGAAGGCTAAGAGGGGATTTGATAGAGGTGTTTAAAATCATGAAGGGTTTAGAGAGAGTGTAAATAAAGAGAAACTGTTTCCAGTGGCTGAAGGGTCGATAACAAGAGGGCACAGGTTTAAGGTGATTGGCAAAAGAACCTGAGTCGATGGGAGGAAAAACTTTACGCAACGAGTGGTTAGGATTTGGAATGCGCTGCCTGATAGGGCGGTGGATACAGATTCAATAGTAGCCTTCAAAAGGGATTTGGATAAATACTTGGAGAAAAAAATTGCAGGGATATGGGGAAAGAGCGGGGGAGTGAGACTAACTGGATTGCTCTTCGAAAGAGCCGGCGCAGACTCGATGGGCTGAATGGCCTCCTTCTGTGCTGTACTATTCTATGATTCTAGGAGACCATTTGGCCCAATATGCCTGTACTGGCTTGAGCTATCCAGTTAGTCCCATCCACCTGCCTTTTCCCTATAACCCAATTTGTTTTCCTTTTTCAACTATTTACCCACTTCCCTTTCAAAATCTATTCTGGATGTTGTCCCCACCACTGTTTCTGGTAGGGCATTCCATTGCAGAACAACCCTCCACATAGAATATGTTTTCTCCTAACTTTCTCCTTGTCCTTTTGACGATCATCTCAAACTTAGAACCTCCAGTTGCCGACTCACCGGCCAGTGGAAATTTTTTTTCCCTCTATTTGCCTCATCAAAACCCCCTCAATTTTAAAGACCGTTAGCGATCAGCTGAGAAGGAACACATGTCACAGTGAGTGAAATATTCAAACAGCTGTAACACTGGACCACATGCACAGGAGAATTTCTGGCTCCATTTAAGAATTAACTGGGTTCAAGAATTTGCTTTGAAACTACTTTATAAATGTATTCAAACATCCTGCCGTGTAGGGGCAATGTCCGGGACCAAATCAATTGTCGAGAACGGATTTAAACCCATGTTTCAAAAAAAAGGTGCAAGGGCAAAGTTCTGATCCATTGTGCCACTAGGTTCCTCTCCTGCCACTCTGTTATTTGTACACCAGCTCTGCATTTTCAGAAACGCTTCGTTATCTCAAGAAAACACTCCTGGTTCAAACCCAAGGATTAATACTAGACATGGGGATTTGTCAGCTTAGGGTTGACTTGAATTTAATCTCTTCTCTTCTTAGGCAGTCCCTCGGAACCGAGGATGACTTGCTTCCACATTAAAAGTGAGTTTGTAGGTGACTGATGAGTCCAATGCGGGACCTACAGTCTCTCTCACAGGTGGGGCAGACGGTGGCTGAAGGGGCGGGGTGCTTGGGTTGACGTGCGCTCCTTGCGCTTGGCTTCTGCTTGCTCCCGGCGAAGAGACTCGAGGTGTTCGGCGCCTTCCCGGATTTTAATACAGAGTGAAAGGCAACAGTGTTCCCTTCAATCAAAACAGTATGCTGCTGCTAGGCTCATTCTGTACCTAAATTTGGGTCCATAGAACCCGCAACATATCAAGTGTAGTCTAGTGCAAAAAAAAAAGTTTCAGCCCTAACACACAGTCCGAGACCTCCGGCAAAGCAGGTCGAGTTACTGAACAGGCGGCTATATTTATCTTTGAACCAAGTTACAGACCGCTACACTGGGAATGCCACTGCCTTTATTCTCGGGGGTTTACATCAGTCTCGGCAAATGTATTAATCAGCAAGAGACTCATTTACATTCCTTCCTACGCAGCCTCCTTCAGCCAGTGCGGAGCAGATGGACTCTGAATCCAGGAAACACTAATCCATCTCTCAATTAATCAAATGACAGTCGGGAGGGTGGCACTGTACCGGCTATGTTGGGTTCCATTCCGACCCTCGATAGCAAATAGTTCAGAAGCACGTTACTCAAAGCAGCACACTGGAAGATAACCAATCTAAATTGATGTTGGCAGACTGAACGGTTACACAACTTTGAAATGTGCAGCTTCCCGATCAAGCAAGCAAGCACTCGCACAGCGAAATTGCCAGTCTGAATACATGCATACTGCAACAACAAAAAACCTGGTACACTGGCAGCACAAGGATTCGAGTCAGAGACCTAACCTGTACTGGGCGACATCAAAAACCCACACTAGTGCCAAAAGGCGCTCGGCCAGTTTTGCAGGTTATAAAAGCACACACACTGCACTTCACACTACCAGCAGTTCGGAGCTCCTGGGTCATTAAGCAACCATGACGCAGAGTTTGCAAGAAGCGTTGTTATTTTTGATTCTCCTGTATAAAAAAGGTTTTGACTCAGGATTTAATTTTTAAAGCTAATTTGCCTAAATGTGTCAGCTGTGGCGCAGTGGGCAGCACCCTCGCCTCGGAGTCAGAAGGTTGTGGGTTCAAGCCCCACTCCAGAGACTTGAGCACAATAATCTAGGCTGAGGGAGTGCTGCACTGTCAGAGGTGCCGTCTTTCGGATGAGACGTTAAACCGAGGCCCCGTCTGCTCTCTCAGGTGGACGTAAAAGATCCCATGGCACTATTTCGAAGAAGAGCAGGGGAGTTCTCCCCGGTGTCCTGGCCAATATTTATCCCTCAACCAACATAACAAAAACAGATTATCTGGTCATTATCACATTGCTGTTTGTGGGATCTTGCTGTGCGCAAATTGGCTGCCGCGTATCCCACATTACAACAGTGACTGCACTTCAAAAGTACTTAATTGGCTGTAAAGCGTTTTGAGACATCCGGTGGTCGTGAAAGGCTCTATATAAATGCAAGTCTTTCTTTCCCTTTTTTAAAGAAAAAACCATTTCAATAGAAATTGAGGTAATATGGTCGGCACCAATTCACCTTTTGAGTCAATAAGCCAAAGGATGAAGTATGTGAATGCTTAAAACAGACCAAAAGGCCTCGCTTTGAAGGAGAGGCTTTATGTTGCAACCTAAAGCCATTAATCTGTAACGTTTAAAAGTCACCAGAACTTTAATTTACAGTGTATTTTTCCAAAAATAGACTGGATACTGGAAATTGTCATGTTTACTATATTTTGCATGCCTAAGGATTTAAACTAACAGTGCACCATGGACTCCACTAGGCTCAAGTCACTGAGCAAAGACAGCTCTCACACTACTAATTAGTTAATTAAAAGTAAAATATCAAGTGAGCCTAGGAAACTACTGCAGATCAAAAAAGAAATACATCCATCGAAAAACATTCGTGATAATTTTATGCAGGATTAACAGGATGTGAATACAACAACAAAAAATTTGCAAAAGTAACCTGTTTTACAGTTACCCCACATTGCAGGACTACCATTTTGCAAGACTACCATTTTGCAATTTAATCTTGAAATAAGCCAAGCTATTCCATTATGCAAACTGGTATAGCACTGCAGTGCCTAATGAAAAATGTTTTGGGGTGCTTTCAATTTTTTTTTTTTTTCCAAAAATGCCTTTAAAAGGCTGAAGGGTCGATAGCGAGAGGGCACAGATTTAAGGTGATTGGCAAAAGAACCAGAGGCGACATGAGGGAAAAACCTTTTTTATGCAACGAGTGGTTAGGATTTGGAACGCGCTGCCTGATAGGGCGGTGGATACAGAGTCAATAGTAGCCTTCAAAAGGGAATTGGATAAATACTTGAAGGAGAAAAAATTGCAGGGATATGGGGAAAGAGCAGGGGAGTGGGACTAACTGGATTGCTCTTCGAAAGAGCCGGCGCAGACTCGATGGGCAGAATGGCCTCCTTCTGTGCTTTACTATTCTATGATTCCATGATTCAGCCACAAACAAACCACACTGCTCTAATACAATGTGAAACTTACAAATTCAGGCTCTCATTTCTCCCCCCCACACCCCAATATATTTTTCACATTTAAGCTCCCACTTTGACACACGTAATGTATGGGATTGTTAGGTTCCCATTAAAACTTTCAGCGACAAGGCAATGTAAACCGCAAGAAGTCAATGCGCAGTCACAGCCCTGATAGAGCTGACCTTTTCCAGTATACAGGTCCACTTCCACTGTGGGGTTACCACGTGAGTCAAAAATTTCACGGGCGTGGATCTTCAAGATGGACATGGCGGTGGTTCTGCGGAGGAAAAGAAAAAAAAGTCGTCATTTAATAAACATTGCTAAATCCCTGCCAAAAAAAAACAAAACTGCCCTTCAGGAAAATTTTTAATGCCACAAATTATATGAAAATAGCATGAACAGCCTCCTTGTAGCAAAGGTGGTCAGTGTGGACATGATTCCAGAAATGGCTATGCTAATGATACCCAGAAGTGCAAACTGCCACTGGACAAGTTTATGTTGGTCATAAGAACATAAGGAGTAGGCCATACGGCCCCTCGAGCCTGCTCCGCCATTCAATAAGATCGTGGCTGATCTTCAGCCTCAACTCCACTTTCCTGCTTGATCCCCATATCCCTTTGATTCCCCCAGAGTCCAAAAATCTATCGATCTCGGCCTTGAACATACTCAGAGACTCAGCATTCACAGCCCTCTGGGGCAGAGAATTCCAAAGATGCACAACCGGTCAGATATTTGGTATTCCTTCTGTACAACGCTGGCAAGGTGTCAAACCACCGAATGCCATGAAGTTTGGGATCAAACCCTTTCCTTACAATTTCCACATTTAAACTAGACTTCTGTAGCTCATTATGCGAGATTGCATTTCTGGGGCTGTGCCAGTTTTGGTTATTTATTTACTGGCTGCAACCTTCCCCCAGTAATTTCCCAATAAACTTGGCAGTGGGGAATATCAGAACGGTTACATTTTATTGTGCAGACATTACATACAGGACAAAGATCAGACTAACCACCACACCTCCATTTAAAGCTTGAAGCAGCATCTTAGGGAGAAATTAAGGCTGCAACCAAAGCACTTTGGCTATCAGTTCAAAATGTTATCTGGACCGCTCAACCAGATTTGCCATCACTTCCAAGTATCCGTTTAAAATATATATTTTTTAAATACATCCTACAAATGGTGCACCTCCCCGGCTGCAACACGATGCCACCGCACTGAGCTGCAAGCTCTCCGATTACATTTTATCATCAAAATACGTCAGCAGTTTTAAAAATGAGCTGGCGTGCGCTTCAACTTTTGCTTCATCAAATTAGCTGCTTTCTATACCCGAACAACCCACGCCAATAAGGCAGCCTGCGCTCATTGCACCACACTGGAGACAGAATGCCCAGGAGAAATTCCTTCAGCTAATTTGCCCCACTTATGGATGTGGCACAACCATTTATTCGACTTCCCCTTGATGGAAAGCCAACTGCAGAACAGTTCACCCAGGAGGCTGCCTCGTAGTGCCAGAGAAGTGACAAATTGGGAGGTTATTCGAGGCAGCTAGTCATTTTAAAAACAGCTTCCTCATTGATTATGGGAGGAATTGAAATCTGAACCTTTTTATTACAAGTTCTTGAATCATACACCATTCCCCAATCAAAATGAGCTCATCATACAAGGAGAACAGACACAAACTTATGGCATCCCTTTAAATATAGTCTTGAGAAAATAGATCAGGCATTTTATAAATGAGAAGGAGCATCTTTTCAAATCACTAACATTAGATTGCATCAATAGGCTGAATTTGGGAGAAAAAACAGACTGACTAGCATTTATATAGAAATAATAACAACAGGAAACGCTGGAAAAACTCAGCAGGCCAGGGCAGCATCCATGGAGAGAGAAACAGAGTTAACGTTTCAGGTCGAACACCCTTCGTCAGAACTGGAAAAAAGCAGGAAATGGAAAGCAAGTTTAGGGGCTGGGAAAAGGGGGAGGGGATGAAAGAACAAAAGGGAAGGTCAGTGATAGGATAGAAAGCAGGAGAGATTGAGAGATATTCAAGGCGAGAGGAGGTGGTAATGGGACAGGTTAAGGAATAAAGGATGGCTCTAGATGGGGTGTGAATTGCGCTGGCAGAATGAAGGACAGCTGCCATGTGGGAGGGAAGAAAAAAAAAAAAAGGGGGCCAAACAAAAATTGTGGATTAAAAAGAGTGTGATGGGGCCGAGGTTATGAGCTGCAATTGTTGAACTCTATGTTGAGTCCAGAGGGCTGTAGAGTGCTTAATCGAAAGATGAGGTGCTGTTCCTCGAGCTTATGCTGAGCTTCCGTGGAACAGTGCAAGAGGCCGAGGACAGTGAGGTCTGAGTGGGAATGGCGCGGAGAATTAAAGTGACGGGCCACTGGGAGCTCGGGGTCCCCCTTACGGGCTGAACGGAGGTGTTCTGCAAAGTGGTCACCCAATCTGCATTTGGTCTCCCCAATGTAGAGGAGACCACATCGTGAGCAGTGAATACAGTATACTAAATTGCAAGTACTACAAGTAAATCGCTGTTTTACCTGGAAGGGGTGTTTGGGGCCCTGGACAGTGGGAAAGGGGGGGGGGGGGGGCGGGAGGTATAAGGGCATGTGTTGCATCTCCTGCGCTTGCACGGGAAGGTGCCGGGTGAAGGGGAAGGTAAAGGGTGCTGGGGGTGGTAAAGGAGTGGACTAGGGTGTCGCGGAGGGAGCGGTCCCTATGGAATGCTGAAAGGGGAGGTGAGATCACGTTGGAGGTAGCATTTATATAGTGTCTTTCACGACCTTGGGATGTCCCAAAGCCCCTTACAGCCAACTGAGCATTTTTTGAAGTGTAGTTAACACTTTTAATGTAGGAAACAGGAAGGACAATAAAGCTGATGTGACTTCCCCCAAATCATTATGGCCAGGTTATGTTTTCCTATTTATCTCCCCACCCAACTCAATCTCCGAACTGCCCAAATCTCTTGCTACAAGGTCACACCTCTGGGTCATTTATTTAGCTGAAACCCACCTGCTAAGTCATTAAGTTTTACAGACAGTGAAATTCCTTTACAGTAACGAATATTTCACCTCTTCGTAAAATGTTTCTGGAGAAGGCAAAACTCATTTACATAATGTCACTACCCCCTTCCTTCCCTCACAGTATTGACGTAACTGCAGACTTTGAGGCGAGTCAGTTGTGCAAGTTTATTACCACAGTTGGGAAGTATAATATTCGGAAGCCCTTCGCCATGTGCATAAAAAATGTTCGAGTTAACTGTCCTACTGTGTAATAAGCATTCCTCAAAAGTAACTTATGTGACACACAAATGTTTGAGGCGCATGATGAGGTACTGTATAAATGCAAGTCTTTCCAGTTTTATGGTACATGGAGGCAAGAACACAGGAGACATCAATGCATAGCCTTTCAAACGGTGCGAATGGCAGACCACCATAAATACAGACCACCTTCAATGTCTCTAATAATCTGGAGTCATAGAATCAGCCCATCATGTCAGTGCCGGCCGAAAAAGAGCCATCCAGCCTAATGCCACTTTCCAGCTCTTGGTCCGTAGCCTTGTAGGTTACGGCACTTCAAGTGCACATCCAAGTACTTTTTAAATGTGATGAGGGTTTCTGCCTCTACCACCCTTTCAGGCACTGAGTTCCAGACCCCCACCACCCTCTGGGTGAAAACATTTCTCAACTCCCCTCCAATTCTTCTACCAATTACTTTGAATCCATGCCCCCTGGTTATTGACCGCTCTGCTAAGGGAAATAGGTCCTTCCTATCCACTCTATCGAGGCCCCTCATAATTTTATACACCTCAATTAAATCTCCCCTCAGCCTCCTCTGTTCCAAAGAAATCAACCCCAGCCTATCCAATCTTTCCTCATAGCTAAAATTCTCCAGTCCTGGTAACATCCTCATAAATCTCCTCTGCACCCTCTCTAGCGCCATCACATCTTTCCTGTAATGTGGTGATCACACTTGCACATATCTTCAGGATGCCATGTTTGAACTCACTGCGTGATTAACTGGCTCCAAATTGAGAATCACTAGTCTAAATAAGTAGGCAAAAATGAACTAGAATGATGATCAATTTATATTTCACATGGATTGACATATGCCCAAGCAGCATCCTCAGTTCACATCTGTAATGCACATGTGGCAAGAAAATTATGGTTTCTTTGGCTTATACTTGGAATATAAGAATCTAAATGGGGTAGAGGAGCAAAGGGATCTGGGAGTACAAATACACAAATCACTAAAAGTAGGTTAATAAGGCCATAAAAAAAGCAAACCAAGCACTAGAGTTTATTTCTAGAGGACTAGAACTGTAAAGTAGTGAAGTTTTGCTAAACTTGTATCGAACCTTGATTAGACCACACTTGGAGTACTGTGCACAATTCTGGTCGCCATATTATAAAAAGGATGTAGAGGCACTGGAGAGGGTGCAGAGAAGATTTACAAGGATGATACCAGAAATGCGAGGGTATACCCATCAGGAAAAGATGAACAGGCTGGGTCTCTTTCTCTTGAAAAGAGATGGCTGAAGGGTGATCTAATAGAGGTCTTCAAAATTATGAAAGGTTTTGATGCAGTAGACACAGAGAGTGTTTCCACTTGTGGGGAAGAGCATAACTAGAGGCCATCAATATAAGATAGTCACCAAGAAATCCAATCAGGAATTCAGAAGAAACTTCTTTACCCAGAGAGTGGTGAGAATGTGGAACTCGCTGCCACAGGGAGTGGTTGAAGCGAATAGTATCGATGCATTTAAGGAGAGGCTAGATAAGCATATGAGGGAGAAGGAAATTGAAGGTTATGCTGATAGAGTTAGATGAGGAAGGACAGGAGGAGGCTTGAGTAGAGCATAAACACTGGCATGGACTGGTTGGGTCAAATGGCCTGTTTCTGTGCTGTATATCCTGTGTAATTCCACTTGACACATTATGGAAGATACTTGAAATACAATTCCTGTGAAGTCATATCCACCTAGTTATTAATTCTCAGTTGAAAAGAAATTATCAGAAGTACATTTCAGTGTGTTTAACATTTCAAACCAAGGAGACTGTCCAGCCACACAACTCACTGCAATATCACACAATCCACATTTTCACTAGTTGGCAAATATTCTATTGGATGAACCATCCAGAGAGGCTTCATCAGTTTAAGACACTGAAATGCCATTCTCAAATACCTAATTAAAAACAGCATGAATCTACCTTCAATACTAGAGCTGTTCTTTAATTAGTGAGTGGAGAAAGAAAAATGAAGTGACTGCTGAACATTTGGCAATGAAATAGCCATTGCATTTACTTTACAGAAACAAATGGGCAATGAAACACATGGCATCGCAATGTTATTTCAAAAATCCTCGAGTTGAAATTTATATAGCGAAAGTTCGTGTATTAGCCACGGATAAATAACAACAACAACATCCCAAAGCAATTCCCAAATAGGGACCAAAAAAACAAGAGGCCAAGCCAGAATGGGAGAGATTATGAGGGGTAACCAAAAGTTTGGTTGAGGAGGCATTTAAAAAGTGGAGAGAATTTTGGGAGGCAACTCCAAAGCAATTTAAAATTCTGCCACCCGAGGTGGGACAAAGTAGATAGCCATAGATAGAAAATTGGCATGCTCAGGAGAGGCTAGAGGGCTGGAGGAGATTGGAAAGATTTGGCCGGGGGGGGGGGGGAAAAAGAAAAAGAGAAAAAGCCCATGGAAATATTTATAGACAAGGATTTTAAATTGAACACGGTGAGGAACTGGGAACCAATGTAGGTCAGGGTTGCCATGGGCGATGGGCATGGGGGGCATAGCCCAGCGCAGAATGTGTGCAGTGGAGCTGTGTATAAATTGAGTTTATGGAGTGTGGATGATGGGAATTAGAAGGAGGACAGGTAACATGTTAAGGTGGCAAAGCTATGTGTAAGGGTTATAGCAACAGAGGGGCCAGGCAAAGCAGAGGTTGAAGTAAGCAATCTTGGTTCTGTAACTTTTACAAACTAAAGGGCAAATTTAAGAAACCATACAATACATTATGTAATAAAATAAGTGACTTTTATGCCAATCATTAAATTATCAGCAGAGATCTGGAACTGTATATCAAGAGAATAACTGAGATTGAATGTGACCATTCCCTGCAGATTACCAGGTTAGCATGTTCAGAGTGAGAATTAGTATTGTGTCATTCAACATCTCCAATCGTCTACATGTAAATTAAACTGGGGATTTAGGGTCAGGAAAGACGGTCCTAAAAGTTATTTATAGTTAAATTGAAGTTATTTGGGCAGTTACTACTGGGAATCTCAAAATTCACTACCGGCTGCACGAAAAAAAAATGGTTACTCTATAATCCAGATTTATCCCATAAATTCCAGGAGAAAAAAAAAATGATCTATGCCAAACACTTCACACACACTATGCAAATATCAAGCAAATTTTAAAAAAGATTTATTTTTCTCGAAGAGGCCCACTTCATACATAAAGTTGCAATTCCAATTCTATAGTAACTTAATCTGCAAAAGTCCTCGAATGACTGAAAGCAGGCACAGTAGGAATTGTCCAGGATTCCCCCTATATTTAGTCTCAAGCCATATTGGCAAGCATTGATGGGATTCTCTCCCTATTTAGTGCACAAATTAACTTTCTGTTCATATCTGAAAAGTACTTTGATTAATGAATTTAATTCTTAAAAAAAAAACACAAGCGATAAACCCTGCACATTTCGAGCTTTAAAGTACAATACTCGCTGTGTTGCTGATCTACTGAAAATCACACAAAGCCGACACGAAAACACTGCAACTCAGATCCTGAGAGTCCAAAACTCCAATTCCAAACTGGAACTTTTTGACACCGATTCATGCAAACTTTAAACATTATTTAACAAAAAACAATTAATTCAGCAGTTTGGAGAAGTTCATTCAAACTATTTAAATCTCCGTTAAGCAACAAAAAAAACACACTGGGGTTTTAAACTTTTTGGAACCAGTGGGACTAATTGGGGAGCTCTGTCAAAAGAGTTAGCACAGGCACGATGGCCCGAACGGCCTCCTTCTGCGCTGTGTCATTCTTATGAAGAGTTTCCCCCTCCGTCCCCTTGCCACCTGAAATGTTTCTGCCCTCCTGCGTGAGGAGGAACTGCACAAGCTGCAACTTTAGTTCAGCCAACAAGGCGAAAAGCAACTTGCAGAGAGAGAGAGAGAGAGAGTGTTGGCTTGGTCCCGGGGGAGAGCGCGGCGCGACTCTTACCTGCTGCACACACACAGAGAGAGGGAAGGAGGGAGAGACAAGGACACGAGCCGAGCCCGGGACTGAACAACAACAGCCCGCAACAAAGAGAACCGCCTTTTCCCGCAAGCTGCCGCTCTTATTGGCTCACGTAACAATGAGCAGCCCGGGCAACAGCGCCAGCTGTGACAGTCCAGCCCCCCCTCTCACTTCACCCAGTGCCAGCAGGCTCCATGGATCGTCTCATCAGCGGCCCTGGACACAGCAAGCAAAGCTGTAACTTTGGTCAAAGTTGTGCCCCTGGCCAATATTTATCCCTCAGTCAACATCACTTAAAAAAAACTTTTATCTGCTCATTAGCACATTGCTGTTTGTGGGAGCTTGCTGTGTGCAAATTGGCTGCCGCGTTTCCTACATTATAACAGTGACTACCCTTCAGGAAGTACGTCATTGTCTGTGAAGCGCTTTGGGACATCTGGTGGTCGTGAAAGGCGCTATATAAATGCAAGTCTTTCTTTCTTTGATTAAGTTTTTCCCCGTTCGTTTTATGATCATTTGGAACTTATTCGGACTTGATGTCAGCCAGTGGCTCAGTGGGTAGCGCCCTCTTCAGAGTCCCACTCCAGGCTCATTGGGTAGCGCCCTTGTCTCTGAGGCAGAAGGTTTGTGGGTTCATAGTCCCACTCCAGAGATTTGAGCACAAAAATCTAGGCTGACACGCCAGTGCAGTGCTGAGGGAGTGCTGCACTGTCTGAGGTGCCGTCTTTCGGATGAGACGTTAAACCGAGGCCCCGTCTGCTCTCTCCGGTGGACGTAAAAGAAAACGCGGCACTACTTCGAAGAAGAGCAAGAGAGTTCTCCCCTGTGTCCTGGCCAATATTTATCCCTCAACCAACATAACAAAAACAGATTATCTGGTCATTATCATATTGCTGTTTGTGGGATCTTGCTGTGCGCAAATTGGCTGGTGCATTTCCCACAATACAACAGTGACTCCACTTCAGAAGTACTTCATTGGCTGTAAAGCGCTTTGGGACGTCCGGTGGCCGTGAAAGGCGCTATATAAATGCAAGTCTTTCTTATTGTTTGTTCCCCTTTAAAAAGGGGACATTTATGGTTTAAGTGATTCCGATTCCCATGGCACTATTTCAAAGAAGAGCAGGGGAGTTCTCCCCGGTGTCCTGGCCAATATTTATCCCTCAATCAACAACACCAAAACAGATTATCTGGTCATTATCACATTGCTGTTTGTGGGAGCTTGCTGTGCGCAACTTGGCTGCCGCGTTTCCTACATTACAACAGTGACTCCACTTCAAAAAGTACTTCATTGGCTGTAAAATACTTTGGGACGTCTGGTGGTCGTGAAAGGCGCTATAGAAATGCAAGTCTTTCTTATTGTTTGTTCCCCTTTAAAAAGGGGACATTTATGGTTTAAGTGATTCCGATTGACTTGACTATTCCAATGTTCTCCCGGCTGGCCTCCCACATTCTACCTTACGTAAACTTGAGGTTATCCAAAACTTGGCTGCCCATGTCCTAACTCGCACCAAGTCCCATTTGCCCATCAACCCTGTGATCGCTGACCTACATTGGCTCCCAGTTAAGCAGTGCCTCAATTTCAAAATTCTCATCCTTGTTTTCAAATCCTTCCATGGCCTCGCCCCTTCCTATCTCTGTAATCTCCTTCAGTTCCACAACCCCTCCGAGATATCTGTGCTCCTCTAATTCTGCCCTCTTGAGCATCCCTGATTATAATCGCTCCACCATTGGTGGCCGTGCCTTCTGTTGCCCAGGTCCTAAGCTCTGGAATTCCCTGCCTAAACCTCTCCGCCTCGCTACCTCTCTTTCCTCCTTTAAGATGCTCCTTAAAACCTACCTCTTTGACCAAGCTTTTGGTCACCTGCCCTAATTTCTCCTTATGTGGCTCGGTGTCAAACTTTTTGTCTTTTAATACTCCTGTGAAGCGCCTTGGGACGTTTTACTACGTTAAAGGCGCTATATAAATACACGTTATTGTTGTTGATAGATGATTTAATCATTCTAATTGATTGCCAAAAGAGAGTAGATAATTTAATGCAACTCAGTGCCATGCATGTTGTTTTAAAAACAAAATCAGACAGCAAGAACTTTTGACAACAAAATGAAGACGTACTTTTTTTTCTCTATTTTAGGAACTAAAATATCTGCAACACCAAGACGTTGTGAGTCTTTATCGCACAGCATTGTTTCAGTGTTTGTTTTTATTGCTGAGCAGCTCTGGCTGTTTGACCAAGGTGGATGCAACCTTCGCTGGCTATGTAAACAGTTGCCGAGGTATCAGTTTGAATCTCACACCTCTGAGACAAAAGGTTGTGTGGATTCAAGCCCCGCTTCAAGAATCCAGGCGGCACCAGTCCAGTGCAGTGCTGAGGCAGTGCGATGTTGTTGGAGATGCCACCTCCTGGCTGAGACATTAAACTGAGGCACGGTTCAGGTGGGCCTGAAAGATCGATCTCCTGGCACTATTTGAGGGAGATTAGGGGGCAAGGGTGGAGGGTATGTTGCAGCTCAACAGAGCTTTGGTTAGGATTTGAGTACAAGAGCAAGGATGTCTTACTACAGTTGTACAGGGCCTTGGTGAGACCACACCTGGAGTACTGTGTGCAGTTTTGGTCTCCTTACCTAAGAAAGGATATACTTGCCATAGAGGGAGTGCAGCGAAGGTTCACCAGGCTGGTTCCTGGGATGGCAGGACTGTCGTATGAGGAGAGATTGGGTCGACTAGGCCTGTATTCACTAAAGTTTAGAAGAATGAGAGGGGATCTCACTGAAATGTATAAAATTCTGACAGGGCTAGGCAGACTGGATGCAGGGAGGATGTTTCCCTGACTGGGGGGGTCTAGAATGAGGGGTCACAGTCTCAGGATACGGGGTAGGACATTTAGGACTGAGATGGGGAGAAATTTCTTCACTCAGAGGGTAGAATTCTCTACCACAGAAGGCTGTGGAGGCCAAGTCACTGAATATATTTAAGAAGGAGATAGATAGATTTCTAGACACAAAAGGTATCGAGGGGTATGGGGAGAGAGCAGGAATATGGTATTGAGATAGAGGATCAGCCATGATCATATTGAATGGCGGAGCAGGCTCGAAGGGCCGAATGGCCGACTCCTGTTCCTATTTTTTCTATGTTTCTAGACCCCATCTGGAATGACTGCCTTCAGTTCTGGGCCCCGCACCTCAGGAAGGATACTTGCAGAGGGAGCAGCCCAGATTGACCAGAATGATACCGGGGGCTAAAAGGGTTAAATTATGAGGACAGGTTGCATAGAGTAGGCTTGAACGTAGAAGATTAAGGGGTGATCTAATTGAGGTGTTTAAGATAATAATTAAAATATTTGACAGGGTAGACAGAGAGAAACTATTTCTTCTGGTGGGGGGAGTCCAGAACAAGGGGGCATAATCTCACTATTAGAGCCAGGCCGTTCAGGGGTGATGTCAGGGAGCACCTCTTCACACAAAGGGTAGTGGAAATCTGGAACTCACTCCCTCAAAAAGCTGTTGAGGGCTGGGGGGGGTCAATTGAAAATTTCAAAACTGAGATTGATAGGTTTTTGTTAGGCAAGGGTATTAAGGGTTACAGAACCCAAGCGGGTAGATGGAGTTAAGATGCAGATCAGCCATGAGCTAATGGAATGGCAGAACAGGCTCGAGGGGCAGAATGGCCTCCTCCTGCTCCTGTGAGCTCACCGCCTCAACCGACGCCGCCAAAAGCAGAAATGCCGAAAAGACTCAGCATGTCAGGCAGCACCTGTGGAGAGAACAGAGGAGTTGACATTTTGGATGTTGACCCCTTGTCAAAGCTTTTCCAGCAATTTTTGTCTGTTTCAGATTTCCAGCATTAACAGTTTTTTGCTTTTTGTGTATACTGTACCACCAAAAATTATTTGAACTCATCTTGTCAGTGGGATTTATGTGCAAATGGGCTATTGCATTTACCTACACAATGAAAAATAATTTATTGGTCGTGAAGTGATTTGGGAGGTCCCGAGGATATGATAAATTACTATATAAAGCAAGTTCTTTCTGATAGATGTTGTGTCCTTTTGAACTGCAGGAATAACAATCAATATTACATCTGCTGATTAAAATTAGGGACTGTAAATCAAACTAATCAATATACTGTAATGCACATCAAACTTAAAAGTCATAAAGCTAATAATGACAAATTACAGATTGTGCCTAGAATAAATCTATAAAAATCAACACTATGCAGTTTAACACCATTCCTTCTGTAGTCATGGTGTTGTATTTCAGTAATACCATTTTGGGAATTAAAGTATTTCACAGAACTGCCAAGACAGCTTCCCCCATTTATAAACCAATAGCATGCTGGTGTCAATAAAATTATATGCAGAGAGCCACAGTATTATGTTTTGAGGGACATTTCTTTTTGTTAAATATCGCAGAGTCAAACCACTGCTCCCTGACATTCAACGGCATTACCATTGCCAAATCCCCCACCATCAAGATCCTGGGGGTCACCATTGACCAGAAACTTAACTGGACCAACCACATAAATACTGTGGTCACAAGAGCAGGTCAGAGGCTGGGTATTCTGCGGCAAGTGTCTCACCTCCTGACTCCCAAGGCACAAGTCAGGAGTGTGATGGAATACTCTCCACTTGCCTGGATGAGTGCAGCTCCAACAACACTCAAGAAGCTCGACACCACCAAGGACAAAGCAGCCCGTTTGATTGGCACCCCATACACCATCTTAAACATTCACTCCCTCCACCACCAGCGCACCGTGGCTGCAGTGTGTACCATCTACAAGATGCACTGCAGCAACTCGCCAAGGCTGCTTCGGCAACACCTCCCGAACCCGTGACTTTTACCACCTAGAAGGACAAGGGCAGCAGGCGCATGGGAACACCACCACCTCCAAGTTGCTCTCCAAGTTACACACACCATCCTGACTTGGAAATATATCGGCCGTTCCTTCATCGTCGCTGGGTCAAAATCCTGGAACTCCCTCCCTAACAGCACTGTGGGAGCACCTTCACCACACTGACTGCAGCGGTTCAAGAAGGCGGCTCACCACCACCTCCTCGAGGGCACCTAGGGATGGGCAATAATTGCCGGCCTTGCCAGCGACGCCCACATCCTAGGAACGAATGTAAAAAAAAATCTGCAGTGGCACAATTTGTTCCTAGGAGTGGATCATGGAACAGTTTTGAAGCAGGTAAATGTACCTTCCCTAACCTTGAAAAGAACAATGCACCATTTTAACCTTTTCCCCCATTTAAATGCATTTCTGTCCCCTTCTTTAAGTTCCCAAGGCCCAAACACTTTTTCTGTCTGAGAGGGAGAACAGGAAAGCGGCCACAGGGACTCTGCCAATGGCGTTTTGCAATTAGCCACTAGGGGCCACATAAGAGCATTGCCGATAATTCTATCCTACAATCTGTCACCTTTAACTGTAGGGAAATGTGTTACTTTATTCAGTGCCTTCCTTGACCTTATGGTTTGATCTGGGAACTCCTATGAAATTTTGGTCGAAACTGCATCCAATCATTCTGTGGGTCAACAAGCAAATCGTCCTGTTATAAAGAATCTTTAGCATGGGGAATTGGCTCAAATGGCAGCACGCTCGCTTAGCGTGTGAGAGGTAGTGGGATTGATGCCCGCATTCTCCAACATCTTTAGATGTCAGTCTTGGCTCAGTGGGTAGCACCTTTGCCTCTGAGTCAGAAGGTCATGGGTTCAAGTCCCGCTCAAAAGCCGAGGCTGACACTCGCAGTGCTGAGGGAGTGCTGCACTGTCGGAGGTGCCGTCTTTTGGATGAGACGTTAAACCGAGGCCCAGTCTGCTCTCTCAGGTAAACATAAAAGATCCCCCGGCACTATTTCGAAGAAGAGCAGGGGAGTTCTCCCCGGTGTCCTGGGCTAATATTTATCCCTCAATCAACATCACTAAAACAGATTATCTGGTCATTATCACATTGCTGTTTGTGGGAGCTTGCTGTGCACACATTGGCTGCCACGTTTCCCACATTACAACAGTGACAACACTTCAAAAAGTACTTCATTGGCTGTGAAGTGCTTTGGGATTTCCGGTGGTTGTGAAAGGCGCTATCGAAATGCAAGTCTTTCTTTTTCATTTCAACACTTGGGGGGAGAAATTCGGTGGGCTGCGCCACCAGTTAGCGCCTAAAGAGGGCACTCAGTGGCTTTAGCGCCACTGGCCACGCCTCCCGCGATATTTAGCTGGTGCGCTAATGGCGGCGTTAGCCTGTTGCGCTGCGCCGCCGCCGATGATGTCATCGGTGTACGCAGCGCCCCGCTACCGCCCCGATCGCGATATTTGGCAGCGACCGCCTCTGTAGCGCAGCTCGCTAATCGGGCCCGGTTCACGGGGCCTACCTGTGGCGGCAGTGGCGCAAATTAAGGTGGAGGTGCGGGGCGGCCGTTTTTTTCGGCGGCCGCCTGCCAGCACCTCCGTCCCCGGCCTCCTGTTCTCCCCCCGCGGCATTGCCGGCTGTTTTCCGAGAGCCCAGCACTTCTCCTCGGTGCCGGGCTCTTTTGCCGGCACTCGCGATCGCTCATCGTGCTGGTGCAGGCCCCTCCCCCTTAAGAATGGGAGGAAGGCCTGCAGTACCGCAGCGCGCCATGCCACAGCGTGTGGCGCTGTGGGACGTTGCGCTGCGATATTCACTTTCAGCGCTCTAAGAGGGACGCGGAGCGCCTCGAGCCTCGCCCCGTGTCCCTCTTGGGGCGCTCAAGCTGAATTTCCGGCGATCGCTGCTGCTCCGATCGCAGCGCAAAATCTGGCGCCCAGGCGAGCTTGGCGCCCCGTTTGCGGCTCAACCCAATTTCTCCCCCTTGAACTCAAATGATAATCCTTCCCATCTCAGAAACATGCCCAGCTATCCCCTCTTCAAATATTATGCTTACGCCACTGACAGGAAGAGGACGGATAAAGCCAGATTCTGTCTGCCTCACACTTCAAACTGCGCAGTGCAGCTCTGTTTCAATAATTGAAAATTAATGTTTTCACAACAAGGATGGGCTACAAGAAGCCACAACGTGCTCTCCACTGAGCTAAGCTGTTACCAGAAAGCCTTAAGCCAAGATAAAACTAATAACATGCAGATACGTCATCGTACTGCTGTGCTCTCCTCGTCACCATAACAGAGAATCAGGACAGAACTATTCGGCACAATCTAAGCACATCTAACATTAAAACAATTAAAATCACAGATATGAATTTCTCCAATCAAATGGATATAAATTCTGTCAAATAAATTTCAGCCTAATTGTGTCCAGGCTACTCATCCTTGATGTTTTAAATGTATGGAGCCAATTTTCAAACACTTTACCTCCAACCCAGATGAATATGTTTTTTTTCCTAGTTAGACATTCAGCTGAGGTAAAAAAAACTAATAAAAAAGGGGAAATTAAACCTTTATTCCTTCACTCCATGGCAGGATGTGCTGGTACTCCACTGTGCTCTGCACTCATTTATTCCCCCCTTCCCTCTTCAAAGTATTGATTCATGTCAGTACTGGTTACCCTCTGGTACCTCACCCAGTGACCATAGACAGGCAGTGTTGGTAAGCTATTCAGCTACGGAGGAGCATGAGAGCCAAGCCCAATCCTGCGCTCCTCCAACATCCATATAGGCATCCTTTCCTGCACAAGTCATTGGCTGGTGTCAGCCGTGGCTCAGTTGATAGCACTTTCACCTCTAGGGTCAGAAAGTTGTGGGTCCAAGTTCCACTCCAGAGACTTGAACATAGGCTGACACGAGGGGGTAGATTTTCCTGAAGCTGTCGGGAAGGAGGCGGGACTTCAACTTTCGGGTTTTAGTCCCGCCTACATCGAAGTCCGGCCAATCCACGCGATTTTCCCTTGATTGACCTTGTTAAGCCCGCCCAGCGGGCTCAGCAGGCCAATTAAGGGTCACCCGGCAACAGGTGACGTCACAGACTGAAATTTCGTCTGTCAAACACTGACAGTCTGACTTCTAACCTGAGTCCTTCTACACAGACTCAGTTAGAACTGTCACCGGCAATGAAAGCTGAAGGCTGTCACTTTTGACAGATCGCAGCCGTTCGGCTTTCAGTTCCGGCTGAGTAATGGACTCCCGCAGCCTAGAGGAACAAAAGCTGCGAAAGTAAGTACAGGTAATTTAAACTTCTTTACACACTTTAGACACACCAAACACACTTACCTTTGCACTCATGCACCCATCACTCACCTGAACACCGACATCGCAACCCCTCCAAGTCCTTCAACCCGACGGCCCGCCTGCTCTAACCTGGCGTGGTTTGGAGCCGTCGGGAATCCCACACGACACCCCTCAAAATAGGTATTAGGCTAAAAACTGCCTGTTAACTACCTGTTAACAGGCAGTTAATTGGCACTAATCCCTTCCCACCTCGGGGAGGTGGGTCCCAGTGCAGGGCGGGTACCAGCCTCCCTTGAAACTTACGTGGAGGCGGGTTTTGGGTGGGATGGTGTTGGGACCCCGAATTCAGGATTTTAACCCCCCCCCCAACACGCCTGAAACCCCACCTGACGGCTCCAGGAAAATCTACCCCGAGGTGTCAGCTGTGGCTCAGTTGGTAGCACACTCGCTCTCGGAGTCAGAAGGTTGTGGGTTCAAGTCCCACTCCAGAGACTTGAGTACATAAAGCTAGGCTGACACTCCAGTGCAGTGCTGAGGGAGTGCTGCACTGTCGGAGGTGCCTTCTTACAGATGAGATGTTAAACCGAGGCCCCGTCTGCTCTCTCAGGTGGACGTAAAAGATCCCATGCCACTATTTCGAAGAAGAGCAGGTGAGTTATCCCCGGTGTCCTGAGGCCAATATTTATCCCTCAATCGGCATCACTATAAAACAGATTATCTGGTCATTATCACATTGCTGTTTGTGGGAGCTTGCTGTGTGCAAATTGGCTGCCGCATTTCCTACATTACAACAGTGACCACACTTCAAATTGGCTGTAAAGTGTTTTGAGATGTCCGGTGGTCGTGAAAGGTGCTATATAAATGCAAGTCTTTGAAGTCTTTCTTTAGTGCTTAGGAATGGGAAACTTGCTGATTTTCTCTTCCCTCAGAAACACCCTTACCGTTGCCTTGGTTGAGATCAGTGGACTCAGCACAGACTAGGAATTGAACCTGCAATCTTCTGGTCTGTATGTCTCTACCAACTGAGCCAGGGGAGGAACTATCATCAAATTTCTAAACACTGGACATCTACTGCTTATGCAAAGTCAGAAAATCTATTGACTTATGCTGGTAACAAGGTATGTGAGCTAATTTTGTGACCTAATTTCCATAATTTGTTGACACAGTTGAAACAGGGGCAGCCATTTTTTGTTGACAAATTTTATAGATTGATTTGTCAAATAGACTAGAGTGTATTTGACACATTTGCAGATCAGGATGATTAACTAGCTAGAGATCAATCTTGGTGAGTATATTAAATAAATAGAAAAAAAAAATCCTTCGCCAGAACCCTTTAACGGTGAACCTATAATGGGCACCTGTCCTCGAGCTTCCTGCCAGTCCTTCTGTTGCCCTCTTACCCAGCAGCCTCGAAGCGTCCTCCTCCTCAGCCGTGGCTCAGTGGGTAGCACCCTCGCCTCTGAGTCAGAATGGTTGTGGGTTCAAGTCCCACTCCAGAGACTTGAGCACATAGATCTAGGCTGACACTCCAGTGCAGTGCTGAGGGAGTGCTGCACTGTCAAAGGTGCCGCCTATTGGATGGGATGTTAAACCGAGGCCCCATCTGCTCTCTCAGTTGATTTAAAAGATCCCATAGCATTATTTTGAAGAAGAGCAGGGGAGCGACCCCCGGTGTCCTGGGGCCAATATTTATCCCTCAATCAACATCACTAAATCGGATTATCTGGTCATTATCACATTGCTGCTTGTGGGAGCTTGCTGTGTGCAAATTGGCTGCTGCATTTCCCACATTACAACAGTGACTCCACTTCAAAAAGTACTTCATCGGCTGTAAAGTGCTTTGGGATGTCTAGTGGTCGTGAAAGGCGCTATAGAAATGCAAGTCTTTCTTTTTTCTTTTTGTACAAGGTGAGTGGACAGAGATTGGAGGATCTACCACCAATGTTAATGCTGTTATCAGCGGTCTTCTACTTTAAAAAGTATACAAAATATGAGAATGCTCTCTGATTGCCATGAGATGTAATCAAACCTAAGTGTCAGCAGGCGGAATATAATGGGGCTGATGACAGATGCAAGAACCAAAGGTTTACACACCGTGTGAGGTTTGTAGTGGAGTAAGGCTGTAGGCAAAGGAACATTTCCAAATAAAGCCTGTGGGTTTAAAGGACCCCGTGTTTCCACCCGGGCATTGATAGCAAGCTCTTGAAGAAGGTTAACACAGTGAGGGGACGGTGCTTGTAAGTGGCAAGCGTGCTTGGCGCATTGCTGGCTCGTCTATCCTTGCCTGACCGGAAAACGTTTTTTTGCTGAGTGTGGAGTTATCGCTCACTGCCCTGGCCATGTCCTTCCACTAGTACTGAACCTATCCCTTTGCGGGGGGGGGGGGCCTTCACCACTTGGTTCCCAAACAAGGCCTCCCTTCTTGACCGAGTTGGTCCAGTCGCACTGCGAATCTGGGGGGCTCTGTGTCCCGCTGCATGACCGACGGACATTTTCCCAAAATGTAACTTCCTGGTTTGAAGCAAAAAGTGACTTGACGTGCTTGGCCCTTTAAGCTGCTGCAGGCATTTAAAGCACACAATACCCCACCCACAGAATAAGAACCGCTGACCCTTAAGCTGACTCCGGAAACTGGCAGAATCGGTGCTGGTACGGTTAGAAGTCCTGCCCACCACACTTCCGGCACGGTTTGCACTGCTGAGGGAAATATGTGCTTAGGCCTTTCGTTCTGTGTATTTTCAACTGTGGCAGTTGCAGTCTTTTAAGTCCCTGAATAATTATTGGTTCACTTTGCTTAGTATCAATTGCCCCGTATAACTCAGGTATAAAAAAGAGTAAGATAGACTTGCGTTTATATAGCGCTTTTCATGGCCACCGGACGTCCCAAAGTGCTTTCTAGCCAATGAAGTACTTTTGAAGTGTAGTCACTGTTGTAATGTAGGAAATGCGGCAGCCAATTTGCACACAGCAAACTCCCACAAACAGCAATGTGATAAAGACCAGATAAGCTGTTTTTAGTGATGTTGATTGAGGGATAAATATTGGCCAAGACACGGGGATAACTCCCCTGCTCTTCTTCGAAATAACCTGGTGTTGTGTGACTTCTTACATTCGAAATAGTGACATAAGGTCTTTAATGTCCACCTGAGAGAGCAGACAGAGCCTTAGTTTAAGGTTTCAACCAAAAGACACCACCTCGGACAGTGCAGCACTCCTTCAGTACTGCACTGGAGTGTCAGCCTAGACTTTTGTGCTCAAGTCTCTGGAGTGGGTCTATGAAACCCACATAAACCTATTGTTTCTGCACCCCCCCCCCTCCAAAAAAAATCATAACATTTTATAAAGCGCTGGTTAGGCCACAACTGGAGTATTGCATCCAGTTCTGGTCACCACACTTTAGGAAGGTTGTGAAGGCCCTTGAGAGAGTGCAGAGGAGATTTACCAGAATGGTTCCGGGGATCTCAACTACAAGGACAGGTTGGAGAAGCTGGATTTGTTTTCATTAGAGCAAAGGAGGTTCAGGGGTGATTTGATCAAGGTGTACACGATTATGACGGGTTTGTACAGGCTAGATGGGGAAAGGCTGTTCCCACTAGTTGATGGTACAAGGACTAGGAGACATAGATTTAAGGTTTTGGGCAAGAACTACAGGGGGATGTGAGGAAAAATAATTTTACACAACGAGTGGTGAAGACCTGGCGCTTGCTGCCGACGGAAGTGGTAGAAGCGGAGACACTCAATGTTTTCAAGGGGAGACTGGATAGGCACTTGAGGGAAATAAACTTGCAGGGCTACGGGGATAGAGCGGGGGGAATGGGACTGACTGGATTGTTCTACAGAGAGCTGGCACGGACTCGATGGGCCGAATGGCCTCCTTCTGTGCCGTTATGACTCTGACTATGATAACCCACAGCCTTCTGACTCAGAGGCGAGGGTGCCACCCACTGAGCGACAGCTGACACATAAGACAACCTCCCCACCCTCAAACCCCCAAACGGTAACCTAAATCCGTAGTTCCATATACAGAAAATTTATATTTCGTGTCAACATTAATTTGGAACAGTTCCTATGCGAGAAACCAACAGAATACCAATAAATATTCAACCACACTAAAATGTGTTGCATTTCGAGACTTGTCTCGCCATCACTATATTCTGACAGTACATTAGTGTGCTTCAATATCATTCACCACACAGATTCTACACTTGCACGGAATGCCCTTCATGAAGTTCATTTTCTCTGAGATGGAATTTTACGCTTACTAATCATTACCTCAACAGACTGTCTGATTCAGCCCCGGGGCAAATAGTCCTCGCACCAGTGAAAACCAGTATTGATTTTGTTTAACAAAACAGACAAAGGCGTGGAGAGCAAGAATGGATTGAGTTACTTTAGATCACAGCTGTGTTGCTGTAGCTGTTACATTAAATGAATGCCCTCTATTCAAACCCTGGCTCTGTCCTTCTAACGAACCTTCCATATGTCAAAACCTGAAACCAATGACTAAATGACAAAGTGAAATGTGAGATTCTTATTAAAAGAAAAAGACTTGCATTTATATAGCGCCTTTCATGACCTCAGGACGTCCCAAAGCGCTTTACAGCCAATGAAGTACTTTTTAGACATAGAAGATAGGAGCAGGAGTAGGCCATTCGGCCCCTCGAGCCTGCTCCGCCATTCAATGAAATCATGGCTGATCATCCAAATTCAGTACCCTGTCCCTGCCTTCTCCCCATATCCCTTGATCCCTTTAACCTTAAGAAATATATCCAACTCCTTCTTGAATATATTTAATGAACTGGCCTCCACCGCCCTCTGTAGCAGAGAATTCCACAGGTTCACCACTCTCTGGGTGAAGAAATTCCTCCTCATCTCTGTCCTAAATGGCCTACCCCTTATCCTTAGACTGTGACCCCTGGTTCTGGACTCCCCGGCCATCAGAAACATCCTTCCTGCATCTAGTCTGTCCAGGCCTGACAGAATTTTATAAGTTTCGATGAGAAGTGTAGTCAATTCAATTCAATTCAATTCAATTCAATTTTATTTGTCATATATGCAGCAGACGTGTGTACTGTACAATGAAATGTTGATTTTTACGAGTCCTCCCAACATTGAAATAAATATGGCATAGCAATAATAAAAATACTAATAGAAATACAGTAATAATAAATAAAACAACAGTAATAAATAATAATAAATTATTCGTTCATGAGTCTTGTGGCCTGGGGGTAGAAGCTGTTTCGAAACCTGCTGGTACGAGACCGTATGCTTCGGTATCTCTTACCGGATGGGAGCAGGGCGAAGAGGTTGTGGTTGGGGTGGCTCGCGTCTTTGATGATTCTCAGGGCCTTCCCCCAGCACCTCTCGGGGTAGATATCCTGCACAGCAGGTAGTTTAATTCCTATAGTATGTTGTGCAGCTTTCACCACCATCTGTAGAGCCTTGCGGTCTGTGGCGGTGCAGTTGCCATACCATAGTCACTGTTGTAATGTAGGAAACGTGGCGGCCAATTAGCAGACAGCAAGCTCCCACAAACAGCAATGTGATGATGACCAGATAATCTGTGCTAATGCTTTTGAGGGATAAATACTGGCTAGGACACCGGGGAGAACTCCCCTGCTCTTCTTCAAACTACTGGCGTGAGTCGATTTCCTAATCTTGCAGCACTAAAGGCGGATTCCTTATCACAGCCGCAGAATCACAGGCCCATGAAAAACTGCCATGGGGACAGAGTCGCCAGATTTGGTTACATAAATCAGGGAGGAGCTGCCTCACGAACAACTGTCTCCCGGAATCCGAAGTGAACAAGCCCCAGCGTAAAAGTAACTAAGTCAACTGAAAAAGGCGCATCATCGCAGCACACGCCATGCAAGAGGAATTTCCCTGTAGCAGTCAGGTGCTGCAATGGGTTTGTGTACCGAATCAAGGTTATCTTCTCGGGTTTTTCCAATGCTGCTATTTCTGGGCAGTTAGTCAAGCGGCCCTGTACTTTTCAAATAATAATAAAGAGAGGATAATGCTTCCTACATTTCAACAGTGGCTACAGTTCAAGAAGTACTTCATGGGCTGTGAAGCGCTTTGGGATGAGCTGAGATCATGAAAGACACTGTATCAGAAAATCGTCACTCTCCCACCTCACTGCATTGAAGAGATGAGGCCGGCTTACAGTGTAATCCTGTTTTAGGGATCACTTATTTTTTATTTATGGAGCACACACAGCAGTGGGGACGCAGCCGGTTTGATTTTTCTCCTGCTCTGTGTTCTTAATCTCAGCTGTATCACGCGGAGCGGCACTAAGTGAGGGCAGGAGATTCCTCGTCGTGTGAGTGGTAAAATTGGACGTGTCTGTGTTCCTAATCTCAGCTGTATCACGTGGAGCGGCACTAAGTGAGGGCAGGAGATTCCTCGTCGCGTGAGTGGTAAAATTGGACGTGGAGTCAGTCATTCCTAAAGCTGCTCACCGTGGATTGCTCAAGTCTGTCAACCTCTGCGGCTGCGTCCACCCACGAAAAGGCAGGGTTAAATAGAGAGAGAGAAAAGTCAGAAAAGGGAAACCCAGGCTCCTCGATGGTTTCATTGGTTAAAAACACTAGGAAGACCCAAAATTTCGTCAGCTGGTGTTAGAAATAGAAATAGAAGTAGGAGCAGGAGTAGGTCATTTGGCCCTTCGAGCCTGCTTCGCAATTCAATCAGATCATGGCTGATCTACCTCAACTCTACCTTCCCGCCCGATCCCCATCAATGTTCCCCCTGAGCTGCGCGGCCTTTGTGAGGTCCCGCACAGGTCGTTCACCAGCTGTAACGCTGGAAAAGATACCACACAGCAAATTTAAAGGGACCGCGCACCTAAAATAAAAATTCGGGGGAACATTGATCCCCACATCCCTTGGATTCCTTTAGTACCCAAATATCTATCGATCTGTGTCTTGAATATACTCAACGACATCATATCCATTACTATGCTAGCTTACTTCCATCTCTGCAATATTGCTTAGCTCCATCCCTGTCTCACCCCACTGACTCGATTTCTCCAATGCCCTCCTTAGCGGTCTCCCATTGTCCACCCTTCATGAATTGCAATTTGTTGAAAGCTCAGCTGTAATCTGGCCCATACTAAGTCATGTTAGCCCATCAGTTTAATTGCTTTCCTTTTTTACAATGTGTTAAATTTAAAATCCTCGTCCTCGCCTTCAAATTCCTTCATAGTCTTGCTCCCCCCCCGCCACCCCGTATTCATATAAATGTAGGAGTTGATCCCTTCAGGAGAGGAAGGGAGAAAATTGAGAGTAAAAAATTAAAACAGTGAATGGATTTCATAAAAGTTATATTTTATAGAGTCATAGGCCTAGAAATTCAGTTGCGTTCGCCAGCCGTTAGCGCCATAAGAGGGGTAGATTTCGAGCGCTAGGCACTTAGCGCCCGGGCGCAGACCGATCTGCGCCTACGCCCAACTTCAGTTGACATTTAGCGCCGGCGCAAAGTGTTTGCGCGCGCTCAGCTGCGCGCGCAGCTTATGACGTCATTTTGTCGTGCAACGCCGTTTGTGCGCCCCAAACCGGAACTTCAGTGGCGCCCGCCCAATGTGGGCGTGGCGCTGTTAAGAACTGTGAAGTGGAACGCAGCAGAGGCCCTGCGGGCCTCGGGGAGCGCTAATTAAAGGGCACTTAGACTGAACTATAAAGGGCAGCCATTTTGCTGCAATGACTTTAGTGCTACGGATTTCTGGACAGAGACCAAGGAAGAGAACTTACTGAATTGGGCCAACATAGGAGAGGTATTTTTGGCTTCTGGCCAGAGCTTGCAAATTTGTCTCATTGTGATTTCACTGTTTGCAAGTATGTTATGGGGGCTGCATGGGGTTCCAACCCTCAGTTCCAGCATTATGTGCAAAGGGCTCGCAGACGCTGTGTGAGAGGGGCAGCCATGCCTAGACGCAGAGGGGCCATCAGGCGTCGGCAACGTAGGCCTTACCCACTCAGGGAATACCGCCAGCAGGTGTCCTATCTCACCATGACTGCCGCGCATTGTGTTAAGAGGCTGCGCTTCAGAAGGGAGGTGGTTGCAGAGATCTGCTAGCTGCTTCACAGAGATCTGCGTCCACAGCTGATGTGCAGGACGTCTCTGTCGGTGGAAGTGAAGGTCACGGTGGCTCTGAACTTTTATGCAAGCGGCTCCTTCCAAGCCGCTGCTGGGGACATAGCGAACATCTCCCAGTTCGCCGTGCATCGCTGCATCCGGCAGGTCACCGATGCCCTTTTCGCAAGGAGACACCAATTCATCTCCTTCCCCATGACCCTAGAGAGGCAGGAGCAGCGTGCAGTCGGATTTGCGAGGATCGCCGACTTCCCCATGGTGCAGGGCGCCATTGACTGCACGCATGTGGCTATGCGGGCACCTATCGACAATGCCGAGGATTACCGCAACCGGAAGGGCTACCATTCCCTCAATGTACAGCTGGTGTGTGACCACAGGCAGCGCATCCTAGCTGTCAATGCCCGCTTTCCAGGAAGCAGCCACGATGCATTTATCCTACGCCAGACTACTGTGGCTGACATGTTCCAGGCACAGCCTCCCCCAAGAGGATGGCTTATCGGGGACAAAGGCTATCCTTTGTGTACATGGCTCATGACCCCGCTCCGCGCGCCCAGGACCCCTGCTGAGGAGGCATACAACGAAAGCCATCAAGCCACAAGGAACATCATAGAGCAAACGATTGGCGTCCTCAAGCAACGGTTCCGCTGCCTGGATCGTTCCGGCGGATCTCTACAGTATTCGCCGGATAGAGTCTCCCAGTTTGTCGTCGTTTGCTGCATGCTGCACAACCTGGCTATCCGCAGGACTCAGGCACTGCCACCTCACGTTGGACCACCACCTCAGGAGGACAAGCAGGAGGACCATGAGGAGGAGGAGGAGGAGGAGGAGGAGTACCAGCCCAGGAGGGAGCCACAAGGTCCAAGGGCCGTCCGTCGGCGGCTTATTGAACGACACTTCTAGGCCCCCTGTCAGGGAATGGCTTGTGGCAATGAACGCACCTGAATGCAGCCGCTCCGCAAGCCCTCAGCCGGTTAACGCAACAACCACTTGAAACATCACACATGGACAAGCTGAATAAATAAAAAGCTTTATTTAACAAACTCAGGGCCCTTCCCACATGAAACCCAAAAACAGACAAGACCCCCAAAAAACAGTCAAAAACATATCTCACTCCCACAACCTGGGGAGGAATAACAAAACTTGTCCATCCAAATGGCCTTCATCCTCGGCCTTACCAAGACAAACCCCCCCATACAGAACACAAACACCCCCATATAAAAAAACATTTGCCTTCATCTTCGGCCTTACCAAAATAAATCCCCCCCATATAGAACACAAACACCCCCATATAAAAAAACATTTGGCAACACACTCTACTTTGTGTGCCGAGAGGGCGAGTCCTTGTCCAGGCTTTTCCGGCCCCTGGCCGACCTGCTGCTCCACCTCAACCTGGGCCCTATGGGTGTTGCAAGGCTGGGGGAAGGCTCCTGAGGGGCACAATGCGTGACGGCAGATGCCCTTGGGGGTCGGCCTAGACGAGCTCCGGCCCTGGAGGGGCCGGCTGCTGACTGCTGCAGCTGTGGCTGGGCAGCATCAGTCTCTCCAGCAGCTCGTCGCAGCTTTGCTGGGGGAGTGACAGTGGCGGCTGCAGCAATGGGGGCAAGCTGGCTGATGCCAGGCGCTCGCTGGTCGCCAGAGACACTGGCAGTCGGCCGGGCTGGCACTGCAGCAAGCGCAGCAATCTGGTGAAGCCCAGACCGCTGTGCTGCAGCAGCGCGGCGGGTGCCCTGGCGATGCGTGCGTGACACAGCGAGTGTGGCAGCAGTGAGTGCCCGTACTGCCCTGGTCTGTGCCCGCATCAGACCAGCCAGTGACTGCACGGCACCACTCATCAACTCTGCACTCGCTGCCTGTGCTGCCCTGAACTCGGCCCGACTCGCGTCCTGTGATGCCCTGAATTGTTCGTGACCCCTGGCCTGTGCTGCCGCGAGTTCTTCTAAACCCCTGGCCTGTGAGGCCCCGAAATCGGCCACACTATGAGCCAGGGACTCAATGGCCTCAGGCAACCGTCCCACAACCCCCATGAACTCGGTGTGCCGACGATCCGAGTCCGCGGACATTTGATCAAGGAGGCGCACCTCCTGGGCGAGGACCGTCTCCGGACTGGAGGCCGGACTCTCCCTCTGGGGAGAAGGCCGCCGAGCTGCCCGACCCTTCCCGCGTGGCAGGATGCCACTGGGCACAGGAGCTACACTCCCCTGCAACACTTCCCCCCTCTGGGGAGAAGGCAGCTGTGCTGCCCGACCCTTCCCACATGGCTGGACGCCACTGGGCACAGGAGCTACACCCCCCTGCAACACTTCCCCCTGGCTCTCCTCCAGGCAAGACGTGTCCCCTCCATTGCCATCCCCTGGCACGGATGAGGGTTCCCCCGATGTGCCGCCTTCCTCTTGCTCCTTGTCGTCCTCCTCTTCCGAGGGACTGACACTCGCAGCCTCAGGGACCTCCTCCTCACCAGCTGAAAGCAGGAAGGCACAAGAGTAGCTTTAGAGTGAGGACAGGGCGTCAGCGAGGGAGGCATGAGTGGTGGCATTATGCGCATTGGTCGGACAGTGGCAAAGGATGTAGATCTGAAGCGCAAGGGGAACGAGAGAGGTCCAAACGCTCATGTCCTTACCATTGGGGCCCAGCACAGGGTCGGCATCTCCAATTGCAACGGGGCCAATCACCCGGGAACCCATGAGTCGATCCACACGCTCCTCCAGGTCACTGAGCTCCTGGAACTGGGCACGGCCTCCCCCGGTGACAGTCCGGCTCTTCAGATTCTGGGCCAGCTTGGCCTGCAAGAGAAAGGACGGCCTCTAAGTACAGTGTGGTGCCCTGTTGTTGTGTGCACTGCCTCCCATGGTTGAATAGCTTGGCCAGTGTGGTGCCCTGTTGTTGTGTGCACTGCCTCCCATGGTCGAATAGCTTGGCCAGTGTGTAAAGTGCAGAAAGTGCTATTGATGTTCATGCCAGTGCCATAGCTGCTGGAGGAGGGCTGGCCATTAGGCCTTTGAGGTCCCTTTGCCCATAATGTGAGGTGCACATGCAAGGATGAGGAGGACAATGGAAAGGGTACTCACCCTGACCAACCGAGTGAGGTCGTTAAACTTTTTCCGGCATTGGTCACCAGTCCTGGGGACATCGCTGTTGGCTGTGACCCTCTGGGCGATTTCCCTCCAGGCTCTCCTGTACAGCCTCTTGGGAGCCTTCTTGCCATTGTCCGGGCACAAGATATCTCCCAAACCCCTAAGCAGCACCTTCAAATCATGGGCAGAGAAGCGCTGCGCTCGCTCACGGGCCCTCTGCATCGTTGCTGGCGCTATTTCTCTCCAGCAGCAGTGTTTAGGCCTAGCTGGAGGGCTGCAGTATCCAGGGCGTGGCAGCAGACCAAGTCGACCCTTCCCCCTTTAAGAGCTGGCCGGCGCCAGGGTGTCTGCTGTCAATCAAAACATGACCGCACCTGCGCTGTGCCCGGCCTCGGCGGTATCAGTCTGCACCGCCGGCTTAGCACCTAAAGAAAGGGGTACAACGCCAGTTTTAGCGCTCGAGCAAACTCCTTGGCCAAAGCTACTGAATATCGGCGAAGTGGCCTCCACTTTCCGGTGGGCGCAAACTTTAGCGCCCGCCCGACTTTACCGCCCCAAAAGTGGCTATACTGAATTTCTAGGCCATAGAGTCATAGAGTTATACAGCACAGAAAGAGGCCCTTCGGCCCATCGCGTCCGCGCCGGCCATCAAGCCCTGTCTAATCTAATCCCATTTTCCAGCATTTGGTCCGTAGCCTTGTATGCTATGGCATTTCAAGTGCTCATCTAAATGCTTCTTGAATGTTGTGAGGGTTCCTGCCTCTACCACCCTTTCAGGCAGTGAGTTCCAGATTCCAACCACCCTCTGGGTAAAAAAGTTCTTCTTCAAATCCCCTCTAAACCTCATGCCCCTTACCTTGAATCTATGCCCCCTTGTTATTGACCCCTCTACTAAGGGAAAAAGTTCCTTTCTATCTACCCTATCTATGCCCCTCATAATTTTGTACACCTCAATCAGGTCCCCCCTCAGCCTTCTCTGCTCCAAGGAAAACAACCCCAGCCTGTCCAGTCTTCATAGCTGAAGCGCTCCAGCCCAGGTAACATCCTGGTGAATCTCCTCTGCACCCTCTCCAAAGCAATCACATCCTTCCTATAGTGTGGTGACCAGAACTGCACACAGTATTCCAGCTGTGGCCTAACCAGCGTTTTGTACAGCTCCATCATAACCTCCCTGCTCTTATATTCTATGCCTCGGCTAATGAAGGCAAGTATCCCATATGCCTTTTTAACCACCTTATTCACCTGTTCTGCTGCCTTCAGGGATCTATGTACATGCACACCAAGGTCCCTCTGATCCTCTGTCTTTCCTAGGGTCTTACCATTCATTGTGTATTCCCTTGCCTTGTTAGTCCCTCCAAAATGCATCACCTCACACTTTTCAGGGTTAAATTCCATCTGCCACTGTTCCGCCCATCTGACCAACCCATCTATATCGTCCTGCAGACTGAGGCTACCCTCCTCGCTATTTACCACCCCACCAATTTTCGTGTCATCTGCGAACTTACTGATCATACCTTTTACATTCACATCCAAATCATTAATGTAGACCACAAACAGCAAGGGACCCAGCACCGATCCCTGCGGTACCCCCCTGGACACAGGCTTCCAGTCACAAAAACAACCTTCCACCATCACCCTCTGCCTTCTGCCACTAAGCCAGTTTTGGATCCAATGTGCTAAGGCACCCTGGATCCCATGGGCTCTTACCTTCCTGACCAGTCTCCTATGCGGGACTTTATCGAAAGCCTTACTGAAATCCATGTATACCACATCCACTGCACTACCCGCATCCACACACCTAGTCACCCCCTCGAAAAATTCAATCAAATTGGTCAGACATGATCTTCCCTTGACAAAGCCATGCTGACTATCCCTGATTAATCCTTGCCTCTCCAAGTGGAGACTAATTCTGTCCCTCAGAATTTTTTCCAATAATTTCCCTACCACTGATGTTAGGCTCACTGGCCTGTAATTCCCTGGTTTATCCCTACTACCCTTCTTGAATAATGGTACTATGTTAGCTGTTCTCCAGTCCTCTGGCACATCCCCTGTGGCCAGAGAGGTTCTGAAAATTTGTGTCAGAGCCCCTGCAATCTCCTTTGCCTTACATAGTAGCCTGGGATACATCTCATCCGGGCCTGGGGATTTATCCACTTTTATTAACAATATTTGAAGAAATGTCAAAACAAAAATTACAACCTCTTGCTCTTTGTGAAGGCATCGCTAGTCTGGAGTTGTCCTTCATGTAACAAAACCAAAATATCCATAGTTAGGTTATATTTTAAATCCTTGAATTTATAAACTCTTGTTGGAACCATACATTATCAGAAATCTTCATTCTTAAAATAGAAAGCAAGCCGAGCTAACAAAGGTAATTCATGCGTTCAAACTGGGAGAAGCAAACACCAGGAAAGCGCTCCTTGATGGTACACTTGTGCTCTCTTTACTCGCGCTGTCGTTTTTGCACATAGTCCCAGCGAATAAAAATATAATGAAACAAAAAGCTTTTTTCTAAGCGGCAGAATTTTGTGGTGATTTTTGGAGTGCAACATCAGGAAACAGTTTCCCACATTGATGCCATCCTAGCCAAATGTACACTTTGTTTACGCTAGGAAGTTGTTTGAAATGCACAGCATCTGCAAAATGAAAAGACAGGTTGAGTAGATTGGGCCGATACTCTCTGGAGTTTAGAAGAATGAGAGGTGATCTCATTGAAACATATAAGATTCTGGGGGGGATTGACAGGGTAGATGCTGAGAGGCTGTTTCCCCCCTGGCTGGAGAGTCTAGAACCAGGGGGCATAGCCTCAGGATAAGGGGACGGACATTTAAGACTGAGATGAGGAGGAATTTCTTCACTCAGAGGGTTGTGAATCTTTGGAATTCTCTGATTTTTGGACTCTAGGGGAATCGAGGGATATGGGGATCGGGCGGGAAATTGGAGTTGAGGTCAAAGATCAGCCGTGATCTTATTGAATGGCGGAGCAGGCTCGAGGGGCCGTATGGCCTACTCCTGCTCCTAATTCTTATGTTAACATTTTAGAAGGCTATCCTGAAAGATAAGCAAGGCCCTTTGTAGGATGAAAGAGAAATAAAAGAGGAGGGAACGAAAAGGACATCAACCCCAATGATTCAGTCTCTTTGCTGGGAGTCAATATTCATGATTCATAACTCCGAACAATTTCTCTCTCCCTGTTTTTTTGTTCAGTTTCATTTAGGGACTCGCTTATCATCCAGTTCTGATGAAAGATCTAAACCGAAAACGTTAACCTGCCTTTTCTCTTTACAGATGCTCACTGACCTGCTGTGCACCCACTTTAGGTTCATACATAATTATTTTGCATAATAGTAGCACACTTTTCCTCTACTTGAAGTTCTGTAATTAGTGGTGCCTCCTTTTCCCAACTCCAGAACTGCCTTTGGCAGAATCCCCTGATTGTAGCCTGTCCTTTAATGCCGCAGTTCAATCAGCCCATTGTGGGTAATGAAAAATGTGGCCAAGACGATGAGTTTCAAATCTGCAGCTGTCAGTCAGGGGGTAGACCATCGAAGAATGTCAGTTGGAGCTCCATTATCTCCCAGACACAAAGTGAGAAATTCAAACTTCTATTTAAAAAAAAACAGACTTTTGCAATTTAGAAATTTCCCGAGCAGCCCACTCAAAATCCAGACTAATGGGAATAAAAACAGGCAATCTTATCTGTAATTGTTTTATACATAACGTTTGTCCTTTCCTTTCATGTTGCTGTGGCGACTATGCTTTGAAGCACAACTTAAAATAAAAAGCAACATTCATGACTGCCTCATGCCCTCTTTTTCACATCCAAAATTTGTCATTTGAACAAATGTTTTGCCACACCCAGGCAGCACATACTGGCACTCTAATTGGAGCATCAGTATTGTACTCTGCTGTGTCTCGGCCTGGTGACCTCCCTACTGTCACAGTCTGTGTGTAGGATATCAATAGACGGGCATGAGATACTGCTTCTGTTCCATTAGCATGGGCCATTTGGATTTGAAAAAGTTTGCTTTGGGAATTTTGATTCTGCTTTGTGTGCAGTCAGGTACTGCTAACAAAGAGCACTGGACCTATCAAGGTAAACAAAATGTTTGTCTCATCTGTGATTTAACCTCACACGAAATCTAGCTCAACAAAAGCCGTCCTTCTCTTTTTCCAATAGAAACGAAGACAAGAGTATATATAAACAAGGCGAATGTATATTTATAAACTCAGGGATATACCTGTTTATACACTGTATGAATGGAACCGCGTTTATGTGTTCAACCATAAATGTATTTTGATGCTTTGGCAACATAAGATGTACCTTATCATGCCAATAAAGCGATTTGTATTGTATTGTATTGCATGCATTAGGAGGAGGAACGGTGACTGGAAAATTAATTTAATACTTAAATATTAAACTGCAGGAAGCTTATGTGAGTGGAAAAAAATGTGGAGTGCAAATTAAGAATCTGATGGTGAATGGTTTTGAAGGTGTTTGCTGACCCTATTCTGTGTCCATTACCTGTTACTGTTTACTAGAAGGGGACTTGAATGAAGTTCACTGGGGTTCAAAATATCCAGCCTGCTCTGGCAAGCACCAATCTCCCATAGATATTCAGAGGAAGAAAGTGAAGTACAATGCTACTCTTCCCCGCTTAGAGTTAAGTGGATACGACGGACCACACGAGGGAACGTTCCTAATGATCAATAATGGACATTCAGGTCTAGTACTCTTTTGTTCTATTTTTTACCAATAAAATGACACTTTCTTTAAATTTCTTCGTATAATAGAATCTGTACAGTTGAGTCTCTGATACAACTTTTCCTCAATTTTGTTCCTTTCTGTTCTGAAGGCACTGACTCTTGCTGATGTATAGTTCCACAGGTGGGGCAGCCCTTTGGTACCTCACCCAAGTGGTTCATTCTTTATGTATGCGTCTGAGCATTGAGCATTGGCAGTCTATTCAACCATGGAGACAATGAGAGTTAAGCTCTGTTCTCACTCCGCATGTACTCTTACTCATTTCCCAGAATGGGGGGGTGGGGGTGAGGGGGGGGCGGTGCTGGTGGGAAGGGGAACGCTCACTCGATAGTGATGAGGAGCTAATATTTCCCCTCCTAGTCCAGGGGCGCTATAATGTCCACCAGCTGCCTTGACTGAGATTGTTTAAATTAGCATAGCGTGTGCGAACTTTTTCTTATTCTAGACTGGTGTTTCACAGTGATATAGTCTTAGAGTCTGCACAAAGGTGAAATTAGGTTTTTATTGATCCATTACCACTGCCGCTGCAGGTATTATTGTGTGAACAGTCCAGTGTGGTTGATCCGTGTAGGAATAGGCATCACAACTAATATTTGGGAAGGATAATACTATCTTAAATAATAACAGTATTACAGTTAACTAACTTTTTTCAAAAAAAGGGTCCGAAATCCAGACTCATTGACAAAATCAGATGGGGTAAATTGTCATGTCAGTGATGTTGGATTACTGACTGATAGATGGAAATGTTTAGGTAGGACCAGGGAGAAAGAAAGAAAAAAACTTACATTTCTACAGCGCCTTTCACGACCACCGGACGTCTCAAAGCGCTTTACAGCCAATGAAGTACTTTTTTGGAGTGTAGTCACTGTTGTAATGTGGGCAATGCAGCAGCCAATTTGTGCACAGCAAGCTCCCACAAACAGCAATGTGACAATGACCAGATAATCTGTTTTTGTTATGTTGATTGAGGGATAAATATTGGCCAGGACACCGGGGAGAACTCCCATGCTATTCTTCGAAATAGTGCCAGGGGATCTTTTATGTCCACCTGAGAGAGCAGACGGGGCCTTGGTTTAACGTCCCATCCGAAAGACGACACCACTGACAGTGCAGCACTCCCTCAGCACTGCACTGGGTGTGTCAGTCTAGATTTTTGTGCTCAAGTCTCTGGAGTGGGACTATGAACCCACAACCTTCTGACTTAGAGGCGAGTGTCCTACCAACTGAGCCACAGCTGACACACAGAAGCACTGTTTTCCCAATATTTCTGTCAATACATTTTTGGGAATACATGGTAGTGTGAATATTTATTGAGCACTTAGTCAGCTGACTGGAAAGCAAGGTCACAGGTTGCTGTCATTGATCGTGAAGCATCATTTTAAAGAAACACACACATGTACATTCAGCTCCTGTAAATGCAATGATCAACAAGAGAGACCCTAGCCACCTGCCCTTGACATTTAACGGGATTATCATTGCTGAGTCCCCCACCATCAACCTTCTGGGGGCTCACCATTGACCAGAAAATTAACTGGGCCAGCCACATAAATGCCCTCGCTACTAGAGCAGGTCAGAGGCTGGGTGTTCTGCGGTGAGTGGCTCACCTCCTGACTCCCCGAAGCCGACAAGACATGTCAGGAATTTGATGGAATACTCGCCACTTGCTTGGTTTTGTGCAGCTGCAATAACACTCAAGAAACTCAACACCATTCAGGACAAAGCAGTCTGCTTGATCGGCACCTCATCCACTAGCCTAAACATCCACTCCCTCCACCACTAGTGTACCGTGCCTGCAGTGTTTACTATCGACAGGGTGCACTGCAACCACTTTCCATGGCTACTTAGGCAGCATCTCCAAGTTCCCCTTCAAGTTACACACTATACAGACTTGGACATATATCGCTGTTCCTTCATTGTCACTGGGTCTAATTCCTGGAATTCCTTACCTAACAGCAACTTCACCACATGGACTGCAAGAAGAAGGCCCACCAGTAACTTCTCAAGGGTAACTGAGTGGGACTAAATTGGACAAAGACCCAGCACAGGCATGACAGGCTGAATGGCCTCCTTCTGTGCTGTAAGATTCTATGGCCTGGATTTTGTGGAGGAATTTAAATAAAGGAAACTACGATGGTATGAGGCGCGAGTTGGCTAGGATGGATTGGGGAATGTTACTTAAAGGGTTGACGGTGGATAGGCAATGGCAAACATTTAAAGATCGCATGGATGAACTACAGAATTTGTTCATCCCTGTTTGGCATAAAAATAAAACAAAAAAGGTGACTCAACCGTGGCTAACAAGGGAAATTAGGGAAAGCATAAGATCCAAGGAGAGGACATATAAATTGGCCAGAAAAAGCAGCAAACCTGAGGATTGGGAGCAGTTTAGGATTCAGCAAAGGAGGACAGAGGGATTAATTAAGAGGGGGAATATAGATTATGAGAGTAAGCTTGCTGGGAACATAAAAATTGACTGTAAAAGCTTCTATAGATATGTGAAGAGAAAAAGATTGGTGAAGTCAAGCGTAGGTCCCTTGCAGTCAGAATCAGGGGAATTTATAATGGGGAACAAAGAATTGGCTGACCAATTAAATACATACTTTGGTTCTGTCTTCACAAAGGAGGACACAAATAACCTACCAGAAATGCCGGGGAACATAGGGTCTAATGAGAGGGAGGAACTGAATGAAATCAGTGTTTGTAGGGAAATGGTGTTAGGGAAATTGACGGGATTGAAGGCCGATAAATCCCCAGGGCCTGATAATCTACATCCTAGAGTACTTAAGGAAGTGGCCCTAGAAATAGTAGATGCACTGCTGGTCATCTTCCAAAATTCTATAGACTCGGGCACAGTTCCCATGGATTGTAGGGTAGCTAATGTAACCCCACTATTTAAAAAAGGTGGTAGAGAGAAAACGGGGAATTATAGACCAGTAAGCCTGACATCGGTAGTGGGGAAAATGCTAGAGTCCATTATAAAAGATGTAATAGCAGAGCACTTGGAAAACAGTGACAGGATCGGACAAAGTCAACATGGATTTACAAATTTACATCATGCTTGACTAATCTACTGACATTTTTTGAGGATGTAACTGGTAGAATAGATAAGGGAGAATCAGTGGATGTGGTGTAATTGGACTTTCAGAAGGCTTTCGATAAGGTCCTGCATAAGAGATTAGCATACAAAGTTAAAGCACATGGAATTGGGGGTAAGGTACTGACTTGGATAGAGAACTGGTTGGCAGACAGGAAGCAAAGAGTTGGAATAAATGGGTCTTTTTCCAAGTGGCAGGCAGTGACTAGTGGGGTACCGCAGGGATCAGTGCTAGGACCCCAGCTATTCACAATATATATTAATGATCTAGATGAGGGAACTAAATGTAATATCTCCAAGCTTGCAGACGACACAAAGCTGGGTGGGCATGTGTGCTGTGAGGAGGATGCAGAGAAACTCCAGTATGATTTGGACAGGTTGGGTGATTGGGCAGATGCATGGCAGATGCAGTATAATGTGGATAAATGCGAGGTTATCCACTTTTGTGGCATAAACAGGAAGGCAGATTATTATCTGAATGGCAATAGATTAGGAGAAGGGGAAGTGCAACGAGACCTGGGAGTCCTTGTGCACCAGTCGCTGAAGGTAAGCATGCAGGTGCAGCAGGCGGTTAAGAAGGCAAATGGTATGTTGGCCTTCATAGCGAGAGGATTCGTGTACAGGAGCAAGGATGTCTTGCTGCAGTTGTACAGGGCCTTGGTGAGACCACACCTTGAGTATTGTGTGCATTTCTGGTCGCCTTATCTGAGGAAGGATGTTCTTGCCATGGAGGGAGTGCAGCGAAGATTCACCAGACTGATACCCGGGATGGCAGGAATAACGTATGAGGAGAGATTGGGTCAATTGGGCTTATATTCGCTGGAGTTTAGAAGAATGAGAGGGGATCTCATTGAAACTTATAAAATTCTAACAGGACTAGACAGACTAGATGCAGGAATGATGTTCCCGATGGCGGGGGAGTCCAGAACCAATCAGCTCGGATCGATCTCCGGTAACCCCGGCTGGCAAATGCACATGTGGATATTAGGTGAGGAAAGGGTCAACTGTGGCTGTGATGACTCTCCATGGGATGACCTGTGATACCTACCCCTTCTGCCCCACAATTGGTGGCAGAACTTTCTGCTCTCTCTGTCCTACTTTGTGGAACTCCCTCCCTGAACCCCTGCTCCTTGCTGCTTCTCTCCCCACCTTTAAAAACATGCCTTTTCAACCGGTTCTTCATCGTCTTACCTAACTCCTCGAATACTGCTTGGCGTCTGTTTCACCTGTGTGTGGAGCCACGGGACATAGAAACATAGAAGATAGGAGCAGGAGTAGGCCATTCGGCCCCTCGAGCCTGCTCCGCCATTTAATGAGATCATGGCTGATCATCCAAATTCAGTACCCTGTCCCTGCTTTCTCCCCATATCCCTTGATCCCTTTAGCTTTAAGAAATATATCTAACTCCTTCTTGAATATATTTAATGAATTGGCCTCCACTGCCTTCTGTGGTAGAGAATTCCACAGGTTCACCACTCTCTGGGTGAAGAAATTCCTCCTCATCTCAGTCCTAAATGGCTTACCCCTTATCCTTAGACTGTGACCCGTGGTTCTGGACTCCCCCGCCATCGGGAACATCCTTCCTGCATCTAGTCTGTCTAGTCCTGTTAGAATTTTATAAGTTTCAATGAGATCCCCTCTCATTCTTCTAAACTCCAGCGAATATAAGCCCAATTGACTCAATCTATCCTCATACGTTTTTCCTGCCATCCCAGGTATCAGTCTGGTGAATCTTCGCTGCACTCCCTCCATGGCAAGAACATCCTTCCTCAGATAAGGCGACCAGAAATGCACACAATACTCAAGGTGTGGTCTCACCAAGGCCCTGTACAACTGCAGCAAGACATCCTTGCTCCTGTACACGAATCCTCTCGCTATGAAGGCCATGATGTGCCTCAATAATTCCGAGACTCGATGTTAGCGAAACAAAACAAGGCTTTTATTAACTTAGAAGGTAACACGCAGTGGAGAGAAGTATCTTCCATCTGGAGGTCTGCAGTACTGGATATGAGGCCAGACTGAGCTTGCTTACATAGGGGCCAGGTATGGGCGGAGCCCTACACACAATACATTACAATATACAATACAATGCTGATGAGACGGAACTGAGGTAAGGGAACTGAAACCTGAAACCAGCCACAGTCACAGGCAGTGATGAATGGAATATTTCATCACAGGCCAACATACCATTTGCCTTCTTAACCGCCTGCTGCACCTGCATGCTCACCTTCAGCGACTGGTGCACAAGGACACCCAGGTCTCGTTGCACTTCCCCTTCTCCCAATTTATTGCTGTTCAGATAATTGCCTTCCTGTTTTTGCCACCAAAGTGGATAACCTCGCATTTATCCACATTATCTACATTATATTTTCTACATTAAAGGTGTAAGGGGATAAAAGGATATCTAGAATTAAAGTTAGTAGAAACAATAAGGCTAGTAAGCTTGCCTGCTGTTCTTGCTTAGGAATGTAGAACGAATAGATAAGGCAGGACAAACAGATTCTTATAGAATGAGGTAAGCACCTCATGACCAGAGTAGAAACAGATAGGTTAGCATGCTAATGCTGTAGAGATGGGTCTCTGCGAACCATTCAGCAACCTTTCTGATAAGGGGCAACGAATGGATGCAGCCCCTCTAATAAACTGTACACCAATCGATGATCGTAGAAGGGTTGTGCATGAGGGGTGCCTGCCCCGAGTTAGGTATAATTGCTGTACGTATTTGATACTCGGTGGAAGAATCCTTTCTCGGGCGGCTGAGACTGAGATTTTCCCCGTTGATACGCGGGAATAAAGATCGTGAAACTCATCCAAGGTGTCCGTCTGGTGAATTCGTGGTTGCTATAGGGCAAGTGTAGAACCTCTTATTTCAGGGGGTTCGCTTGAGAGGAGGGAAGACTTCTCTTTTATCCCAACAAAGGCGCCATCAACAAGTCAATCTTGTTGAATCCATATTGTTTGCGGAGGTATTTCTGATGGTTATAATGAGGCATATAAGATCCACTCAACAAATCCATGAAGATAATAATTGTCTGTCAGCAACTGAGTTCAATACATTTTATAGTAATGTGTGTTTTATATTTGCTATATATAATTAAAATACTATATGGGAATATGTATAGATGGTTCTGTATTTTGAAATGGTGTACTGCTATATGATGCATATATATATAACCAGCAACCTTGTGCATTTTACTTTCACAGTTGCGATAAACTTACCGCCCTCCATGTTCATCAGCAAAGGGCTGTTGAATTGTTATTCAGCAGTTCAGATGCATTTTCACTGGGGTGGCCTTGACCTGGAGAGCAGTGGCTCAGAGCATACATTAGATGGGATACGATATGTGGCAGAGGTATAGCAAATGCCTTTCATTTATATCAGGAATATGCAGTGACTGGGAATCGATGGGATCTAATGACAATTGGCACAGCCGCCTTGCAATTTTGCAACTACTCTTCCTGTTCGCCAATCACTCTGTAGCATTGACAGTATAATCTGATTATATTATATAATTTTAAAACACAAACCAGTTCATATTTAAACAGTGCTGAATAATGCATATATTGATTGATTTTAAATTTATCAAATGACACCTAATTCTAATTCTGCCCTCTTGAGGATCCCTGATTATAATCGCTCAACCATCGGTGGCCGTGCCTTCTGTTGCCTGGGCCCTAAGCTCTGGAATTCCCTGCCTAAACCTCGCCGCCTCGCTACCGCTCTTTCCTCCTTTAAGACGCTCCTTAAAACCTCCCTCTTTGACCAAGCTTTTGGTCACCTGCCCTAATTTATCCTTATGTGGATCAGTGTCGAATTTTTGGTCTTAAAATACTCCTGTGAAACGCCTTGGGATGTTTCACTGTTGTTGTTGTTGTCTGTCCTACAAAAGGGGTGAAATTCCATCTGTCTAGAATTTTAGGTGTGAGACCATGTGAGACAGTGAGAGACCATGTTGTCCTTTCATCACTGGCACCTAAGTTTGAATCCAAACCATATTTTGGGCTGAAATTCTTTGGGCTAGAAAGGCTAACTTTTGAAAAGTAGAAAAAGTAGCACCAGGCGCTAATGACTCTCTCCTGCCAGGAAATTCAGCTTTCGCGTTCCAAGAGGGAAGTGGCGTGCTAAAATCAAGCGCTAACCACTTCTCTTAGGGCGCTAAAGTCCGAGAGCGGGGCGGTAGCGGCAGAGCGCTGAACAATTTCGAGTGCATCACTAACGGCATCAGAGGCTGCTTCCCTCGCTTAAAGGGCAGGGCCATTGATGGTGCACAACCCACTTGTCGGCAGGTCTGCGTTGCAAGGCGCGGCTGCCATTACAGCCCCAAGCACTCTCACAAAGTGGAGGGCTCGGTCATCTCGCAGCAATGAAACATCAAAAACTTTGAGCAGGCACCAGACTGGTGCAAATAATAAAGGTTGGCCGACCTGAAAACCATTCCCTTTAATTAGCGCTCCCCCAAGCGGCCAGCCGAGGTGACAACGCCCTCTTCTTCCTGCCGTTGTTCACGCCCGGCGGTGCAGCAGGGGGGCGGGGGGCAATTTCACATCCAGGGCGATGAAGGGGCGCTGCACACTTTATGACGTCACCATCTGCGAGGCGCGAGAGGCCCTGGCGGTAAGAACTGGCACTGAAGTTCGCGGGCGTCGCTGCATTCGCCGTGCCCGGTCGCTAACCCCTTAGCGCCCCGTTAGTATGAAACTGGCATTTCCGATATCCCCTACAGGTGTGTACACACCCATAGGCATCAGAATATATGACCCAATGTGTATTTTAGTGATATTGATTGAGGGATAAATATTGGCCAGGCCACTGGAGATAACTCCCCTGCCCTTCGTTGAAATAGTGCTGCGGGATCTTTTATGTCCACCTGAAAGAGCAGACGGGGCCTCGGTTTAACGTCTCATCTGAAAGACGGCACCTCCGACAGCGCAGCACTCCTTCAGTACTGCGCTAGAGCATCAGTCTAGATTTTTGTGCTCAAGTCTCTGGAGTGGGACTGGAACCCACAACCTTCTGACTCAGAGGCGAGGGTGTTGCCCACTGAGCCATGGCTGACACTAGCCTAGACAGTGAATGCTGATGCATTATCTGCCTTCACCCAATATCCACACACACCTACTATCCAGGTCACTGGACAGCAACCAGGAGGAGAAAGGAGCCTGACTAATAGTTCATCTCTTAAGCCTGGCAGTTGGAGCACCCACTGATGCCGAGGCATAGTCTATAGGAGCAGGGAGGTTATGCTTGAACTGTATAAAACACTAGTTAGGCCACAGCTAGAGTACTGTGTACAGTTCTGGTCACCACATTACAGGACGGATGTGATGGCACTGGAGAGGGTGCAGAGGAGATTTACGAGGATGTTGCCAGGACTGGAAAACTTTAGCTATGAGGAAAGATTGGCTAGGCTGGGGTTGTTTTCCTTGGAACAGAGGAGGCTGAGGGGAGATTTAATTGTATGAAATTATGAGGGGCTGAGATTGAGTGGGTAGGAAGGACCTATTTCTCTTAGCAGAGACGTCAATAACCAGGGGGCATAGATTTAAAGTAATTGGGAGAAGGATTAGAGGGGAGTTGAGGAGAACTTTTTTCACCCAGAGGGTGGTGGGGGTCTGGAACTCACCGCCTGAAAGGGTGGTAGAGGCAGAAACCCTCACCACATTTAAGAAGTACTTGGATATGCACTTGAAGTGCCGTAACCCACAGGGCTACGGACCAAGAGCTGGAAAGTGGGATTAGGCTGGATCGCTCTTTTTCAACCGGCACAGACATGATGGGCCAAATGGCCTCCTTCTGTGCCGTAAATTTCTATGATTCTGCCCCAGCTGAGATCAGCTCACTCAGTCCAAGGCAGGGACATGAACCCGTGATCTTGCTGATCTATTTTGCTCAGATATGAGTTTACTGTCTTACCCAGTGAGCCATCACGAGTGGTCCAGGATAACTTTAGCATCACTGAAAGTGATTATTGGGGAATGAAATATCACCACCAATGTAATAAAATAGACATAATCTTGTACTTAGTAGCAGTACCTTACCAATAAATGATCTAATTTATAATCTTGGCCTGTGGCGTCATTATTTAATCAGGAGTCGCTTGTTGCCTCAGTCCCCTGATAACTGGAACTCTTCATTTAATTTACACACTATTTTAGATTGGTGATCTGTGAACTGAATTGGGCAATGACTGCAGCTGCTGGTGTTACGTTCTATCCTCAGACACAAAGATAAAAATTCCACTTCCCAAAATTTCAGCCATTACTGGGTCAACATCTTTTTTTTTCACTCCAGTTCTCTCCGCTCATTTCCTGAAGACAGTGAGTTATGCCGAGGTACAGTTCCACTGACGATTCCCCCTCCCACCGTCCCCCCCCCAACTAAATCCACTCCAAGTCACGCACCATCCTGACTTAGAAATATATCGGCCGTTCCTTCATCGCCGCTGGGTCAAAATCCTGGAACTCCCTCCCTAACAACACAGTGGGAGCACCTTCACCACACAGACTGCAGCGGTTCAAGAAGGCGGCTCACCACCACCTTCTCAAGGACAATTAGGGATGGGCAATAAATGCTGGCCTTGCCAGCGATGCCCGCATCCCATGAATGCATTAAAACAAAATCTCGTCCCATTGACTATACTTCATGTGAGAGTGTCAGCAGTCTACCTCGCCGTACCACAGCTGAACCCAATCTGTCCTCACCCAATGTTCACATTGCTTTCTAGCCCAGGGTCATCATAGTGCCTTGACTGTCCCAGATCAGTAGAAGCCTGGATTGAAGCTGAGATGTTCCTGGTCTGTATGACTCAGTACCAGACTTCATGTGGTGCATCTGCAGGGATGTTTGTGCAACACTGGGCTAACACAATTGTTATAAATCTCTTCATCATGAAGAAACGACTCATGAAATAACACTGGACGGCCAGCTGGTGGCGCCGTCCAAGGAGTATAAATACTCGGGCGTGGGCCCAGCTTCCCCAGGGACATTTTGTAAGACAGGAACTAGTGAAGTACAACTAGACCTCCATGTTCTGAAACAAGTTCATTAAAGCCTTGCTTTATACTCAAACCAAGTGAGTTTTATTATGTCAACAATTGTTTCACATTTTGTTTTCCAGCTACACATTGTTCATTATAATTCTGACAAGTATAGCAGTTTCTCCGAAGCTTCTGATAAGGCAGATGGACTGGCTGTGCTTGCATTTTTCTATGAGGTATGGCTCAAAGCTCCTGTGGAAGTGACCTTGCAGTAATGCAAAACCTACACTGGTAAGATAATGAAAGGTAGGCTACAACCTTTTTAGCCCAGGCAGTAGAACACTCACCTCTGAACCAGATGATCACAAGTTTAAGTCTCCAGGATATCCAGACTGAAGGAGTGCCGTCATGCGATCAGATGCTCCAGTGTGGTAACTGTACTAATCATCCTTCATTGCTCCAAGCCAATCACTCAGTGTCACTGACCAGGAGAAAGCCATTGTTCGCTACTGGTTAAAAGGAAGGAGGGTTTGCAGGGAGCTCTAATCTGATTATAATATAATAATACTTGGAATCAATGTTCCCTCTAATTTTTTTTTTCGGGGGGGGAGGGACACGGCCCCGTTAACGGGCAGCGTGGCTCATTCAAAATTCTGCGTATGCACGGCTTTTCCATTTAAAAGACAGTGAGCCGGCATCGCGGGAGCTCCAGAGCGCCACGCGGCTGGCAGCTTAAAGGGAGCTTTACTTGGAATAATATCACACCTTATCGCAGTGAAATGTCTTGGGCGTGCTTCAGACATTGAAGTGCAGCGGGCAAACATGACAACCATACTCCACCAGCAACATCCCTAAAACAGCCACGAGGACTGGCTAATCGAGCTGTCTTTGGGTGCTATTTGGTTGAGGGAGGAATGCGGGATCACTCCTTGATGGTGCAGCTCATAATATGTCCATGGATAGAAGGATGCTCTCCTCTACATTGGGGAGACCAAACGCAGATTGGGTGACCGCTTTGTGGATCACCTCCGTTCAGTCCGTAGGGGTGACCCCGAGCTTCCGGTCGCCTGTCATTTTAATTCACCGCCCCATTCCCACTCAGACCTCACCGTCCTTGGCCTCTTGCATTGTTCCAGAGAAGCTCAACGTAAAGTCGAGGAACAGCACCTCATCTTCCGATTAGGCACTTTACAGCCTTCCGGACTCAATATTGAGTTCAACAATTTCAGATCATAACCTCGGCCCCTATTACATTTTTACTTATATTTTTTATCCACACCTTTGTTTTGGTTTCCCCGCCCCCGCCTTTCTTTTTTTTTTTCTCTCCCACATGGCAGCTGTCTCCCATTCTGCCAGTGCATTTCACACCTAATCTAGAGCCGTCTTTTGTCTCCACTAGTCCTATCACCATCTCGTCTCGTTTTGAATACCTCTTAATGCCTCTTCTTCTCTTTTGTTCTCTCCCAGCCTGGCCTCTTAATCTATTTCATTCCCTGTGCCTCTTTAGTCTTGACAAAGGGTTTTCACCCGAAACGTTGACTCTAATTTCTCTCCACTGATGTTGCCTGGCCTGTTGAGTTTTTCCAGCATTTTCTGTTGTTATTTCGGATTTCCAGCATCTGCAGCATTTTGCTATCATCACAGAAGGATGCACGCTCCTCCCAATTCCCTCTACAGTTGAGTCACTTCCCTCACTGGGCAAGCTAAGCAGAGGAAACTCATCCTCCATGTGGAAGGAGGAGAACTGAGTCGAATCAAGCCTAGCAGTGTATTCAAGAACAGAACTAGAGGCAATTCGCATGGGCTGTTCCTAAAAGGGAAATAGCTTGAAAAACACAAATAAGTAAGAGTGCCAGAAGGCCAGCACGAAAAGCTAATATTGTTATACAATACATGTTGGATGTAATAGTAAGAGTCATACAAATGTAGTATCACAGAGACATGGTCTTCAAGTGGGTCTAGTACATTAGAAAGAGCTGTAATTAATTACACAAGTGGATTGGTGTCACTTTTAACACATCCTCTACACTGCAAAGACAACCTAAAGGGCTTCATGGTGTAGGGTGCAGAAATGACACATGCATTACTGCTAATCACAATTAAGTGTGGGATGATCAGGTCTGCACAGAATGTAACGTGTCAATTCTGATTCCAATACTCATCCGACTGACACAGAGTAATGGGACTTAGGCATGTACCAATATCTCACTAGCAATAAAAACAGAAAATGCTGGCAGCCTGGCAGGACACAACAGACTCATCAGCATCTGAACAGGGAAAGACAGGTGGAATGTTTCAGGTGGGATCCTTCATCAGAACCGGAGTGAGTTTCCATTATCATTGGTACCAGCAGATGGAGGTGCTCTGCAGGGGTTCCATAGTGGGAAATGAAAATCAGGGGGGTGGGGCAGCACTGGCGGATTCGGAGAGCCGGTTATTTGCTCTCCATTCAGAGAATGGACCACGAGCAGGTAGAACCAGAGAAAGGGGGAGGAGGAGAAATGCATTACAAAGTGTGTGAGGGGCACAAAGAAACATTCAGATACATAGCCAAACTAGAATCAGTTTGGTTAGGAATGCGAGCTGACCTGTTTATCACAAACTGAATCCCGCAGTGATGCATGCGTTCTTTGAGAGGAGATTTGATCGAGGTGTTCAAAATCATGAGGGCTCTGGACAGAGAAGATAGAGAGAAACTGTTCCCATTGGCGGGTCGAGAACCAGAGGACACAGATTTAAGGTGATTGGCAGAAGAACCAAAGGCGACATGAGGAAAAACTTTTTTACGCAGCGAGTGGTTAGGATCTGGAATGCACTGCCTGAGAGGGTGGTGGAGGCAGATTCAATCGTGGCTTTCGAATGGGAGTTGGATAAGTACCTGAAAGAAAAGGAAGCTGTTATTGTTCCACTGCCACAGCTAGAGTTGTCAATGAGACACATGTATTCACTATTTCTCATTTAAAGAGACTTGCAATCTGCCTGTATCAATTAGAGTGGAACACTCATTACCCGAAGGGAACCTCCCACCCGATGGATAATAAAAACTGGCAGATAATCACTAGGGCCCAAACCTTCTTTCAACAGGAATTGTAAACAAACTTCTTCCAAAAAGAGTTTCATCCAAAACTCGGCTGCCCCGTGTCCTCCCTCGCACCGAGTCCCATTCCCCCATCACCCCCTGTGCTCACTGCCCCGTGTCCTAACTCACACCGAGTCCCGTTCACCCATCACCCCCTGTGCTCACTGCCCCGTGTCCTAACTCGCACCGAGTCCCGTTCACCCATCACCCCCTGTGCTCACTGCCCCGTGTCCTAACTCACACCCAGTCCCGTTCACCCATCACCCCCTGTGCTCGCTGCCCCGTGTCCTAACTCACACCCAGTCCCGTTCACCCATCACCCCCTGTGCTCACTGCCCCGTGTCCTAACTCGCACCGAGTCCCGTTCACCCATCACCCCCTGTGCTCGCTGCCCCGTGTCCCAACTCGCACCGAGTCCCGTTCACCCATCACCCCCTGTGCTCACTGCCCCGTGTCCTAACTCGCACCCAGTCCCGTTCACCCATCACCCCGTGCTCACTGCCCCGTGTCCTAACTCGCACCGAGTCCCGTTCCCCCATCTCCCCCGTGCTCGCTGACCTACACTGGCTCCCGGTCCGGCAACGCCTCGATTTCAAAATTCTCATCCTTGTGTTCCAATCCCTCGCCCCTTCCTATCTCTGTAACCACCTCCAACCCCACAACCTTTCACGATCTCTGCGTTGCTCCAATCCTGGCCTCCTGAGCATCCCCCCGATTTCTTTCGCCCCACCATTGGCGGCCGTGACTTCACTCTAAGCTCTGGAATTCCCTCCTTGAACCTCTCCACCTCTCTACCTCTCTCTCCTCCTTTATGACGCTCCTTAAAACCTACCTCTTTAACCAAGCTTTAGGTCATCGGTCCTAATAACTCTTTACGTGGCTCGGTGTCAAATGTTGTTTGATAATCGCAAGTGTGAAGCGCCTCGGGATGTTTTACTAAGTTAAAGGCGCTATACAGATGCAAGTTGTTCTTTTATTTCCAATGCTTCACTTTTAAAAAAAGAAAGAGTTTCTCCCACTGGTAAACCTGGTAACGGATAACCCAGAGTGCGGCTAATGGAAGGGCAGATAATCAAGGTTCCAGTGTCGATACGTTTTGGACTCACATGACATGGAATGAATTGGCAAGAAAAAGAAAGCAGACTGCATAATTAATGAAGCAACGGTTCCAATGAATCCATAATGAATGAGGCGTGAACAAGACAAAAGTAATGATACAATATTGAGGATAGCTCCAGAGACCCTTCTAACTCTTTCTCTTCCATGCTTCCCCAACCTTCCTCCACCCCCAACCCCGCTCCCTCCTGCTTCGTGTCCATTTGCTACTCATCTCCCTGTAAAGCCCCATGAGATGTCCGCACGTAATGAGTGCTATAGACATGCTGCAAGTTGTTGTTGAAACGCAGCAATGAAACAGTCAGCAGCCTATTGTGGAGACCTGACGTGGTTTTCTGACTGATTTTATTTTTGATGGTCCTTTTGCAGGATGGACATTTTGAAAACACACACTGCAGTGACTTTATATCCAGCCTGAGCAAAATCAGATATGCAGGTACATGGTCTTCTCTCCTACCCTCTTCAACCTGTGTCTGCACTCCGGCGTGTACAGTTCTTACTTAAGAAAGAACTTGCAGTTATACAGCAACCTTTCAGGACCTCAGGATATCCCCAAAGCATTTCACAGCCAATGAAGCACTTTTGAAGTGGTGTTACTGTTTTAATATATGGAAACACAGCAGTCAGTTTGCACAGGACAAGGTCCCACACAGCAATCGTGAAATGATACAGCACAGAGTGTGGCCATTTGGCCCATCGTGCCTGTGCCAGCTCTTTGAAAGGACTACCTAATTAGTCCTACTCCCCCCTGCCCTTTCCCCATAGCCCTGCAAATTTTTCCCCTTCAAGCAATGAGATAATTGATCAGATCAGTTCTTTTTTAGTGACATTGGTTTTGGGGATAAATTTTAGCCAGGGCACTGGCTGAACACCCCTGTTCCTCTTCAACTATTGTCATGGAGACTTTTACGTCCATCTGCGAGGACCAATGGGGGTCTCAGGTTAGCATCTCATCCGAAAGACGGCACCTCCAACAGTGCGACACTCCCTCAGTACTGCACCGGAGTGTCAGCCTAGATGTTTGTGCTCAAGTCTCTGGAGTAGGACTGTGAACCCATGACCATCTGACTCTGAGGCGAGAGTGCTGCCCTCTGAGCCACGGCTGACACCCTACAGTTTTTATTCAAACTTATTTTAGGATTCATTACAGTACAAAAGTAAATGAAAAGGAGTAACCTTATTAAAGTTCTAAACAACTTCATATGCGACATCTTCATGTCGGCCTCTACTTATGATCTCCATCTAGCTGACTCCTGGTTCATGAATCCTGCATCTAACTGGTTGTCTACTTCAGCGGTTCCGAGCTTTTTGTTTTGTGTGTGACGTGGAGCCTGAAGGGTCAGATGCAAAGCTTAAATCCATGCTCCTATTAATTTGCATATTTTCTAACATTAGACTAACATATTTTGGTGTTCTGATTTAGGATGTATCCGCCAATGTGACAACAGTGCTAAGAAAACCCTTTCCAAATCTCCAGGCCCACAAGATTCAAAAATGGGGCAAACCAACATATAAGAAGTATATAGGGATTGAGTTGGCTGGGTTTTGCGGGCCAAATTGCCAGGACTTTGGGGTTGCATGTGGCCCACGGGCCAGAGTTTGGACATGCCTGGCCTAGGCGATACATTGCCAGTTACCGATTGTTAAGGGGATGTCTCTAAATTACATACTAATATGAAGTATTGCCATTTACTGAAGTAAGGGAGCTCATATTATACATCATTACATGGCCCTTGACCATCAAGTAGATATCTCAATAAAAAAAAAGGAAAGAAATGCAAGCATCAATGATAATGATATAAACAGTCCCCCTTTTAGCATCGTCCATCTGCTAAACCTCGCTCTCAACTATCTTCTAGGAGGAGCATGAAAGCAACCTAGGAGACCTAGCTTTTAATTCTGGTGATTCACACCAGGGGCTGAGGATTTGCACCTAAATAGTTTGGGGCGGATTGCAGCTGGTCACCTGGTGATGTCATTATTAACAAGGCAGGAAGACTTGTAAGGTCCTATTTCATCTTTTACAAGGTTTACGTTCTGTATGTCTGTAAAATCCAGAGATGCTGTACATTTCTCCTTTCCATTTCAGGACAATCTACTGAAATACAACCAATTGACATCAGCACCATGCTGCCCGATAATCTCTCAAACTTCTACCGGTACAGGGGATCTTTGACAACCCCACCTTGTTTTGAGACTATAACCTGGACAATCTTTGACACACCAATTGTGCTCTCGTCCAATCAGGTAAAGATGATCCCAATTATTCAAGCATAAAGATTCCTTTTAGATTGGTCTAATACCATATCTATGAAAATAGATGCACCATACATCTCTACTGGGCTCAAAAGCTGACAGAGGAACAAACGGTTCACCACTAACCATGGCGTAATCAACCCACAAGACCCAGGCACAATGGGTCCTCGCAATAAAAAGCAGATTGTATTTTAAAACAGCTACTTTTTGCTCCCCCGATGTCTCAATGGTTTACCTAGTGTGGTACTGAACTATTCAAATCAGGAGAAAAAAAAAGAAAGACTTGCATTTCTGTAGCGCCTTTAATGACCATCGGATGTCTCAAAGCGCTTTACAGCCAATGAATTACCTTTTGAAGTGTAGTCACTGTTGTAATGTAGGAAACGCGCAGCCCATTTGCGCACAGCAAGCTCCCACAAACAGCAATGTGATAATGACCAGATAATCTGTTTTAGTGATATTGGTTGAGGGGTAAATATTGGCCCCAGGACACCGGGGATAACTCCCCTGCTCCTCTTCGAAATAGTGGCCGTGGGATCTTTTACATCGATCTGAGAGAGCAGATGGGGCCTCGGTTTAACGTCTCATCCAAAAAGCAGCACCTCCAACAGCACTGCGCTGGGAGTGTCAGCCTAGATTTTTGTGCTCAAGTCTCTGGAGTGGGACCTGAACCTACAACCTTCTGCCTCTGAGGAGAGAGTGCTACCCACTGAGCCACAGACACAGTAATTTCTTGCGCTTGATTTCTATCCGGCGAGGCATGCTTGAACGCGTGACGACACAATCACGCGTGGCTACGGTGCTGCCGCCCCCCCACCCCCCATGGTTGAATAACTTGCCAAAAAAACTCACTGTCTCGGCTGAAGTGCGAAGGAATGGCCGCTTGAGCCAGGTACTCAAGAGCTGGAATTGTGACCCAGCCAGAAAACAGCGCTTTCAACAGAGATGTGGGAGAAAATCGGCTCAAATATCATTTTCTGACGTTGAAATGCAATATCTTCGAGCAGAACAAGGATAAGGCGGAATGTCAATTTTTATTTGGGCGTAACAGTTTTTCTTAAATTGTTACAAATAATGCAGTACCACTATGTTCCTGCGGGTGGTGCTGCTGAGCTACTAGAATTTTCAACGGCCGCGCCACCCAGGGCTAATTTGCAGTACAGTCCCGCCACATATAGGGGGCGCGCGTGTGCTCACGCGATTTTCCCGCTATACGCGGTGGACGGTAAAATCACAGAGGGTCGTGAGTCTTTGGAACTCTCTTCCTCAGAGGGCGGTGGAAGTGGAGTCTTTGAATATTTTTTAGTCACAGGTAGATAGATTCTTGGTAAGCAAGGGGGTGAAAGGTTATCGGGGGTAGGCGGGAATGTGGAGTAATCAGATCAGCCATGATCTTATTGCATGGCGGAGCAGGCTCGAAGGGCCGAGTGGCCTACTCCTGTTCCTAATTCGTATGTAATGAAATAGCTCCCGTAGCTGTTAACAGTGCAAATAGCTGCTCGGGCACCCTGCAACGAGCGGCGCTTCTAACTCGGTAAATACTGAGCCGCATTAAATAGTCGGCACGCTTAATACATTTTAAGCGCCGTGTTATGTCCCCTATGAGACTTTTAGTATTGTGTTTTGTCTCCCCCTAGTGGTTTTATTACTTAACTCCTTATTGTTGATTTATGTCATGTGACATGATGAGAAAGTGAAAGTAAAACACAACCACGAGGGAGCCCAGAATTCATGGCTGGTGATGTATACAGTATCTAACGCCATCCTTCTCAGTTTCCCCCTTTGATTGGCATTGTCTGTAAGTAGCCTTTTATCAGATGTCTTTATGTTTGATCTATGTCACCATTTCTTGATATTTGTGGCCAGATGAGTTAAAATATTGCACTTTGTGGAGTTTCCCCTGGCATTCATGTGTTAGATCTTTGATTGTTGTATCAGATTTACCTCAAATTGTAATAGAACCGTTGAGTTATAATGGTAACGTTTCATTCTACTATCCTAGGTTTATTTTGTGTATTCAGATCGTGATTGTAATACCAATCAGCCTTATTTGATGTTGTAATTTCTTGCTCTCCTTGTAGTTTCACCCTGTGTCATTAAACTGGATAAAAAAGTAACAACGCCTCCTGTTTGGTGATGAGGGTTTAGCTGTCTGTCGAATCATAGTCGTGAGGAGGACAGAACAGTGAAAAGACACCTTTCCCATGGGCGAATTTACTAAAGGTACAGATACTCAACACCAACACGATTCAATGCATCTCCGAAGCCACACATTCCAGACACCAGTCACAAAAGCTGAAATGGAGGAACAGTCACCACTGAAACAAGCAGAGGAGACCAGATCTCAGTGTTCCGGCTCCTCCAGGCATTCAAGTAGGTCTGTTACTGGCGCAGCAGCAGCGATGGCCAGCGCCAAGGCCGAAGCAGCCAAAGCAAAGATGCCCTTTGCTCAAAAGGAAATGGACATAAAAATGGAAAAGGCACGTTTTGAAGCAACATTAGCCGTATTGGATATGGAAAAAGAGGCAGCAGCAGCTCTAGCGGAGGCAGAAGTCCTTGAAGCAGCTGTTGAAGGTGAAGCAACAAGCAGCAACCTTAACCTTCATCTCCCTCATCAAGATCCAGTGCAATGCACCACAGAATACATGCAAAGCCACTCCAGGTCACAAACTGTTAACTCTTCAATGCCCGACATGGAGCCTGTTCCAGAGTTAATACACGAACAGGAAGAGCCTGGCCATGCATCTCAGTGCCGTTGTGAGCTCAACAAAAACACTGTGGAAGAGGACGAACACAAGTTCCAACCAGAAGACCAAAGGCTAACCCATCATTATTGTTCACAACATCTGCAGACCTATCACAGTCCAGCTGCTCTACCTCACTATGAACAGACCCAAGGCATGTCAGATTTCGTGAGGTTCTTCGCACGTCATGAACTCATCACCACCGGGCTGCTACAGTTCAACGACCAACCTGAAGACTACAGAGCATGGAGGTCTACTTTTCGGAACACCATAAGAGGGTTAGACCTGTCAGCAAGCGAAGAAATCGACCTACTTGCTAAATGGCTGGGTAAGGAATCCTCTGAGCATGCCAAGAGACTCCGAGCTGTGCACATTAACCTCCCGGAAAGGGGGTTGAAGACGATATGGGATCGTCTGGAGGAGAGCTATGGCTCCCCGGAGGTGGTTGAGAATGCACTGTTTGAGAAGCTGGAGAACTTTCCCAAGATCCTCAATCGAGACCGCCTGAAGCTCAGAGAGTTAGGTGATGTTCTAATGGAAATTGACTCAGCGAAAACTGAGGGATGTCTGCCAGGTCTTCTGTACCTTGACACGGCACGTGGGATAAATCCCATTGTTGAAAAGTTACCATTCAACTTGCAGGAAAAATGGATAACACAGGGATCAAAGTATAAGGAAGATCACAACGTTCCCTTCCCACCTTTCTCCTTTTTTGCCAAGTTTATCTGCCAACAGGCTAAAACAAGAAACGACCCAAGCTGCTTCTTCTCCACTCAAAGCCCTGAGCCACTGAAGACAGCACAGTCTGCTACAAGGTACAGCCAGAGAACTCCAGTGTCAGTTCATAAAACTGAAATGTCACTGTCCACCACCTTCTCCAGCGACGACGCAGATGGGAAAACAGACGACCCCGTCAAGCAATGCCCCATTCACAACAAGCCGCACCCGCTCAGGAGGTGTCGGAGCTTCAGAGAACGGACTTTGGAGGATCGCAAATCGTTCTTAAAGGAACGCGGCATCTGTTATAAATGCTGTTCCTCTTCAACTCACCTGGCACGGGACTGTAACACGGCCGTCAAATGCACAGAATGCAACAGCGAAGGCCACAACACAGCACTCCACCCAGGTCCAGCCCCTTGGGTCTCAACGGCCTCTACCGCCGCAGCAGAGCACGGCGGGGAGGAAGAGGAAGACATTCTGACACCTGAAGGAGCCTCACATTGCACCAAGGTCTGCGGAGCACACATCAGCGGCAAATCCTGTTCCAAAATCTGTCTTGTGATGGTCTACCCTGAAGGACAGCAAGAAAAAGCCATAAAGATATACGCCATGCTGGATGATCAGAGTAACAGATCACTCGCCAAGTCTCAGTTCTTTGACCACTTCAACATAGAAGGAAACAGCTCCCCATATTCACTGAAAACTTGTGCCGGCCTAGTGGAGACATCAGGAAGGAGGGCCAGTGGTTTCACAGTGGAGACCCTTGATGGAAAGACGAGCCTGCCTCTGCCCACACTAATAGAGTGTAACCAGGTGCCTGATAACAGGTCAGAGATCCCTACACCTGAAGCAGCGCTTCATCATGCTCATCTCAAACCAGTGGCTTACCAGATTCCACCGTTGAACCCTTAAGCTCCCATCCTGCTTCTACTAGGCAGAGACATATTGAGAATCCACAAGGTACGCGAACAGATAAATGGTCCACACGACTCACCTTATGCTCAGAGACTTGACCTAGGGTGGGTCATCATCGGTGATGTTTGTCTGGGAAACGCCCACAGACCTGCCAAAGTGAACACATTCCATACAAATGTGCTGGAGAATGGTCGCCCCTCACTCTTTGATCCGTGCCCCAACAGCTTTCAAGTGAAAGAAAGATACGGCATACAGGTTCCAAGCTCTCTCTCTGATGATCCTACTGAGCAACCAGAACACGGAAAGCAAGAGGATCGTCTTGGTCAGGCAGTCTTCAAAAGGACGAGTGACGATGACAAGTTAGCTCCTCCCATTGAGGACAAACTCTTTATAAAGAACATGGATGAAGAGGTCTTCATGGACAGTAGCAATAGCTGGGTCGCTCCTCTACCGTTCAGAACTCCAAGATGATGGCTTCCTAACAACCGAGGACAAGCACTCAATCAACTCATCTCTTTCCGCCGCACGCCGGAAAGAAAGCCGGATACAAAGGACCACTTCATTTCATTCATGCAGAAAGCCTTTGCCTCAGAAGACCACGCCAATGACCTAAAGGACCTGGACCTTGGAGTTGACTTACCTCCTCTACAGCGCAGCCTTGGGCTCAGTTGGGACCTGAATATGGATACCTTTACCTTCCAAGTTGAAGACAGCGAAAAGCCCTCCACTCGTCGTGGTGTCCTTCTCGTCGTGGTGTCCTTCCTACAGTGAATGGCCTGTTTGACCCCCTTGGTTTTGTGGCACCAGTCATCATCCAAGGAAAAGCTCTGCTTAGAGACCTCACGGTAGACACGAACGATTGGGATTCACCACTACCTCGAGAAAAGGAGGGATCTTGGCACACATGGAGAAACTCTCTCCAAGACCTTAGAAAGCTTCAAATTCCAAGACTCTATACTCTCATCTCTCCCTCTGAAGCTCAACACAAAGAAATATGTGTCTTTTCTGATGCTCCAAACGATGCCATAGCTGCAGTTGCTTACCTCAAGGTCACAAACCCCAATGGAGATTGTGAAGCAGGCTTCATCCTCAGCAAGGCAAGGTTGACACCACGTCCCGAACACAGCATTCCACGACTGGAGCTCTGTGCTGCCGTTCTGGCTGTAGAGATGGCAGAACTGATCACCTCCGAGATTGATCTCAAGCCTGACTCTATCCAGTTCTACACAGACAGTAAGGTGATGCTGGGCTACATATGCAACCAGACTCGAAGGTTTTATGTGTACGTCAATAACAGAGTCCAACGCATCAGAAGGTCAACACAACCTGAACAATGGCACTACGTGCCTACTCACCTGAATCCAGCCGATCACGCCACCAGATCTGCCCCTGCAGCTCGCTTAAAGGATGCCACATGGCTTATAGGACCTGAATTCCTGTGTCGTCCCCAGCAGAAAGTCACAGAAGTGTCATTCTTCTCCATACGTGGACCGGCCAAGCAGCTTCGATCTGACTGTGGTACCAACTTCATCGGAGCCTGCAAGGAGCTCGACATTCCTTCTTCTAACGATGACAACACAGTTAAGAGATACCTCGCAGACCAAGGTTGCACCTGGATCTTCAATCCGCCACATTCCTCACATATGGGAGGTTCATGGGAACGAATGTTCGGTATCACACGCCGCATATTGGATGCAATGCTTCTGGAACATGGATCTTCCAGACTCACTCATGAAGTCCTCACCACATTCATGGCCGAAGTAGTAGCCATCATCAATGCAAGACCACTCGTCCCTCCGTCATCAGATGCAGAGTTCCCATTCATCCTGATGCCTGCCACCCTCCTCACTCAGAAAGGAGAAGCCATTCCTACACCTCCAGGAGAGTTCGGCAGCAAGGACTTCTACAGACGTCAGTGGAAGCAGGTACAGAGTCTGGCCAACACCTTCTGGAGCCGTTGGCGACGTGAGTACCTGTCGACTCTCCAAGCACGTAGCAAATGGCAGTCATCAAAGACCAACATCCAGACGGGGAACATAGTTTTAATGAAGGACAGTCAGAACAAAAGAAGTGAATGGCCGATGGGGATCATCTAAAAGGTTTTCCCCAGCAAAGATGGTAGAGTTCGGAAGGTAGAGGTCACGATCCCAATCGGTGATGGGACAAAGCTCTTCTACAGGCCAATCACAGAGATTGCACTTCTTCTCTCCAAGGAAGACCAGACGGTTGCTCCCTGATAAGTTGTATTTCTTTATTATGTGGCATCTTAGAGATACCAGACAGGGAGTGTTATGTCCCCTATGAGACTTTTAGTATTGTGTTTTGTCTCCCCCTAGTGGTTTTACTACTTAACTCCTTATTGTTGATTTATGTCATGTGACATGATGAGAAAGTGAAAGTAAAACACAACCACGAGGGAGCCCAGAATTCATGGCTGGTGATGTATACAGTATCTAACGCCATCCTTCTCAGTTTCCCCCTTTGATTGGCATTGTCTGTAAGTAGCCTTTTATCAGATGTCTTTATGTTTGATCTATGTCACCATTTCTTGATATTTGTGGCCAGATGAGTTAAAATATTGCACTTTGTGGAGTTTCCCCTGGCATTCATGTGTTAGATCTTTGATTGTTGTATCAGATTTACCTCAAATTGTAATAGAACCGTTGAGTTATAGTGGTAACGTTTCATTCTACTATCCTAGGTTTATTTTGTGTATTCAGATCGTGATTGTAATACCAATCGGCCTTATTTGATGTTGTAATTTCTTGCTCTCTTTGTAGTTTCACCCTGTGTCATTAAACTGGATAAAAAAGTAACAACGCCTCCTGTTTGGTGATGAGGGTTTAGCTGTCTGTTGAATCATAGTCGTGAGGAGGACAGAACATGCCGCCTTTGTAGTTGCCGCCTATGGTAATGGCAAATGGCTAGCACTACACCTCGACTGGCAGTCAAAATCAATTCCAACAGTGCTGGTGCCAGTAACACTGCAAATGGGAGGCTAGTGATTTTAAATGGTTATGTGCTTGATCCCACGTTTTTCCAGTAATCCTGTGAGCCAAATCTACATTTTGGGTTCAGCTATATTTTTATTTTATTCATTCTCGGGATACAGGCGTCGCTGGCTTTATTGCCCATATACAAAAGCAAAACACTGCGGATGCTGGAAATCTGAAATAAAAAAACAGAAAATGTTGGAAATACTCAGCAGGTCAGGCAGCATCTGTGGAGAGAGAAACAGAGTTAACGTTTCAGGTCGATGACCCTTCGTCAGAACTGATCCTTAGTTGCCCTTGAGGAGCTGGTGGTGAGCCGCCTTCTTGAGCCGCTGCAGTCCGTGTGGTGAAGGAACTCTCAGTGCCGTTAGGTAGGCATATCATACTTTAGGAAGGACGTGAAGGCTTCGGAGAGGGTACAGCAGAGATTTATGAGCACGGTTCCAGGGATGAAGGAATACAGTTAAGTGGATAGATTAGAGAAGCTGGGCTTGTTCTCCTTGGAGCAGGGAAGACTAAGAGGAAATTTGATAGAGGTGTTTAAAATCATGAAGGATTCAGACAGAGTAAATAGAGAGAAACTGTTTCCAATGGCTGAAGGGTCGGTAACCAGAGGGCACAGATTTAAGGTGATTGGCAAAAGAACCAGAGGCGACAGGAGGAAAACGTTTTTACGCAACGAGTGGTTAGGATTTGGAATGCGCTGCCTGATAGGGCGGTGGATACAGATTCAATAGTAGCTTTCAAAAGGGAATTGGATAAATACATGAAGGAGAAAAATTGCAGGGATATGGGGAATGAGCGGGGGAGTGGGACTGACTGGATTGCTCTTCGAAAGAGCCGGCGCAGACTCGATGGGCCGAATGGCCTCCTCCTGTGCTGTACTATTCGATGATTCTATGAGGTAATACAGCCCTGGAAGAATCATTTTCTATTTCTTGATACCTTTCTGCAGATCCGGTTATTGGAAAATTCTGTGTTGGACTGGGAGAACAAAACTTTAAGGAATGATTATCGACACGCACAGCCAGTCCACGACAGAATCGTGGAAGCTTCTTTTCAACCTGTTCTGGAGAAAGGTACAGTAATCAATTTTTTAACTTAAAAAATTAATTTTTCAAGTGTACGTCTCGAATGGACTAAACGACCCCATTGTCATATTGAATATTTTTGGTAGATTCTTGCCATCTTGAAGCAATTCATGCAAAGTTGGACAAAATTGAAGGAATTTTGAACAATTTCAAAGCAAATTTGGAATCAAGACAGACAGGTAAGAGACAGCGTGTAATTTGTTGTTACTGTCAGGGTTCGGGGTAACTTGCAGACAGATAAAGAAATGCTGCAAGACATGTTTCAAGGTGGCCCTGCTTAAAATAAATGGCTACCCTTACTCCATTTTAAATGATGCCACCATGAATATGGTACATTAAATGTATTGGAGAATTGGATCCTCTCATCTATCTTTTCACTACAATATCATTCAAGGTGGAATAAGGAGCATTCTGCTTCCGTGTTTCCTACATTACAACAGTGACTACACTTCAAAAGTACTTCATTGGCTGTAAAGCGCTTTGGGACGTCCTGAGGTTGCGAGAGGCGCTATATAAATGCAAGTTCTTTTTTATAACAAGCAAACTTGCATTTACTGAATGCCATATCAAATCCTCGCGAGATTGCTAAAGTACTTCACAACCGATAATTCGGAAGGGTTGGGTTCAGGCCCCCACTCCTGACGTGGTGAGTGGAGGACAGAGGTGCGGCACTGAACACTGGGTCGATGTCCAGTCGGGGTAGCTGCGTCCAATGGGTGCGGGTGGGTGCGGGTGAGGGGGGGTGGTGCCATCCCCTCTCTATTGTAAAGGGAAGGTGGGGCTCTAGCCTTGCTTGCTGCCCACCTAGGAGAAGGTACCGTGAAGATAAAAGCCACGAGGAAGCCAATGGGAATCTACCTCAGCTATTCTTCCCTCACAAGATCCGCACTCATGCACGTCCAGCACGGGCCGTGCGTAACGCTCGAGAGGAGTAACCTGACCGGTTTCCCCTTATCATCTTTCGGATAAGACATTAAACCGAGGCCCCGTCTGCCCTCTCAGGTAGATGTAAAAGATCCCAAGGCACTATTTTGAAGAAGAGCAAGTGAGTTCTCCCTGGTGTCCTGGGGCCAATATTTATCCCTCAACCCACATAACAGAAACAGATGATCTGGTCATTATCACATTGCTGTTTGTGGGAGCTTGCTGTGCACAAATTGGCTGCCACGTTTCCTACATTACAACAGAGACTCCATTTCAAAAAGTAATTCACTGGCTGTAAAGCGCTTTGGGATGTCCGGTGGTCGTGCAAGGCGCATAGAAATGCAAGTCTTTCTTTCTCACTAATCTGGGATTGTTGGGGGTAATGGTAAGGCCGTTACTGCTTCTCTGGTTGAGGACAGCGAACTCAGTGCTGAACAGGGATTAAACCTGGGACCCACCTCATCGGTACTGGCTCGCTGACGGAGACTTTTACCTCTCAACCATCAACAACAACACCAACAACTTGTATTTATAAAGCTTGGTCAAAGAGGTAGGTTTTAAGGAGCATCTTAAAGGAGGAAAGAGAGGTAGAGAGACGAAGAGGTTCAGGCAGGGAATTCCAGAGCTTGGGGCCCAGGCAACAGAAGGCACGGCTGCCAAAGATTGAACGATTATAATCAGGGATGCTCAAGAGGGCAGAATTAGAGGAGTGCAGATATCTCGGGGGGTTGTGGGGCTGGAGGAGATTCCAGCGATAGGAAGGGGCGAGGCCATGGAGGGATTTGAAAACACGGATGAGAATTTTTAAATCGAGGCATTGTTTAACCCGGAGCCAATGTAGGTCAGCGAGCACAGGGGAGATGGGTGAACGGGACTTAGGACACGGGCAGCTGAGCTTTGGATGTGCTCAAGTTTACGGAGGGTAGAATGTGGGAGGCCGGCCAGGAGTGTGTTGGAATAGTCAACTCTAGAGGTAATAAAGGCATGGATGAGGGTTTCAGCAGCAGATGAGCTGAGGCAGGGGCGGAGACGGGCGATGTTACGGAGGTGGAAATAGGCGGTCTTTGCTAGGCGATTATCCTATCTTTTCTGATCTATTTCCCCTTAAAAAAAACTTTTATTTCCCCAGGACTTCTATCTTTTTTTTTGGAGGTAGGAGTAAGTTTTATAAAAGGGTTTTCATTGGCTGAAAACAAACTTTATAACCAGTTTTCTAGGTAATTGAAAGCCCAGGCATGGAATAATAACTTTATTTATGTGTCAAAGCTAACTCTGTCGACAAGTCAACTTCTCAGCATTGTCAGGACCCATCGACGGCTGCTGAGTATCATCCAACACTCAGCTGCCCGTGTCCTAACTCGCACCAAGTCCCGTTCACCCACCACCCCTGTGCTCGCTGACCCACATTGGCTCCCGGTCTAGCAACGCCTCGAATTTAAGATTTTCATCCTTGCATTCAAATACCTTCATGGCTTTGTCGTGCCCTATCTCTGTAACCTCCTCCAGCCCTGAGACCATCCAAGATCTCTGCGCTTCTCCAATTCTGGCCTCTTGTGCATCCCTGATTTTCTTCGCTCCACCATTGGCGGCCGTGCCTTCAGCTCTGGAATTCCCTCCATAAGCCTCTCCGCCTCTCTACCTCTCTTTCCTCCTTTAAGATGCCCTTTAAAACCTACTTCTTTGACCAAGCGTTTGATCACCTGTCCAAATATCTCCTTATGTGGCTCAGTGTCAAATCTTGTTTGATAATCGGTCCTGCAAAGCACGTTAGGAGGTTTATTATGTTAAAGGCGCTAAATAAATGCAAGTTGCTGTTGCTGTTGTTGAGTAAACTTATCGATGGTGCTGGAAGGATGACTTCGGAAGCTGCTGTTAAGTTTCGGTGAAGAAATTCTTCATTTACTCCTGAAGATGGCAGCCAAGCATCAATCACCCTTCCTCTTCATATTACTTTAGCGTAACATACTCGAGGGTCGTCCAATTAAGATTTATTCTATCCGCAGTTCACTGTTTGTCCTATTTTCCTTCTCTAAGTCTCCCTGTGCCAAACACTGCGTCCCCGCTGAGAGGGCTTGTACTTGCTGATGGGTCTCTGCCAGTGCCATGATACAACCGGTCACTCGGAGGCTATAAGTATTGCCTGGGGGCAATCTTCCCGCTAATTATTTCTTTTTTTTTGGGTGCGCGGCCCCTTTGAGGGCTTGCATGGCCCATTCAAAGCACCGCGCAGGCGTGGTTTTTGCCATTCGAGCGCCGCTGAGCCGGCTGCGCGGGATCTGCAGATGGCGGTGCGGCCGCGCAACCTAAAGGGAGCATTGCCCGGAGGGCTCCCTTTCCCTGCAGGAAGAGGTTGGCCTCCACAACAAGGACGAGATCAAGAACTGATAGGAACAGGAGGAGGCCATTCAGCCCTTCGAGCCTGTTCCACCATTCAGTTAGACCGTGGCTGATCTGCATATTAACTCCATCCATCGCCTTGGTCCCCTAACCCTCAATACCCTTGCCTGACAAAGATTTATCAAACTCAGTTTTGACATTTTCAATTGACCCCCCCCCCCTCTAGCCTCAACAGCTTTTTGGGGGAGCGAGTTCCAGATTCCCACCACCCTTTGTGTGAGGAAGTGCTCCCTGACATCACCCCTGAACGGCCTGGCTCTAATTTTAAGGTTATGCCCCCTAGTTTGGGACTCCCCCCCCCGCAACTAGAGGAAATAGTTTCTCTCTCTCTGCCCTATCAACTCCTTTAATCACCTTAAACACCTCAATCAGATCGCCCCTTAATCTTCGATACCCAGGGGAATACAAGCCGAGTCTGTGCAACCTGTCCTCATAACTTAACCCTTTTAACCCTGATAGATTATGAAAGTATTAGCAAAATATATAAAAACAGATAGCAAAAGTTTCTATAGTTATATAAAAAGGGTGGCTAAAGTAAATGTTGGTCCCTTAGAGGATGAGACCGGGAAATTAATGGTGGGAAACATGGAGATGGCAAAAACGCTGAACAATTATTTTGTGTCAGTCTTTACGGTAGAGGACACTAAGAATATCCCAACACTGGACAAATAGGGGGGGAGGAGCTAAATACGATTAAAATCACTAAGGAAGTGGTACTTGGTAAAATAATGGGACTGAAGGCGGATTCATCCCCTGGACCTGATGGCTTACATCCTAGGGTCTTGAGGGAAGTGGCGGTAGGGATTGTGGATGCATTGGTAATAATTTTCCAAAACTCCCTGGACTCAGCAAAGGTCCCGGCAGATTGGAAAACTGCTAATGTAACACCCTTATTTAAAAAGGGTAGTAGGCAGAAGGCTGGAAACTATAGACCTGTTAGCCTAACATCTGTGGTTCGTAAAATTTTAGAGTCCATTATTAAGGAGACAGTAATGGGACATTTGGATAAACATAATTTAATAGGACAAAGTCAGCATGGTTTTATGAAGGGGAAGTCATGTTTGACAAATTTGCTTGAGTTCTTTGAGGAAGTAACATACAGGGTGGATAAAGGGGAACCAGTGGACATAGTGTATTTAGACTTCCAAAAGGCATTTGACAAGGTGCCACACAAAAGATTACTGCTCAAGATAAAAAATCATGGGATTGGGGGTAATATTCTGGCATGGGTGGAGGATTGGCTATCTAACAGAAAGCAGAGAGTTGGGATAAATGGTTCGTTCTCAGACTGGCAATCAGTAATTAGTGGTGTTCCACAGGGGTCAGTGCTGGGTCCCCAACTTTTTACAATCTATATTAATGATTTGGAGGAGGGGACCGAGTGTAACATATCAAAGTTTGCAGATGATACAAAGATGGGAAGGAAAGTAGCGAGTGAGGAGGATATAAAAAACCTGCAAAGGGACATAGACAGGCTAAGTAAGTGGGCAAAGATTTGGCAGATGGAATACAATACTGGAAAGTGTGAGGTTATGCACTTTGGCAGGAAAAATCATAGAGCAAGTTATTATCTTAATGGCAAGAAACTGGAAAGTACTGTAGTGCAAAGGGATCTGGGGGCCCTGGTGCACGAAACTCAAAAAGTTAGTATGCAGGTGCAGCAAGTGATCAAGAAGGCCAATGGAATGTTGGCTTTTATTGCTAGGGCGATAGAATATAAAAACAGGGAGGTATTGTTGCAGTTGTACAAGGTATTGGTGAGACCGCACCTGGAATACTACATACAGTTTTGGTGTCCATACTTAAGAAAAGACATACTTGCTCTCGAGTCAGTACAAAGAAGGTTCACTCGGTTAATCCCGGGGATGAGGGGGTGGACATATGAGGAGAGGTTGAGTAGATTGGGACTCTACTCATTGGAGTTCAGAAGAATGAGAGGCGATCTTATTGAAACATATAAGATTGTGAAGGGGCTTGATCGGGTGGATATGGTGAGGATGTTCCCAATGATGGGTGAAACTAGAACTAGGGGGCATAATCTTAGAATAAGGGGCTGCTCTTTCAAAACTGAGATGAGGAGAAACTTCTTCACTCAGAGGGTAGTAGGTCTGCGGAATTTGCTGCCCCAGAAAGCTGTGGAAGCTACATCATTAAATAAATTTAAAACAGAAATAGACAGTTTCCTAGAAGTAAAAGGAATTAGGGGTTACGGGGAGCGGGCAGGAAATTGGACATGAGTCCATGTTCGGAATGGTCATGGCCCTGTGGGTAACGAAGTGGGCCCAGGGGCCGTGTAGCCTGGTTCTGCTCCTACTTCTTGTGTTCTAATTATGTGTTAGATTTCAGGAGATGGTTCTATTTCTGTTCCTGGCTGGGGTGGAGATCACATTTTACAGAAGGTAAGTACTGTAGAAAATATAGGGACAGTGATCTCCTGGATGAGTTTCGATCGCCTAGGGCAGCACGGTGGCATAGTGGTTAGCACTGTTGCCTCACAGCACCAGGGACCCGGGTTCGAATCCGGCCTCGGGCGACTGTCTGTGTGGAGTTTGCACATTCTCCCCGTGTTTGCGTGGGTTTCCTCCGGGTGCTCCGGTTTCCTCCCACAGTCCAAAAATGTGCGGGTTAGGTTGATTGGCTATGATAAATTGACCCTTAGTGTTAGGGGGATTAAATACGTGGGGTTACGGGGAGAGGGTGGGATATGTGTTGGTGTAGGGGTTACGGGGATCGGGTGGGATATGCGTCGGTGCAGGCTCGATGGGCCGAAATGGCCTCTATCTGCACTGTGGGGTTTCTGTGATCCTGTGATGGGTTGGAGAGGAATTTCCCAGATTTTTTTCTCCCAAATTGGCCATTGGGTTTTTTATCTGGTTTTTCGCCTCTCCCAGGAGGTCACATGGGTTCAGGAGGGATGTAGAGTGATAGTAGATTTGAGGTTAGGATCAGATCAGCCATGATCTTACTGAATGGTGGAGCAGGCTCGAGGGGCCGATTGGCCTACTCCAGCTCCTATTTCTTATATTCTTATGTTCTTAAGATGATGCCAAGGATGAAAGGGTTTTAGTTATGAGGCAAGTGTATAGACACTTGAGCTTTCTTTGCTTTGAGCAGAGGAGGTTAAGATGAGATCTGATGGGGCTGTTGAAAATTATGAAGGGTTCCAGTAGTCAGTGAATCAGTTACTAGGGAACATATCACCAAAAGGACTAAGGGAGTACAGGAAACTCTTTTTTATCCGGCACCGATGGGACCGGCGTGGTGCTGGTTTATCAAAAAGTCCGGATTACAGAGAGGTGTAGTAAAAGGTACAAGAGCTCCGTACACAGCAACAAATCCAGGCTTCCCTGTTGCTTAGCAACAGGTGCAGGAACCCCGGTTACACAGCCACAGATCCAGGAACGGCCACTAATATGAAGTAAAACTTACCTGAACCTACTCCTGAATTTTGCCGGTTATCAGAGATTTCTGGTTATTTAGGTGCCGGTAAATCAAGAGTTTCCTGTAGTTAGATTACAAACGAGTATTTTTCTCAGCAGTGGGGACTTTCTTTAAATATGCAAACAGAGCAGCAATGATGCCATCAGGGCCTGACTGCTATTTTAACCAGTGGACTAAGCGGGGAAGACGTATTGGTTTGCAGATGAGGCCTGGGTGTTAAAATCGGGAGTTAAACTCGCCTGGGCCTCAATGTGGCCAAGGTCAGGACAGTTTACCACTCGCACTGGCCTCCCCCCAACCACCTGATTCCTGCCCCAAGTTAATTCCGGGGCTTCGACGAGTGTTGTAGACTGCGTGGGAAGAAGACCTTTGTGCAGAAATTGGAGCGGGGGAGCCAGGGAGCTGAACATAAGCGCAGGAAACCAACAGCTCAAAGCAACATAAAAGAGGTTAATAATTGCAATGCAAAGTACTCGCCGATTATGTAATGGTGAAAATAACCTGCCTGGTTGGAGGGATTCTCAATTACAGCGGTTCTGTGTCAATTCTAATTCATGCTGTCGAACAGTTGCTCGCTTCAGGACTAAGCATTTCTTTCCACAAATGGGAAAGGGAAAACAGACTCAGGCTAGAAGAAAGCCAAGATAAAAGGCAAAGCTGCAAATGCTGGAAATTGGGGGGAAAAAGCAAAATATTCTGGACTCACCACAACAACTTGCATTTATATAGCGCCTTTAACGTAGTGAAACGTCCCAAGGTGCTTCACAGGAGCGATCATCAAACAAAATTTGACACCGAGCCACATAAGGAGAAATTAGGGCAGGTGACCAAAAGCTTGGTCAAAGAGGTAGGTTTTAAGGAGCGTCTTAAAGGAGGAAAGAGAGGTAGAGAGGCGGAGAGGTTTAGGGAGGGAATTCCAGAGCTGAAGGCACGGCCGCCAATGCTGGAACGAAGAAAATCAGGGATGCCCAAGAGCCCAGAATTGGAGGAGCGCAGAGATCTCAGATGGTCTCAGGGCTGGAGGAGGTTACAGAGATAGGGCGCGACAAAGCCATGAAGGTATTTGAACGCAAGGATGAAAATCTTAAATTCGAGGCGTTTCTAGACCGGGAGCCAATGTGGGTCAGTGAGCACAGGGGTGATGGGTGAACGGGACTTGGTGCGAGTTAGGACACGGGCAGCCAAGTGTTGGATGATACTCAGCAGCCGTCGATGGGTCCTGACAATGCTGAGAAGTTGACTTGTCGACAGAGCTAGCTTTGACACGTAAAAAAAAGTTATTATTCCATGTCTGGGCTTTCAATTACCTAGAAAACTGGATATAAAGTTTGTTTTCAGCCAATGAAAACCCTTTTATAAAACTTACTCCTACCTCCAAAAAAGAAATAGAAGTCCTGAGGAAATGAAAGAAATACAAGTTTTTTTTTAAAGGGGGTAATAGGTTAGAGCGAGGTAGAGAGGCGGAGAGCTTTCGGGAGATCTGTTACACAGCAGATCTGTTAGCGTCTGAAAGATTAAGATGGGTTAACATTTGACAAAACAATGGGCCGGATATTCCGATCCCTACGGGTGGGTACACGCTGTGTACTCACCCGTAAGGACATCGGAAATGCCGGTTTCAGGCATGCACAGTGCATGCGCTGGAAACCAGCATTTCCGATCTGTCAAGAATGGTCTTGACAGATCCTCCGGCTGCCCTGGAGAAGGGCCTCTGCGGGCGGATAGTTCCGCTTTTTGGAGACCCTCCGCCCACAGAAAACCCTGACATTTCTTACACCTGGTAAAAGCAGGTGTAAGGCCTGCTTTTACCAGGATAAGAGTTGAAAAAAGTAAAAAAAAAGAAAATTTTTTTCACATAAAAATACTTTAAAAACGGTAAGTTTATTGTTAGCCCTGTAAAAAACTTTAATTATTTTTTCAAAAATTAAAATTTTTGTTTAAAATAGTTAATTTATTGTAATTTCAAGTCATTTTAAAAATGTGATTTAAAAAAAATGTATTTAAAGTTTTACTATGTTTTGGGGGTGATCTCCATTCATATATTTGACAGGTGAAGACACGTGTCAAGTGTATTGTGATGAAATATTCCATTCATCACTGCCTGTGACTGTGGTTGGTTTCAGGTTCCCCCTTACCATTGTATTGCCTGTGACTGTGGTTGGTTTCAGGTTTCTCCTCACCATTGTATTGTGTATTGGAATGTATGGAATGTGTTGTGTGTAGGGCTCCGCCCATACCTGGCCTCTATGTAAGCCAGCTCAGTCTGGCCTCACAGCCAGTACTGCAGACCTCCAGGGAAGATACCTCTCTCCACTGCGTGTTATCTTCTAAGTTAATAAAAGCCTTGTTTTGTTTCGCTAACATCAAGTCTCGGGATTATTGAGGCACATCAATTTTATTAACTTATTTTTCAACACAATGGATCAACTCCTGAAACCCAAACGTTTGGATTTGGATCAGCATGCTCCGGACGCATCAGCACGCTTCGGACACTGGTTTATGTGTATGGAATTCTTCCTGGACAATTCCGCAGCCGTCAAAGACGCTACGGACGCTGCGAGTATGAAACTCGGAATTCTGCGGAATTGGGTAAGCCACCGGGTTTACCCCCTCATCCAAGACGCCGACACGTACCTGGCCGCCTGCGACATCTTAAAGGCGCATTACCAGCAGCCTACGAATGAGGTGTATGCTAGGCATCTGCTCGCCACTCGCGCACAGCGACCTGGGGAATCGGTGGAGGAGTTCCTAGGCACCCTGAAAATGCTTGGCAAAGACTGCAAGTGCCGCGATGTAAAAGCCGCAGTGTACGCCGACGAGCTTGTTCGCGATGCCTTTATCACAGGCCTCAGCTCCACTTACATCCGGCAAAGACTGCTGGAAAAAATGGGATTGGACCTGAAACAGGCTGCGGACACCGCGCGATCCCTGGATGTGGCCCAGAGAAACTCGGACGCCTACTCTTCAGCCCGCGCCGTCCACGCCGCCACGTGTGCACCAAGGGCGCCACCATCTTGGAAGGCATCTTCCCCGCCCGGCAGCCCGACACCGTCGGGGCCCCGCTCTCCCCCCAGAAGCCCTACGACAGCCGCGACGCGTCGGGGACCCAACTGCTACTTCTGCGGGCAGCCAAAGCACACCAGAAACCTGTGCCCGGCGAAAGGCACCACCTGCTTTAAGTGCGGTAAGAAGGGGCACTTTGGGAAGGTGTGCAGAGGGAACCCCGCTGGAAAACCAAAACCCGCCACCGCCGCGTGTGCGTCGTGGGAGCGGCCATCTTGGACGCCATCTTGCCCGACCTCGTGGGGTCCGCCATCTTGTGAGCAGACAGCGCGGACGCCATCTTGTCTCGATCAGGGCCCTACAGTGGCATCGGTCACAGTGGACCAGACCAGGCCCCACCCGCTATCCAAATCAATGGTGGACATCGAGGTAAACGGGTGCGGGGTTAAATGTTTAATTGACAGTGGAAGCACGGAGAGTTTTATCCACCCGGAACTGGCACGACAACTCTCCCTAAAGGTGGTCCCTACTCGGGGTACCACCTCTATGGCTGATAAAACCCAGACATCGACCATTCTGGGTTACTGCACGGTACAATTGTCCGTTAACGGGACTGTATACGATAATTTTAAAGTATTAATCATGAAGAATCTATGCGCGAGCGTGATCTTGGGCCTGGATTTCCAGTGCAACCACCAAAGCATCACGCTCAAGTACGGTGGGTCCCAGCCGCCCCTCACAGTGTGCGGCCTGGCTACCCTGAAGGTAAAGCCGCCTTCGCTATTCGCGAACCTTACCCCTAACTGCCGGCCAATAGCGACCAAAAGCAGGAGGTACAGCTGGAAGGACAGGCGGTTTATCGCAACCGAGGTAGACAGGCTCCTGAAAGAGCGCATTATTGAATGCAGCAATAGCCCGTGGCGCGCCCAAGTGGTGGTAGTAAGGGGTAGCGAGAAGAAACGGATGGTGATCGACTATAGCCAAACGATCAACAGGTACACCCAACTAGACGCCTACCCGCTACCCCGCATATCAGAAATGGTGAACCAAATCGCCCAATACCGGGTGTTCTCCACCATCGACCTCAAGTCAGCGTACCACCAGCTCCCTATCAGACCAGAGGACCGCCCGTACACCGCCTTCGAGGCGAACGGACGCCTCTACCAATTCCTCAGAGTCCCCTTTGGGGTGACGAATGGGGTCTCGGTCTTCCAGAGGGAGATGGATCGCATGGTCGATGACCACCACTTGCAGGCAACCTTCCCCTACCTCGACAACGTCACCATCTGCGGTCACAACCAGCAGGATCACGACTCGAACCTCGAGAGGTTCCTGAAAACCGCACAAAAACTCAACCTCACCTACAACGAGGACAAGTGCGTTTTCAACACCACGCGCCTCTGCATACTAGGCAGCGTGGTGGAGAATGGGGAAATCGGACCAGACCCCGACCGATTGCACCCCCTACGGGAGCTGCCCCTGCCCAACACTCCCAAAGCCCTGAAAAGGTGCCTGGGGTTATTTTCTTATTATTCCCAATGGGTCCCCAACTACTCCGACAAAGCCCGCCCCCTCTTGAAAGCATCCTCTTTTCCGCTCTCTGCTGAGGCCCACGCCGCCTTCAAAAGCATTAAGCAGGATATTGAGCGGGCCACGCTACAGGCAGTGGACGAGAACACTCCATTTCAAGTGGAAAGTGATGCGTCTGACTTTGCCTTGGCGGCCACCCTCAACCAGGCGGGGCGGCCCGTAGCTTTCTTCTCGAGGACCCTCCAAGGGCCCGAGATCAGACACTCCTCCGTGGAAAAGGAGGCCCAAGCCATCGTGGAGGCAGTGCGCCACTGGCGCCACTACCTAGCCGGCAAACGCTTCACCCTACTTACCGACCAGCGGTCGGTAGCGTTTATGTTCAATAATAAACAGAGGGGGAAGATCAAAAATGATAAGATTCTTAGGTGGCGGATCGAGCTCTCCACCTTCGAGTATGACATCATTTACCGGCCAGGGGCCCTTAACGAATCCCCAGATGCCCTCTCACGAGGGATGTGTGCCAGCACCACCGGGGATCGGCTACAGACCCTCCACAACGACCTCTGCCACCCAGGGGTCACGCGGCTGTTCCACTTCATAAAGTCCCGCAACTTACCCTACTCGATTGAGGAAGTTCGGTCTCTGACCAGGAACTGCCGCACTTGCGCTGAGTGCAAGCCTCGGTTCTACCACCCTGATAGAGCCCACTTAATCAAAGCTACACGGCCCTTTGAGCGGCTCAGCTTAGATTTCAAGGGCCCCCTCCCGTCCGTCGACCGCAATGTTTACTTCCTGAACATTGTGGACGAATACTCCCGGTTCCCATTCGCCTTCCCCTGCCCAGACATGACCAGCGCCACGGTCATTAAATGCCTCAACAGCCTGTTCTGCCTGTTCGGTATGCCGAGCTACATCCACACGGATAGGGGGGCGTCCTTCATGAGTGAAGAGCTACGCCAGTACATGCTGTCCAGGGGTATCGCCACGAGCCGTACCACCAGCTACAACCCCTGGGGTAACGGTCAAGTGGAGCGAGAGAACGGGACAGTATGGAAAGCAGTCACTCTAGCTCTAAGGACCAAGGGCCTCCCTATCTCCCGCTGGCAGGAGGTCCTCTCAGATGTGCTCCATTCGATACGGTCGCTACTGTGTACTGCCACCAATGCCACGCCTCATGAACGAATGTTTAGCTTCTCCCGGAAATCCACCTCAGGCGTATCCATGCCGTCATGGCTCTCCACCCCGGGTCCGGTATTCGTGCGAAGGCATGTGAGGGGCCATAAGACGGACCCTCTCGTGGAGCCAGTGCACCTACTCCACGCCAACCCCCAATACGCGTATGTCCGGCACGCCGACGGAAGGGAGGACACCATGTCAATAAAAGACGTCGCCCCAGCCGGTAACGACAACAACCACGGCAATAGCAGCAACAACGACCACAGCAACTCTTACCCACCCACTACTCTTTCATCACCCCCGGAAGAACATCGACCAACAGCACCCCCACCAACTACCCCTTCAACAACCCTGGCGGCACCCCCGGCAGAGACCCAGGAGGCCACCGGGGACACCCAGCCGACACCCGCGACACCACAACAGCCACGTCGGTCGCAGAGGACTACCAAACCCCCGAACAGACTAAATCTATAGAAGGGGTGAATGTGATGAAATATTCCATTCATCACTGCCTGTGACTGTGGTTGGTTTCAGGTTCCCCCTTACCATTGTATTGCCTGTGACTGTGGTTGGTTTCAGGTTTCTCCTCACCATTGTATTGTGTATTGGAATGTATGGAATGTGTTGTGTGTAGGGCTCCGCCCATACCTGGCCTCTATGTAAGCCAGCTCAGTCTGGCCTCACAGCCAGTACTGCAGACCTCCAGGGAAGATACCTCTCTCCACTGCGTGTTATCTTCTAAGTTAATGAAAGCCTTGTTTTGTTTCGCTAACATCGAGTCTCGGGATTATTGAGGCACATCATGTATGAAGGGAGATTCCCTTCTGTGATTGGCTCCCCATGGCCCACGTGATCCCAGGGATGCTGCGAACTACCTGCGCCTCTGGGATACGTGGGCCCTGCGCACTTGGAGTTTGGTGAGGCCCAACGCCGGAATTGTGCGCGTCCCGGGAGCCCTCAGGTAAGGGCGCAGATTTTTCCAGGTCGGAATATCTGGGCCATTAATCTGTCTTTCCCTTTCAAATGTGGACTGTCCTGCTGTGCGGTTCTCTGTTCTGATTTCAGAGCTTACAGAAGCGTAGGGTTTCAAGAATTGCAGTACCAATAATCCGTCACTAGATGTTAGCAGAATACATCTTAGAGTTTGAATTTAATGCAGAGAATTTAGTAGTTGTAATAAAGGTTACTGCTCAAACCCTTAAAAATCAAATTATAGTTGAGATGTAGGTGATGGACCAAGGCTCATAGGGCGTGACACCATCAAAATTGAAAAGCGTTGGATCAATGAAAAGAACTCAAGAAGTAATGATTAGCCAAGGTTGGTTTTTAAACGACTGATGATTGAAAGGATAAAGGAAAGACTGAGGAAAGTAAAGGGATTGTAGGTAAATAAGCGTTGAAGTACATGGGAGTAATTTTGACTTTGGCTGACAGTGTAAAACGGACGATATTGATTCAGCCGCCCATTATACATCTCCCCGACTTTCATTTCTATTGATTTCAATGGATTTGAAAATCGGGAGAAATGTACGACGGGCGGCTGGTTCAATATTGTTCATTTTACACCCCAAGGTCAGCCTAAGCCTTGATGAGTCTTGATTTCAACATAGAATGCAAAGAGGAGGATGAGAATGTAGGTCAGTGGGGTGGATTTTCATCTTCACTTCCTGGCTGGTAATCTGGCGAGGTGGATCGTGTGTACTTTGTAGAAGCTGCTGATTGTCACAGAATCATAGAGATTTACGGCTCAGAAGGAGGTCAGTGCCGGTTGAAAAAGAGCGATCCAGCCTAATCCCACTTTCCAGCTCTTGGTCCGTAGCCCTGTAGGTTACAGCACTTCAAGTGCATATCCAAGTACTTTTTAAATGCGATGAGGGTTTCTGCCTCTACCACCCTTTCAGGCAGAGTTCCAGACCCCCACCACCTTCTGGGTGAAAAAAGTTCCCCTCAACTCCACTCTAATCCTTCTACCAATTACTTTAAATCTATGCCCCCCACCCCGGTTATTGACTTCTCTGCCAAGGGAAATACAGGAAACTCTCTCTTAACCGGCAAAATTCAGGAGTAGGTTCAGGTAAGTTTTACTATATATTAGTGGCCGTGTAACCGGGGTTCCTGGATCTGTGGCCGTGTAACAGGGACTCCTGGATCTGTGGTCGTGTAACAGGGACTCCTGGATTTGTGGCCGTGTAACAGGGACTCCTGGACCTGTGGCCATGTAACAGGGACTCCTGGATCTGTGGCCATGTAACAGGGACTCCTGGATCTGTGGCCATGTAACAGGGACTCCTGGATCTGTGGCCATGTAACAGGGACTCCTGGATCTGTGGCCATGTAACAGGGACTCCTGGATCTGTGGCCGTGTAACAGGGACTCCTGGATCTGTGGCCGTGTAACAGGGACTCCTGGATCTGTGGCCGTGTAACAGGGACTCCTGGATCTGTGGCCGTGTAACCGGGGTTCCTGGATCTGTGGCCGTGTAACCGGGGTTCCTGGATCTGTGGCCGTGTAACCGGGACTCCTGGATCTGTGGCCGTGTAACAGGGACTCCTGGATCTGTGGCCGTGTAACCAGGACTCCTGGATCTGTGGCCGTGTAACAGGGACTCCTGGATCTGTGGCCGTATAACAGGGACTCCTGGATCTGTGGCCGTGTAACAGGGACTCCTGGATCTGTGGCCGTGTAACAGGGACTCCTGGATCTGTGGCCGTGTAACAGGGACTCCTGGATCTGTGGCCGTGTAACAGGGACTCCTGGATCTGTGGCCGTGTAACAGGGACTCCTGGATCTGTGGCCGTGTAACAGGGACTCCTGGATCAGTGGCCGTGTAACAGGGACTCCTGGATCTGTGGCCGTGTAACCAGGACTCCTGCACAAGTGCCGTGTAACCGGGACTCCTGGATCTGTGGCCGTGTAACAGGGACTCCTGGATCTGTGGCCGTGTAACCGGGACTCCTGCACAAGTGCCGTGTAACCGGGGCTCTTGCACCTGTGGCCGTGTACGGGGCTCTCGTACCTTGGTAAGTATACCTCTCTGTAATCCGGACTTTTTGATCAACCGGCACCACGGCGGTCCCATCGGTGCCGGATAAAAAATAGTTTCCTGTAGGTCCTTCCTATCCTTTGAAATTAATGGAATGAAAACCAGGCTGGTTCTATAAAGGGCGCACGATCTGTCCCACCAGAATATCGCCCAGGGGATGAAGATGAAAATCGACCCCAGTGTATTTGAAGTTTAAGGGGAGCAAGAGAAGAATAATTAGAGTGGGAGCGCTAACCATTGTAGTACCAAAGAGGAATTGAGAAGAAGAGCTTGAAGGCTGGAGTTGGGCGAGAGATTGTCCATCACTTGATAAACTTTTTTTTAATATCCTGGTCCAGTGTGTCAGAAGTACGAGAGGAGCTTTTCTGGAAAGGTGTGAAATGTCAACAGAAAGGAGTGTTTGGTATATAAGAGGAAACTGAGCTTGGCGAGATCTTGTGCAATGGATTTGTGGAATTTCCATTTGAAGTTAGAGAAGATAGTGAGGCCAAAGGTTTTGGTCGATAAAGACTAAAGGTGCAGCCATCAAAGGTAAGAGATGTTCCTGTTGATTAGACTTACTGGAATTAAAATTGTCCTTGAAGAATGGACTACTTGGAGGAGGGAACAGAAAAGGCACAAAGACTGCTCATAATTTAGCATTGATTGGTTATAAACTGGTAGGTTTATTCTAAGGGAGAACCCGGAAGTCAAATTGGTGCAGTTGGGAGTGTTTTCCTGAGGTTGAGGTCAGTGTTCCATTTGGGGCAAAGTTTAGAGAATTCCACACGGTATTTAATGTTTGATGTTGGCACAGAGTGGAAGAAGTTGAAAGCGTTCCATTCCCTAGTATTGGTATTCCTCATCAAAAACAGCAAAAAAATTAACGTAACAGAGGCTGGGGGGACACTTTGGAAGTTGGAGTGAATAAAAATGGCCACTGACAATTTTTTTTCAATTGATTTCAAAGGCAGCGAGTTGTCTTTGCACCCAACCTTAACCTTCCGCTTCTCCGAGGAAAGCCTTTCGAGTTATGTTGAGATCCAAATGCTTCGCAACATGAACCTCAGTTCCTTTACCATATGCATGTGGATCAGAACAAGAGATTTTCAGCCAAGGATTCTTCTATCGTATGCAACAAAGGATAGTGACAATGAACTAGTTATCTCTGTGGGTCTTGATTGGGGGCTGTGGATTGGAGGCCACTTTGTCAACATCCCTTTGCATTTCAGGTCAAATGAGTGGGTGCACTACTGCGTGACTTGGAAATCTCAATCAGGAGCTGTCAAAATGTGGAATAACGGGCTGTCAGGAAGGGTAAAGTACATTAAGAAAGGGTACGTTAGTAAAACAGGCGATACCCTGCTGCTGGGTAAAGATCAAGATAGTATTGAGGGCATGTTCTCTGATGCTTTTGTTGGTGACATGACCACTGTTAACATGTGGGATTATATTCTCAGCCCCTCAGAAATTCGAAATTTAATGGAATGCAGATACAGAGGGGAAAAGGGAAATGTTGTAGGTTGGGGGAAGAGTTCTATGGCACTGTTTGGTGGGGTGAAACTTGAAGAGGATAACAGTTGTTTCGGGTAATTTATTTCAGGTGGACGGGAGATCTGGAGCACAGGTCACACACAGATTACCCAAAGGGTCTTAGGAGTCATAGGTCATTTTATTAAGGAGCAGCAGTTCAAATATAGTTAAATACAACACGCAATCAGGATAGGCATAGTAGACATACAACTCGTAACAGGTGAGAGCGGCTTACCGGCCCCGGAACGGATGGATGGGCTGACAGATGGAGGCAGAACGGTAGTGTGCAGGGGGCGGGGTGTGTGCAGGGGGGGTGTGTGCAGGGGGGGTGTGCAGGGGGGTGTGTGTGCAGGGGGGTGTGTGCAGGGGGGTGTGTGCAGGGGGGTGTGTGCAGGGGGGGTGTGCAGGGGGGTGTGTGTGCAGGGGGGTTGTGTGCAAGGGGGGTGTGAGGAGGGGTGTGTGCAGGGGGGGTGTGCAGGAGGGGTGTGTGCAGGGGGCGGTGGGTGCAGGGGGGGTGGGTGCAGGGGGGTGTGTGCAGGGGGGGTGTGTGCAGGGGGGGTTGTGTGCAAGGGGGGTGTGTGCTGGGGGTGTGCAGGAGGGGTGTGTGCAGGGGGGGTGTGCAGGAGGGGTGTGTGCAGGGGGTGTGTGCAGGGGGGTGTGTGCAGGGGGGGGTGTGCAGGGGGGTGTGTGCACGGGGGGTGTGTGCAGCAGGGGGAGTGTGTGCAGGGGGGTGGTGTGTTCAGCGGGGGTGGCGGGGGGGGTGCAGGCTAGAGTTCCTGCGCCTGAATGAGGCACGAGGCACCACCGATATTGGGCCTCGGGCCTCATTTCCATCAAGCCAGCATAGCAAGACTCAATGAAGATCGGGCTGCAGCCAGCGTCATAGCGGCCCTCAGGTAAGTTAGGGCCGGGAAGGAGAGAAGATCGGAGGCCCGGGGGGGCGGGGTGGAGGGGTGGGGTGATGGGGTGTGGGCGGGTGGGGGTGGGTGCGGGGGGAGGGGGTGAGGTGTGGGCGGGTGCTGGGGTGGGGTGATGGGGTGACGGGTTGGGGAAGCGGCGGTGATAAAGTGGGCGTTGGGGGCGTCAGCCCATGTTCTTTAACGGGAGAAGCACTCCTGCTCCTCCCCGTCTCCACGTTCAGTTTTAGTAAAAACGTACCTTTTTTTTTGGACGCGTTGGTGGGTCCAAAGGTCCCAAGGACTGTCCGGCCCCGTCTGCCTCAGGGCAAACCAGTCTTGCAGTGGGGGCCTCCGCACAGGCGTTGAGCCTCTTATTTACACATGCACGGGGCCTACCGCCTGTCTCAGGCCTGGGCCCTGAATGACGAATATTTATCCATTCCCAATATGGCGGGCGGCGCGGGTCTGGCTGGAAATGTGCGTGCATTCCCTGCCCCACACAGATGGAGAAGAGATAATCATCAGGGTATGTTGTTAACTGATCATTTATTTGAAGTTTTATACAGTATTAACGAGCAATAAAACAGAATAATAATTGAGAAAATTGTGACTTGCACAGTAAGCATTTAATAAAATCCAGTGGGAAGAAACTGAAATGGGGTTAGGCCTAATAATAATGAGATACTTCAATTTCATCATCATGATATCACATGGAACTGACATGACACATATTTTACAAGCTCTATGATATTTTTGGATTGCAGGAAACTCTTTTTTATCTGGCACGGACGGGACCGACGTGGTGCCGGTTCATCAAAAATTCCGGATCACCGAGCGCTATAGTAAAAGATACGGAGCTGAGAGCTCCGTATAAAGCAACAAACCCTGTTGCTTAGCAACAGGTTCAGAACAATGGCCACAAGTTGCAAGCGTCTCTGTAGCTTAGCAACAGCTGCAGCCACACCCTTGCACAGCAACAGATGGAGGAAGGCAAGTAATAAAAGTTACCTGAACCTACTCCTGAATTTTGCCGGTTAACCGAGATTTCCGGTTATTTAGGTGCTGGTAAATCGAAAGTTTCCTGTACCTAGATTTTACCTCAAACCCAAAAGCTTTTGCGATATTTTTACAGGGGAGAACAAAGTGATTGGAATAATAAAATGGGTGAAAATGTTGGTGGTTTAATTTAAACAGCAGGATTAAACTATTCAAAGTGATGATATTAAGCTCAGCTCCATGTCTGCTAGTTGTTAAAATGCTCAAGTCGCAAAGTGGATGTGGGGGGCCTTGCAATCTGATCTCCTTTCAGCCCCTTGCCCATGTGTCAGCCAGTGGCTCAGTGGGTAGCACCCTCGCCTCAGAGTCAGAAGGTCGTGGGTTCAAGAGACTTGAGCATAAAAATCTAGGCTGACACTTCCAGTGCAGTGCTGAGGGAGCGCTGCACTGTCAGAGGTGCCGTCTTTCAGATGAGATGTTAAACTGAGGCCCCGTCTGCTCTCTCAGGTGGACATAAAAGCTCCCGAGCAATGGCACTATTTTGAAGAAGAGCAGGGGAGTTCTCCCCGGTGTCCTGGGCCAATATTTATCCTTCAACCAACATCACTAAAAAACAGATTATCTGGTCATCATCATATTGCTGTTTGTGGGAGCTTGCTGTGTGCAAATTGGCGGCCGTGTTTCCTACATTACAACAGTGACTGCACTTCAAAAGTACTTCATTGGCTGTAAAGCGCTTTGGGATGTCCAGTGGTTGTGAAAGGCTCAGCGATTCTGAGGGGGCTTGACAGGGTGGATGCTGAGAGGATGTTTCCTCTCGTGGGGGTATCTAGAACTAGGGGGCATAGTTTCAGAATAAGGGGTCGCCCAGTTAAGTCTTTCTAAGTCCCACCAGTGGATGACCTATAATCCACCTGTTTTCAGTGGCAAGTGGCCTGGACCCTTAATAAAAGAGAAAAAAAGCCAACTACATAAGTACATAAGAAGTAGGAGCAGGAGTAGGCCATACGGCCCCTCGGGCCTGCTCCGCCATTCAATAGGATCATGGCTGATCCGAACCTAGACTCACGTCCACTTCCCTGCCCGCTCCCCGTAACCCCTAATTCCCTTATCAGCTAGGAAACTGTCTATCTCCTTTTAAAATGTATTTAATGTCGCAGCTTCCACAGCTCTCTGAGGTAGCAAATTCCATAGATTTACTACCCTCTGAGTGAAGAAGTTTCTCCTCATCTCAGTTTTGAAACGGCAGCACCTTATTGTAAGATTATGCCCCCTAGTTCTAGTCTCACCCATCAGTGGAAACATCCTCCCCGCATCCACCCAATCAAGCCCCCTCACAATCTTATATGTTTTGATAAGATCGCCTCTCATTCTTCTGAATTTCAATGAGTAGAAGCCCAACCTACTCAACCTTTCCTCATAAGTCAACTCCCTCATCTCTGGAATCAACCAAGTGAACCTTCTCTGAGCTGCCTCGAGAGCAAGTATATCTTTTCTTAAATATGGAAACCAAAACTGTACGCAATATTCCAGGTGTGGCCTCACCAGTACCCTGTATAATTGAAGCAAGACTTCCCTGCTTTTATACTCCATCCCCCTTGCAATAAAAGCCAAGATTCCATTGGAATTCCTGATCACCTGCTGTACCTGCATACTAACCTTCTGTGTTTCATGTACCAGGACCCCCAGATCCCTTTGTACTGTAGCACTTTGCACTTTCTCTCCATTTAGATAATAACTTGCTCTTTGATTTTTTCTGCCAAAGTGCATAACCTCACACTTTCCAACATTATATTCCATCTGCCAAATTTCTGCCCACTCACTTAGCCTGTCTATGTCCTTTTGCAGGTTTTTTATGTCCTCCTCACTCACTGCTTTCCCTCCCATCTTTGTATCGTCGACAAACTTGGATATGTTGCACCTGGTCCCCTCCTCCAAATCGTTAATATAGATTGTAAAGAGTTGGGGTCCCAGCACTGACCCCTGCGGAACACCACTAGTTACTGATTGCCAACCCGAGAATGAACCATTTATCCCAACTCTCTGTTTTCTGTTAGATAGCCAATCTTCCACCCATGCCAGTATATTACCCCCAATCCCGTGATTTTTATCATGTGCAGTAATCTTTTGTGTGGCACCTTGTCAAATGCCTTTTGGAAGTCCAAATACACCACATCCACTGGTTCCCCTTTATCCACCTTGTTTGTTACATCCTCAAAGAATTCGAGCAAATTTGTCAAACATGACTTCCCCTTCATAAAACCATGCTGACTCTGTCCAATTAAATTATGCTTATCCAATTGTCCTGTTACTGCTTCCTTAATAATGGACTCCAACATTTTACCAACCACAGATGTTAGGCTAACTGGTCTATAGTTTCCAGCCTTTTGTCTACCTCCCTTTTTAAATAAGGGCGTTACATTAGCAGTTTTCTCCTGGCTCGACCCCTTTGCACAAGGGCTGATCAGAGTATTGCCAGGGTCGAGAGGGTCAACCCCTCCACTGAATGAATGGTTGGCCGGACAGGTTTCCGATGGCCTGGGGCAGGCGGACAGCGAAGAAGCTTGCAGTCATCGGCCTCGTGCCAATGGGGTGCCCTCCCAGTGAACCCAACTGACTTTAGGGGGCATCAGTGTTGGAGGGTAACTGATGTGATCCCGCACAACCACCAGGCTCGTAGCCTTTTAGATATTTATTGCAATGGTTGTTTATCTGAATAACCTGATCTGTCTTAAACATTTATAAGACTGACAATTCCGAATAAGGGATTGAAATATTACAGTTGGCACTTGGTAGAGCACAGCAGTAACCTATATTTCTATTTTTTTTTGTGATTTATAAAGTAACTGCAGAAATGGATGCTACTGAAGAATGTCGAGGATAAAGATTTATCGGTGCCTTCAGTTAGGGCCTGGTTATGATATATTATCATCCCTTTGGCAGTGATATAACCTGCATTTATATAGCGCCTTCACTGTAGTGAAACGTCCCAAGGTACTTTCAGCAGTAGTTTGTTTCTGCCACTCTCGATGGAACAATTAGTTATTGATTCCTGGGATGAGGGGGGTTGACGTATGACGAAAGGTTGAGCAGGTTGGGCCTGTACTCATTTAGAAGAATGAGAGGTGATCTTATTGAAACATATACGATTCTGAGGGGGCTTGACAGGGTGGATGCTGAGAGGATGTTTCCCCTCGTGGGGGTATCTAGAACTCGGGGGCATAGTTTCAGAATAAGGGGTCGCCCATTTAAGACGGAGATGAGGAGGAATTTCTTCTCTCAGAGGGTCGTGAACCTGTGGAATTCTCTACCCCGGAGAGCTGTGGAGGCGGAGTCATTAAATATATTCAAGGCGGAGATTGACAGATATTTGAACTACAGGGGAGTCGAGGGGTGTGGGGAGAGAGCGGGAAAGTGGTGTTGAGACCAAGATTGGATCAGCCATGATCTTATTGACTGGCGGAGCAGGCTCGAGGGGCCGATTGGCCGACTCCCGCTCCTGTTTCTTATGTTCTTATCTCCTACTTCAATTAGTTATAAGATCATAAAATGTTTTTGTAGTTTGTAAGACTTTTGAGAATTTATCTCCAGTACCATTATATTTAGTTTCTCATACCAATGAGCTCATTGACTAAATGCAGAACAATGGCACTGCAGTCTTAACAGAAACAAATAGATTGAAATCATGCCGTGTGACCAGCAATAACACCCTACATTTATATAGCGCCTTTAACATAGTAAAACGTCCCAAGGCGCCTCACAGGAACGTAATCAGACAATAATTGACACTGAGCCAAAGAAGGCGACATTAGGACAGGTGACCAAAAGCTTGGTCAAAGAGGTGGGTTTAAGGAAAATCTTTCAGGATGAGGGAGTTTGCACATTCTCCCAGTGTTTGCGTGGGTTTCCTCCGGGTGCTCCGGTTTCCTCCCACAGTCCAAAGATGTGCGGGTTAGGTTGATTGGCTATGATAAATTGACCCTTAGTGTTAGGGGGATTAAATACATGGGGTTACAGGGATCGGGTGGGATATGTGTCGGTGCAGGCTCGATGGGCCGAAATGGCCTCTATCTGCACTGTGGGGTTTCTGTGATTCTGTGAGAGGTGGAGAGGCAGAGAGGTTTAGGGGAGGAAGTTCACTAATTCCTCTGCCCATTATAATAACTAATCTATTTAGGGGTTAGCACTTTAGTGTGCAATCTTGCCAGTCCTGGGGAGGTGGGTTTGGAGGCGGGACTGCCGGGAAAATGGCAGAATTTGGGGGCGGGTGCCCATCCCACCCCCAACCTGCCTCCATGCCATCTTGCCAGGTAGTTAACAGGCAGAAAATAGGATTATCTCCTTTTTGCCCACACAAGTGCGGGCTTCCCGAAGGCTCCGAAACCCGCCAGGGTCACCGAGGCAAGTAGGGGGTCTGCGGGGGGCCAGAGGGGTCCAAACGTGTGCTGTGAAGGTAAGTGATGGGTGCAAGTGTGGACAGGTGAGTATCTGAGGTAAGTGCAAAGTGTTAGAAAAAGTGTACTTAAATTTGTTTCTTCCTGCAGGCTTCAGTCGATGTGTATGCGGAGAGTCTCGCACCTCCGTGGTAAAGATGACAGATGGCCGTCGCATTCTCCAATGCAACAACCATCTCATTTCTGCAAAAGAAAGAGGTTTGATAAGGTCTTGAATTCAAGACCTCATCAAACTACAGAGAATGTCAGTGTTTGAGAGCTTCACAGAGCTGTCAAACGATGACAATTCATCTGTCAAAAATTTTTGACAGATGAAACGTCATACGTTGACGTTCTATGCAACCAGCTTTCCCTTAATTGGCCTGCTAAGCCCACTGGACGAGCTTAACAAGGTCAATCAAGGGAAAATAGCGTGGGTTGGCCAGAAATTGATGGAGGCGGGACCCGACAAGTGGGAGTCCCGCCTCCAAAAGCTCCCCATTGAGAAAATCACCCACTTCGTTACAATAGTGGATAGAGGAACTTTTTACAAATAGTTAATGTGCTTGTTACTAATACTGCACCACACAGCTTCGCCCCAAAGAGCGTCACGGAGGCGGTTAGAATTTTGTGCTCTTCACCACATCCCATTTTCCTTGTTCTGCTTCCCACTGACTCAGTTCCAGGTGCTCTGTTTCCACCTTGATTTCAGCTTTGTTCCTCTTTGCCAGAATTTGACTGATCTCCAGGAATGTTTTGCCTTTTGTTTCGGGAATGACGATGAAGATGTAAACAAAGGTTGCGAGGCAGATGACTCCAAAAATGATGAAGCTATATTCACCGAGTCCGTCCTGAAAGGAGAATTTTTATTTTAGTAAATCAAATGTGTGAGCGTGTGTCTTAGATCCCAATCTCCATTCCTACCCATTAAATAACGATCTAATTAAATATCAAAATGATGTAATGAACAGATGGCAAATCAATAAAAGTCCATTCACAGTGATTACTTGGGAGAAACTCATTGCAGGCATACAGTTCAAGGAAGTGCTGAATAAATAGGTACAAAAGAAGCATAATTAACATTTTTAATGCATTTTGGTCTCATTAAAATTAAAGGGGGATAAATTAGGTTGATTTCCGCCTCCCGTTAGCACCCTAAGAGGGCACTAACGTCGCGCAAAGCAACTAGCGCCTCCCGCAACATTCAGCAGGAGGTTAGCGCCGGCGATAACCATTAGCGGCGCACAGCGCTGCGCCGCCGGCGATGACGTCATTGCCGTGCACAGCTCCCCGCTCGCGCACCGGCTGCGATCTTTGGTAGCGCCCCCTGACTTACCGCCAGACGCTATGTCCGACAAGGTCAGGGGGGCCTACCTGCGGCTGGGGCAGCGCAAGTTAAAGGGGAGGTGCCGGGCGGCCATTTTTGTTGCTAGCCGCCTGCCAGCACCTGCCCCCCGTTGCTGTCACCAGCCTACTGTGCAGCACCCCACCCCCCGGCCCACGGGGTGTCAGCTGCGCTCCGTGAGCCCGGCCCTCCTCTTGAGTGCCAGGCTCTTTTGCCGGCTCTCCGGTCCCTGGTGGCCCAGCTGGGCCCCGGGTCGCGCTGCGCTAATAAGGGGAGGAAGGCCTGCAGTACCGCGGCGCGACGTGGCGCTGCTGCACGTAGCACCGCGATATTCACTCGTAGCACCCCAAGAGGGAGGTGGGCCGCTTCCAGTACTGCCCCTCCTCCCTCTTGGGGCGCTACCAATGAATTTTGGGTGCGGGTGCGCTAATTTTTTCAGGGCGCTAAAAGTAGCGAAGTTAGCGCCCAAAGGGGGCGCGACCCAATTTTTCCCCCAAAGACTTTCACATAAAATCATAAGAAATAGGAAGCACTTGGAGATGGAACACTTTTTCCAACTTAGCACCCAAGTACTGTAGAGGCCAAAATGCAGAGTAAAGTTCCCTCTACTCCTGGCAATAAGGGAAGATTTCCTCTGGTTGTTACGTCTTAGTGACATTGGAAACATAGCGGGAAGGTTTCCAACGTTAGTTCCTTCAGGTGAGTTTGTAAATCATTCAGAAAGAACACATTCACGATGTTGTGAGAAAGGATTTAGACACCATCTACATTATGTGTCACTGCCAGTGGAAATCTTTCCCCATTTTGTCATAACATTAAACGTATGAAAAGACTGATAGGAGGTGACCATCTGGCCCATCTAGCCAATCAGGGAGTAAGCCAACAAAAACAACAACTTGTATTTATACAGCGCCTTTAATGTAGTAACGCTGCACGGGAGTATTATAAGACAAAAAAAATTTGACACCGAGCCACATAAGGATAAATTAGGGCAGGTGACCAAAAGCTTGGTTAAAGAGGTAGGTTTTAAGGAGAGTCTTAAAGGAGGAAAGAGGGGTAGTGAGGCAGAGAGGTTTAGGCAGGGAATTCCAGAGCTTAGGGCCTAGGCAACAGAAAGCACGGCCACCAATAGTGGAGCGATTATAATCAGGGATGCTCAAGAGGGCAGAATTAGAGGAGCGCAGATATCTCGGGGGAGTTGTGGGGCTGAAGGAGATTACAGAGATAGGGAGGGGCGAGGCCATGGAGGGATTTGAAAACAAGGATGAGAATTTTGAAATTGAGGCGCTGCTTAACCGGGAGCCAATGTAGGTCAGCGAGCACAAGGGGTGATGGGTGAACGAGACTTGGTGCGAGTTAGGACACGGGCAGCCGAGTTTTGGATGACCTCAAGTTTACATAGGGTGAAATGTGGGAGGCCAGCCAGGAGTGCGTTGGAATAGTCAAGTCTAGAGATAACAAAGGCATGGATGAGGGTTTCAGCAGCGGATGAGCTGAGGCAAGGGCGGAGACGGGTGATGTTACGGAGGTGGAAGTAGGCGGTCTTTGTTATGCTGCGGATATGTGGTCAGAAGCTCATTCCAGGGTCAAATATGACACAAAGGTTGCGAACTTAGCCAGTGGCTTAGTGATAGCATTCCCACCTCTGAGTCAGAAGTTAAAGGGTTTGAGCCCCACTCCAGACAAGTCCCAGCAAGTGGAAACATAGAAACATAGAAGATAGGAGCAGGAGTAGGCCATTCGGCCCCTCGAGCCTGCTCCGCCATTTAATGAGATCATGGCTGATCATCCAAATTCAGCACCCTGTCCCTGCTTTCTCCCCATATCCCTTGATCCCTTTAGCCTTAAGAAATATATCTAACTCCTTCTTGAATATATTTAATGAATTGGCCTCAACTGCCTTTTGTAGTAGAGAATTCCACAGGTTCACCACTCTCTGGGTGAAGAAATTCCTCCTCATCTCTGTCTTAAATGGCTTACCCCTTATCCTTAGACTGTGACCCCTGGTTCTGGACTCCCCTGCCTTCGGGATCATCCTTCCTGCATCTAGTCTGTCTAGTCCTGTTAGAATTTTATAAGTTTCAATGAGACCCCCTCTCATTCTTCTAAACTCCAGCGAATATAAGCCCAATCGACCCAATCTCTCCTCATACGTCATTCCTGCCATCCCAGGTATCAGTCTGGTGAATCTTCACTGCACTCCCTCCATGGCAAGAACATCCTTCCTCAAATAAGGCAACCAAAACTGCACACAATACTCAAGGTGTGGTCTCACCAAGGCCCTGTACAACTGCAGCAAGACATCCTTGCTCCTGTACTCGAACCCCCTCGCTACGAAGGCCAACATACCATTTGCCTTCTTAACCGCCTGCTGCACCTGCATGCTTACCTTCAGCGACTGGTGCACAGGGACACCCAGGTATCGTTGCACTTCCCCTTCTCTCAATCTATTGCCGTTCAGATAATAATCTGCCTTCCTGTTTTTGCCACCAAAGTGGATAACCTCGCATTTATCCACATTATACTGCATCTGCCATGCATCTGCCCAATCACCCAACCTGTCCAAATCATACTGGAGTTTCTCGGCATCCTCCTTAGAGATTCGAGTATGGGGTTTCTAAATACTGGGTGAACATCCAATCGGATACTTGCCTCCGGATGGAGTGACCAATGGCTCAGTGGTAGTATTCCCACCACTGAGTCAGGGTGTGGGCCCCACTCCGCACCGTCCTGGTGAGCGGAGACCAGAGCACCACCTCCGAATACTGGGCTGACGTCCAGCAAGGGTGCAGGTGCAGGTGCCCCTCCCATTGTAAAAGGGTAGGTGGGGCTCTAGCCTTGGTTGCAGCTCACCTAGAAGGTAACAACTGTGAGGAAGGCAATGCAAGACCACCTCTGCTACTCTTCCCTAGTAAGTGGCTCAAGAATCTCATGCGAAAGATTCGAGTTCAGACCAAAAAGGCAGTTGAGATCCAAGTTGATCTAATAGAATCTAACAGGCTTGTGGAGCTAAATGGCCTAGTCCCGTTCCTATAATTCTATGCCATCCAGACATGATTCAACCACGTACGCATTGACCCACCCCCAAACCTCAGAAGAGGAACTCCTACAATATCAGGGTGACTTTCTCTACTTCCTACCCCAGCCATCATTGTGGCTTCTAAAAGTGAGATTTAGCCATTTTAAGCAGCGTTGCACTCTCGTCTGATTCATAGAATCGCATAAATTTACGGCACAGAAGGAGGCCATTCGGCCCATCGTGCCTGTGCCGGTCGAAAGAACTCTCCAGCCTAATCCCACTTTCCAGCTCTTGGTCCATAGCCCTGTAGGTTACGGCACTTCAAGTGCATATCCCAGTACTTTTTAAATGCGATGAGGGTTTCTGCCTCTACCACCCTTTCAGGCAGTGAGTTCCAGACCCCCACCGCCCTCTGGGTGAAAAATGTTCTCCTCAACTCCCCTCTATTCTTGAACTCGATATTGAGTCCGGAAGGCACTTTACAGCCTTCCGGACTCAATATCGAGTTCAACAATTTCAGATCATAACCTCGGCCCCCATTACATTTTTACTTATTTTTTATCCACACCTTTGTTTTGGCCCTTCCCCCCCCTTTTTTTCTCTCTCCCACATGGCAGCTGTCTCTCACTCTGCCAGCGCATTTCACACCTAATCTAGAGCCGTCTTTTGTCTCCACTGGTCCCATTACCATCTCGTCTCGTTTTGAATACCTCTTAATGTCTCTTCACTTCTCTTTTGTTCTCTCCCAGCTTGGCCTTCAGTCTTGACAAAGGGTTTGACCCGAAACGTTGACTCTATTTTCTCTCCACGGATGTTGCCTGGCCTGCTGAGTTTTTCCAGCATTTTCTGTTGTTATTTCGGATTTCCAGCATCTGTGGTATTTTGCTATCCCCTCTATTCCTTCTCCCAATTACTTTAAATCTATACCCCCTGTTTACTGACCTCTCTGTTAGGGGAAATAGGTCCTTCCTATCCACTCTATCTAGGTCCCTCCTCATTTTATACACAATGTCTAGTTGAGACAACCCAAATTCACAGCGCAGGTTGTACATGATTGGGTTTAACTTTTAGACTTTAAATATGTGAAGCATAAATTACATCTACCTCCATGAATGGGAACACAAGACCCACGATGAAGTTGGATATCCAGTGTACTGATCCCGCCACCATGAAGGCAGCTGGCCTGGAAGACTGACGGAACATTTCTGTTGTTATCACGTATGGAATAGGGCCTTGTATTGAGAAAAATAGAAAGAGTGCGGTTAGTCACACGATCTGGTATTCAGTAAAGTTCTTTCAAAATTAATCTAATCTCCATCTAATGCAGGAGAAAGTGTTTATCCCCGTTTGAATGGCTTTCCTATTTTTCAACCTCCTCTCCACTCACACAACACTCGTGCATGTGCTTGCTACTGCTTGTGTTCTACAACTAGGGCTGTCACTGTCATCAAGGACAGAGAGGCAGTCAGTGCCCGCTGGAAGGAGCATTACGAAGATCTCCTTAACCGCGACTCTGTCTTTGACGCGAGTGCCCTCGACTCCATCCCGCAGCATGCTACCCGCCACCATCTCAGCACAACCCCAGCCCGGCATGAGGTTGAAAAGACCATCCGACAACTGAAGAACAGCAAGGTCTCAGGAGCAGATGGAATCCCTGCCGAGGCACTAAAGCATAGCGGAGAAGCACTACTGGCGCGAATTCATGAACTTAATTTCTCTTATCTGGAAGGAGGAGAGCATGCCAGAGGATCTCAGAGACGCTGTAATTGTGACCATCTTCAAGAAAGGTGACAAGTCTGATTGTGGTAATTACAGAGGAGTTTCCCTGCTGTCTGCCACAGGGAAAATCATCGCAAGAATCCTCCTCAATCGCCTTCTCCCACTGGCCGAAGAGCTCCTCCCAGAGTCGCAATGCGGATTCCGCCCACTAAGGGGCACAATGGACATGATCTTCACCGCACGTCAATTACAAGAGAAATGCAGGGAACAGCACCAACCACTGTACATGGCCTTCTTTGATCTCACAAAGGCCTTCGACACTGTCAACCGTGAGGGATTATGGAGTGTCCTCCTCAAATTCAGCTGCCCTCAAAAGTTTGTCACCATCCTCCGCCTGCTTCACGATGACATGCAAGCCATGATCCTGACCAACGGTTCCACCACAGGCCCAATTCACGTACAAACCGGGGTCAAGCAAGGCTGTGTCATCGCACCAACGCTCTTCTCAATCTTCCTTGCTGCAATGCTCCATCTCACCCTCAGTAAGCTCCCCACTGGAGTGGAGCTCATTTACAGAACAAACAGGAAACTGTTCAACCTCCGTCTCCTCCAGTCCAGATCCAAGGTCGTCCCATCCTCTGTCATCGAATTACAGTATGCAGACAACGCTTGCATCTGCGCTCACTCGGAGGTCGAACTCCAAACCATCATAAACACCTTCACCGAAGCATACGAGAGCATGGGCCTTACACTAAACATCCGTAAGACAAAGGTCCTCTACCAACCTGCCCCCGCCACACAGTACAGCCTCCCGATTATCAAAATCCACGACAAGGCCTTGGACAACGTGAACCACTTTCCATACCTCGGGAGCCTACTATCAACAAGGGCAGACGTCGACGACGAAGTCCAACACCGCCTTCAGTGTGCCAGTGCAGCCTTCGGTCACCTGAGGAAGAGAGTGTTTGAAGGCCAGGACCTCAAACCTGGCACTAATCTCATGGTCTACAGGGCAGCAGTGATACCTGCCCTGCTGTATGCCTCAGAGACATGGACCATGTACAGCAGGCACCTCAAAGCACTGGAGGGGTCCCACCAATGCTGCCTCCGCAAGATCCTGCAAATCTATTGGCAGGATAGGCGCACCAATGTCAGTGTTCTTGCTCAGGCCAACATCCCCAGCATCGAAGCTCTGACCACGCTCAATCAGCTCCGATGGATGGGTCACATTGTCCGCATACCCGATATGAGACTCCCAAAACAAGCGCTCTACTCGGAGCTCCGGCACGGCAAGAGAGCCCCAAGTGGGCAGAGGAAACGCTTCAAGGACACCCTCAAAGCCTCTTTGAAAAAGTGTAACATCCCCACCGACACCTGGGAATCCCTGGCCCAAGACCGCACAAAGTGGAGGAGAAGCATCCGGGAAGGCGCCAAACACCTCGAGTCTCTTTGCCAAGAGCAAGTGGAGGAGAAGCATCCGGGAAGGCGCTGAACACCTCGAGTCTCTTTGCCAAGAGCAAGTGGAGGAGAAGCATCCGGGAAGGTGCCGAACACCTTGCACAGGCAGCCTAAGGAGCGCACGTCAACCCAAGCACCCCACCCACCCGCCTCTTCTACCACCGTCTGCCCCACCTGTGACAGAAACTGTAGGTCCCGCATTGGACTCATCAGTTACCTGCGAACTCATTTTTAATGTGGAAGCAAGTCATCCTCGGTTCCGAGGGACTGCCTAAGAAAATGCCAACGAGAAATCTACAACTAGCCATGTGTCTGTGAGCTAGGAAGTTGCAGAGAGGATTTCCTATCCTTCTCCCTTTCTGCTTGTGGCAAAACATATTTTTTTGGGTTTTGTTTTTATTCATTCATGGGATGTGGGCATCGCTGGCAAGGCCAGCATTTATTGCCCATCCCTAATTGCCCTTGAGAAGGTGGTGGTGAGCCGCCTTCTTGAACCGCTGCAGTCTGTGTGGTGAAGGTACTCCCACAGTGCTGTTAGGGATGGGGTTCCAGGATTTTGACCCAGCGACAATGAAGGAATGGCTGATATACTTCCAAGTCAGGATGATGTGAGACTTGGAGGGGAACTTGGAGGGGAACTTGGAGGTGGTGGTGTTCCCATGTGCCTGCTGCCCTTGTCCTTCTAGGCAGTAGAGGTCGCGGGTTTGGGAGGTGCTGCCGAAGGAGCCTTGGCGAGTTGCTGCAGTGGATCTTGTAGATGGTACACACTGCAGCCACAGTGCGCCGGTGGTGGAGGGGGTGAATGTTTAAGGTGGTGGATGGGGTGCCAATCAAGCAGGCTGCTTTGTCCTGGATGGTGTCGAGCTTCTTGAATTTTGGTGGAGCTGCACTCATCCAGGCAAGTGGAGAGTATTCCATCACACTCCGTACTTGTGCCTTGTAGATGGCGGAAACGCTTTGGGGAGTCAGAAGGTGAGACACTCACCTAGTCTCTGACCTGCTCTTGTTGCCACAGTATTTATGTGGCTGGTCCAGTTAAGTTTCTGGTCAATGATGACCCCCCAGAATGTTGATGGTGGGGGATTCGGCGATGGTAATGCCATTGAATGTCAAGGGGCAGTGGTTAGACTCTTGCTTGTTGGAGATAGTTATTGCCTGACACTTGTGTGGCACGAATGTTACCTGCCACTTAACAGCCCAAGCCTGAACGTCGTCCAGGTCTTGTTGCATGCGGGCATGGACTGCTGCATTATCTGAGGAGTTGCGAATGGCACTGAACACTATGCAGTCATCAGCGAACATCCCCATTTTTGACCTTATGATGGAGGGAAGGTCATTGATGAAGCAGCTGAAGATGGTTGGGCCTAGGACACTGCCTTGAGGAAATCCTGCAGCGATGTCCTGGGGCTGTGATGAATGACCTTCAATCACCACAACCATCTTCCTTTGTGCTCGGTATGACTCCAGCCAGTGAAGAGTTTTCCCCCTGATTCCCATTGACTTCAGTTTTGCTAGGGCTCCTTAATGCCACACTCAGTCAAATGCTGCCTTGATGTCAAGGGCAGCCACTTTCACCTCACCTCTGGAATTCAGCTCCTTTGTCCATGTTCGGACCAAGGCTGTAATGAGGTCATGAGCCAAGTGGTCCTGGCAGAACCCAAACTGAGCATCGGTGAGCAGGTTATTGGTGAGTAAGTGCCGCTTGATAGCACTGTCGACGACTCCTTCCATCACTTTGCTGATGATTGAGAGTAGACTGATGGGGCGGTAAGTGGCCGGATTGGATTTGCCCTGCTTTTTGTGGGCAGGACATACCTGGGCAGTTTTCCACATTGTCAGATAGATGGCTAGAGGCGAGGCTAGTTCTGGAGCACAAGTCTTCAGCACGACAGCCGAGATGCTGTTGGGGCCCATAGCCTTTGCTGTATCCAGTGCGTTCAGCCGTTTCTTAATATCACGTGGAGTGAATCGAATTGGCTGATGACTGGCTTCTGTGATGGTGGGGACCTTAGGAGGAGTGCTTTTGCTTTGTATCCCTATTATCTGGCCAAGCTACTATCTAGAACTCACGTTGCTTAGAATCATGGATGTGTACTTCCGTTCTGATGCTGTGTGAAGCACAATACCACCAAGCTGCCATTCAGCAAATGGGGCATATTTTCCTCCATTCATTAGCATTATCAAACAGAGGAAAATCCACCCCAATGTTTCCAGGTTGAGATTATATGGCTTTCGAGCAGGGTGGGGAGTGTATATATTGTGAGGCACAAGGCATCGCAGTTGGGTGGGATAGACTGGATGGACCAGTGAGTTTTTTTCTGTCTGTCATTGTCATATGTTCGTATGTGTGACATAAAGAAAAAACTTGCATTTCTACAGAGTTTTTCACGACCTCAGGACGTTCCGAAGCTCTTCGCAGCCAATGAATTGTTTTTGAGATGTAATTTAGACAAACACTTATGTTTAGACTTTTACCTCAGGAAGCAGCTCAGTAACTGAAATATTCCTGCACTGGACTCTCGACTAGGCCCCAACTACAAACCTAACTACAAATCCAACTACAAATCTAACTACAAACCTAACTACAAATCCAACTACAAATCTAACTACAAATCCAACTACAAATCTAACTACAAATCAACTACAAATCTAACTACAAATCCAACTACAAATCTAACTACAAATCCAACTACAAATCTAACTACAAATCCAACTACAAATCTAACTACAAATCCAACTACAAATCTAACGACAAACCTAACTACAAATCCAACTACAAATCTAACTACAAATCCAACTACAAATCTAACTACAAATCAACTACAAATCCAACTACAAATCTAACTACAAATCCAACTACAAATCCAACTACAAATCCAACTACAAATCCAACTAGAAATCCAACTAGAAATCCAACTACAAATCCAACTACAAATCTAACTACAAATCAACTACAAATCTAAGCCTTGATTGATATTCACACTTTTGCTTCTGCTAATCTCAGTTATGTTGCCTTGTGAATTAAGTCCTGAGGTCTGGAATTCCCTCCGTAAACCTCTCCGCCTCTCCACCTCTCTCTCCTCCTTTAAGATGCTCCTTAAAACCTCCCTCTTTGGCCAAGCCTTTGGCCACCTGCCCTAATATCTCCGCATGTGGCTCGGTGTCAAATTTTGTTTTATGACGCTCCTATGAAGGGCCTCGGGACGTCTTAAAGGCGCTATATAAAGACAAGTTGTTGTTGCTGAATGAAGGTTAATGGTCTCGAGGGGAACCCATCATACTCTTTTACTTCCATTGCCAGTGTCTGTGGAGACCGGTTTCCTTTTTATTTAAAGAAGGCATTTATTATTTCCCCAGTCTGTCCATCTTCCCAAGCTGTGCGCTATCCCTGGCCAAAAGGGCAGTCGAATGATTGTTCCCAGGCCCCAGCCAACGCCACTCAGCTACTGTTCCTATGTCCTTTCACTTAATGGCACAGCAAGTTAAAGCACCAACACTGTCGTTGGATTGTCCCACATTCCTGAAATGGGGAGAGGGGGCAGGAAACAGCTGGAGTGAGTATGGAAACAAAATAAATAAATACAGCTATTACACTCTGAGACAATGCAAAGAAAAGCCTTGAAGAAAGTTCTGGCTCGGAATTAAATTTCCATTGCTTCCAGGAGTGAGTCCTTTGATGATTAATGACTAATGGTTTGGCCGCAAGTCAGTGAGAGATTCTCTGGAGTCAAGTTCCTTTTAGTCTGCAGTTGAAGCTGCTCAGCAGGTTTGTGCTGATCTCCTGACTCCTCTCCCTTTCAGAAGCTATACGCGCTGTGTGGGCTCTTGTGACTGATGCCTTCAACACAGCCACACGGGCCTTTGAGACGTCAGTACAATTTTCAGCTCCAGCCAGCGCCGTGATTGTGACTGCCTACCCTGAAGTACTTTGCAGTCAAATAGTAAATGGGATCACGCACACAGACTGATTTGCACTAGATAAATATAACGAAGGTGGGCTTTTGACCCACTTTACTTCATCCGTCCAAGAAGGCCCTCCGGTTCACCCACTGTGGCATCCAACTGTTCCTTAAATAAATCCAGGGTTTTTGCCTTCCCGACCCTACGCACAAGTTCTCTCCGTGTGCCGATCACAGATTGACCTGTTTTGATTGAGGCTGGAATGTTGGCCGCCTTTAAATAAGTGTCATTTGATCTTTTATGATCACCTGGAAAGGCAGATGTGGCCTGAGTTTAATGTTTCATCTGAAAGACCAGCTTCTCCAACACCCCAGTGCAGAACTGTCAGCCTAGATTATGTTGAAGTGAGGCTTGAAACCATCTGACTCAGAGGGGAGAGTGCTACCTCTTAAAAGTAAATTGGATAGCGTCTTGAAAAGGAGGAATATTAAAGATATGGAGAGCAAGCAGGGGAATATGATTAGATTAGATGGCTCAAGTTTAAGAAAAAACTGGCACAGACTTGATGAGCCAAATGCTCTGTTTCCATGCTGTGACATTCTATGATTCTACTTGTAATTCTTCCAGTTTAGTGCACTGTATTCGCTGCTCATGATGCTGGCTCCTCTACATTGGGGTGACCAAACGCAGATTGAGTAATTGCTTTACTCAACACCTCTGTTCAGTCTGCAAGTGTGACCCCGAGTTTCCCCTTCACTTGCCACTTTAATTCTACATCTCACTCCCACTCTGACCTCTCTGTCCTCGACCTCCTACACTGTTCCAATGAAGCTCAACATAAGCTCGAGGAACAGCACCTCCACTAGGCACTTTACAGCCTTCTGGCCTCAACATTGAGTTTAACAACTTTAGACTTTTAATCACTGCTTCCACTTTCTCTTGGACATTCTGTAATCATTTTAACCTTCTCTGGACCCATCTTTCGTCTCTGTGTTTGCCCCATTATCACCTCCTTTTGCTTTGCAGCATCATTCTTTTTGTCATTGAATCACTCCTGCCCTGCACCCTATCACAGACCTCACCCGGCACGGGCTCAACGGGCCGAATGGCCCCCTACTGTGCTGTAACGATTCTATGATTCTATTCTATTCCATGACACCCCTTTTGTTCTTTCTCTGCTCCCCTTTTCCCTGGCTCTGTACTTGCTTAAAAAATTCTTCCTCTCTAACGTCTTCCAGTTCTGATGAAAGTTCATTGACCTGAAACGTTAACTCTGTTTTCCTCTCCGCAGATGCTGCCTGACCTGCTGAATGTTCTCCAATATTTTCTGTTTTTATTTCTATGATTCAATAACTGGCTGTGGCTCTGTTTTCCCATCACGGATTCCAATGTTCCTTTTACACTTTATAAAGGGGTACTTCACATGCTAACAATGCGATGCCATATTTAGACAATGAGTCAACCACAAAACACACAAGTGACAAGCTCATGTCCAGTCAGGCCCTTGAGTTATAAATACTGTTCAGCCTTGGGGTTGCTGTTTACAGAGTGAAATAATGAAATAATATAAGTGCTTTCATTATATAAAAGACTAGTTCGCCAAATATTTTATTTTAAGCTTTAGTGTGGGAACCCAATTTAACAGAGTAGTCCCCCACAATATGGTATCAGCACTCTTGCCTCTGCACTGAAGGTGATGGATTCAAGCCCTACACTAGGATTTAGGCACACAATCAGTGCAGTACCGAGGGAGTGCCGCATTGTTGGAGAAGTTAGCCCTGAAAATCTACAATTAACATAAGAACATAATAAGAAATAGGAGCAGGAGTTGGCCATTTGGCCCTTCGAGCCTGCTCTGCCATTCAATAAGATCATGGCTGATCTTCTACCTCATCTCCACTTTCCCGCCTGATCCCCATATCCCTTGATTCCCTTAATATTCAAAAATCTATCGATCTCTGTCTTGAATATACTCAACGACTGAGCCTCCACAGCCCCCTGGGGTAGAGAATTCCAAAGATTCACCACCCTCTGAGTGAAGAAATTTCTCCTCATCTCAGTCCTAAATGGCCGACCCCTTATTCTGAGACTGTGACCCCTGGTTCTAGACTCCCCAGCCAGGGGAAACATCCTCCCTGCATCTACCCTGTCAAGCCCTGTAAGAATTTAGTATATTTCAACCATACAAACCTGCCTGACCGGCTGAATATTCTCCAGTATTTTCTGTTTTCTGTTTTTGTATGATTCAACCATTCAATTCTGTTTTACCATCATAATCGTGGCAGGGCGGGACTTGCGTCCACTGTCCCAGGTGCCTGTCCAAATTCCAAGGATTAGAGGAGACATGAATCAGTCATTCATGAAAGAAAGACTTATGAAATAATACTGAGCGGCCTATGGGTGGCGCTGTCCAGGGAGAGTATAAATACTCGGGCACAGGCCCAGCTTGAGCAGGACATTCTTAACAGGAACTAGTGAAGGACACAACTAGACCTCCATGTTGTAAAACAGTTGATTAAAGCTTTGTTTAACGCTTAGACCAAGTGCCTAGTAGTTTTCTTACATCAAGAGGTATTTTCATAAAGTGGGCAGGCAGCCGTGCCATTAATGGCAGATGCTGGGGGCTCTCGGTCGGTGGGTGCAGGGTAGGAAATTGACAACAAAGGGGAAGCCACTATGGGAGAGCCAGAAGATCTGGAGGAAGAGAGATTTGCTCTTATAAATCTTCTCCCTTATCCAGAAAAGCCCAGGGCTAGTTGATCACTTTGCGACTGATTGCTGTAAGGAAAATGGGCCATTCCAAATTTGGTGGGTTCCACCTCTGCCACTTGGCAGTGCGGTCCTTCTGCTCCATGCAGGGATACGGAATGCTGGGGGACGGAACTGGTGGGAATTCTGTCAGGTTGTGACATCACCTCGGTCCCATCTCATTCTCTGACATCAGCTCCGATGGGATTGGACAGAAGAACTGCCTGCTCTTGGCGCCGCCCCCCCCACCCCACCCCCCAACACCCCAATACCCTGCCACCTCTCCCAAAAAAACTGCAGCACATTAAAAAGGAGGACAGCGACCCAGCCCGGGTCCAAGGCTTATTTCCGCCCCCCACCTACCCGAATAATGCACCAGCTGGGCGACCGGTCCGAGGAAACGTGGGATCGCCGTCTTTAGCACGAAACTTTAAACTGCAACCCTTCCTGTTCAGATGGTGCAATTTTTAAAAGAGGAGAGAATTCTCCTGGTGGCCTGCTCAACATTCCTTCCTCTCTTAAAAACAGGTTAACTGATCATTCCTTTGCTGCTTGTCGGAGTTTCAGATTGGCTGCTACTTAGATACAGTGACTGTAATTTTTTTTTCATTTAATTGATTGAATGCAAGTACTGTACATGGGGATGTCCCGAGGACATGAGATGTGAGAAGGCACTATGTAAATGCAAGTTCTTTCTGTTTTTGTGGCATTGCTGTCGTGTATTTCTCTGTGAAACCTGGTAATCAATCACAGGGTCACTGTTAGTCCATGAACACTGGTGTAGCATTTCAGCATAAGTTACATACAAAATCAAGCTTAATATTCAACCATATCAAATCAAATTCAGTGTGACAGCAAATAAAACACACCGATGTGGGAAGAACTCACCAGAATACAGATTGTAATGAGGTTGAAGTGCTTTTCACATTCAATAACTGAATCATACCTTTATGAATGGCAGATTGTGAAAAACCAAACTGAGTAAATAAAGGGATGGTTGTTGTACTTACTGGGTCCTATTGCATGCCCGATAACATAAATGACTATGCAGGTTATGCTTAGATAAGACATCCAGTCAATTGTACCCTGAGGAGAGAACATATATTTATTCCTTTTAATGGGTCTTTACATCTAACTTCATTTTTATGCATTCCAATTGCATCCTTGGGGGTGATTTTGCCAATGGGGGCGCGTTGGGGGCGGGACTGCTGCTTGTCAGGTTTTAGTCCCGCCTCCATCGACGTCCGGCCAACCCACGCTATTTTCCCTTGATTGACCCTGTTAAGCCCGCCCAGCGGGTTCAGCGGGCCAATTAAGGGAAAGCCGGTGACAGAGAACGTCAGCGTATGACGTTTCATCCGTCAAAAATTTTTGACAGATGAATTGTCATCGTTTGACAGCTTTGAGAAGCTGTCAAACACGGACATTCTCTGTTGGTTTGGTGAGTTCTTGTACTCAAGGCTCACCAAACCTATTCCCTGAGCAGAAAGCAGATGGTTGTTGCATCGGAGAACGCGGCAACCATTCTGTCATCTCTGCCGTGGAGATGCCGGAGTCTCCGGATACCCAACGAATGAAGCCTGCAGGAAGGAACAACGGTAAGGAAACTTTTTCTAACACTTTTCACTCACCTCACATACTTACCTCTCCACTCTTGCACCCATCACTCACCACCACAGCGCACTGTTCGACCCCTCTCATCCCCGCAGACCCACTGCTCGCCTCGCTGACCCTGGCGGGGTTTCCTGACGCTGTATAAATGCAAATCTTTCTTTTTCTTTTATTTGCTAAATGGAATATATTTTTAAACTCTGTCGGCATCCACAGAGGTTGAGGCTTTCAACAAACCTGAAGGTTTAGGCACATTGTTAAGACCGCACAGGAAGTGGAGCAAATCGCAAATCCCACCAGGAGAAGCATCCTGCGCCCTGCAGCTTCCACTATAGAAACCTGCGGAACACAATGACAGTCTGAGCTTCACACAGTGAAGGTACTGCAGTCATATCCAACTCTAATAATGTCTAGTAAAGAGTGATTATATGAGAACCTTATTCGGACTTACTGCTGTTATGGTCATGAAGACATTGACTGCTCCTGTGCCAATGGTGACATACTGAATGTCATTTTCCTTTACCCCTGCTGATCGATATATGCTGTCTGCATAATAATATATCTGTAAACAGAAATAGTGATAGTGGAAGAAGAGCAATTACTAATACAGATTCTACTGTGTTATTAGGCTATTAACGGTTGCTATTTTTCCTGTCTTTACAAGTTACCAATGCAGAGTTTATACTCAAAGATCTTCATGCAGTCTGAGATAGCAATGCAAATTTTAATCCCATTTGTAAAGGCTTTGCATGTCTCTGGTGGATAGAGAGGGAAGCCAGCCAGGGTTCATGCACCTGATTGTTATCAGGTGACCCTCCCACCCCTCCCCCGCCCTCCACCCTGCCAATGAAGTGTGTGTGTTGACGTCGGTTGAAGACAGGATTGAGTTCCACTGTGATTCATCTCACAAACTAATAGCCTGCTGACACTCACTTTCTAGGCTCAAGCAGCTTGATGCCGGCTGGGACCCAGGAGCGAGGACAAGCCCAGCAGTGAGGTCAAGGCCCAGGAGTGGCGCAGCGTGGGCCAGCAGCGGGGTCGGGGTCCAGGGAAGGTGCAGCACGGGCCGACAGCGAGGTCGGGAGGACCACAATGCATCCTACGAAACCCAGGCAGAGAGGACCTGCGGGAAGGAGGGAGGAGGACAGTAGCAGTATGTTTGTGTGTGTGTGCTAGGCCGTTGTAGCAGAGCCTGGTCTCCAATCGTCTTGGATCCCCTTGCCATTGGACCAAGACCTTGCTCTGTCAAGCCCGTGTGGTAGCTGGTGTGCAACGGCCACCCCACGTTAAAAGAATTCACGCACAGGCATCTTCCACCCTTTAAAATGAAGTTCGGGACCTGGAACATCAGGACCCTCATGGACAACCCCAACAGTGACAGACCGGAACGCCGTACTGCTATCGATGCCCGGGAGCTCAGACGTTTCGACATTGACATCGCTGCCCTAAGTGAGACCCGCCGGGCAGGGGAAGGCCAGCTCAAGGAGCAAGGTGGTGGCTACACCTTCTTCTGGAAAGGCAACAACCACCGTCTGCCCCACCTGTGACAGAGACTGTAGGTCCCGCATTGGACTCATCAGTCACCTGAGAACTCATTTTTAATGTGGAAGCAAGTCATCCTCGGTTCCGAGGGACTGCCTAAGAGAGAAAGTGGCTCAAACATGAAGAATGACCACTTTGAGTGAGGTTCCGGAGGCAAGGTGACCACCTTCCTTTCACCCAGACCTAACTTTTCTAATCGGCATTATTTTAACAGCACCATTAACCTGTTTAAAAATACATGATTTCTCACTGGCGTCAAAATAACCTCAATTGGAAAATCTAGCGCATCCCCGATTTTAATCGCTCCACCATTGGCAGCCGTGCTTTCAGCTGCCTGGGCCCTAAGCTCTGGAATTCCCTCCCTAAACCTCTCCGCCTCGCTACCTCTCTCTCCTCCTTTCAGAGGCGCCGTAAAATCTACCTCATTGACCAAGCTTTTGGTCATTTGCCCTAATTTCTCCTTATGTGGCTCAGTGTCAATTTTGTTTTCTAACGCTCCTGTGAAGCGCCTTGGGATGTTTTACTACGTTAAAGGTGCTATATAAATGCAGGTTGTTGTTGATGTTGTATAAACGTAAGTTCTTTCTTTTATCCACCATCTGTGTTGATAAGTATGATAGCAAAATACTGCGGATGCTGGAAATCCAAAACAACAACAGAAAACGCTGGAAAAACTCAGCAGGCCAGGCAGCATCCGTGGAGAAACAGAGTTAACAGGCTGGATTTTCATTGAAGAGTCGGGTAGGAGGCGGGACTACAACTTTCGGGGTTGTAGTCACGCCTCCATCGAGTTCTAGCCAACCCACGCGATTTTGACTTGATTGACCTTGTTGAGCCTGCCCAGCGGGCTCAGCTGGCCAATTAAGGGCCACCCAGCAACAGGTGACATCACAGATTGAAATTTCATCTGTCAAGACCTTTTGACAGATGAAATATCAGCGTTTGACAGCTGTTTGAAGCTGTCAAACACTGACAATCTGCACTCCAAGTTAATTCCTTTCTGTCAGGATGATTTAGAGATCTCCCCGGAACAGAAAGCTGAATGCTGCAATTTTTGACAGCTCGCAGCCATTCTGCTTTCTGTGCCGGTGAGATGAGGGACTCCTGAGACCTGAAGGAAGGAAGGCTGTAAAGGTAAGTAAAGATATGTAAAACTTATTTAAACACTTTACACACACCAAACACACTTACCTCTGCACTCATGCACCCATCACTCACCTGAACACCGGACATCTTGACCCCTCCAAGCCCTTCATCCCGACAGTCCGCTTCCTCTAACTTGGCGTGGTTTGGAGCCATCGGGAATCCCACACTTCAACATTAAAAATAGGGATTAGGCTAAAAGCTGCCTGTTAACTACCTGTTAACAGGCAGTTAATTGGCACTAATCCCCTTCCCGCCTCGGGGAGGCGGGTTCCAGTGTGGGTCGGGTATCCGCGTCCTTTGAAACTGGCATGGAGGCTGGTTGGGTGTGGGATGGGTTTGTGCACCCCCCCCCCCCCACGATTTCGGGATTTTAACCCCCCACACGCCTCCAATCCCGACTTCACAGCCCAATGAACATCCTGCCCAACGTTTCAGGTCGATGACCTTTCGTCATTGATAAGTACTTTGGTTTCATTACTTACTGCATTGACTCCAGAAAGCTGTTGTCCCATATTCAGAACAATGATTGATATCAGCTGCCATCGCAGGGACCTGAATGTGCACAGATTACGCACAGACTGGCTGCCTTCTGCTTTCTCCGATTGATCTTCCAAACGCATTTCCTCTATTTCGTCATCCACGTCATCCCAGCCTCTTATCCGCCTTAAAGCTTGAACACAATACACTTGAACTCCACTATTTATAACGTTGCATTTTAGCTATTTTTTATTATAGTCCTAGATTTCCTTCCAGCGAGAGCTGGAGCTGTTTTGGTCTGGGGCGGAAATCACCTCGTACAGGAGGTAGGTACTGTATGATCTTAATCGGGGTCAGAGTGGTCCCCTGGACTTAGTCGTTCATGGGATGTGGGCGTCGCTGGCAAGGCCCAGCACTTATTGCCCATCCCTCGTTGCTCTGGAGAAGGTGGTGGTGAGCCGCCTTCTTGAACCGCTGCAGTCCGTGTGGTGAAGGTGCTCCCACAGTGCTGTTAGGGAGGGAGTTCCAGGATTTTGACCCAGCGACGATGAAGGGTCGGCCGATATACTTCCAAGTCGGTGAGTGACTTGGAGGGGAGCTTGGGGGTGGTGGTGTTCCCATGCACCTACTGCCCTTGTCCTTCTAGGTAGTAGAGGTCGCGGGCTTGGGAGGTGCTGCCAAAGAAGCCTAGTTTCGATTAGCTAAGGTGGGAGGGGGAGGGTCGGAGAGAAATTTTCCAGATTTCTTTGCCGCTAATTGTCCTGGGCTTTTTTTTGCCTCTCCCTCTGAAATTACATGGATTTCAGGTGGGGTCGGGAGTAATATTCCCTCTTATTTTTTTTTGGTGCACGGCCTCTTTAACGTTGCCCATTCAAATTTCCGCGCACGCGTGGTTTTTCCAGCCTGCGCGGGACCTCCAGACCGCTGCGCGGCGGCGTGGCCCGCAGCTTAACGGAAACATTGGTGGGGAGTGTATGTATTATGATGCAGCAGGCATCCCAGATCGTGTGGGGCAGGCCGGATGGACCAGAGGATCTTTTCCTTTTCCGTCATTACTTGTTTGCTCGTTGATTTGACTGACAAAGAGACCGAAAATAAATTTGGTTGTAAATCACAGTCCCGTCCCCCTGACGTCACTATAGGTAGTTGCCCCACCCACTGTGCTGCGACTAAACCATGTGGGAGGATCAGCAGAAATTTCAGCTGGAAAGCCAGACATAATTTTAGATCGATTTTAGACACTGACACTGATCGAATGGCCACATACTTGGCAGTGTTTGACACTAAGTTGTAGTTCTACTCTGTCACAGGAGGTATAAATTGCACAAGATTCCGATTTTGCAGCCCTGGTTCTCACATGTTTAATGTTCCTGCTCTGTTTCACAAGCTATCAGAGAGGCAGTGATCAGGGGTACATATGTCAAAGAGTGAAGTTCAAATTTTTATGACTCTGCTGGCAAGCTACTCACTGCAAACCTTACTGCAGTTATACTGCACTCTCAGTCCGAGACCGATAGCTGTACAGGAGCATCAGGAGCAATTCAGGCTGGAATGTCTTTGGTACCTCTAGACGTCAATTGACAATTCCAACGCACACCAGGCCGGCCTCCCATCTTCCACCCGCCATAAACTTAAACTCATCCAAAACTCGGCTGCCTGTGTCTTAACTCGCACCAAGTCCCATTCACCCATCACCCTTGTGCTCGCTGCCCGATATTGCCTCACAGTTGAGCAACGCTTCGATTTCAAAATTCTCATCCTTGTTTCCAAATCCCTCCATGGCCTCGCCCCTCCCTATCTCTGTAATCTCCTCCAAACCCACAACCCCTCTCCCCCCCCCCCCCACCGCCCTGAGATATCTGCACTCCTCCAACTGCGCATCTCAATTTGAATCGTTCCACCATTGGCGGCCGTGCCTTCTGTTGCCGAGGCCCTAAGCTCTGGAATCCCCTCCCTAGGCCTCTCCGCCTCTCTACCTCCCTCTCCTCTTTTAAGGCACTCTTTAAAACCTACCTCTTTGACCTAATGTTTGGTCACCTGCCCTAATGTCTCCTTATGTGGCTCGATGTCAAATTTTGTTTGATAACGCTCCTGTGAAGCGCCTTGCGACGTTTTACTACGTTAGAGGCGCTATATAAATGCAAGTTGTTATAGTTGAGTGAAAAAATACAGCTGCCGTGTGAATCATACACTGCCAACCAGGGGACAGCTCTGCGCTTGCATGCTTACACACACAGGGCTCTGCTTCCCAGCCACTATTTCTTAACGTTGGAGTGTGAATGGGATCAACTGCTTTTCAGTAACATTAGAAAGATGTTGCAGTGAGTTTGTAGAGTGAGCAGGAGATCAATAGGCCCCTGCTGAGTACTATTTAAACCCGGCTTCGCACTGCACTGGAGTTACCCTGCACACAGCGTCAAGCCTAAGTGAATCAGAGGTGGCCTATTGGAGGAGGTCTGACACTGCTTGGCTTTAGTGCCTCTGAAGTCAGATCAGACTTGACTCCAGAGTTGCGCAGCCACTTTCACATCAACGATCGACCAAATCCATTTCACATCGACAGGCAAGTAGCAACATGACTGCAGTCTTGAACCAAAATCCATGTCGTCTGGCCTTAAATATCGCAGCTACCTGCTCTCGCTCCTGCTTCATTGCCTTTTTGGATCAACATGTATCTAGGACTTTCCGGGGCAAAAGGCAACAGAATTAGCTCCACAATGGCAGGGATTCCAGTGAGTCCCAAAAGTAACGGCCAACCTAAAAAGGAAAAAAAAGGGAAGATAAGGGCCTTTGCCTGTTTGAGTTGGTAGCACCCTTGCCTCTGAGTCAGAAGGTTGTGGGTTCAAGTCCCACTCCAGAGACTTGAGCACAAAAATCTAGGCTGACACTCCCAGTGCCGTGCTGAGGGAGTGCTGCACTGTCGGAGGTGCCGTCTTTCGGATGAGACGTTAAACCGAGGCCCCGTCTGCTCTCTCAGGTGGACGTAAAAGATCCCATGGCACTATTTTGAAGAAGAGCAGGGGAGTTATCCCCGGTATCCTGGGCCAATATTTATCCTTCAACCAACAGCACTAAAACAGATTATCTGGTCATAAGAACATAAGAAATAGGAGCAGGAGTAGGCCAATCGGCCCCTCGGGCCTGCTCCGCCATTCAATAAGATCATGACTGATCTGATCCTAACCGCCAATCTACTATCACAGAACCATCTCCTGAATCTAACAGAATTAGACACATGAAATAGGAGCAGGATCAGGCTACACGGCCCCTGGGCCCGCTCCGCTACCCACAGGGCCATGTCCGATCCGAACCTAGACTCATGTCCAAATTCCTGCCCGCTCCCCGTAACCATTAATTCCCTTTACTTCTAGGAAACTGTCTATTTCTGTTTTAAATTTATGTAATGATGTAGCTTCTACAGCTTTTTGGGGCAGCCTATTCCATGGACCTACCACCCTTTGAGTGAAGTAGTTCCTCCTCATCTCAGTTTTGAAAGAGCAGTCCCTTATTCTAAGACTATGCCCCCTAGTTCTAGTTTCACCCATTATCGGGAACATCCCGCATCCACCCGATCCAACCCCTTCACAATCTTATATGTTTCAATAAGATCGCCTCTCATTCTTCTGAACTCCAATGAGTAGAGTCCCAATCTACTCAACCTCTCCTCATATGTCCATCCCCTCATCCCCGGGATTAACCGAGTGAACCTTCTTTGTACTGACTCGAGAGCAAGTATGTCTTTTCTTAAGTATGGACACCAAAACTGTATGCAGTATTCCAGGTGCGGTCTCACCAATACCTTGTACAACTGAAGCAATACCTCCCTATTTTTATATTCTATCCCCCTAGCAATGAAAGCCAACATTCCATTGGCCTTCTTAATCACTTGCTGCACCTGCATACTAACCTTTTGAGTTTCGTGCACCAGGACCCCCAGATCCCTTTGTACTTCAGTACTTTCCAGTTTCTTGCCATTAAGATAATAACTTGCTCTATGATTTTTCCTGCCAAAGTGCATAACCTCACACTTTCCAGTATTGTATTCCATCTGCCAAATCTCTGCCCACTTACTTAGCCTGTCTATGTCCCCTTGCAGGTTTTTTATGTCCTCCTCACTCACTACTTTCCCTCCCATCTTAGTATCATCTGCAAACTTTGATATGTTACACTCGGTCCCCTCCTCCAAATCGTTAATATAGATTGTAAAGAGTTGGGGACCCAGCACTGACCCCTGCGGAACACCACTAGTTACTGATTGCCAGTCTGAGAATAAACCATTTATCCCAACTCTCTGCCTTCTGTTAGATAGCTAATCCTCTATCCATGCCAGAATATTACCCCCAATCCCGCGATTTTTTATCTTAAGCAATAATCTTTTGTGTGGCACCTTGTCAAATGCCTTTTGGAAGTCTAAATACACTACGTCCACTGGTTCCCCTTTATCCACCCTATATGTTACTTCCTCAAAGAACTCCAGCAAATTTGTCAAACATGACTTCCCCTTCATAAAACCATGCTGACTTTGTCCTATTAAATTATGATTATCCAAATGTCCTGTTACTGTCTCCTTAATAATGGACTCCAAAATTTTACCTACCACAGATGTTAGGCTAACCGGTCTATAGTTTCCAGCCTTCTGTCTACTGCCCTTTTTAAATAAGGGTGTTACATTAGCAGTTTTCCAGTCTGCCGGGACCTTTGCTGAGTCCAGGGAGTTTTGGAAAATTATTACCAATGCATCCACAATCCCTACCGCCACTTCCCTCAAGACCCTAGGATGTAAGCCATCAGGTCCAGGTGATTTATCCGCCTTGAGTCCCATTATTTTACTGAGTACCACTTCCTTAGTGATTTTGATCGTGTTTAGCTCCTCCCCCCCCTATAGCCCCCTGTTTGTCCAGTGTTGGGATATTCTTAGTGTCCTCTACTGTAAAGACTGATACAAAATATTCATTCAGTGTTTTTGCCATCTCCATATTTCCCACCATTAATTTCCCGGTCTCATCCTCTAAGGGACCAACATTTACTTTAGCCACCCTTTTTCTTTTTATATAACTATAAAAACTCTTACTATCTGTTTTTATATTTTTTGCTAATTTACTTTCATAATCTATCTTCCCTTTCTTAATCAATCTTTTTGTTATTTTTTGCTGTCTTTTAAAGTTTTCCCAATCCTCTATCCTCCCACTAGATTTGGCTACCTTATATGCCCTTGTTTTTAGTCGAATACTATCCTTAATTTCTTTACTTAGCCACGGATGGCTGTCTTTTCTTTTACACCCTTTTCTTCTCAGTGGAATATATTTTTTTTGGAAGTTGTAAAATAACTCCTTAAATGTACACCACTGATCATGTATCATCTTACCCTTTAATCTATTTTCCCAATCCACTCTACTCAATTCCGCTCTCATACCTTCATAGTCTCCTTTATTCAAGCTTAGCACGCTTGTTTGAGATCCAACCTTCTCACCCTCTAATTGAATATGGAATTCAACCATGTTATGGTCACTCATTCCAAGGGGATCCTTTACTAGGACATTTTTAATTAATCCTGTCTCGTTACACAGGACCAGATCTAAGGTTGCTTACCCCCTGATCGGTTCAGTTACATACTGCTCAAGAAACCCATCCCTAATACACTCAATGAACTCATCCTCAAGGCAGCCCTGCCCAACTTGATTTGTCCAATTAATATGATAGTTAAAATCCCCCATAATTATAGATGTTCCCTTATTACAAGCCTCAACTATTTCCTGATTGATACTCCGTCCAACAGAGTTACAACTGTTCGGAGGCCTATAGACTACGCCCACTAGTGTTTTTTTCCCCTTATTATTCCTTACCTCCACCCAAACTGTTTCATTATCCTGATCTTTTGACCCAATATCATTTCTCTGTATTACAGTGATTCCTTCCTTTATTAACATAGCCACCCCACCTCATTATCACATTGCTGTTTGTGGGAGCTTGCTGTGCGCAAATGGCTGCCGCGTTTCCTACATTACAACAGTGACTACACTTGAAAAGTACTTCATTGGCTGTAAAGCGCTTTGGGATGTCTGGTGGTTGTGAAAGACGCTATAGAAAGGCAAGTCTTTCTTTTTTCTTTTTGTTTGCATTTAACCTATTGTGCCGTAGACGAATATAACCAGGAGACGAGTACCTCTTTCATTGGCAAGAATGTTCCTTATTCCAAATATCTGGGCAATCAGGATTCCGATTGTAATGAACAGCTGTGGCATCACACCGATGGCACCTCGGAGGTTCTTAGGTGAAAGCTCGCCCAGGTACATGGGGACCACGTTGGATGAGAGGCCTAGATGGAAGTGCAGGAACACTCATTGATTTGCACTCAGCACAGTTTCTATTTTTTAATGAATGACCTGAGTTTGTCAACAGTGTCCTGGATTTCCTGGTGCTGGGCGGGAGTGGGTTCTATACCAGTAATACTGGTAGAAAATTCCCCTTTCTCCATTCGCTGTGGTAAAAGCCAAACTTAAATGTGCAAATATCCACCGACTGGGCTTAGGCAATTTGGCTGCCATTATTCTTGGAGTGCAGACAACAGTAAGTTTGCCGCAGGCAGTGAAGGTCATTTACATCGGCCTGGAGTTTGCCGTCAGCGGCAAAGCAAAGTAAGCTGCGTCGAGAATTTCGGGTTTTCCGACGCGTAATTCAAATCAACGGAAGTTAATGGGGATTCCCACCGAAGAGCTGCTCTGACGTCAACAAGGTGTCTAAGCAGCCAATCAAAAACGCAGAATTCTCACAGACAGCGAACCAGGAAGTGGGGCAAGCTCCTAAAATTCAAACTCCTTAAAAATGTTAAAGAGAGCAAAAAAAAAGATTGAGGCTCTCACATGGGGAAAAGGCAAACCTGAAATAAAGTTTCTTAAAAATTGTAATTTATATTAAAATGGATAAATTTCACACTGCACAAAATTAAAATGAGTTTTTCAGACCCTTACCTTTTGTTTAGCAGTCAACACGCTGTTAAAACCGCAGCTACACCTCATCCCTTTGGATCTAACTTTTAGTGGACCATGTACAGCAGGCACCTCAAAGCACTGGAGAGGTACCACCAACGCTGCCTCCGCAAGATCCTGCAAATCCATTGGCAGGATAGGCGCACCAACGTCAGTGTTCTCGCTCAAGCCAACATCCCCAGCATCGAAGCTCTGACCACGCTCATTCAGCTCCGATGGACAGGTCACATTGTCCGCATGCCCGATACGAGACTCCCCAAACAAGCTCTCTACTCGGAGCTCCGACACGGCAAGAGAGCCCCAAGTGGGCAGAGGAAACGCTTCAAGGACACCCTCAAAGCCTCCTTGAAAAAGTGTAACATCCCCACCAACACCTGGGAATCCCTGGCCCAAGACCGCACAAAGTGGAGGAGAAGCATCCGGGAAGGCGCCGAACACCTCGAGTCTCTTCGCCGGGAGCAAGCGGAAGCCCAGCGCAGGCAGCGCAAGGAGCACATGTCAACCCAAGCACCCCATCCACCCGCCCCTTCAACCACCGTCTGCCCCACCTGTGACAGAGGCTGTAGGTCCCGCATTGGACTCATCAGTCACCTGAGAACTCATTTTTAATGTGGAAGCAAGTCATCCTCGGTTCCGAGGGACTGGCTAAGAAGGAGAAGAAGAAAACCCAAGCTACACCTCATCCCTTTGGATCTAACTTTTAGTGGGGAATTTAGCAGCGTGATTACTGAGGACGAGCCAAAGGTTTCGTCAGTTTCCCTGATTTGAGAGATTTCACTGATTGCCAGCTCTGCGGGGGGGGGGGGCTGGGTGGGGGAGGCACAGCTCAGCCTGCCGTGGAGCAGTGAATGACAGACCGCAACTTCAGGATTCCCGCATTAAGCTGCACGTGCGCTAAATCCTGAAGTTGCGGTCAGTTTCAAAGGCGAAATGATGCCAAACGCTGCCAGCTTGCCATCATCAGGACCGCAAATTCCGGGCCAATGCTGGCTTCACCAAATACTAAGGAAATGCAAGGTTAGAGTGTAGGAATCCTGTTTGTCTGATGTGAATAAGACCCTGAAAAACAATACTATGCTTTGGACAAAAACAGCCACCTCCTTTTATCCTCAATGCCTACAGCACTGCTTTGGAAAGGAGAAATCGATCGCTAGGTTGGTAGTTCTGTAAACATGTCCCCTGTGCCAAACCACAATAACTCCCTACTATCTGGCTCTAGACACTGGGGAAACATTGGAGCTAACGATAACCCTACTGCTCCCATTAGCTCTGGGCAGTGTAGTGTACTGGTTGTGATGCAAGTAATTACCCAGCACTTGTGAGTTTAAATGCTGTGAAATTGAATTCAATAAAGCTGAGCGTTTGTGGGCAGGCTGCCGTATTGGTGTCGAAAACCAACTAGTCCATAAATGCTCTGTGGGTAGCAGACACATATTCACTCAGTGTGGGGGAGACACATATTCACTCAATGGCCGGAATTTGGCCGGCACTCAGAGGGCAGGTTTGGAGGCGGGTCCCGCTGTCAAAATCTAAAAGATTGACAGTGGATCGGGATCCGCCTGCACTTTGCAGAACCGACACTAAGCGGCGGGTCAGCCAATTGAGATAGTTAAGAGGGTCTTTAAAGGTAGTTGAACAGCATTTTACCACCTTCTAGCCATTTCTCCAACTTTTCCACAAGGTTCCCGTTGCTTGGGGATCACGTCAGGTAAGTGTGTCGGGTTCTCTGTGACTCCATTGCTGTGAATAGGTGACAGCTGCAAAAGTGGTATAAAAGCTACCATTTCACAGCTGGTCACCTTCCAATGTCCAAACTTCTCCGCAATCACCTGATGCTACGCTGGACACAGGGCATCAGCACCCGACCACATTGCTTCCTGGGACACCTGCGATGGCCTCACCATGGTCAGATTTACTTCACTTGACGCTGTACACCCTGGCTGCCATATGGTGCGCCAGGTTGGCACCACCCCACACCAGCACCATAAAGCATCCCTACAATGACCAAGCCATCCCTTTCACACTCATCACCATTGGGGGGGACGGACGTTATGTCTCACCAAGGAACTCACCAAGACACTTCCAAAGGCGCACACAAATCTGTCCAAGAAGGCAAAGTGTTGAAAATAAAGGTTTCCATGCTTGACAACACATTAACAGAACCATTACATGAACATTGGATAAAATACCCAAGTGCCTACCCTTGTGTGTTGTTAGTTAGCATGATTGCACTAGGATGAGGGTGAGTGTGAGGGGTGGCTAGTGAGATGGGGATGTGATAATGTAGATAGAGAGGGATGGGTGGAGGTACAAGGTAAGTTGGTGTGAGTAAAGATGTGCAGGAGTAGGGTAAGGAAGGCAGAGTGATGGGGATGTGATGAGTGGCACAGCAGGATGAATTTGTGTGTGGCTTTGCAGTAACATTTTGTGATCTACGGAGATCATTGAAAGGTTTGCGTCACTGCAGCCTGGTCCTCCTGACAACAGCCCTGCTTGTGCCCTCCTGTGCAATGTATAATCAGGCTGCGTTGGTGTCCTGGGGAGGTCTCTTCCGCCCATTGAAAGGGAAGAGAACCTCCCTGCGTGCTGTGACTCCCTCCATAATCATATGGAGGGAGACATGGGAGAGCTTGGGTGCAGCCGTGCACCTTTATGCAGTGCTTGACAGTGTTTGCAGCACCTCAATGCTGTAGAACACTGACAGTACAATTGTCAAAATCAATGTGGACATGGCCCCTTTAAGGAAACCAGCTGATGATGTGTCATCAGATGACGTCATCAGACCCACTTCCTTTTAATTGGCCGGAAACCTCACAGGGCGGGCTTAATAAGGTCAATCAGGGCAAAATCACTTGGAGGAGGTGGGATGAAGACAGGAGCGGGGTTTGAAGCCATCACCTACTCCGGCCGCACCGGACTCGCCGCGGTTGGTGAAATTGCGGCCAGTGTGGGGGAGACACCTATTCACCCAGTGTGGCAAAGAAAGAAATTTTGTATGGCAGTGTTAAACAGTGAGACACCAGAGAAAACTGAACCCCATAGTTATACTGTTCATATCTGTACTGGCACAAGTCACATACTGAGGAATTAATATCACAGAATCACAGCCACATCAGAGCATATTAAAGACTAATCGCTCTCAAGCAATTTGACAGTTGACAGTTTGTTCCAATTAAATAGATTAGGAAGGACCAGAGGTGAAAAGTTGAAGTTGTATAAGGCCAGATCTAGGTTAGATGTCAGGAGGTGGTTCTTTTCCCAGAGTATAGAGGACCTCTGGAACAAGCTGCCATCTCATGAATTCCTTCAAGCGAGAGCTGGACCTGTTTCTCGCTGGAGCGGAGCTCACCTCTTACAGAGGTATGATAGCATAGTGGTTATGTCACTGGACTAGTAATCCAGAGGACTGGACGTAATGATCCAGAGTAAGTGAGTTCAAATCCAGCAAGACAGCTGGCAAATTTAAATTCAGTTAATTAAATAAATCTGGAATAAAAAAACCTACTATCAGTAATGGTGACCATGAAACTACCAGATTGCTGTAATAAACCCATCTGGTTCACTAATGTCCTTACCCGGTCTGGCCTATATATAGACTCCAGACCCACGGCAAAGTGGTTGACTCTTAACTGCCCTTCTGTGGTTCAAGAAGGTGGCTCACCACCACCTTCTTGAGGGCAATTAGGGATGGGCAATAAATGCTGGTCTTGCCAGCGACACCCACATGGCGTGGCAGGGAATTCAGGGCCAGAGTGATCTCCTAGACTAATTTCCATCGCCTAGATGGGTCGGAGAGGAATTTCCCAGCTGTATTTCCCCCAAATTGGCCTGGGTTTTTATCTTTTTTTGCCTCTCCCAGGAGGTCACATGGTTTTGGGTGGGGTGGAGTGTCTATGTTGTGATACACAAGGAATCGCAATTGTGTGGGTCAGGGTGGATGGACCAGAGGGCTTCTACCTGTCCATCATTGTTCGTATGAAATATATAAGCATATTGGTTAAAAACAAGCTTCCGCAATGTGATGTGGGAGTGGCTGCACGGGGCTTTATTCACTCTGGGAGGCTTTACTTACCTGCACAAATTCCAACAATGACTCTCCCAACAATTATTATTTCAAAAGACTTTGATTCTTTACTTGTTCCCATCAGTATCGCAGGCACGATGGAAAATATATTGTTAAACAACAAAGTGCCCTTCCTGAAAAAAATTAGGGAAAATAAATTGTGTTAAGATTTGAAGAGGGGTGTTATGTGAGCTACATTAATAGTGCAAAGCCCAAAGTTCAAAAGGTTAACACAACTCTGCATAATATTGCTTTGCACTTGCTTTCCATATAGCTCCCATTTGTAATGCCACGTGCACTTTATTTAAAAACAGAGTTTAGCATAAATTATATCCTAATTTACTCCCCTCTTCTGAAGACACTGATTCTTTCTGTGCTACGGTTCAATGGGTGCGAGTGGCCCTCAATACTTTGACCAAGTGATCATTCTTTATGTGTGGGCTTAGCCACTGTTTGATTATGGGGCGCATCACAGCCGAGCGTGGTGCAGGTGCCGCTGGACAGTAACCAGGGCCGTGATTTCGCCTACCGAGGCGGGTCCGGGGCAGCCGGGGTCGGTGGCGGGTCCTGACCCCGCTGCCTGCTCCAGCCGCTCTGTTGAGGTGAATTTATGATGATGGGGCTTGTTAAGCCTGCCCTGCGAGGTTCCCAGCCAATTAATAGGAAGCGGGTCTGATGACGTCATTTGATGACGCATCATCAGCCGGTTTCCTTAAAGGGACCATGTACAAATTGATTTTGACAGTTGTGCTGTCCGTGTTCTATAGCACTGAGGTGCTGCAAGCACTGACAAGCACTGCACAGAAGTGCACAGCTGCACCCAGGCTCTCTCCCATGACTCCCTCTATATGTTTATCAAGGGAGTCACAGCACGCAGGGAGGTTCTCTTCCCTTCCCATGGGCGGAAGAGACCTCCCCAGGACACTAACGCAGCCTGGTTGCACATTGCACAGGAGGCCACAGCAGGGATGTCATCAGGAGGACCAGGCTGCAGTGGCGCATTCCTTTCAATGATCTCAGTAGATCAAGAAACACTCAACCTCATCCTGCTGTGCCACTCATCACATCCCTATCACTCTGCCTCCCCTACCCTACTCCTGCACATCCTTACTCACACCAACTTACCATGAACCTCCACCCATCCCTCTCTATTTACATTATCTAATTTTCACTTCCCCATCTCACTAGCCACCCCTCACACTCACCCTCATCCTACTGGAAGCATACCAACTAACAACACACAAGGGTAGGCACTTGGGTGTTTTTGCCAATGTTCATGTAAAGTTTCTGTTAATGTGTTGTCAAACATTGAAATCTTTATTTTCAACACTTTGCGTTCTTGGACAGATTTGTGTGCACCTTTGGAAGTGGCTTAATGAGTTGTAGTGACTGGTGAGACATAACGGTACTTTCTGCACTGGTGGGGAGTGTGAAAGCAATGGCTTAGACATTGTAGGGATGCTTTATGGTGTTGGTGTGAGGTGGTGCCAACCTGGTGCATCATGTGGCAGCCAGGGTGTACAGCATCAAGTGAAGTAAATCTGGCCATGGTGAGCCAACCCTGGCCTCCTGGGCAGCAATGTGCTCAGGTGCTGATGCCCTCTGTCCTGTGCAGCATCAGTTGATTGCGGAGAAGGTTGGTGCTGTTGTTGGTGCTGCTGGTGTGCCTGGTGATGCTGGTGTTGGGGCTGATCTTGGTGGGATTCTGAGGACCAAGGTGAGATTTTTTTCAAGGGCACCGATGCTGATGTAGTAGATGGCAGGTGAGGTTGAGATGACAGAAGCGATCTGTCAATGTAGAGAGAGGTTGTTCCAATGAGGTGGCACTGGATAGAGAGTTTACTCCAAACACTTGCAAGCTGCAAGAAAGCTCAATACAGGAAACTTTCTGGTATCCGGCACTGACGGGACCGAGCTGGTGCCGTACCATCAAAACTGCCGTAGAAACCAGCGCTAATGTTAAAACATACGGAGCTTTTGAGCTCCATGTGAATCAACAAACCCTGTTGCTTAGCAACAGCTTAAAAGCGTCTCTGTAGCTAAGCAACAGCTTCAGCTAGGCCTTGCAGAGCCTGACTGGGAAAAAAAAGCAACGAGAAGTAAAAAAACTTATAGGAAACGGCTCCTGAATTTTGCCGGTAGATAGAGCTTTCCGGACATCCGGTTAAACGAAAGTTTCCTGTATGTCTTCCAAATGCAGTAACCAACAGATTCTGAGCTTTGAAAGTGAACAGCTGTAACATGGGATCTTTTATACAACTTTGGCAGCTGTCAGGTCATGAGATAATTCAATGCTGAATCCACTCACGACATGCTGAGCTGACGTGTTCCCTGAGCAGTGGGTAACCTGTGGGGAACACGCAAAATTGAAAGGTAGGCAGAAAATAATACTTAATTGGCTGTTAACAATCCATTTAATGATGTCAATTGCCTCCCCCGACCCGCTGTCAATCATTTCTATTTTCACAGCTGACTCAAATCATTATTATTCCCTGAGAATTGCCTGCTGATTATCTCTTCAAAATCTGTAGTGATTATTTCATAAGCATTAAAATGTCAATGTTGAAGTCATCACGTATCAGTGACACAGGTGCGTTAGTTGTCACTGAATTAAGGCCCTTCCAATGAAGTTCCCGCATAGAGTTAAGTTCACCAATCCCATGCTCCAAACAGGGAGCTGCTCTTGGACAGAACACCAGTTGGAGATAGGGCTCCAACACTAAAAATATAATAGTAACGTGAAGTAACTTCAAGGCTGTACTATCATTCAGGGCACACATGACAGTTAGGGACTCCTCATGTGGTTTATGGTGTCACCTGAAACCCTCAGTCAGATGACTGCCTTGTAAACACTCTGAGGCATCCAGTAGTCCATGTCTGATCTGCTGATCTGTAGCTGCTCACCTGCCCAGTTTATTTACGAGTGGGGCGACCATAAGGGACCCAAAAAACCCTCCGAGTGGATACATGGAGACGGTGAGAGACCACAGCAAAGTTTGGTAGCTACTGTCCATGTAGTTCCCATACCGATCAAAATAAGACTGGTTGTAAAACTGCCGCATGTACTGTAAGACATAAGAGATTAGTCAAAGTGCCAACAACGTTCAGAGCATTTATAATCGCAGGACTGAGTTGCCACCATTGGTTACATTGGGTTTCCACTGAAACATTCAATTGAGGAATAGATTTTTTTTTGACTTAAAGTGGAACGGGAGGCATCGCCTTTATCAGAACGTGTCTGGCAAACCTGTGCTTGCAGTGTGGCATGGCGATACAAAACGCATTGTCATAACGTCACCGTGACATATTTTCAATAATGATAAGCAGCTTTACTACACTTTACATCGCCCCAGGAAAGGAAGAATTTGCATTTATTTCGTTCCTTCAGGAAGTCCCGACATGCTTTGCAGCCAATGAATTACTTTTGAAGTGTAACCACTATTGTTATGCAAGGAAATGCAGCAACCAATTTGCACACAGCAAGGTCCCACAAACAGCCATGAGCTAACTAACTGCGTAACCGTTTTTTAGCAGTGATGGTTGGGGGATGACTATTGGCTGGGATAGAAACATAGATAGAAACATTGAAGATAGGAGCAGGAGTAGGCCATTCGGCCCTTCGAGCCTGCTCCGCCATTCAACGAGATCATGGCTGATCATCCAAACCCTAGCACCCGGTCCCTACACCGATAGCCATCCCACCCAAGCCCTATCCCCGTAACCCCATAACCCCACGTATTTAATCCCCCCTAACACTAAGGGTCAATTTTATCATGGCCAATCAACCTAACCCGCACATCTTTGGACTGTGGGAGGAAACCGGAGCACCCAGAGGAAACCCACGCAAACACGGGGAGAATGTGCAAACTCCACACAGACAGTCACCCGAGGCCGGATTTGAACCCGGGTCCCAGGCGCTGTGAGGCAACAGTGCTAACCACTATGCTCCCCTATTTGAACTACAGGGGAGTGAAGGGTTATGGGGAGCAGGCGGGAAAGTGGAGTTGAGGCCAAGCTCAGATCGGCCATGATCTTATTGAATGGCGGAGCAGGCTCGAGGGGCCGAATGGCCGACTCCTATTTCTTATGTTCTTATGAATCATATTTCATTATTGAACATTCTCTGTTTCAACACCTCCTCTATACTTAATTCATCTCTGAAAGAAGTGCTGAACATCAGCACTCGATACTAAATACAAGTGTAAAATTTTAGTTGTCATTATCCCTTGTTATAATCTTGTAGCGTTACCAAAATATTAATTTAATAGAAAGTGCATCGCAACTGAAATAGTTGACCTTAGCAAAAGATTGTTTTACTACCTGGAAGCCTCATTATGTAGTTCAGTGATTTTTATAATATTGTTTGCATTAATGCAGCATGCACTGTGAGCTTCAAGAGGTGGGTTGCTTGTCAAATGTATCATTGAGTGATAAACAGTATTCTGCAGTTCAGTTATTTTACCTATTCTTGAGTGAATTGACTGTTTCACCTTGGGTTATGCTGAGGCAAACATTTGATCTCAGTGTTGTTGTCAGACAGAAGCAGCAGAAGTGGATGATACCACAGTCTTTTAAGTTTTATCTACTCTCTAGCTCCCCCAGTTTGTAATTAAATGAATGCAGCCATTAGTGGGATTGATCCATGCGACTTTATGGCCCCATTAATAACAACGTGTTTCTCCAGTATATTTTGGCTTTCTTCAAAACAAATTGAGACAGGATGTACTATAAAATGATGCATTTATTAGAAAGGAAAGCACTAGAGGCTTGATAGAAAATGTTGCAGGCGTCCAAGCAAGATTTGGCCTTATTAAAAGCAAAATAACTAGAATTTGGAGCTTCCTGTGGAGTGCAAACGTCGGGTGGGTTTTGATCTGCGTCCCTGGCCTTTGCAGGTTTGATGCAAATTCCCAGTTACCTTACCAACCCCACCATTGTGCCACAGGAGAACATACCTGGAAACCTAATGAGCAATAGACTCTCCAACAGGATCAGTGTCTTGGAATTACATAGGATAGGCAATCATAAGCTGTTGGACATGGACATTACCACAGATACTGGCGTACTGTGCTGATCGCATTTACTTTGGTATAAGCTCTGTACTCAACAACCTGGATTCGTATAGCTAATTTGATGTAGAAAACATTTTCAAAGTGCTTCACAGAGGAAGGAAGGAATGGAACGCCAGTCATTGAGAATTGCGAGCGATGACCAGAAGCTTGGTCGAAGGTTTTGAGAAGGTTTTTAAAAACAGGTAGAAAGGCGAAGCGGTCTAGGGAGGGAGTTTTAGAGAGTAGGATTGAGATAGCTGAAGATTCTGTCACCAATGATTGGGGGGGAGGAAGGAGGAAATACACAGAAGGTCAGAACTGGAAGACGAGAGGGCATGAGAAGAGCAGAGTGTCTTGAAGAGATTGCCAAAATAAGGTGGGGTGAGGCCATGGAGGATTAGTGTTTTAAATTTGATGTTTTGAGGGGCAGAGTAAGTCAGTGAGGATAGGAATACAATAGGTAGGTGGAACTTAGAGCAGATCACAATGTAGACAACAGACCTTTGGATGAGTTGGAGTTTATGAAGAGTGAAGGTTGGGAGGACAGTAAAGCGGTCGTGTGTGTGTGTGTGTGTGTGTGTGTGTCTGAGTGTGTCTGTGTCTGTGTGTGTGTGTGTGTGTGTCTGTGTCTGTGTGTGTCTGTGTCTGTGTGTGTGTCTGTGTGTGTGTGTCTGTGTGTGTGTGTGTGTCTGTGTCTGTGTGTGTGTCTGTGTGTCTGTGTGTGTGTGTGTGTATGTCTGTGTGTGTGTGTGTGTCTGTGTGTGTCTGTGTCTGTGTGTATGTCTGTGTGTGTGTGTCTGTGTGTGTGTGTGTCTGTGTGTGTGTGTGTGTGTCTGTGTGTGTGTCTGTGTGTCTGTGTGTCTGTGTGTGTCTGTGTGTCTGTGTGTGTCTGTTTGTGTGTCTGAGTGTGTCTGTTTGTGTGTCTGAGTGTGTCTGTTTGTGTGTCTGTGTATGTGTGTATGTCTGTCTGTGTGTGTGTGTGTGTGTCTGTGTCTGTGTGTGTGTGCGTGTGTGTGTGTCTGTGTGTGTCTGAGTGTGTCTGTTTGTGTGTCTGTGTGTGGAAATATTAAAAGAGAGAAATAGAACATGTTGATGACAGGGCAGAGAAGCACTAAGGAAAGAAATGGAGAGTGCAAAAAAGAATAAGCAACGGAATAAGGAGGAGGAGATTGCACTTACTGTCACAGTGACCAGGAGCCAGGGTAGGCTGAACTGCTATTCATCAACTGAAAACATTAGCCATGATACATTTGGACAAAGACCCATGGTTATCTCAGGTTTCTGTGCACAGTTGCATTTGTACAATGGTAACCCGTACAAAAACTTCAACCTCTAACGTCCCCGCCATGTGCATGAATACTGGAAATTCCCCATTACTGCTAAACATGATTCAGCTTGAAAGCCAACACAGTCATCACAAAATGGATATTATGTCTGTTGGTTCAGCTGGATATTAAACCTGTTATGGGATTGGGAAGTCGGGAAGGATGAGATGAAACAACCTTCTTGTAAGAACATAAGAATCAGGAGCAGGAGTCGGCCATTCGGCTCCTCGAGCCTGCTCCGCCATTCAATAAGATCATGGCTGATCTTCGACCTCAACTCCACTTTCCCGCCTGATCCCCATATCCCTTGGTTCCCCCAGAGTCAAAAAATCTATTGATCTCAGCCTTGAATATACTCACAGCGAAAATGGCAACACAGCCAATTAATTGGGATCCAAGTGTTTAAAAATGTTGAAGAAACCACCATGGTATAAGACTACTGCTCTTGTTCACTAGCTGTAAAGTCTGGCCTGTATGAAAGTTGTTGAATCCTACTTCTCTCCTTCAGCTGTCCTACATTCAGTTGGTTACCGCTAGTAGCCAGGAGCTATTACACAGAATGGAATTGGAGATCCACTTATTCCAATGCTCCGCACTCCCTGTGAAATAATCCATCTTTTTAGTACTTGAGAGGCCCAGGTTGAATTCAAACCCAGGTTAAAAGATGATGATGTGATGTATCAAAGCCTTAAAGCCTTTGCTCAATTTATGGTCCAATTCTCCTATCCATTATGTTCATTTTTGAGATGATAAAAAAATCTCTGATATAGGGTGAGCTGGCTGGGATGGAGTAGACTTCACCTTCTCCATCCCAGCCCACTCGATCCTCGTATCCCCTGATTCCCTTAAGAGTCCAAAAATCTATCTATCGCAGCCTTGAATATACTCAACCAAAACTCAGCCAAAAATCCCACGGGTATTTCTCTAACTCTCCTGTCATTAAGGATAAGGGGTAAGCCATTTAGGACAGAAATGAGGAGGAATTTCTTCACCCAGAGAGTGGTGAACCTGTGGAATTCTGTACCACAGAAGACAGTAGAGGCCAATTCATTAAATATATTCAAGAAGGAGTTGGATATATTTCTTAAGGCTAAAGGGATCAAGGGATATGGGGAGAAGGCAGGAACAGGGTACTGAATTTGGATGATCAGCCATGATCGCATTGAATGGCGGAGCAGGCTCGAGGGGCCGAATGGTCTACTCCTGCTCCTATCTTCTATGTTTCTATGTTACACAATGGTTGTTCACTTCACTGCACAAAATGCCAGCTCTGTGAGCTTTCCAAACACTCACTGGTGGTGAGTTCGTCTCTAATCACCTTGCTCACTGAAGTCCACTTGCGCAGTCCAGGAAGGAATAATGAAAAATATGAATATTTTAATAACCTACCACAGCCGGAGAGTTGACAACAGCAACATTGTAGCCGTATTGGAAGGAGGATCCGAATGCAGACACGAGAGTAGTAAAAGCCAGCACGCTGGTCAAACGCTAGGGAAAAATAAGATCCTCACATCACATCATCTCTTTAAATGCCGAACTTTGCGATAGAATAATACAACAACATCAGCTTGTATTTATATAGCGCCTTTAACGTAGTAAAACGTCCCAAGGCACTTCACAGTAGCGTTACCAAACAAAAAATTTGACACCGAGCCACAAAAGGAGATATTAGGACAGGGCCCGGTCACGGAGGTAAATTTTAAGGAGTGTCGTAAAGGAGGAGAGAGAGGTAGCGAGGCGGAGAGGTTTCGGGAGGGAATTCTAGAGCCTAGGGCCCAGGCAGCTGAAGGCACGGCCGCCAAAAGTTGAGCGACTGATATCGGGGATGCTCAAGAGGCCAGAATTAGAGGAGCGTGGATATCTCGGAGGGGTTGTGGGGTTGGAGGAGGTTACAGAGATAGGGAGGGGTGAGGCTATGGAGGGATTTGAAAACAAGGATGAGAATTTTACAATCGAGGCGCCGCTTAACCGGGATTAATAAAGAAGCTGATTGAACAACTTGCCATTTTGTCAGTCTCCTTCCTAATCCAGAACTGGTTTAAATGAAATGTTCTGATATACAAACCCCAACAGTCAAGATAACAATGGCCCCAGATCAAACTTAGAAGGATTGCCTGCCAGGCACACCGCATTATTTGGCAGCATTCTACCATGTTTCTGGGTTGCTCAGTAATTGATTTCATTTTCTCAGCCTGTTTTTGTGTAAAACCCGTGCAGTTTTCCCATGTGGCAGCTGCTACTCTTTCCTTGAATTTGTAAACATTCATTGTTGAAACTATCGGTCACCCTGTAACGTCTCTTGCATTTGCTGCAAAACCTGAGTCATGTCGCTGGGGTACAGTTTCTCGGTCACCAGCACCCCGCCAGTACTTTGCCCAGGTGCCCATTCTTTATATGTGAACCTAGCTACTCTGTTGGCTTATTCTACCATGGAGGGTATCACATACAAGCACGCACAAACACGCACACACAAACACACGCACACACAAACACACGCACACACAAACACACACACGCACACACAAACACAAACACACACACGCACACACACACAAACACACACACACACACACGCACACACACACGCACACATGCACATACGCACACACACGCACACACACACACACATGCACACACGCACACACACACACGCACATACACACACACACGCACACACACACACATACACACACACACACAAACACGCACACACACACACATGCACACGCACACACACACGCACACACAAACACACACACATGCACACACACACACATACACACACACACACAAATACACACGCACGCACACACAAACATGCACACACACGCACAAACACACGCACGCACAAACACACACGCACACACAAACACACACACACGCACACAAGCACACACAAGCATGCACACGCACACACACAAGCACACACAAACACAGACACAAGCACACACACATGCAAGCACGTACAATCACGCACACACAGACATGCACACGCACGCACACGCACATCAGGGGTCATTGGACAGCAATCAAGTACAGGGATTCTGGATGATATTTTTTTCTCTTCCCGAGCCCAGAGGCACTGAGACCAGTTGCAGTTCCCTCATTGCTCACACTTCAAGCCCTACTCCAGAGACTTGAGGACATAATCTAGGTTGGTTCTCCGGTGCAGAAATGTGGGTTTGCTGCCTTTTGGATGAAATGTTAAACCAAGGCGCCATCCGTCCTCTCAGGGGAACATAAGAGGTTCTGTACCATTGTTCAAAGGCGAGCAGGGGAGTTCTCCCCGGTGTCCCGGCCAATAATTATCCCTCAACCACCATCACTAAAACAGGTTATCTGATCATTTACCTCATTGCTGTTTGAGACCTTGCTGTGAGTAACTGTTCTGCTGTCTTTCTCTACATTACAACAATGATGACACTTCAAAAGTACTTCATTGGCTGTGAAGCACTTTGGGACATTCGAGGATGTGAAATATGGTATATAAACACAGTTTCCTTCTTTCTAACTAAGATCAGCTAACCCAGCACAAACCAGGTACTGATCCTGAGACTTTCTGGCCTCACTGGCTCAGGACCATGCCAAAGTACATTCAGTCCACTAAACCATTGGGGGAACTTTGTATTTTGAATACAACAGTACAAAATATTAAAGCAAAATACTGCGGGTGCTGACAATCTGAAATAAAATAGAGAAAATGCTGAAAATATTCAGGTGATCAGGCAGCATCTGTGGAGAGAGAAACAGAGCTAACGTTTCAGGTCGATGACCTTTCGCCAGAACTGGAAAAAGTTAGAGATACAACAGGTTTTAAACAGGTGAAAACGGGAATGGTAGCACAGTGATTATGTTACTGGACTAGTAATCCAGGGGCCTAGACTAATGATCCAGAGACGTGAGTTCAAATCCCACCACGACAGCTGGGGAATTTAAATTCAGTTAATTAAATAAATCTGGAATAAAAAGCTAGTATCAGTAATGGTGACCATGAAACGACTGGATTACCGTAAAAACCCATCTGGTTCACTAATGTCTTTCGGGGAAGGAAAACTTCCATCCATACCTGGTCATGACTATATGTGACTACAGACCCACAGCAATGTGGTTGACTCTTAAATGGCCTAGCAAGCCACTCAGTTGTACAAAACCGCTACGAGAAACAATAATAAGAATAAAACCGGATAGACCACCCAGCATCGACCCAGGACACGACAATGGCACACCCAGCCCAGTCCTGCATCTAACATCTGGGGGGACTTGTGTCAAAATTGGGAGAGCTGTCCCACAGACTAGTCATACTAACAGAATCATAGCTTTCAGCCAATGTTCCCAGACTCCTCCATCACCGTCTCACCGTCTCACCGTCAGGACAGAGCCACCAGAGGTGGCGGCACAGTGGTATACAGTCAGAGGGGAGTAGTCCTGGGAGTCCTCAACATTGCCTCCGGACCCCATGAAGTCTCATAGCTTCAGGTCAAGCAAGGATACCTCCTGCTGATTACCACCTACCACCCTCCCTCAGCTCCTCCATGTTGAACACCACTTGGAAGAAGCACTGAGGGGAGAAAGGGCACATAATGTACTCTGGGTGGGGGACTTCAATGTCCATCACCAAGAGTGGCTTGGTGGCGCCACTACTGACTGAGTTGGTCGAGTCCTGAAGGACATACCTGCCAGTCTGGGCCTGCGGCAGGTGGTGAGAGAACCAACATGAAGGAAAAATCTACTTGACCTCGTCCTCACCAATCAATCTGTCGCAGATGCATCTGCCCATGATAGCATTGGTAACAGCGACCACCGCACAGTCCTTGCGGAGACAAAGTCCCATCTTCACACTGAAGACACCCTCCATCATGTTGTGTGGCACTACCACCATGCTAAATGGGATAGATTCAGAACAGATCTAGCAGCTCAAAACTGGGCATCCATGAGGCGCTGTGGGCCATCAGCAACAGCAGAATTGTATTCCACCACAATCAGTAAACTCATGGCCTGGCATATCCCTCACTCTACCATTACCACCAAGCCATGGGACCAACCCTGGTTCAATGAGGAGTGCAGAAGAGCATGCCAGGAGCAGCACTAGGCATACCTAAAAATGGGGAAACTGCAACAGAGGTCTACATGCATGCTAAACAGCAAACGCAGCATGCTATAGATAGAGCTAAGCGATCCCACAACCAACGGATCAGATCAAAGCTCTGCAGTCCTGCCACATCCTTTCATGAATGGTGGTGGACAATTAAACAACTAACGGGAGGAGGAGGCACCATGAATATCCCCACCCTCAATGATGGCGGAGCCCAGCATGTGAGTGTAAAAGGCAAGGCTGAAGGGTTTGCAACTATCTTCAGCCAGAATTGCCGAGTGGATGATCCATATCAGACTCCTCCTGAGGTCCCCACCATCAAAAGCCAATTTGATTCACTCCACGTGATTTCAAGAAATGGCTGTGCACACTGGATTTTTTTTTTATTCGTCCATGGGATTTGGGCGTCGCTGGCAAGGCCAGCCTTTATTGCCCATCCCTAATTGCCCTTGTGAAGGTGGTGGTGAGCCGCCTTCTTGAACCGCTGCAGTCCGTGTGGTGAAGGTACTCCCACAGTGCTGTTAGGTAGGGAGCTCCAGGATTTTGATCCAGCGACGATGAAGGATTGGCGATGTACTTCTAAGTCAGGATGGTGTGTAACTTGGAGGGGAACTTGAAGGTGATGATGTTCCCGTGCGCCTGCTGCCCTTGTCCTTCTAGGTGGTAGAGGTCGCGGGTTTTGGAGATGCTGCTGAAGAAGCCTTGGCGAGTTGCTGCAGTGCATCTTGTAGATGGTACACACTGCAGCCACGGTACGCCAGTAGTGGAGGGAGTAATGTTTAAGGTGGTGGATGGGGTGCCAATCAAGGGGGCTGCTTTGTCCTAGATGGTGTCAAACATCTTGAGTGTTGCAGCTGCACTCATCCAGGCAAGTGGAGAATATTCCATCACACTCCTTACTTGTGCATTGTAGATGGTAGAATGGATTTCGGGAGTCAGGAGGTGAAACGCTCACCGCAGAATACCCAGTCTCTGACCTGCTCTTGTTGCCACAGTGCCACCGCCTTCAGTGTGCCAGTGCAGCCTTCGGTCGCCTGAGGAAGAGAATGTTTGAAGACCAGGACCTCAAACCCAGCACTAAGCTCATGGTCTACAGAGCAGCAGTGATATCCGCCCTGCTGTATGCCTGAGACATGGACCATGTACAGCAGGCACCTCAAAGCACTGGAGAAATACCACCAACGCTGCCTCCGCAAGATCCTGCAAATCCATTGGCAGGATAGGTGCACCAACGCCAGGCCAACATCCCCAGTATCGAAGCTTTGATCACGCTTGATCAGCTCCGATGGGCGGGTAACATCCCCACCGAAGTGTAACATCCCCACCGACACCTGGGAATCCCTGGCCCAAGACCGCACAAAGTGGAGGAGAAGCATCCGGGAAGGCGCCAAACACCTCGAGTCTATTCGCCAGGAGCAAGCGGAAACCAAGCGCAGGCAACGCAAGGAGTGCACGTCAACCCAAGCACCCCACCCACCCGCCCCTTCAACCACCGTCTGCCCCACCTGTGACAGAGACTGTAGGTCCCGCATTGGACTCATCAGTCACCTGAGAACTCATTTTTAATGTGGAAGCAAGTCATCCTCGGTTCCGAGGGACTGCCTAAGAAGAAGACTTGTCCCATTACCATCTCCTTTCACCTCGCACCAATCATCCCTTTTGTCTTTTAATCTCTCCTCCTTTCCACCCTTCCCTTTTTTTATTTCCCCCCCTCCCCCCTTTCCCTGCCCCTGCACTTGCTTAAAACCTGTTGTAACCTCAAACGTTGACTCGGTTTCTCCCTCCACAGACGCTGCCTGACCTGCTGAGCGTTTCCAGCACTTTCTCTTTTTATTGCAGATTTGCAGCATCTGCAGTATTTTGCTTTCGTAGTACAAAATATTCCACCGGCTACAATACTGATTGGAAAGCTTCACAGATAAAGTTTAAAGAAAGCACCAGACCTTAACTGAACCACAGTGCATTGAGTTTACAACCAACAGGACATAGAAAATGACCAAGGAAAACTGAAACTCACCCCTTTTCTTTTGCTAGACTGTTGTACAGTCAGTTGCTCCTCCATAATTTCTTGATTATGTAGTCGGACAGAAATCCTGATCTGAAATGCCTTGAGTGTTGATACCTTGCACTTTGGTCGTGTTATTAGGAAGACGGTACTCTTATCTGTTATAAATATTTATAATTGGTTCCATGCCAGTCATTTGGCAGACACCACGAGCTAATTCAACCACACCACATTTCACAACTAATACAGTGTACACAGAGTTAAAACCTCCTCTTTCTCTGACCAAAATTTACACAGGTATTTGCACAAAGGTAAATGAACCTCCTAAACTTTGAAACATTCACACTACTACACAACCAGTAAAATAAGTGATGGTGCAAGAACACTTTATTAAAATTTTTTAAAACCTTGTATTTCTGTCGCACTTTTCGTGTGCTCGGGGGCACTTTAAACGTTTCAGTCAGTGATTTACTTTTCAAGTGTATTCCCTGTTGTTACGTAAGCAACTGTGACCGCCAAGTTTTGCACCGCCAGTATATAAATGATATAAATGAGCAGGTAATCTGCTTTTGGTGGTGTTGGCTGAGGGACAGGACACCAGGAGAACTCCCTACGCTTCCCCAAATAGTGCCGTGGGATCTTTCATGTCCGCCTGAACAGGCAGACGGGACCTTGTTTCCTAACATCTCATCTGAAAGACAGCACCTCCGACGGTGCAGCACTCCATCAGCACTGCACCAAAGTGCCAGATTAGATCATGTACTCAAGTCCTGTAGTGGGGCTGGAACCAATGTTCCCTTTCATTTATTTTTGGGTGCCAGGCAGCCCATTCAAAATACCGTGCATGCGCTGTTTTTTTACCATTTAAAAGCCGGTGAGCTGGCTGCACGGGAGCTGCAGAGCGCTGCGCGGCCGCACATTTTAAAGGGAACATTGGCTGGAACCCACAACCTTCTCGGCAAGAATGCTACCACTGAGACAAGCTGACACCTAAATAGCATTGCCGTTACTTTAAAAAATAGCATTTAAGGCCCAGACCTTTCACACGATTACAGAATGCCCTTTCCCTTTTTACACTGTGCCCGAACCATGGACAAGGCGATTCATTGTATCTGCACTTCCATGTATAAGCTTGACCTGGTTAAAATGGCTTTGAAATACTGCGGTGATTTAGCAATCCATTACCTGACGTATACTGTTTACTGACTGTGTCCAGGTTATTCATCTACCAGTGTACAAATGATTCTACGGCGTAACATCAAACTTCAACTTTTGAATAAACTCGCTGAACCATTGGATGAGGCGATGTTCTTAATGCTTAATTTAATTTTAGATGTTGACGTTTGAGATGAGCATTGGCTTGAACACGCTCGACTTTTCTGACCCGGTTTTTCTTTTCGTTTCTTCAATTGCGCCCCAGCAGGCAAGAGTGTCGGTTGATGGGAGTCGGAAGGGTTTTTGATTTTGATCCATACGATAGTGCAAATATTCCTAATGCAATAAAGGGCTGAAATAAATGTTCTTTTGCCTCATTTTAAAAAAAACTCCTGTACCCCAAAAAGATTTTTTTATTGTAGTGTCAGTACTGAAGGAGGCCCACTTCGCCTGTGACACGTCTAGCTCCCTCACCAGAGCTAGAAACGAACTCTGTTTCCTCGCAGTGAGTGTATCTCTGGGGATTGTGGGCATGTACTGTGTGGTTTTCCATCTGAGTGGCATTAAATGAGTTCTAAAATAATAACTGTGTCCTGGTTGTTTCTCCTGGCTGTAGTGTCTAGAACCAGGGGGTGGCGTAAGAAAACTACTAGGCCCTTGGTCTGAGTATTAAACAAGGCTGTAATCAACTGTTTTTCAACATGGAGATCTAGTTGTGTCCTTCACTAGTTCCTGTTAAAGAATGTCCTGAGCAAGCTGGGCCCGTGCCCGAGTATTTATACTCTCCCTGGACAGCGCCACCAGCAGGCCGCCCAGTATTATTTCATAAGTCATTTCCGCATGAATGACAAGATTCATGTCAGGAGTCACAGTCTCAGGATAAGGGGTCGGCCATTTAAGACTGAGATGAGGAGGAATTTCTTCACTCAGAGGGTGGTGAATCTTTGGAATTCTCTACCCCAGAGGGATGTGAATGCTGAGTCTTTGAGTATATTCAAGGCTGAGATCGATAGATTTTTGGACTCTAGGGGAATCAAAGGATGTGGAGATCGAGCAGGAAAGTGGAATTGAGGGCGAAGATCAGCCATGATCTTATTGAATGGCAAAGCAGGCTCGAGGGGCCGTATGGCCGACTCCTGCTCCTAATGCTTATGTATTCTTATGGAAATTCCTGGGGCCCTGCTCCGCCCGTGGAAGTGCAGTGAACCCGTCCGCCCTTCCCCAAGGACAGACCCCTCCCGATTTCCGGGTCGGCACCTGCAGAGGACACCTTCACATGATAGTCCTCTACTTTAACAGGGGTGTTAGCCTGTTTATATCAAGCAATGGAATGCATTAAATGCTTAATCCCACATTTCCACACTCTCAACAGGAAGCAGTGCTAACAGGAAGCGCATGGCAAGAAATCATGGATTTTTTTTCATCCATTCATTTAAATTTAATTTTACTCGATATTAATCTATGGGCTGTGCACTCCCGATGTCCTGCCACAGGTTCCCTGCCAGTGCTGCTTGTGTTTATTGTGTTATTGATCTTGCCATAAGGGCTGTGTGTTCAAACAGCCTCCTTGTCAAACGGATTCAGCAGTACGACCGTATGAAGGAACAAAGGATTGTGCAGTTTCACTTTCACCTTGGTAAAATGATCCCTGCGCTGTTAGTGGAAACACAGCTGTATTTTTAGCAGTGACACGAGAGGAAGCAGAAGGGTTTGTTCCAAGATTGGTGACATAGCAGATGTTATCACTCCAGAAACAGCAGCATTTTTCCAAGTTGGGATGACGTGTGACTTGGCGGGGAACTTGGAAGCGATGGTGTTCCGATTACGTCGTCACTTTTGTTCTTGGTAGTAGAGGTCATGGCGGGAGATTGGGCGGGTTGGCAAGGCGCTGTGCGGGGGGGGGGTGGCAGTAGGGGGAGGCGGTGGGTGGTGGAGGAGGGGGTGCGGTGGGGGGTGCTATTGAAGTAACCTTGGTAGGAATGATGAGAATCAGGATGTAGAACTCTCGACCAATGGATCAGCGGACAAGTGCCTGGCCCAGTGTGGTATTGATCCAGAAAGGTCCCAGGAGCAATTTCCGGTCAATGCTGAGTTGAGATGGTGGTTGAGGTGCTACAACTAAGCCTCAGTGCCTTTAGGCGAGTGTTGTGGAAAGAAGCCACTCAGAGTCACGGATAGGCTGCGACATGAGAGAAACTTTATTACAAGCATGCAGGGGAGAGCCTTCAGCGTACTGAAGTGTCTCAAATTTACAATGGTCGTGGCAGTTTATTTATACATAATCAATCTACTACCAATAATTGTACAACCGTTAATTACCGGTTACATAGAAACATAGAAGATAGGAGCAGGAGATTCAGCCCCTCGAGCCTGCTCCGCCATTCAATGAGATCATGGCTGATCATCCAAATTCAGTACCCTGTCCCTGCCTTCTCCCCATATCCCTTGATCCCTTTAGCCTTAAGAAATATATCCAACTCCTTCTTGAATATATTTAATGAATTGGCCTCAACTGCCTTCTGTGGTAAAGAATTCCACAGGTTCACCACTCTCTGGGTGAAGAAATTCCTCCTCATCTCTGTCCTAAATGGCTTACCCCTTATCCTTAGCCTGTGACCCCTGGTTCTGGACTCCCCCGCCATCGGGAACATCCTTCCTGCATCTAGTCTGTCTAGTCCTGTTAGAATTTTATAAGTTTCAATGAGATCCCCTCTCATTCTTCTAAACTCCAGCGAGTATAAGCCCAATCGACCCAATCTCTCCTCATACGTCATTCCTACCATCCCAGGTATCAGTCTGGTGAATCTTCGCTGCACTCCCAACATGGCAAGAATATCCTTCCTCAAATAAGGCGACCAAAACTGCACACAATACTCAAGGTGTGGTCTCACCAAGGCCCTGTACAACTGCAGCAAGACATCCTTGTTCCTGTACTCGAACCCTCTCGCTACGAAGGCCAACATATCATTTGCCTTCTTAACCGCCTGCTGCACCTGCATGCGTACCTTCAGCGACTAGTGCACAAGGACACCCAGGTCTCATTGCACTTCCCCTTCTCCCAATTTATTGCCGTTCAGATAATAATCTGCCTTCCTGTTTTTGCCACCAAAGTGGATAACCTCGCATTTATCCACATTGGGCAGATGCATGGCAGATGCAGTATAATCACCCAACCTGTCCAAATCATACTGGAGTTTCTCGGCATCCTCCTCACAGCACACACGCCCACCCAGCTTTGTGTCATCTGCAAACTTGGAGATATTACATCTAGTTCCCTCGTCTAGATCATTAATATATATTGTGAATAGCTGGGGTCCTAGGACCGATCCCTGTGGTACCCCACTAGTCACTGCCTGCCACTCGGAAAAAGACCCGTTTATTCCAACTCTTTGCTTCCTGTCTGCCAACTAGTTCTCTATCCAAGTCAGTACTTTGCCCCCAATCCCATGTGCCTTAACTTTACACGCTAATCTCTTATGCGGGACCTTATCGAAAGCCTTCCGAAAGTCCAAATACACCACATCCACTGGTTCTCCCTTATCTATTCTACCAGTTACATCCTCAAAAAATTCCAGTAGATTAGTCAAGCACGATTTACCTTTTGTAAATCCATGTTGACTTTGTCCGATCCTGTCACTGTTTTCCAAGTGCTCTGCCATTACATCTTTTATAATGGACTCTAGCATTTTCCCCACTACCGACGGGTGGAGACCGAAGGGTTGTAGGTGGCTATTGCTCTGAATCTCGGCAGGAGTCACAGTCTCCTTCTGAAGAAAGAAAGAAAGACTTGCATTTATATAGTGCCTTTCACGACCACCGGACATCTCAAAGCACTTTACAGTCAATGAAGCACTTTTGAAGTGGAGTCACTGTTGTAAGAAGGGTCAGAAAATGGTCAACACTTCCACAATTCCCCCGACATGGGCAGCCAGTGAGCAAGGTGCAAACATGGAAAATGACCCTATTTGAGTTAAGAAACCCTACCTACTATCTGTTCTAAATTTACTTTCCACTGATTTCTATTTGTGTACCTTGGGTTGGTGGAGAGGCGAGGAAGAATCTGAAAAGCAAGACAACATTTTGAAATGGGCTAACAAGCAAAACAATGCTGCCCCTATAACAACCTAACTGGAAAATGAGAGCAGCCTCCTCTTGGTAGGGATAATGAAGCTCTGGAATTCCCTCCATAAACCTCTCCGCCTCTCTACCTCTCTTTCCTCCTTTAAGACACTCCTTAAAACGTACCTCTTTGACCAAGTTTTTGGTCACCTGCCCGAATATCTCCTTATGTGGCTCGGTGTCAAATTTTGTTTGATAACTGCTCCTGCGAAGCATCTTAAAGAAAGACTTACATTTCTACAGCGCCTTTCATGACCACCGGACATCCCAAAGTGCTTTACAGCCAATGAAGTACTTTTGAAGTGTAGTCACTGTTGTAATGTAGGAAAAGTGGCAGCCAATTTGCGCACAGCAAGCTCCCACAAATAGCAATGTGATAAAGACCAGATAATCTGTTTTTGTGATGTTGAGTGAGGGATAAATATTAGCCAGGACACCGGGGATAACGCCTCTGCTCTTCTTCGAAGTAGTGCCATGGGATCTTTTACGTCCACCCGAGAGAGCAGCCGGGGCCTCGGTTTAACGTCTCATCTGAAAGGCGGCACCTCCGACAGTGCAGCGCTCTCTCAGCACTGCACTAGATTTTTGTGCTCAAGTCTCTGGAGTGGAACCTGAGCCACAGCTGACACTTGGGACGTATCACTATGTTAAAGGTGCTATATAAAAGCAAGTTGTTGTTGTTGCGAGGGAAGGGAAATTGGCCACTGATAGAATTTTTATTGGATCATTGAACAGCTGCTTCATTTACTGACTGACATAAAACTGTGAGCCATGGTCCCGAAGGGGTCCTTTGGGCTAAATGCTGCAGCGGTGGCAAATGTGGACCCATTGCTCCGTCTGTGTTGCCCTTTCAGATCACCTTCTCCAGTATGGATCCACAGCTATCAACTAGGTCAAATACAGACACTGCACGAAGGGTTAAGGATTAGTCTGACATGCGTAATCACAGTACAGCAATACAGCTTTAATCAGTTAAATGCCGAGCCTCATAATGCTGGTAGAAAAATGCTTGCATTGCAATTTTGTTATAATCTGCTGATTAAATTCGCGTTGGTAAATAATTTACCTGCACAGATCTGTCGCTGAGAGAACTATAGCTTTATTTGTTCTTTTAACTCTTAACAGACCAGCCCAACATCTACCAAGTCCTCCAGCTCCTCCCCACACAATACATTTTTCTCACGGGAGCTGAGAAAGTTAAGGGGTGACCTGATGGAGCTCTTCGAGATTATGAAGGGTTATGATGGGGTAAAAAGTGAGACATCGTCAGTGAGACGGTAACAAGAGGACACACATTTAAAATAAGCACAAAGAAGAATTATAAAGTAAATTAAAGATTTCTTCACTCGGAGGGGGATTCAAATGTGGAATTCTCTGCAATTTGTTGAAGTCAGGTCCATAAATTCTTTTAAAAATGAGTTCGACAGTTGCTCCAAAAAAAAGCGTATTAAAGGGTAGAGAAGCAAGTAGGAAGTAAACAAAAGTGTTCAAAGAAAGACATTTTGAAAGCACAATTTTTTTAATGCCCCTATGATTTTTCTCCCTGGGGTTGCTGGCAGGAGATTAATCTTCAATTCCTGGAGCGACCCCCAGTGAGCCTTGATGGAGGATGGAGGCAAGCAGATCAACCAGTTGTTAGGGGGCCACCCAATCACCTGTATGATGTGCTGCTGAAGTGCAGGTGAGCTGCCTGGAGTGGTTGCGAGGGCGTGACCCCGTTTACAACTCCAGGGCCCCATCATTATTGCAAGGAGGTGGAAACAGGTTTGAGGCTAGAGCTGATTGTGTTGGGTCTGGGCTGTATGTAAGTGTCCTTGCAGCAGATGGCATAGATCCACGTCTCGCTTTGTGCTTACCCGCCTTCTGAGAAGACAGCTCCCCATGGCCAACTCCAGATAGCTTTGCAGGATATGCAGATATGGTTGGTGGCATCTTGGCTGTTGATCACTCAGGCATGACTTTGGTCATAAAATACTACTTAAAGCGTGGCACCCTGCGATCGGGGTGTTTGTGAAGAACTAAGGTTAGTCAAACTAAGATTAGGCACTTTACAGCCTTCCGGACTCAATATCGAGTTCAACAATTTCAGATCATAACCTCGGCCCCTATTAAAATTTTATATATATTTTTTATCCACACTTTTGTTTTGTGCCCTTCCCCCTTTTTCTCTCTCCCACATGGCAGCTGTCTCTCATTCTGCCAGTGCATTTCACACCTAATCTAGAGCCGTCTTTTGTCTCTCCACTAGTCCCATCACCATCTCGTCTCGTTTTGAATACCTCTTAATGTCTCTTCACTTCTCTTTTGTTCTCTCATCCCCATTTCCCAGCCCCCAAACTGGCTTTTTAATCTGTTTCATTTCCTGTGTTTTTTCAGCCCTGACGAAGGGTTTCGACCTGAAACGTTGACTCTATTTCTCTCTCCATGGATGTTGCCTGGCCTGCTGAGTTTTTCCAGCATTTTCTGGTTTTATTAAGGTTAGTCGTGTTTGATTCTTGGACTCCCTTGGGATGTGAAGCCTCGGCAAACACTCATCCTGTGAACACCTCCAGTGCAGTTTAGCTTCCCTCCACTGGTCCTCCACTTCTTCCTCAGCAATAGGGGAAACTCCCATCGGGAAACACATCGTAGTATTAAGATAGCTGTGGGAAACAGCGGAACAGTTGCCACAAAGGACCCTGAAAACCCAAGTGGTAGCAAAAAAAACAAATGAAGAAAAGCAGAGCCGAAATAAAGTGAGAAGGGTTCACTGACTCTCATTACTGGGCCTTTAAAACTTACTTCCATGTACAATTCATTCCATAGAATCCTAGGTGACCATCATTTATGGGCATGAAGACCTTTCAGTGGTGGGGGATAATTTTAACTATTTTTCACCGGACAAGAAATGGGCAATAACGGATGGGCCGCTTGTTTAACACTCCGCACAACTTACTTTCCGATTGACTCGAAAACGGGCTGTTGGCCGTTTCCCGTCTGCCGTTAAAAGTAAAAATTCACCCCAGCGTTCTTCACGCACAAACATCTGGAAATAGTGTTCTGGATGAAATGATGTCATCATCACAGTTTTCATTTTAAAATTATAGTCAAGCCCCCCCACCCCCCCCCCAAACCTGTTTCCATTGTGAGTTTCCGGGTCCCCCATTTGTTTTATCTCTGGAAATGCGTACACAGTGCAAAGTGCGGTGTAACATGTCGCCAGTCTCTGGACCTGCTTCGGCTCCGTTGTCCCCAGTGTGCGCCGGTTTACGGGCTGTAACTAAGACCCCCACCCTCTGTCGTGGAAGCCGCCTGGAATCACTCCCAGCCGCGGTTGTTTCCAACAACTTTCTTCTTCTTCTTAGGCAGTCCCTCAGAACCGAGGATGACTTGCTTCCACATTAAAAATGAGTTCTCAGGTGGCTGATGAGTCCAATGCGGGACCTACAGTCTCTGTCACAGGTGGGGCAGACGGTGGTTGAAGGGGCGGGTGGGTGGGGTGGGTGGGGTGCCTGGGTTGACGTGCGCTCCTTGCGCTGCCTGCGCTTGGCTTCCGCTTGCTCCCGGCGAAGAGACTCGAGGTGTTCGGCGCCTTCCCAGATGCTTCTCCTCCACTTTGTGCAGTCTTGGGCCAGGGATTCCCAGGTGTCGGTGGGGATGTTACACTTTTTCAAGGAGGCTTTGAGGGTGTCCTTGAAACGTTTCCTCTGCCCACCTGGGGCTCTCTTGCCGTGCCGGAGCTCCGAGTAGAGCGCTGTTCCGACAACCACGGTCCCACATGACAACAGTGAGCACACTCCAAAAGTACTTCATTGGCTGCAAAACGCTTTGGGACGTCCTGAGGTTGTGAAAGGCGCAATAGAAATTTCTCTTTTTTTTTCTTTCAACAGGTTTTGCAGAGTATAACAAGGCATGTCTTGGAGTGAACAACCCTTAAATAATGCACAGGGAGATCGGGTATCGCAGAGCTGACCGCTTGTGACAGAGCAATCCTCTCCCTGTCATTTCCATTTATTTAACATGAGCGCTACAAGATCAGGTTAAAACATCATCTTACAAATTTACGAGCCCAAAAGAAGAACTTGAGATTGGCAAAGGTTAGGTGCCAAAACTTGATGTCTTTGTGCTACATTCCTCTGTGCACTACATTTACACAAATATCAACCTACTTATTTTAAATATGTTAAATGCTTGTGTTAAAAAATAATGCACACAGGAATGTCTTCAGTGTCAGCTGTGGCTCAGTGGGCAGCACACTCACCTGTGAGTCAGAAGGTTGTGGGTTCAAGTCCCACTCCAGGTACCTCACCCAGTGACCATAGACAGGCAGTGTTGGTAAGTTATTCAGCTATGGAGGAGCATGAGAGCCAAGCCCAATCCTGCGTTCCTCCAACATCCACACAGGAACCCTTTCCTGCACAAGTCATTGGCTGATGTCAGCCAGTGGCTCAGTGGGTAGCACCCTCACCTGAGTCAGAAGGTCGTGGGTTCAAGTCCCACTCCATGGACTTGAGCACAAAAATCTAGGCTGACACTCCAGTGCAGTACTGAGGGAGTGCTGCACTATCGGAGGTGCTGTCTTTCAGATGAGACGTTAAACCGAGGCCCCGTCTGCTCTCTCAGGTGGACGTAAAAGATCCCACGGCCACTATTTCAAAGAAGAGCAGGGGAGTTATCCCTGGTGTCCTGGGACCAATATTTATCCCTCAACCAACATAACAAAAACAGATTATCTGGTCGTTATCACATTGCTGTTTGCGGGAGCTTGCTGTGTGCAAATTGACTGCCGCGTTTCCCACATTACAACGGTGACTCCACTTCAAAAATACTTAATTGCCTGTGAAGTGCTTTGAGATGTCTGGTGGTCATGAAAGGTGCCGTATAAATGCAAGTCTTTCTTTCTTTGAGTGCGATCAGGAGTCGCACATGAATTTCACCATTCGGAAGTGCTAGCTCCCCAAGACTTTGGGGGTGAAACTGGACAAGGGCAGGGATGCAAAACAGGCGGTATTGCATCGGTCGCCCGCTGTACACCCTGCCTGATATTCAGTTCAATTGACTTCAGTAGAACGTGTTGCATAACGGGTGGCCAAAGCGATTCCGCCTGCTTCGTGTCCCAGCCATGTCCAGCTTCACCCCCTGTATCACTCTGCGTGTGCACATTTGAAGCAGCTGCATTGAAACACAGAAAGAACAAGAAACAGGCACTTGAACTCTCTCCAACAAAATGCCAGCTGATTCCCGATTTCCAGCACATACCAGAAATGCAGTTACCTATAAATAATTAATTGACATCATTATTTTGTTGCATTAGAGAGCACCATCATTTATTCATACGCATAAAACTTTATTCCTTGGTCCTCACTGAGAGACTTTTTCTCACCACAAAGACTTCCATCTGATGGGAACCTGTGCTTTTCTTTTCTGTTAGGGGGCAAAGGGTTCAATGCTGCACCAGTCAGTCTAATTGTTTTGAAAGATTTTCCATAAATCAGATCTTTCCTTCTGCACTGGCACCAGACAGTGCGGTCGAAGCATTATCAATGTGTTCAAATACAAGACACATGTCAGGACCAGTGATTTAGAGATTTAAAAAAGGACTGAACGAAGTAAGCTAAAAATTGCACGAGTCCCACATTCACAATATAGTATTTTCAGGAAGGCATCTCTGGTCACTGTCTATTCTATCTTTACTGGGAGTAAAAGAAAGAAAGACTTGCATTTCTATAGCACCTTTCACGACCACTGGACACCACAAAGTGCTTTACAGCCAATGAGGTACTTTTTTGAATTGTAGTCACTGTTGTAATGTAGGAAACGCGGCAGCCAATTTGTGCACAGCAAGCTCCCACAAACAGCAATGTGATAACGACCAGATAATCTGTTTTAGTGATGTTGATTGAGGGATAAATATTGACCCAGGACACCGGGGATAACTCCCCTGCTCTTCTTCGAAATAGTGTCATGGGATCTTTTACATCCACCTGAGAGAGCAGACGGGGCCTCGGTTTAATGTCTTATCCGAAAGACGGCACCTCCGACAGTGCAGTGCTCCCTCAGCACTGCACTGGAGTGTCAGCCTAGATTTATGTGCTCAAGTCCCTGGAGTGGGACTTGGAACCCACAACCTTCTGACTGAGAGGCGAAAGTGCTACCCACTGAGCCACAGCTGACACATGCACCCCATACCTTGGTGAGCTTGCCTCACTCCTCATAACAGTGCCCCAAAACCAGTCAGCTCTGCCTCCCTCCCCTCCGGCTTCAGGTCATATGCAGTGACAGACATAACAGCAAGCCTCTCGTGCCTGTCCTTGTATCACACATTGTATGGGGAATGAAGGCAGACTGCAAGTAAGCAAGAAAGCACAGTGCCTGCTTTCTCAGCCAAGACTACAGCCATGACTCAGCAGTTCTGCTCCACTTTGGATGTTAATTTAATTATATAGAGAGACGGGATTACAAAACATTAGTCTTGCAGAAGGACTCAAATGACAGGAACCATGAAAGCCTCACCCTCAAAGTTTATATACTTATATAAGAACCCCGAATGCCAGAAATACAGAGCGAGTTTGTAAAGAATATCTCAGTTCATTTTTCTGGTGTAAACCCTTTAACAGTGCCAGGCAATGACTATCTCCAACAAACGAGAGTCTAACCACTGCCCCTTCATATTCAACAGTATTACCATCAGCGAATCCCCCACCATCAACATCCTGGGGGCCACCATTGACCAGAAACTTAACTGGACCAGCCACGTAAATACTGTGGCAACAAGAGCAGGTCAGAGGCTGGGTATTCTGTGGCGAGTGTCTCACCTCCTGACTCCCCAAAGCCTTTCCACCATCTACAAGGCACAAGTAAGGAGTGTGATGGAATACTCTCCACTTGCCTGGATGAGTGCAGCTCCAACAACACTCAAGAAGCTCGACACCATCCAGGACAAAGCAGCCCACTTGATTGGCACCCCATCCACCACCTTAAACATTCACTCCCTCCACCACCGGTGCACTGTGGCTGCAGTGTGTACCATCTACAAGATGCACTGCAGCAACTCGCCAAGGCTTCTTCGACAGCACCTCCCAAACCCGCGACCTCTTCCACCTAGAAGGACAAGGGCAGCAGGCACACGGGAACACCACCACCTCCAAGCTCCCCTCCAAGTCACACACCATCCTGACTTGGAATTATATCACCATTCCTTCATCGTCGCTGGGTCAAAATCCTGGAACTCCCTCCCTAACACCACTGTGGGAGCACCTTCACCACATGGACTGCAGCGGTTCAAGAAGGCGGCTCACCACCACCTTCTCGAGGGCAATTAGGGATGGGCAATAAATGCTTGCCAGCAATGCCCAGATCCTGTGAACACATTTTTTAAAAGTTCTGACAAAGGGGATTGGATTTTTAATCGCGACGGAAATGACGAGAGAATGAGGAGGTGAGGCCTCCCCGCCCTGACCCGGATTTCTCTCTCCCCGCTCCAGCCCCTGTTCCTGCCAGGACTGCACAGGACACCCCTTCCCCACCCACCTCCTGGCAGTGGGGTCGGGGGGGGGGTTGTTGGGGGGTGGCCTCCTGTCTGCCCCAGTTATCGCTGGAGAGCAGGACTGCCTGATGGAAGGTGGTGATGGGCCTGGGGTAGCAGTGGTCAAAGCCCCAAGGTCTTCAGATGGAGGGAAATGGCTTAAGAGTGGCCGCCGCTCCCCCATTTAGGCCTGAAAACCTATCTTTGTAGACCTCAGCCTGAATGGACTCCCTTTTTGTGGTGGAATCCCAAATTGTTAATCCATCTTTTCCCTGTTCAGATCCTAAAGTGCCAGCTGCATATTTCCAGCATTTGTGTTTTTTTCTTTTTATTGATCTGCCCATCAGCTTCCCCTCCTTCGAGATTTTTTTTTGCGGGGTTGCAGGGTTGTGGGGGGGGGGTAAGTTTTGGTGGATATCGATGAACAAAATACTCCTGACTGTTAATGGATTAATGACTTTGATGTAATAACTCCAAGATTAACAGGGGTAGAAGGGCAAAGGGATCTCGGAGTACAAATACACAAATCACTAAAAGTAGCGATGCAGGTTAACAAGGCCATTAAAAAGCAAACCAAGCACTAGGGTTTTATTTCTAGAGGAATAGAATTGAAAAGTAGAGAAGTTATGCTAAACTTGTATTGAACCTTGGTTAGACCACACTTGGAGTACTGCGTGCAGTTCTGGTTGCCATATTATAAAACGAATATAGAGGCACTGGAAAGGGTGCAGAGAAGATTTACAAGGATGATACCAGAAATGCGAGGATATACATATCAGGAAAGGATGAGCAGGCTGGGTCTCTTTTCACTTGAAAAGAGAAGGCTGAGGGGTGACCTAATAGAGGTCTTTAAAATTATGAAAGGTTTTGATAGATTAGACACAGAGAGAGTGTTTCCACTTGTGGGGAAGAGCAAAACTAGAGGCCATCAATATAAGATTGTCACCAAGAAATCCAATAGGGGATTCAGAAGAAACTTCTTTACCCAGAGAGTGGTGAGAATGTGGAACTCGCTACCACAGGGAGTGGTTGAAGCGAATAGTATAGATGCATTTAAGGGGAGGTTAGACAAGCATATGAGGGAGAAGGGAATAGAGGGTTATGCTGATAGATTTAGATGAGGAAAGATGGGAGGAGGCTCGAGTGGAGCATAAACGCCAGCATGGACTGGTTGGGCCGAATGGCCTGTTTCTGTGCCGTATATCCCATGTAATCCTATGTAACAAGTTTCCATCCACAGATCATTACTAGGAAACCTTACCATCAATATTTGCGACTCTGGTCCCTCAATGGAAAATTAAAGCATACCGCCCCCTTAAGATAGAAAACCTTTGTTAATATATTCATTGAATTTGTTTCTGAACTGCATAGGTTCCTGACATGGTGCAATTGGTAATCACATACAATGGTTGAATTGCTAATTAAATCAAAATTAGTTACAGTGCCTGGATTGTTTTCATCATTAGTGTAATAAATCTGTTTAATGTCGCCTATGAAATATTTATCACGTTTCCTGAAAACTATTGCCTGCCTTCCTTTCTCACTGTCTCACCATTTTTGTAAATCCTTGCGTCCATTCAGATCACACTCGATAGATGTGAGCAAGGTCCTAGCCCCTCCTCCCTCACGCCGAGCTCGCCTTGTGCCCAAGCGCTCTGCCTCCACTCAGGACTGCCCACCGCTTCACCTCCCCCCCCCCCCCCCCCCCCCACCCCTCCCTCGATGAATCTATCAGAGGTCTCAAGCTTCCACCCACTCCCACCTCTCCCTGGAGGAGAGTTGCAGGAGAGAATCTGCAGCCTGGTAGCAGCATTTAAAGCAGGAGACCAGCGTGCCCCCACGCAAATGGCACAGCCCAGGTGATGCTCCCAAACATTGGGCAGTCAACTAGATCTTGCGATGGGATTCATTTAGTCTTTTTTTTAAAGTTATTTTCCTACCCTTTTAGACCTCCCTTACCCACCATGCCTGACCGAGAGGTGACTTTGCTTCTCTGGAACAGATAGGGGTTTGTGTGTCAACTTCAAATTGCTAGGTAGAGTCCAGGTCCAATAAGGTGCCAGTGATTAGTAAGTATGTGGCAATGAACTGAGGGTCGAAGGTCAGGCACAGCATTGGCAGATACAAAGTCAGGCCCCCTCCTCTCCACTTCTTATTGCACCAGTGGAACATAGGAACAGGAGGAGGCCATTGAGCCCCTCAAGCCTGTTCCGCCATTCAGTGAGATCATGGCTGATCTGCGACCTAACTCCATATACCCGCCTTTGGCCCATATCCCTTAATACCTTTGGTTAACAGAAATCTATCAATCTCAGATTTAAATTTAACAATTGATCTAGCATCAATTGCCGTTTGCGGAAGAGAGTTCCAAACTTCTACCACCCTTTGTGTGTAGAAGTGTTTCCTAATTTCACTTCTGAAAGGTCTGGCTCTAATTTTTAGACTATGTCCCCAGTCCTAGACTCCCCAACCAGCAGAGATAGTTTCTCTCTATCTACCCTACCTGTTCCCTTTCATATCTTGAAAACTTTGATCAGATCACCCCTTAACCTTCTAAATTCCAGGGAATACAACCCTAGTTTGTGTAATCTCTCCTCGTAATTTAACCCTTGAAGTCCGGGTATCATTCTGGTAAACCCATGCTGCACTCCCTCCAAGGCCAATATATCCTTCCTAAGGTGTGGTGCCCAGAACTGCTCACAGTACTCCAGGTGTGGTCTAACCATAGAAACACAGAAGATAGGAGCAGGAGTAGGCCATTCGGCCCCTCGAGCCTGCTCCGCCACTCAATAAGATCATGGCTGATCTGATCTTGGCCGCAACTCCACTTCCCTGCCCACTCCCCATAACCCTCGATTCCCCTGTTTTTCAATAATCTGTCTATCTCCGCCTTGAATAGATTCAATGACCCAGCCTCCACAGCTCTCTGTGGTAGAAAATTCCAAAGATTCACGACCCTCTGAGAAGAAATTCCTCCTCATCTCCGTTTTAAATGGGCGATCCCTTATTCTGAAACTATGCCCCCTAGTTCTAGATTCCCCCACGAGGGGAAACATCCTCTCAGCATCCACCCTGTCAAGCCCCCTCAGAATCTTATATGCTTCAATAAGATTGTGGTATCTTGAAGTGGCCATAGATGGAGACAGACACAGGTTAACTCCTTAACATGGTTTAATCAACACTTGCACATAAAAGCTTCTGCCATGAGGCAGCAAAAACAAAGAGTACAACCAGTACAGATCAGACTTAACTCAGGAGAGCAATTGCCACAGCACCACCTGGTGGATCAGGTTATTCATAACCTCCCAGGTTACTACACTCCTCCCCCCTTAAGATTGCCGTATGCAATTCTTAAACAATAACCCTTACTAGGTACTACTTTTTAATTAACCAGTATGCTCTAACCATGGTTAACCCCTGACTAATTTAACAGGTTTGTATAAGTCTTTCTGGTTGCTTGCGAATCCTTTGTGAACGTCTTAATTCCACTTGTGGTGGATTCTCAGCTTCATTCGCACTTGAGATTGGAGTAGTCTCTGATGTTGGTTTTACTCTGTCCCGCTGTGGCCTGGCAGTACCAGTGTCCACTGGCACCTTATAAGCCGTGCTGGGTTCTGGAACAGCCTCCTCTACTGCCCTTTGTTCCATCTGAGGCAGTTCCCCCTGCTGCCGGCTGAAAAGCTGGTCCACATGCCGACAAACCCCTCGACCATCCCCTAGTAACACGGAGTATGACACAGGTCCTGTAATGTCCTGGATTAGTCCTGGTATCCATTTAGGTCCATAACCGAAGTTCCGGGTGTACACAGAGTCCCCTATAGCGAAATGACGAGCTTTAGTATGTTTGTCATGGTACGCTTTTTGGCTTGTTTGTTTTGTCTCAACCTTGCTTTTGAGATCTGGGTGTATCAGGTCTAACATGCACCGCAACTTTCTCCCCATCATCAACTCAGCCGGAGAAAGCCCCGTGGTAGCTTGGGGTGTTATACGATAACTAAACAAGGCTCTATTGAGCTTGGTTTCCAGGGTGTCACCTGAGCTCTTCCTCATGAGCTCCTTAAAAGTCTGCATGGCTCACTCGGCTAACCCATTTGAGGCTAGGTAATATGGAGCCGAGGTGACATGTGTGATTCCATTCCTTACCATGAATTCTTTGCTCCCTTCACTAACAAAACACTGTGCATTGTCGAATACAATCATTTCTGGAATACCATTCGTGCTGAAGCTGTTCCTGAGACAATTCAGTGTGGCATCAGTCGTTGCAGAGCTCACTGGATAAACGTCGATCCACTTTGAGTGAGCGTCTACCAGCACCAAAAACATTTTGCCCATAAAAGGTCCCACATAGTCTATGTGAATTCTCCTCCAGGGTTTGCTGGGCCACTCCCAGGGATGGAGTGGTGCCCCGGCAGGTGCTTTCCTCTGTTCCTGACATATAGTGCATGACTTTACCTTTGACTCAATTTCAGCATCCAAGTTAGGCCACCACAGGTAGCTCCTAGCCAGTCCTTTCATTCTAGTCATTCCTGGGTGCGATTGATGCAACTGCTCCATCAAAGTAGAGCGTCCCTGCTCTGGGACTATGATGCGTGCTCCCCATAGCACACATCCATCTTGGACACTGAGCTCGTGCTGTCTCTGTCTGTACGGCGCGAACTCCGGTCCCTCACGGTGATCTGGCCAGCCTTTCAACACATACTCACGGACCCTTGACAGAACAGGGTCCTTGGCTGTCCAGCCCTGGATTTGCGCTGAAGTCATCAGGGGACTGATCTCCTGATCCAGCATCAGGACGTGCTCCTCAGGGGAAGTACTGCGAGGAGATTTTGAGAGGGGCAGGCAGCTGAGAGCATCCGCATTCCCGTTTTCTTTGCCGGCTCTGTACATGATCACATATTCATAGGCTCTTAGTATTACTGCCTATCTCATTATTCTCTGTGATGCCATTTGAGGCACCGCTTTCATCTCATTCAGTAAGCTAATAAGAGGCTTGTGGTCAGTATTGATTATGAACTTCCTCCCATATATGTACTTATGGAATTTCTTTACTCCAAATGGCCAACCCCTCTTTATCAAGCTATGAATAGTTCTTTTCCGCAGCTGTGAGCGTGCGTGAAACAAACCCGATGGGCCTTTCCGCTCCATCTGGCATGCGGTGGGCCAACACTGCCCCACTCCATAGGGTGATGCGTCGCAGGACATTATCAGCTCCTTCTTCTCATCGTAATGCACTAACACCCTGCTGGACTGAAGTAGCTCCTTTGACTGCTGAAACGCTTTCGCTTGCTCTGGCCCCCAACACCATGGCTCCTCCTTTCTCAGCAGTTTGTGCAGGGGTGCCAGCAGCATCGATAAGTTTGGAAGAAACCGGTTATAATAATTCAGAAGCCCTAGATAAGCTTTCAGTTCAGTCACTGAGGTGGGTGCCGGTGCATCCTGCACTGCCCGCACTTTCCCTGGTAATGGATGGAGGCCTGTGGCATCCACCCGATGTCCCAGGAATGTAACTTCCTTCTCCATGAAACTACACTTACTCCGTTTCAGGCGTAGCCCCGCCTCTTCCAGCCGCTGTAGCACTTTGTCCAGTGTTTTTAAGTGATCCTGATCGTCACTTCCTGTTAGCAGAATATCATCTAAGTACACGGCCACCTTTGGAATGCCCTGCAGAATGCCCTCCATAGTCCGTTGGAATATTGCTGGGCTAGAACTGACACCAAATGGTAACCTGGCATATGTGAACAGCCCCTTGTGCGTGTTCACCGTGACAAACTTTTTTGATTCTTCATCTAGCAATATCTGCTGATACGCATGACTCATGTCCAGTTTGCTGAATCTTTCTCCCCCAGCGAGCGATGTTAACATGTCCTCCATTCTCGGAATGGGGTACTGTTCCAGTGATGATACTCTGTTCACTGTTAACTTATAGTCACCACACACCCTTACGTTACCGTCGGGCTTCAATACCGGGACTATTGGTGCTGCCCAGTCTGAAAATTTCACTGGTTCTATTACTTTGTCCTTTAGCAGGCGATCTAGTTCCGCCTCAACCTTGGTTTTCATTGCAAAAGGTACCGACCTTGGTTTAAAGAAACAAGGCGTGGCATCACTGGCTACATGAATCTTGGCTGTGGCTCCCCTTAAGGTGCCCAGTTCGTCCTTGAACACTAACTCATGCTTCATCAGTACTTCTTGCAGTGCCTCTGTACTGTCCTCCATTTTATTCATTGCCTGCCAGTCCACACTCAACTCACTGATCCACCCTCGCCCTAACAGGTTTGGCCCTGACCCTGCTACCACTACCACCGTAAGCTCTTTGGTGACTCCTTTGTGTTCCACTTGTACTTCGGCCACCCCCAAAATGTCCACCTTCTGTCCTGTGTAGGTTTTGAGACTAATGGGGCATGTACCTAGCTCTGGTACTTTTTCTTCCCTCCATAGCTTGGCGTACTCAGTCTGCGACATTATGGTTACACTACATCCGGTGTCAATCTCAAACTTTACTTGACCTCCGTTCACTATCAAATACTGAGTGAGAGGGGGTACGTTGGGCCTTGAAGTGTCTATACTGTATATAGTGAAAACCTCCTCACTAGACTCTTCCTCCTCTTGTATGTAATTTGCCCGCTTTGTGTACTTCTCCCTCCCCCCTTTAGCATGCTTTGCCCCTTTAGCACTGCTTCTCTCACTCACTGCCCTTTTACAGACTTTCTTTAAGTGCCCTATTTTTCCACAATTGTGGCACTTTGTCTTTGCAAACCTGCAGTCCTTTGCATAATGGTTCGTCCCGCCACATCGGTAGCAATCCCCAACCCCGACTGGTGGACTTTTCGCGCCAGCTTCCATCTTGAAAACAGCTCCTCCCACTGGTTTACTCCATTTCTCCTTGCTCATACTGTTTAAGTCCTTAATGTCCTTGTTAGCCATCTCCATGGCTTGTGCTTTTTTAAGTGCCGTCTCAAACGTTAATCCTTCTTCTGACAGCAACCTTTGCTGTATACTGTCGTCGTTAACTCTGCATACTAGTCTGTCCCTTAACATGACTGTGAGCGCATTTCCAAAATTACAGTCCTGTGCGAGCTTCTGAAGCTCCTCCACATACTCAGTAACGCTTTCTTCCGGCCTCCTAATCCTCGAATTGAATTTCCATCTCTGTACTATTTCACTAGGTTTCGGATTGAAATGATTCTTTAGTAGACTCACCAACTCGTCAAAAGATTTTTCTCCTGGTCGCTCCGGGCTCAGCAGATTCCTCATCCGTGTATAGGTTTGCGCTCCCACACAACTCAGTAAAATGGCCCTTTTCTTTTCAGCACTGTCCACCTCGTTTGCCATAAAGAAATGGCCCAGTATTTCACAATACTCCTCCCAAGACTGCGACTTGCTGTCAAAAGGTGCCACAGAGCCTACCGTTCCTGCCATCCTTGGAGTCCGGTCACTTTTCAGCCAAAAAATCAAACTCTGTTTCGACTCCCGCGGCCTAGCCTTGTGCTTTTCCGACTAGTTTGCTAACCAACCCGAGCACCTCTTCTGAATACTCCAAAACGCTTCCGTCCTTTATTCTCGTCACCATATGTGGTATCTTGAAGTGGCCATAGATGGAGACAGACACAGGTTAACTCCTTAACATGGTTTAATCAACACTTGCACATAAAAGCTTCTGCCATGAGGCAGCAAAAACAAAGAGTACAACCAGTACAGATCAGACTTAACTCAGGAGAGCAATTGCCACAGCACCACCTGGTGGATCAGGTTACTCATAACCTCCCAGGTTACTACAAAGATCCCCTCTCATTCTTCTAAACTCCAATGAGTATAGGCCCAACCTGCTCAACCTTTCCTCATAAGACAACCCCTTCAACTCAGGAATCAACCTCGTGAACCTTCTCTGAACTGCCTCCAATGCAAGTATATCCCTCCTTAAATAAGGAGACCAAAACTGTACGCAGTACTCTAGGTGCGGTCTCACCAATGCCCTGTACAGTTGTAGCAAAACTTCCCTACTTTTATACTCCATCCCCCTTGCAATAAAGGCCAATATTCCATTTGCCTTCCTAATTACTTGCTGCACCTGCATGCTAACGTTTTGTGTTTCATGTACGAGGCCACCCAGATCCCGCTGTACTGCAGCATTCTGTAGTCTCTCACTATTTAAATAATATTTTGCTTTTTTATTCTTTCTACCAAAGTGGATACCCTCACATTTTCCCACATTATACTTCATCTGCCAATTTTTTGCCCACTCACTTAACCTATCTATATCCCTTTGCAGACTCTTCGTGTCCTCCTCACAACTTGCTTCTCCACCTATCTTTGTATCGTCAGCAAATTTGGCTACAGTACACTCAGTCCCTTCATCCAAGTCATTAATATAGATTTTAAATAGTTGAGGCCCCAGCACTGATCCCTGTGGCACCCCACTAGTTACAGTTTGCCAACCTGAAAATGACCCATTTATTCCGACTCTCTCTTTTCTGTTAGTTAGCCAATTCTCTATCCAATCTAATATATTACCCCCAACACCGTGAGCTCTTACCTTGTGCAGTTACCTTTTATGTGGCTCCTTATCGAATGCCTTCTGGAAATCCAAATACACTACATCTACTGGTTCCCCTTTATCCACCCTGCTCGTTACATCCTCAAAGAACTCTAGTAAATTGTCAAACACGATTTCCCTTCCATAAATCTATGTTGACTCTGCTGTTACTTCCTTAATAATGGATTCCAGTATTTTCCCAATGACAGATGTTAGGCTAACTGGCCTATAGTTTCCTGCTTTCTGTCTCCCTCCTTTCTTGAATAGGGGAGTTACATTTGCAGTTTTCCAATCCGCTGGGACCTCTCCAGAATCCAGGGAATTTTGGTAGATCTCCTTTGATCTCAGTCTTCTCCAATGCCAACCCCCCTTTCTTCCCATTTAAGTCTGTGGTAGCACCAAGACTGACGGACATGCCTTTTCCTCTACCTAACGCATGTGCCTCTACCATGTGAATGTCTCATTATAGAGGAATAATTACTAATGTACAAGATAGGTGATATCAAAGATATTAGTTTTTGAAAGAGGAACTCCTTTGTAGAGTTTCATGTTCCCACCGGTATTATTATTCACAACTACATATCTAAATGCTTCGTAAAGGCAAAGTTCTTGCTAATGCGCTTTCACCCGCATCTCATTATTTGTTGTTTTCAAAGCTTATTTTTTGATTTGCCCGATGTGCTGAAATAACAACCTCATTTACATCCTGACCCAGTCAGCCTACAGAGCTTCAACAAGTAGAACCGTTTGTGCACACTCTCATTATTTTCTTCACAACTGTTTACTGTGAATTCCTTGCGCGATGTCACAAGGGAAAGATCTATAATTTGCCTGCTGTTCACTATTTGGCTTCAGTCTGTGAAAAGCTAACAAAAAAAAAAGTACTTGGGTTGTGAACTTATTGGGCCCCGTGGCCTTTAACGTTTTATTGTCGATATAAAGCAGCTACATGGGGAAGTCCAACACGACACCCTGTGTGGACTCAGATGCAGGCTTATTTCCATCTCTAAATTCCTGAGTGTGCACCATTAGTTTGGTCAGGTTTTTTTTTCCAGTTTGTGACAGCTTGCTGTTTCCAGACAGTAGCTCAACCATCCTTACACTGCCTCTACTGGTGGGAGGTTGTTACAGGGTGATCGCAGCAGCTGCTCCCTCTGGTGGCTCCGTTATGAAAAGCAACCAAGTGATCCCAGCAACATATTCACGGTTTCTCACACAGAATTGTCTTTATTTCAAGAGGCCAATCATTATAAAAATAAACAAATTACTAATCCAAGCAGTCAAACATTTAACAGTCAAGTAATTTCTTAAAAAGGAGAAAAACTGTACATACTGATGGCGTAGTATATTCTTAACAAGACATGTACAGAAGAGTATATTGACATTGTCATCGTACTGTACATATTTGTCTTCAATTAACTGTAGGTACTGTTTTAATATTAAAACAGAGAGAGTAACATGATTGAGATTCCTGTCGGTCTCTTCCATTTTGTTGTTGGGCTTGATGTCAAAAGCATCTGGAAAACTTCACACTCGTTAACATAAGAACATAAGAAATAGGAGCAGGAGTCGGCCATTTGGCCCCTCGAACCTGCTCCGCCATTTAATGAGATCATGGCTGATCTGATTTTGGCCTCAACTCCACTTTCCCGCCCGCTCCCCATAACCCTCGACTTCCCCTGTTGCTCAAAAATCTGTCAATCTCCGCCTTGAATATATTCAGTGACTCCGCCTCCACAGCTCTCTGGGGCAGAGAATTCCAAAGATTCACGACCCTCTGAGAGAAGAAATTCCTCCTCATCTCCGTCATAAATGGGCGACCCCTTATTTTGAGACTATGCCCCCTCGTTCTAGATTCCCTGACGAGGGGAAACATCCTCTCAGCATCCACCCTGTCCAACCCCCTCCTTAAATAAGGAGACCAAAACTGTACACAGTACTCCAGGTGTGGTCTCACCAGCAGTTGTAGCAATACTTCCCTACTTTTATACTGTATCCCTCTTGAAATAAAGGCCAACATTCCTTTTGCCTTCCTAATTATTTGCTGCACCTGCATGTTAACTTTTTGTGTTTCATGTACGAGGAGCCCCAGATCCCTCTGTACCGTCGCATTCTGTAAATAATATTTTTCTTTTTTATTCTTCCTACCAAAGTGGATAACTTCACATTTTCCCACATTATACTCCATCTGCCAAATTCTTGCCCACTCACTTAACCTATCTATATCCCTTTGCAGATTCTTTATGTCCTCCTCACAACTTGCTTTCCCACCTATCTTTGTATCATCCGCAAATTTGGCTACACTACACTCGCTTCCTTCAACCAAGTCATTAATATAGATTGAAAATAGTTGAGGCCCCAGCACTGATCCCTGTGGCACCCCAGTAGTTACAGATTGCCATCCTGAAAATGACCCATTTATCCCAACTCTCTGTTTTCTGTTAGTTAGCCAATCCTCTATCCAATCTAATATATTACCCCCAAAACCATGAGCTCTTATCTTGTGCAGTAACCTTTTATGTGCACCTTGTCGAATGCCTTTTGGAAATCCAAATACACTACATCTACTGGTTCCCCTTTATCCACCCTGCTCGTTACCTCCTCAGAGAACTCTAATAGATTTGTCAAACACGATTTCCCTTTCATAAAACCATGTTGACTCTGTGTGATTGTATTATGATTTTCTAAATGCCCTGCTACTACTTCCTTAATAATGGATTCGAACATTTTGCAAATGACAGATGTTAGGCTAACTGGCCTATAGTTTCCTGCTTTCTGTCTCCCTCCTTTTTTGAATAAGCGCGTTACATTTGCAGTTTTCCAATCTGCAGGGACTTCTCCAGAGTCAAGGGAATTTTGGAAGATTGCAACCAATGCATCCACTATCTTTGTAGCCACTTCTTTTAAGACCCTAGGATGCAGGCCATCAGGTCCAGGGAACTCGTCAGCCTTTACACCCATAAGTTTGCCTAGCACTTTTTCTCTAGTGATAGTGATTGCTTTAAGTTCCTCCCTCCCTTTTGCCCCTTGATTTTCTACTATTACTGGGATGTTTTTAGTGTCCTCTACTGTGAAGACAGATACAAAATATTTGTTCAATGCCTCTGCCATTTCCCTGTTTCCCATTATTATTTCCCCAGTCTTGTCCTCTAAGGGACCGACATTTATTTTAGCTACTCTCTTCCTTTTTATATACTTGTAGACGCTCTTACTATGAGTTTTTATATTTCTTGCTAGTTTACTCTCATAAGCTATTTTCTCCCTCTTTATTTTTTTTTACTCATCCTTTGCTGGTTTCTGAAATGTTCCCAATCTTCTGGCCTACCATCAATCTTTGCAACATTGTATGCCTTTTCTTTCAATTTGATACCATCCTTAACTTCCTTGGTTAGCCATGGTTGGTTCATCCTTCTCTTCGAGTCTTTCCTTCTCACTGAAATATAGCTTTGTTGAGGGTCATGAAATATCTCTTTAAATGTCTGCCACTGCTTTTCTACTGTCTTACCTTCAAATCTATTTTCCCAGTCCACTTTAGTCAGCTCTCTCCTCATACCTTTGTAATTGCCTTTATTTAAGTTTACAACTCTAGTTTCAGACCCAAGTTTCTCACCTTCAAACTGAATGTAGAATTCTATCATGTTATGATCACTCTTCCCTGGAGGATCCTTTACTGTGAGATCATTAATTAATCCTGTTTCATTACACATTACCAAACCTAAAATAACCTGTTCCCTGGTCGGTTCCACAATGTATTGTTCCAAGAAACTGTCCCGAATACACTCTATGAACTCGTCCTCAAGGCTGCTTTTGCCAATATGAATTGTCCAATCTATATGAAGATTAAAATCGCCCAAGATTATTGCAGTACCTTCAGTACCTTTCTTACAAGCCTCCATTATTTCTTGATTTATACTCTGTCCTATAGTGTCGCTACTGTCAGGGGGACTATTGACTACTCCCACCGGTGCCTTCTTTCCCTTACTATTTCTTACCTCCACCCAAATTGATTCTACATCTGGAACATCCAAGCCAAGATCATTTCTCACTATTGCACTGATCTCATCCTTTATTAACAGAGCTACCCCACCTCCTTTTCCTTTCTGTCTATCCTTCGGAAATGTCAAGTGCCCCTGAATATTCAGTTCCCAGCCTTGGTCACATTGCAACCATGTCTCTGTGACGGCTATTAGATCATATCCATTTATTTCTACTTGTGCCGTCAATTCATCTATCTTATTATGAATGCAGCGTGCATTCAGATAAAGAGCCTTTAATTTTGTCTTTTTATCATTTTTCCCTACTCTGACCTTATTTGCTGGTGCACTCTTGTGTTTGTACGCTCTGTCCCTTCCTGTCACACTCTGGTTTTCATTGCCCATATCACTACCCTGCACTATTGCCTTGTCCTTTCTCTGTAACTTTCTAAATTTCACCTCACTTGAACCCTCCCCCCCACTATTTATTTAAAGCCCTAGCTATTCGATTCGCCAGGACACTGGTCCCAGCATGGTTCAAGTGAAGGCCGCCCCAACGGAACAGCTTCCTCTTTCCCCAGTGCCCCATGAATCAAAACCCATTTTTCCTACACCAATCCTTGAGCCACACATTCAACTCTGATCTTATTGACCCTATGCCAATTTGCTCGTGGCTCAGGTAGTAATCCAGAGATTATTACCTTTGTGGTTCTGCTTTTTAATTTAGACCCTAGCTGCTCATACTCCTTCAGCAGAACCTCTTTCTTAGCCTTACCTATGTCGTTGGTTCCTACGTGGACCACGACAACTGGATCCTTCCCCTCCCACTCCAAGTTCCTCTCCAGTCCTGAGGAGATGTCCTTAACCCTGGCACTGGGCAGGCAACACAGCCTTCGGGACTCACGCTGTCAGCTGCAGAGAACAGTATCTATCCCCTAACTATACTGTCTCCTACCACTATGACATTTCTTTTTACACCCCCCACTTGAATGGCCCCCCGTACCACGGTGCCGTAGTCAATTTGCTCATCCTCCGTGCAGTCCCAGCTCTCGTCCACACAGGTTGCAAGAACCTCGTAACTGTTGGACAAGCACGAGGGCTGAGGCTCCTCCAATGCTACCTCCTGGATCCCCATACCTGCCTCACTCGCAGTCACACACTCATGTCTCTGACCATGGGCCAAATCTGAAGTATTTACTCTAAAGGGTGTGACTGCCTCCTGGAACAAAGTATCCAGGTAACTTTCTCCTTCCCTGATGTATCGCAATGTCTGCAGCTTGGACTCCAGCTCATCAACTCTGAGCCGAAGTTCCTCGAGCTGCGGACACTTACTGCAGATGTGGTCACTCTGGATCACACTGGGGTCCACCAGCTCCCACATGCTACAGCTGCAACACAACACCTGCCCTACCATCTCTATTGTATTTTATTTAATTATGTAAATATCAATCAATTGTCTATTTATAGTTTTTAATCTAGGTAAACTAGTTAATAACCTTGTTTAATATATTAAATTTATTAAAATAAGTTTAGTTATAAATTTAGTTGTATGCTATAGGTCTTTACTGTAACTTAGCCCTCAGTCCTAATGTTGAAACACAGCTTAGGGAGTTATAGTCAGATGAGATGTATTTATGGTCATATACCTGCCCAGAGGAACCCTAGATGTGCCTGTTAAGATTACAGAGCTGTTGGGACCAGGCTCCTAATATATAACATTTTGAAAAGGTAAATAAACTGGGACAGCACATCCTTCACTTTCCTGTCGCTGACCTCTGGACAATTGTTGGGAGGTACAGAGCAACCCAGCAAATGATTGGGAGCCAAGCAGAGAATCTACATCCTCCAACCGAGTGGCATTTACATTAATGTTGCAGCTTGCAGAACCTTAATATGAATGTTTGAAAATGTAAGTCTGAAAGATGGTTTAAAAATGCAGCACATTGGCACACCAATACATAGAACCATCAACACTGGACACCAACACATAGAACCATCAACACTGGACACCAACACATAGAACCATCAACACTGGACACCAACACATAGAACCATCAACACTGGGCACCAACACATAGAACCATCAACACTGGGCTCCAACACATAGAACCATCAACACTGGGCACCAACACATAGAACCATCAACACTGGGCACCAACACATAGAACCATCAACACTGGGCACCAACACATAGAACCATCAACACTGGGCACCAACACATAGAACCATCAACACTGGGCACCAACACATAGAACCATCAACACTGGACACCAACACATAGAACCATCAACACTGGGCACCAACACATAGAACCATCAACACTGGGCCCCAACATATAGAACCATCAACACTGGGCACCAACACATTGAACCATCAACACTGGGCCCCAACATATAGAACCATCAACACTGGGCACCAACACATTGAACCATCAACACTGGGCCCCAACACATAGAACCATCAACACTGGGCCCCAACACATAGCCCATAAAAAAACAAATGAAGCACTGGGGTTCATTTCTAGGGGGATAGAATTGAAAAGCAGGGAAGTCTTGTTAAACTTATATAGAACCTTGGTTAGACCACACTTGGAGTACTGTGCACAGTTCTGGTCTCCATATTATAAAAAGGATATAGAGGCAGTGGAGAAAGTGGAGAAGGTGCAAAAAAGATTCACAAGGATGATACCAAAACTGAGAGGTTCTAAGTATCAGGAAAAACGGAGCAGGCTGGAGCTCTTATCTCCGGAAAAGGGAACTTGAGGGGTGACCTGATGGAGATCTTTAAGGGTTTGATAACGTAGATGTGGAGAAAATGTTTCCACTTGTGGGGGAGACTAAAACTGGAGGCCATAAATAGAAGATAGTCAGTAATAAATCCAATAGGGAATTCAGGAGAAACTTCCTTACCCAAAGTGTGGTAAGAATGTGGAACTCGCTACCACAAAGAGGAGTTGAAACACATACCATATCAAATCAAATCAACTTTTATTGTCATTGTTAGTGCACAAGTGCAGTACAACGAAATGTAGGCTTGCGGCTCCCGAGAGTGTACATTTGGATTAAGACATTTAAACATTCAACATACATTTGGCTTGTAGTATATTAACATAACATAACCATAATAAAGTGCATTGGCAGATGTGCAGGCTTTAGAGTTTATTTGTGGAGTTCAGTAGGATGATAGCCCTGGGAAAGAAGCTGTTCCTAAATCTGGTCGTACGGGTGCGAATGCATCTGTAGCGTCTCCCAGATGGCAGGAGGGCGATAGGGAGAAGCTAGATAAGTACATGTGGGAGAAAGGAATAGAAGTGCATGCTGATAGGGTTAGATGAAGAGGGGTGGGAGGAGACTCGTGTGGACCATAGATCACTTGGGCCGATTGGCCTGTTTCTATGCTGTAGACTCGATGTAATAGCTCTGCTTAATAGACCCAGACTTGTAGGATAGTTTAAGACTAGTTAAACTGTTAACTAGGAGTGGGGTTCAGGGTAACCAGGTAACCTGGCTACTGCCATGTTTTTCCTTCCTGTTGGTGAAACCCTCTCCCAGGGAATGATTCACTGACGAGGGAATAGTGCTTCCAATGCTCAGACCCACATTCCAACTGCAGGTCTGAGCATGTCAGCCAACACCAAGGAGCAAATGGGAGAGATGGAAGAGCGCAAGGAATGCTGAGGGGGATCTGTGGTTTCCAAAGCAGCAGCTGGATCATACACGAGCTTGTTTGTGAGATGCCGCTGTCCAGTATTCAATGCCAGCTGAACGGATGTCCTCAGCAGGATCAGCTGCTTCATTCCATTATGTCTCACCCTGCAATAGCAGCAGATGAGCTGGAAGATGACAGAGTCGGATGCTTCTGAGGATGAACAGAATGTGACAACCGAATCCATCAAAGCTCGTGATGCGAATGGAAATTGAGGGCTGGGCGGGTGGGGGGAGGAATACAGCTCACAAAGCCCTGTGCGATAGAGGGTGTTGAAATTTTGCTCGGAGAATGTACACTTGGCTGTTAACTTGGGAGGTGGGGAGGGTGAAGGAGACGTGAAAAGAAACCTCATAGCTGAACTATCATTCAGGCCCAAACTGAATATTATTTCTAACTGGTTGAACTCAGTTGTGACAGCTGTGGCTCAGTGGGCAGCACCCTTGCCTCTAAGTCAGAAGGTTGTGGGTTCAAATCCCGCTCCAGGAACTTGAGCCCATAAACCTAGGCTGACACTCCCAGTGCAGTGCTGAGGAAGTGCTGCATTTTCAGAGGTGCTGTCTTTCAGATGAGATGTTAAACCGAGGCCCCGTCTGTCCTCTCAGGTGGATGTAAAAGATCCCATGGTGCTATTTCGAAGAAGAGCAGGGGAGTTCTCCCCGGTGTCCTGGCCAATATTTATCCCTCAACCAACATAACAAAAACAGATTATCTGGTCATTATCACATTGCTGTTTGTGGGACCTTGCTGTATGCAAATTGGCTGCCGTGTTTCCCACATTACAACAGTGACTACACTTCATTGACTGTAAAGTGCTTTGAGGTGGTCGTGAAAGGCGTTATATAAATGCAAGTTTTTCTTTAACTCTGAACCAGGCTTTTCAACTGTGACCCAAAAGCTTTCAATACTTCAAGCCAGGTTGCACCTTAACTGCCGCTGCAAGGCGATTCAACCATCTAGGTCTCGGGAGAGTGAAAGGAAAAAGAATTTGCATTTTTATAGTGGTTAGCACTGTTGCCTCACAGCGCCAGAAACCCGGGTTCGAATCCGGCCTCGGGCGACTGTGTGTGTGTGGAGTTTGCACATTCTCCCAGTGTTTGCGTGGGTTTCCTCCGGGTGCTCCGGTTTCCTCCCACAGTCCAAAGATGTGCGGGTTAGGTTGATTGGCTGTGATAAATTGACCCTTAGTGTTAGGGGGATTAAATACGTGGGGTTACGGGGATAGGGTGGGATATGTGTTGGTGTAGGGATTACAGGGATCGGGTGGGATATGTGTCGGTGCAGGCTCGATGGGCCGAAATGGCCTCTATCTGCACTGTGGGGTTTCTGTGATGCTGTGATAGCGCCTTTCATGACCTCAGGGCGTCCTAAAGCGCTTTTCAGCCAATGAAGTACTTTTGAAATGTAGTCACTGTTGTAATGTAGGGTAATGACACCAAACTAGCCTACATGTGCCACTCTCCAACTTCTACATTGTGATTGGATTCTGGCCTCTGTTGGCCTTGTCCAAAATCAAACCACCCCTCCCCCCACTGTTCTACACAGGCTGACACCTCATGTCTGACACCTCATGCGTGACACCTTTTTTAAAATTATTCGTGCCTGGGATGTGGGCATCGCTGGCAAGGCCAGCATTTATTGCCCATCCCTAATTGCCCTTGAGAAGGTGGCGGTGAGCCGCCTTCTTGAACCGCTGCAGTCCGTGTGGTGAAGGTACTCCCACAGTGCTGTTAGGGAGGGAGTTCCAGGATTTTGACCCAGCGACAATGAAGGAACAGCGATATATTTCCAAGTCAGGATGGTGTGTGTGACTGGGAGGGGAACTTGGAGGTGGTGGTGTTCCCATGCGCCTGCTGCCTTTGTCCTTCTAGGTGGAAGAGGTCGCGGGTTTGGGAGTTGCTGCAGTGCATCTTGTAGACGGTACACACTGCAGACACGGTACGCCGGTGGTGGAGGGAGTGAATGTTTAAGGTGGTGGATGGGGTGCCAATCAAGCGAGCTGCTTTGTCCTGGATTGTGTCGAGCTTCTTGAGTGTTGTTGGAGCTGCACTCAACCATGCTGCACTCCTCATGCGTGACACCTCATGCTGGCACTCTAGATACTCCTTTTGTGTGCCTGCAGGATGGTTGTTATATTGATAATCAGCTGATCCCATGAATTAGGGTGCTTGGATCATGAAACAAGTCGCTCATGTACTGAACCAGTGTAGCCTATCTAGAAAGTCTACATGGGAGGTCATAGCTCTAGCAGCAATTTGCGAGACTTGCAAAAATAAAAGGTGTCCCATTGTGGACAGATAAAGAAAGACTTGCATTTATATAGCACCTTTCACAACCGCTGGATGTCTCAAAGCGCTTAACAGCCAACGAAGTACTTTTGAAGTGTAGCCGCTGTTGTAATGTGGCCAATTTGCACACAGCAAACTCCCACAGACAGCAATGTGATAATGACCAGATAATCTGTTTCTGTTATGTTAGTTGAGGAATAAATATTGGCCCAGGACACCAGGGATAACTTCCCTGCTCTTCTTCAAAATAGTGCCATGGGATCTTTTACATTCACCTGAGAGAGCAGACGGGGCCTCGGTTTAACGTCTCATCCAAAAGACGGCACCTCCGACAGTGCAGCACTCCCTCAGCACTGCACTGGAGTGTCAACCTAGGTCTATGTGCTCAAGTAGCTGGAGTGGGACTTGAACCCACAACCTTCTGACTCAGAGGCGAGGGTTCTGCCCACTGAGCCACGGCTGACACGGAGGTGGGACATTTAGATTTGCCAGTGATATCAACAGCATGAGACCCGAATCTTGGGTGTCCTGAACACTGGAGAAGATAAAAGTGCCCATAATATATGGTCTCCCAGAGGACCGTACTGCTTGTCATGGACTTCTGGCATAAACAGCTCGTAGACTTCATTCAAACACACAATTGTGATTTTCTGACAAAACGCGGCTTCAAGAGTGTCGTGCGATCAAACTGTTTCAAACCAGAGGATTCAGATTTAAGATAGTTGGCAAAAGAACCAGGGGGGAAATGAGGAGAATTTTTTTACACAGCAAGTTATTGTGATCTGGAATGCACTGCCTGAAAGGGCGGTGGAAGCAGATTCAATAGTAACTTTCAAAAGGGAATTGGATAAATACTTGAAAAGGAAAAAATTGCTGGGCTCTGGGGAAAGAGCAGGGGAGTGGGACTAATCGGATAGCTCTTTCAAAAGAGCCGGCACAGGCACTATGGGCCGAATGGCCTCCATCTGTGCTGCATGATTCTATAAGTTCTGACAGCACCTCCAGGTTCCCCTGCAAGTCACAAACCACACTGACTTGGAAATATATCGGCCGTTCCTTTATCGTCACTGGGTCCAAATCCTGAAACTCCCTCCCTAACAGCACTGTGGGAGCACCTTCGCCACACGGACTGCAGCGGTTCAAGGCGGTGGCTCACCACCACCTTCTCAAGGGAAATTAGGGATGGGCAATAAATGTTGGACCTTGCCAGCGACGCCCACATCCCAGGAACGAGTAACAACAAATTAAAAAAAAACCTTACTAGCCTTTTAAATAAACTGGGACAGGCTCAGCGAATTACCTTCAATAAAAAGTCCCTGGCCAGAATTTGTGTGTGTTCACTGGAGTGAGGGATGCCAGGGCTGGCAAATGGAACATTTTCCATCTTTCGAACTCAGGGTTAGCATCAAGGATTCCCACACCAGGTACAGTCGGGGCTCGATGAGGTACAGAGCTCTTACAGTCAATTATAATATTAATTTTAAAAGCAGGGACATTTTAAACAGCTTTGGGCTGCTCACTGGCTCAGTGAAGCAAATAGGCTGCTCATTTAATGCTGCTGCTGATCCAATTTAGAGTGTGACTCATATAATGGCTCTTTGAAGAAGAACTGGTATTTATATAGCAGTTTATCTCACCCGAAGGGCTTCCCAGTTCTGATGCGGCTATTTAGCGAGCATTAGGACAAGAAGTGATATCAGTTCCACAGAGCTTAGTGTTCACCTGATTCTCAGTCACTTAAACTAGATTTAAAAATAAATAAAAGTTCTCAGCGCCTCCATCGCATCATATAGAAGGTAAGTGGATTAACAGATACAAGAAACTCTCTTTTAACCGACACCTAAATATCCAGAAATCTCTTAACCGGCAAAATTCAGGAGTAGGTTCAGGTAAGTTTTACTGTACATTAGTGGCCGTGTAACCGGGGTTCCTGCACCTGTGGCCGTGCAACAGGGACTCCTGGATCTGTGGCCGTGTAACCGGGACTCCTGCACAAGTGCCGTGTAACCGGGACTCCTGGATCTGTGGCCGTGTAACCGGGGTTCCTGGATCTGTGGCCATGTAACCGGGACTCCTGCACAAGTGCCGTGTAACCGGGACTCCTGCACCTGTGGCCATGTATGGGGCTCTCGCACCTTGGTAAGTATACCTCTCTGTAATCCGGACTTTTTGATCAACCGGCACCACGCCGGTCCCGTCGGTGCCAGATAAAAAAAGTTTCCTGTAACTAGCACATGGTCCATGTCATCTCCTGGACTGGTTTCGATCATCAGAGAGGGTCGGAGAGGAATCTTCCAATTTTTTTTTTTAAACCCTATTGGCCCGGAGTTTTTCTCTTTTTTTTTGCCTCCTTCAGGAGATTGCATGGCTACAGGGGGAAGTAGGTGGTGTCTGGTCTTGATGGTCCTGCCATCATGACCGTGGGGCAGACTTGATGGACCAGCTGGTCTTTACCTGCCCGTCACTTTCCTATGTTCATATGTTCAAATCAGGTCACCAAGTAGTGACAGATTTCGAGACAATAATGTACTATTAAAAATAAGAGGGAAATTATTGGTGCAGGTTGTACTAATTCCACAGCACAATAACATTTCTTTTCCAATCCCCTCCTCCTGCTCCCCCTCCCCCGAAGGTGCTGACTCTTACAGGGGTACAGCTCCACCATTAGTGGCAACCATGAAGGACCTTGGGTGAGACATTAACAACTCTCAGGTGGACGTAAAAGATCCCACTGCACTATTTCGAAGGAGGACAGGGGGAGTTCTCCCTGGTGTCATGGCCAATATTTATCCCTCAAGCAACACATAGATTATCAAGGCTGAGATCGATAGATTTTTGGAATCTAGGGGAATCAAGGGATATGGAGATCGGGCAGGAAAGCGGAGAGGAGGTCAATGATCAGCCATGATCTTACTGAATGGTGGAGCAGGCTCGAGGGGCCGTATGGCCAACTCCTGCTCTTATTTCTTATGTTTTTATCTGGTCCTTATCACATTGTTGTTTGTGAGAGCTTGCTGTGCAAAAATTGCCTGCCACGTTTCCTATATTACAACAGTGACCACACTTCAAAAGTTTTTCATTGGCTGTAAAGCGCTTTGGGACGTTCCTGAGGTTATGAAAAGTGCGCTAGAAATCTAAGTCTTTCTTTTCTTTTTTTCCAATGGCTATTCCTTAGGTGAAGCTAAACTGTGCTCGGGAGCAGGCTGTTCAGTCGGGATCCACACGCATGCATTCCCAGCAAAGGTCACATGGACAGCAACCAAGAGCTGGATGAGGCCAATTGTAAGATTAGCAAACCTCGGACGTTCCAGTCTGTACGGCCCAGCGCTGCAAGGCAGTGCCTTTACCCCTTAGGCCACTGGCAAAACTCTTAAGAGCCAGCTAGCATTACAGTATCTGTTTGTATTTGCGGATGGCTACTCACGGTGCGTCACAGAACAAACAAACATTTCGATGGCATTTTCCATCACACAAGCCGACTTGGTGCTCTTTTGGTTAGAACCAATTAACTGTAAATTAAATAGAACTTAAAATAAAACTTATCAAATTAAATTAAAATTTGGTTTGCCGGGGCGACGATGCACTCCAGTCCCCGCGACGCCCACCGGTCGCGGAAGGCCTCGAGCGTGCCGGTGGACACCGCATGCTCCATCTCCAGGGCCACCCAAGCGCAAACATGGCCGGGGGAGAGAGGCAGGCAATCGGGCTGGACGACCCCTCGACCGCCTGCTGCCTGGACCTGTTAATGGCCACTTTGGCCAGGCCGAGGAGCAGTCCCATGAGGAGGTCCTCCAACCTGCCCGTTCCCGTGGACCGGTTGACCAAAGATCAGGAGTGTGGGACTGAAGTGCAGCCAGAAATCAAGGAGCAGCCCCTTCAAGTAATGGAACAGGGGCTGCAACCTCACACATTGAATATAAACATGAAACACGGACTCCCCCAGGCCGCAAAAAAGGCAGGCGGCCTGGGAGTCCGTAAACCTACTTAACATTTTATTGCACGGGACTGCTCCGTTCAACACCCTCCAGGCCAAGTCCCCAATAGAAAAGGGGAGGACTCCCGCATAGAGAGCCCTCCATTGGGGACCTCCGCCTCCACCGGACGGCAAGAGAAGATGACAAAGTACAGAGTGTGCAAGAGCAGCCCGTACAGGAAACCCCTCCGCGCAGAGCTAAAAGGCACAGAGGGCATTTCCCTGAGATGGCTCAAGTTGTGAGGCGCTGGTTACTTAGAGGGGTTTCGGGGCCGTGCACTGATGAGGAATTCCGTCCGAACGGGGGTCAGTTCGGACGGGATCGCCCCACGTGCTTGAGCCTCCTCGAACAAGCCGACTTGGTGTAGCGACAGAGAAAGCTCAAATTAGGGCCGCTCTACCTTGACCGCCAGAACAATAAAAAGAGCCTACCGTCCCCCCCGTCTGCAATAGCACATTCCATTTCACCCCCGTGCCATGCGCAGAGTGAAGCCACCCAATTAGTGCAGCTTTGAAGCTTAATGTAAATGGTGCCCACGGGGAGCTCCAGTGGCGCCTCTACGGGCAGCAGTACAGATGAAGCTCTGGCCTGTTGCACTTTTTCTTTCTGTTCCTGGCCGGCCGTGCAATGCTGCTGTAAAAGCCAACGCAAACTTCAATGCAGGACGGCCGTCTCAGGCTCTAATCTTTTGGCCGGAAACCAGACTGCTCAAAAGGTTAATTAAAACGGGTGATTGACGGGCCTGCTGGGGGGGAAAAAAATGAAGATCAATTGCTGTTTATTAATGAGCATCCTGCCCAACAGCCTTCTGCTTTAATAATATACTGACAATGCACCCCTCCCACCTGGCAACACACTCAAACCTCACAGCGAGAGAGAGCGTACAGATGGCTGACAGCTCAGCATCATCTTAATTAAAATGTACAGTTGCACCAGGTCTTTCTAGTGGCTCAAAGAGATTCCTCCGTCAACACTTGCAATTAGCTCCAGCTTTCAGAGGCTGTAGTTGTGTGCTGCTGTACGGGAGGGAATCCCACTGGTAGATAATGGAAAATGGCAGGTAATTAAGAATTCCCAAATTGTGGTCTTACACATAAAAAAGGTACAGCAATAGCCTCAGCATGGGAATGAAGAGGAGTGCAACACAAATATCAAAAGGACCACAATGCCCTTTTATTTGCCAAGAAAAAAAGATGCAATACAAAGGAGAAATCAACTTGTACAAGCTGGAACACCTTTCACGAAGTTTTGACCTGTGAAAATGACGGTGGATATTTCTATGCTGCCAAGTACTGCTTGAAGACAGCACTGCTGCCTCTAGCCTGACTCCCACTCCAGGCAGAATGCTGGCAGGATGTTGTGCTAACTTACGCCTCCCAGCGCTCTGTAGACCTGCACAGAAGCATTTGAAAAAGAAAATATAAAAGGATGCGGAGAAAGGGGAGGTAGATTGGATCAACGTAGATAACTGCAGTTGAAGAGCTAGCACTGGCACAGGCCCAAAGGGCCTCCTTCTATGATGTAGTTTCAATGATTACATAGGATATACAGGACAGAAACAGGCCATTCGGCCCAACCAATCTATGCTGGTGTTTAGGCTCCACTCGAGCCTCCTCCCGTCTTTCCTCATCTAAATCTATCAGCGTAACCTTCTATTCCCTTCTCCCTCATATGTTTGTCCATCCTCCCCTTAAATGCATCTATACTATTCGCCTCAACCACTCCCTGTGGGAGCGAGTTCCACATTCTCACCACTCTCTGGGTAAAGAAGTTTCTTCTGAATTCTCTATTTGATTTCTTGGTGACTATCTTATATTGACGGCCTCTAGTTATGCTCGTCCCCACAAGTGGAAACATTCTCTCTCTGTATCCACTCCATCAAAACCTTTCATAATTTTAAAGACCTCTATTAGGTCACCTCTCAGCCTTCATTTTTTCACGAGAAAAAAAAAAGAGACCCAGCCTGCTCATCCTTTCCTGATATGTATACCCTCGCATTTCTGGTATCATCCTTGTAAATCTTCTCTGCACCCCCTCCAGTGCTTTTATATCCTTTTTATAATATGGCGACCAGAACTGCACGCAGTACTCTGTGTGTGTGTGTTCTAACCAAGGTTCGATACAGGTTTAGCATAACTTCCCTACTTTTCAATTGTATCTCTCTAGAAATAAACCCAAGAGCTTGGTTTGCTTTTTTTTTTTAAATGGCCTTGCTAACCTGTGTCGCAACTTGTGGTGATTTGTGTATTTGTACTCCGAGATCCCTTTGTTCCTCCACGCCAAGTAGATTCCTGGAGTAGGGATGGTGGGAGAAGTTCTCAATGCTCCAGCAATAATTTAAGTCCTCAGTGGGCCAACTATTCTGGTTGGACATGAATGCTGGCGAGTAAGTCAGTTAATCCTCAATAAGTGAACTGCACTGAATATTTAAACTTTTATAAACCAGGAGTCGCATCCTAATGTTAAAAAGATCCTACCCCTCCCCCCAAATTTTGATGTCTTCTATTTATTGTTCAGATTCCCAATACCTTTTTTTATAATTAATCTTTAAAACTGCACCAAAAATATTTTGCAATGATTTTAGTGCAACATTCATGAGCTGTAGAATCTGTCGTTGCCTCTCCTCACTCACATACATATGGCATTTATTGTCTATCTTTACTCTGATGCATGTTAACAATGGCCACTCATTGAGCCAATTCGAGAAGACGACTGGGATTTTCGAAGCTTGCGCTAAGACGTCATTGCAAGCAGCATGGTATGTTGGATTTCAGCGAGTGGGTGCTATTGCAGTGCACCACAATCTAGTTGGACCATGGGTTTTCCACAACCCGATATGGATCAGCTGATCTCAGCCTATGCAGCCGTGAAGCCATTAAATTGGCTTTGATGTCCTTGGGTTAAGGACAGAACCTAAATCAGCCTGGGTTCCTGCTCCTATTAAATTGCTCAACCATCGGTGGCTATGCCTTCAGCTGCCTAAGCCCCAAGCTTCGGAATTCCCTCCCTAAACCTCTCCGCCTCCCTCTCCTCCTTTAAGACGCTCCTTAAAACCTACTTCTTTGACCAAGCTTTTGGTCACCTGCTCTAATTTCTCCTTATGTGGCTCGGTGTCGCATTCTGTTTTAGAACGCTCCGGGAAGCAGCTTGGGATGTTTTACGATGTGCTATAGAAATACAAGTTGTTGCTGTTGTTATTGCTATCCTCGAATGGAAAATGCATGTGTCTTAACATCAGGCTTGATTCATCTTTTCTTGATCAAATAACCTGGCACATAATCTTTGCAGGCCCCTGAAGCTTGACCCGTTGGTTGAAGTCGCTGCTGGACGCTGGTCGCTTGTGGATTTGTACTTAAGCATGAGTCGCCGTGTTCAGGAGGGCAGGGAGAAAGGGAGAGCGAATTAGGAAAAGTTCTTCTAAAAAAGTGAAATTCACGACTCAGAATTAGGCACAAGATTTGTTGGCCCCCAAGGTGCCGGGTGGATGGACCGAGGTAGTAGGTGGGTGGACAGGAGTACTGGGTGGGTGGGCTGGCTGAGGTGCCGGGTGGGTGGGCCGAGGTGCGGGGGGCCGGTACACTGGGTGGGTGGGCCAGCCAGGGAATCTAGAGGTTGGTTAAGAAATGGAATTTTCATACTTATGCTTCTGGCTGTGCTTTTAATTGTGGAAGTTACAGCAAAGTTGACTTGTCTCAAAACAGCTGGGTATTTTGGGAGCAGCTGCCTCCTAAAAGATCAATAGAGGAGAGGAATTCCTTTAATTTAGAAAAGGCGGAATGCTCATTTTCTGTAATGAATGACCTGCTAAAGAAGTTGCTTTCTCAAACTGTGCCGCCCAGCAGTGCCCGTCCTCACATCATCAGATCATTCATTGTAGATTAAAATCAGCCTTCGGGTTGCTGCTAAAAAGAGGAATTTTCGGCTCCTGCAAATTCTTAAATTTGAATTCCTTTCATATTTTGGCTGAATATCCACGGTGAAAAGTTGCACAGATTTGCTTTGGTGACAGGAGACAGTGAAGCCTCTTGCACCTGACTGGGATATTTTGTTCCAGCTCGTTTTGTGGAGCTTCCATACAGCAGAGCCTGATTTGTGCTGCTGTTGGTGTACCACATCAGTCATGGCACTTCAAAGTATTTCACAGTACATAAAGTACTTACAAATCAAGAATTTAAAAAAAAATTGTAGAGCTGGTGATGTTGAACAGCTGCTGTACGATTGTTAAAAGGAATAAAGCCACCAAGTTCCTTCACCTTTAAAAAGTTGCTGGTTAGGTGACAGGAGAAAAGAAACAGGGGATGCAGTGAACTTTCACACTTGTCCTTTAACCTCTGGAGACATGGGTTGGATACTGGTGCAATGAAACGGCTCTCGCCCCTAGATAGATGTCCTGTATAAAACGAGTTTAGGACGTCACACCCCAACACCCTGAATGTGTGAATTTGCAACAGGAAAATGCCACAAATTGGCAGTACCTACTTTGTTAAACCTCCAGTGTAAGAGGTGGCAGGTATGGGATGCAGCAACTATCACACTGGTGCAGGAGGGAGCACTGCACTGAAGTTGCGAGCGAGGCATTTGCTGGAGAATAACAAAGGTTGCTTTACTTTCTTGGCGGAATGAAAGGACAACATCCATGATCAATACTTAAATGATATTCTAGTCTGTCTCAATAACCGCGGCTGCAGTGTGTACCGTCTACAAGATGCACTGCAGCAACTTGCCAAGTCTTTTTCAGCAGCACCTCCCAAACCCACGACCTCTTCCACCTAGAAGGACAAGGGCAGCAGACGCATGGGAACACCACCACCTCCAAGTTCCCCTCCAAGTCACACACCATCCTGACTTGGAAATATATCGCCGTTGCTTCATCATCCTGGAACTCCCTCCCTAACAGCATTGTGGGAGTACCTTCACCACACGGAGTGCAGCGGTTCAAGGCGGCGGCTCACCCCCACCTTCTCAAGGGCAATTAGGGATGGGCAATAAATGCTGGCCTTGCCAGCGATGCTCACAACCCAGGAACTAATAAAACAAAAACACTTGCTGTAAAGGATTCCAAGTTCTAATAATCCACTGTGCGAATTAAGCTCTAAGTTCCTCCTTCATTTTCTGGTGATACACACGAGTCTATATTCCCCCACTACCAGCTCACAGACTAGTGGAAATAATCTCTCACTATTTAGCTGCTCAAAACTTTTCATAATTTTGAAAACCTCGATTAGATCCCACCTTAAATGGCCTCGGCGCCGATCAAAAAAGTGCCAGTTTTTCCACACTTTTCTTCATAACTTCTCGTGCTTACCAGCACATCTTATTTTGAGCATTCGGAACCACAGTAACCCCGGCTCTCCAGGAATGTAGGAGCAGTGCTCTTTCATGGGGTAGGACCACTCCACATCATTCACCCTCTCTCCGGGCGCTCAACTGTAACAAGATTGCCCAACAAGACCAGAGTCTGAAAGAAGTGGCTGCAATTTAAAAAGTAAAAGAAAGTCTTGCATTTATATAGCGCCTTTCACAGAAACCCCACAGTGCAGATAGAGGCCATTTCGGCCCATCGAGCCTGCACTGACACATATCCCACCCGATCCCCGTAATCCCTACACCAACACATGTCCCACCCTATCCCCGTAACCCCACGTATTTAATCCCCCTAGCACTAAGGGTCAATTTTATCATAGCCAATCAACCTAACCCGCACATCTTTGGACTGTGGGAGGAAACCGGAGCAAACCCACGCAAACACGGGGAGAATGTGCAAACTCCACACAGTCACCCGAGGCCAGATTCGAACCCGGGTCCCTGGCGCTGTGAGGCAACAGTGCTAACCACATGCCACCGTGCTGTCACGACCACTGGATGTCTCAAAGTGCTTTACAGCCAATGAAATATTATTTGAAGTGGAGTCACTGTTGTAATGTGGGAAACGCGGCAGCCAATTTGCACACAGCAAGCTCCCACAAACAGCTCTGTGATAATGACCAGATAATGGCCCAGAAATTCGTGTCGGGGGCTTCCCGCGGGTGCAAGCCCCCGACCTACACTTACCTAGCGTGCCGGCAGTTGAAGCCTGGGCCTGCGTGGATATCCTGTCAGTGGCCCGGTTCAGCTCCCGGCGCGGTGCTTGCGTGATCCAGCGGCGTACTTAGTGCGATGCGTCGGCTGGGATCACGTGAGCACTGGGCAACCAATCGGAGGATGCAAAAGTTCATTCATGAGTTTGACGGTAAGAACTGTCAAACTCATGAAAACTCCGGGCGCCCAAAACAGTACTTAAACTTGAAATAAAATTTAAAAAAACATCACACTATTTAAATGAACTATAAATAACTTTAAATAACTATTTTAAACAATAATTTAAATTTTTGAAAAAAAATCAGGGCTAAAAATACACTTACCTTACTGTAAAGTCTTTAAAAATAATAAACCTGTGGGAAAAAAATTCTAATTTTAATTAATAGACCACTTACCTTTTAAAATTAAGTCCTTACGTCTGCTTTTTTAAAGTGCAAAAAGCGGAGGCCTTCACGCACGGGCAAACCTGGGGGAAAAAAAGTTCAACGCGCACGCGCAGACTCCTGCGTGCACGCGTTCGACCTCTGAACCCCTTGGTTCAGAGGATCGGAAATGCCGGTTTCCCGCGCATGCGCTGTGCATGCAGAAAAACAGCAATTCCATCGGTCCCACGCGCGAGTACATGGTGCTTACTCGCACGTTGGGACACTAATTTCTGGGCCAATCTGTTTTTGTTATGTTGAGTGAGGGATTTGACCAGGATACCGGGGAGAACTCCCCTGCTCTTCAAAATAATGTCGTGGGATCTTTCACGTCCACCTGAGAGCGCAAGACAGGACCTCGGTTTAACATCTGATCTGAAAGACGGCACCTCTGACAGTGCAGCACTCCCTCAGCACTGCACAGGGAGTGTCAGCCTAGATTTTTGTACTCAAGTCTCTGGAGTGGGACTTGAACCCACAACCTCCTGATTCAGAGGTGAAGGTGCTACCCACTGAGCCACAGCTGACCTACTACTCTTCTAGGCAAGAATCTAACGCTTTACTACAGAGACTCCCAAGGAGAACACTTTTTAACCTTAGAGTTGGAGAAAAATACAGGAGTATCAATCTGTGTAAAGCAGGGTGGGGAAAAAATGCAAATTAAAAAAGGCAGCTTTTACATACAGTGAAGTTCTACAGACCCAGAAAATTAAGACAGAACATCCTGTAGAGATTCCCGTTTAGCAAAAATACTTTATTACAGTTAGAGAATACCACAATACATTTTTCTCATTTATGTATTCTAAACAAAAAACAATGATCCAAAAATCTATGTTTGAACCTACTGAGGAAACAACAGGACTATATTTACATATTCCAATTTGACCACTTACATAGTAAACACCCAGGAAGAAAAAAGGTTGGGACATTTAGAAAATTCTTTTACAAAATTTTAATTTAAAAAAAGTGTAACAGAATCACAAAGGATGAGGTGTAACAAAGGGTTCTCAGTGGTTTTTACATGCAATGCTTCTTTTGACAATCAAATGGCACTTGATACAAGCAAGTGTGAACTACTTGAATTTTCTCACTGAAAAATGCCTTTGAACACGATCGGGGGGGTGGGGGGGGGGGGAAACCCACGTCCGTTACTGTTAAGGGAGAAAGAATTTGCATAGACGCAATGCCTTTCATGCACTTCAGGATGTTCTACTTCCCACCCTTGGTTTACTAGGAGTGTGTAATCACGGTTTTGCAGGCAAAACAGGATGTGCGCCACCTTTACACTGTCAATATACTGATGTAGTTACTTATTGAAAGTCAGAGAAGGCCATTATTTAGTTTTATTCTTAAAAAAGTGAGTGTCTTTTTTTTTAATATAAAAAGAGCGTGAGAAACAACGAGAGACGTGGAGATGGATCCATATTCTTAGCAATTGTTAGATCCAAGATTTTGTTTGGAGTTGCAGGACTAATTTTTTAGGACCCAATATTGGATTTTTTTTTTTTAAATGCGGGGAGTTAAAGTGGAAAAGATGGCACAGTGAGTGCTCCCTGTACATTTCAAAGCAAACTGGGTGTAGGGTACACTTAATGTCCCATCGCCTGGGAGTGGTCATCGCTGTGGAAATCAAGCCCTCGGAAAAAGTGGCCAAATTAGGTTAAAAAGGATAAGAGTCTCGGTCAATGCCCTTTTGTTCTACTATTAAAAAGTAGTTTTTAAATTAACTTTTCTCTCCCTCTTTCAACTCTTCCCTCACCAAAGCCCTTACATTTTCTTTCAGACATTTCATAATGGAGACACGGATATGGACTACAGGTGGGAATTGAACGCTGTTCCCAGCCACTAATCAAACCAGTGGACTGGGATTGGGAATTGGGTCCTTTAGTAGAAAATGAATAGACTGGTAACTGGAAAAAAACACAACAGTTCAAAATGGTTTCCATGGAGATCTAGTTGCAATAATGAAGATCCCTCATCAGCCAAAGAGTACATGATCGTTTGTACATGGCTCCACACAACAAGCAAACCGCAGGCAAATTCAAAATTCACCAAAGTAACTCAAGTTTAAGATCAAAATAAAGGCGAATGAGAAAAACAAATTTAAAAAATCAAATCTAGAGACAGCGAAATTCTTTTTGGTGATAAAGGTCTGCACAAGGACAAAACATTTGGTACCTACGTTGACTTTGGTGACATCACGGACAGGAGAATTTCAGCCCCGGGATCTTACTATCTGTAGCAGCCTACTGCAATAGACACAGAATTGTACATCATGAACTGGATATCAATTTCCTGAAAATGGCAACTTTTCTCAGATAATTAACTCCTCTTTTGTATGATTGAGCAGGTGGGTGTTGAACCAGAGGTTAAGTTTAGCTTCAAATGAGGACCCCATATTAAAACTAGTGACAAACTGCTGTGGGAGAAAGAGAGCAGATTGGATTATTGCTCGTAAGGTCCAAAATTTTAGTCATAGGCTTTGAGGAGATGGAAGACTGAAAATAAAGCTTAAGGATTACAAATGCAACCAAGTGTCTTCCAAATTGCTTGTGTTGAGCTGGGGATTACAGTCAAACTACACAAGATCCCCCACCCCCTTCCATTACTAAAATAACCAACACATCGACGTATACCAGCAGGATCTGTACCTCAAACATAATTTTAAATGTCAGTCGGAGAGAGAGAGAGAAATTTTACAAGTCAGAAGGAGCATTTTTAATTCACTTTCTGGTATCTAACAACGTTCAAGTATTGCAGAAAAGTTTTCCTTACAGTTGCTGTTAAACTCAACACGATTGATTTAAAATAAAAAAAACAGTAACAGGCACTGTGGTTTTGAAAAACAAGCTCGCAATTGAGAAGTCCGCCCAGCTTTTGGTTGTGCAGGGATTGTGGGGAAGTTGCTCGCCTCAGCTCCCGAACTCAGCAAGGGTCAGAGCTTTCTGTACCAAACACTCGATCAAGTGACTCCTCCAAAAGACCACAGATCGTCACCGTCAGCACCACGCAAATGAACAAACAACAAAAAGTGCTGTGCCCCAGTGTCTTCATACTGCTGAAAAAGCGGCCGAAGGAAGTTTTAGGTACGCCCCAGCGTCTTTTGGGAATCAGCTTACTCTTCAGTTACATACGAGGGGGGCAGTCATCGCTGCATTCCGCCGGGGCTCCACTGCCTCATAATTGTTCACCCTGGTCTTGCGGGACACTGGTTCAATCTCGTATCGAAAGCAGCCGCACAGGCAGGAAACCAGTCGAGTCCGAACAACTCGAGTGCAAAGGACGAATATAATGCAATTAGCTGCTCCTTGAAAGGTGTTTCCTACTCCCTGCAGGACATGGACGGTGGAGAGAAACAATTAGCATGCTGGACAGAAACAAAAAAAAGCTGCAAAATCAGTATCAGCTGATTCTGTACAATGAAGCCTTTCAAGTCACGAGAGAGAGACACACAGAAACAGACAGACACAGAGAGAGAGAGAGAGAGAGACACACACAGAGAGAGAGAGAGAGAGAGACAAGGTCAAATTGGAAGACTTTCAGCACAGTCATGTGGTAGAGATTACGAGACACCTGCGACTATAGTCAAGTTACTGTTGAACCTCAATGGAGGACAACTGTGCCCCAACAGATAATTGAGAGCTCCCTAGAGTTTAAAGAAAAAGTCTTGCATTTATAGAACGCCTTTCATGACCTCAGGATGTCAGTATTAGAGGGATGCATTCCGCACTACTGGACTGGGCTCTCGGGTCAGGCGTGGGGGAGGGGTAAGTATACACGACCCAGAACAACCTCCACAGTGAATAGAAACTATTATTTATTGTAACTACCATTACAACAGTGACGACACTTCAAAAGTACTTTATTGGTTGCGAAGCTCTTTGGGACGTCCCAAGGTCACGAAAGGTGCTATAGAAATACAAGTCTTTCTTTCTCAAAAGAAATGTTCACTTTTAAAAAAAATATAAATAGCCAATGGATTTCCCCCCCCACCCCACCCAGGTTGCTCGCAGCAATGCCCAAGTAATCAATCTTCAATTCCTGGAGATTCTGGGACAATCCTGGAAGGTTAGGTTGGCAAACCGAACTCCACCCAGGCGATACTTCACACTCAGTGAATTCTTAGCACCCGATTGTTCCGTGGTTGGGTGGGTGGGTGGATGGATGAAGGACAGAAAGAGCGAGACAGACTTGCATTTATGCAGCACCTTTCACGACCACTGGACATCCCAAAGCGCTTTACAGCCAATGAAGTATTTTTTGAAGAGTAGTCACTGTTGTAATGTGGGAAATGCGGCAGCCAATATGCACACAGCAAGCTCCCACAAACAGCAACGTGATAATGACCAGATAATCTGTTATAGTGATGTTGATTGAAGGATAAATATTGGCCCCAGGACACCTGGGATAACTCCCCTGCTCTTCTTCAAAATAGTGCCATGAGGGAGCAGACGGGCCTCAGTTTAATGTCTTATCTGAAAGACAGCACCTCAGACAGTGCGGCACTCCCTCAGCACTGCACTGGGTGTGTCAGCCTAGATTTTGTGCGCTCAATTCTCTGGAGTGGGACTTGAACCCACAACCTTCTGACTCGGAGACGAGGGTGCTGCCCACTGATCCACGGCTGACAAGTTTCCCCGCCACACCCAACCCATTAAAAAAAAACAGTAGATCTGGTGATAAAAGTCCAAACGCGCAGTGATGTCATTGCACATGCGTCGCACAGATATCGAATTTTCCGCACGTGTGCAGTTCGATTCCCATGGCGATTTTTTTTTTTTAAATAAAAAGATATATCATCTTGTGAAGTAAATGCTGGCCATCCTATTCATCCTGGAACCAAAAACCCCAACTCCCGCTGCTGTCCAAACCCCAAAGCTAAAAATCACAGCAGCCTGCAGAGTGAACTCTACCAAGTACTGGACAGCCAGATACCAGCTCCTGATCCTTCTGATCCAGCTATCCCTCCACATAAGCTTTGAATCATTAGGTAGCTCCTGAGGAAGGATGTTCTTGCCATGGAGGGAGTGCAGCAAAGATTCACCAGACGGATACCTGGGATGGCAGGAATGACGTATGAAGAGAGATTGGGTCGATTAGGCTTATATTCGCTAGAATTTAGAAGAATGAGGGGGGATCTCATTGAAACTTATAAAATTCTAACTGTACTAGACAGACTAGATGCAGGAAGGATGTTTCCGATGGTGGGGGAGTCCAGAACCAGGGGTCACAGTCTAAGGATAAGGGGTAAGCCATTTAGGACTGAGATGAGGAGGAATTTCTTCATCCAGAGAGGGGTGAACCTGTGGAATTCTCTACCACAGAAGGCAGTTGAGGCCAACTTATTAAATATATTCAAGAAGGAGTTAGATATATTTCTTAAGGCTAAAGGGGTCAAGGGATATGGGGAGAAAGCAGGGACAGGGTACTGAATTTGGATGATCAGCCATGATCTCATTAAATGGCGGAACAGGCTCGAAGGGCCGAATGGCCTGCTCCTATCTTATGTTTCTAAAGGCCAGAGCATACAAGGAATTGCAGTCTGCAAGGTGCTAACAAATGGGAATCAAGAAGTACTCAAAAGTTGACGGTAATTTACAACAAGCCTTTACTTGCAGTCTCCAGCAGAAGTATATATTTCCCATACACTCTGATTTTTCGCCAAACATTATTCAAATCTGTATCAAAACTCCTGCCTGTGTTACAAGGTGTTATATTTTCCCCCACTAGTTCACACTATTGTAAAACAGCAGAAACACAGAAAATGCTGGAAATACTCAGCGGGTCAGGCAGCGTCTGTGGAGAGAGAAACAGAGTTAACGTTTCAGGATCAACCTGGGAGGGATGGAGGGAGCCGAGTCGGACGAATTGAGAGCTTGGTTATTCACCATGTATGTCGGAAATTTGGACACACTGCAAATTATTTCACAACCGTTTAAGATAATAAATAAGATGGTCTACTCCCATGTTCAGATTTGTGAATGAAGTTGTGCTGTGTATTTGTGTTCTCTCCTTATTTTGGGAGGAAGGGCATGAGCTGGGCAAACTTCCGCTTTCATCGTCTGTTAGTGCTCACCAGCTATTACTCTTGGGTTTTTAAATCCACTTATATGTTTCTAAGTAATTTACCCGGCTGTTAACAGATTGAATATGCTCAAGTCTTGGAGTGGAGCTTGAGCAGACAACCTTCTGAATCAGAGAAGGTCGTCAAGATGATACAAGCCATAATTACAAACTGCTACATCAGAACAGCAGTGCGTGTGCAGATTACTGTACTTACATGTAGTATCACAAGCAGTCCATTTTGCACAGCAGGCGAATTGCAGAGTGTCAGAATGAACCTCACAGTGCTCCAGATTCGAAGGAAGATGAAGATGATGGGTATAATGGTAAGCTTGCGATCTGCAATTGAAGACCTTGTGTGATGGCTGGAACTACTGGCGAGGATAGGGCGGTACTCCGATAATGCTTCATGCTGGGCAAGAAAAGCAAAGCACGGTTAGTTCCTCTGAAGGTCAAGGCACTTGTAAGAGCCATAAAAGCTTAAGAAAATACTTTAAAATATTGGTTAAATAGCATAATACAGTTAATTTACCTGATTGACTTATTGTATTAAGAAACCCCCTATTTTCTTGCTCCAGTAGTATAGTCCGAGACACCCCCTTCATTCTTGCCACAATGGTACAGTCCCTAAGCCACACATGGTATGCAGCCATTTTACAGTTTAAACTCCACGTGGCTGAAGGAGGCAGAAGTTGTGAGGTTTGGAGCAATATAGTTTTTGACCGTGTTCGTTTATACGTGTTTGCTTTCTAATTCCGTTTGTGAAGTGTTATAGTAAACAGTTTAAAAGACAAAGCTACGTTTGGGAACGTTTTATTTCGACACGCGTCTACTCGTTGTTAAAAGCCCCACAGCTCAGTGGCTGCCTGTTTGGAAACTAAGAAGCGCCACTACAGCACTCTTTTAGCAGGCACTGGTGCATCGCCATCACACAACTTCTGCTTACAGATTCAAGAAAATAGTGGGAACGCCGCAATACCCACTCCTGAAACAAAACAAAAAAGATTCTCCTCATCAATGCCTTGATCTTCTGCACGATGAATGAGGGCTAAATTTCAGCACAGTCCCCTCCAATAGGCTAGCAAGATGCTTGGCAACTGTAGGGCGAGGGCAATCTCGCCATTTGCCCATCTTTCACCCCTCGTTAAAAAAAAAACACACAAAATCAGCAGTACTCATTGGGCATAATCAGATTGATATATCAAACATGCAGTCGTTAAAATAGGGCAAGGGGCATTGCAAGTGGGGGTCTACAAATAACCGTACTAAAACAAATTTTAACTAGTTTACGTTGCAATGAATTCAAAACATATTGGTTAACCGGATCAGAATCGAAGTTGTTTTATTGCAGCTAATAACGTCTATGTTAATCGACACTTCTTATATCAGGACGAAGTAATTTGCAGGGCTATGGGGAAAGAGCAAGGGGGGGGGGGGTGGGACTAATTGGACAGCCCTTTCAAAGAGCCGGCACAGGCACAATGGGCCGAATGGCCTCCTTCTGTGCTGTATCTTTTTGTGATTGTATAAATCACCTGTTGTTCGTACTGCTAACCAATCAGACTGCATAAAAGTTTACAATTTATTTTTCCTTAAGCATGGATTGCCTCTCTCAAATAACCTATCGTAATTTACAACATGCTACAATCCAACACTGCAAAAACTCAGTATGCCAGGCTAGGAACTATTTTGCAAAAAAAAAAAATGATCCATCACTAAAAACACACGGAGCCAATATCATGCGGTGGGATATTAGTAACGAGCACCTTCACATGAAATATCTTTTGTGTGTTACTTTAACAGGAAGTGCTAACTGGTTTATTTTAAGCTCATTAACATTCTTGTTAAAATAGCCAGCACGTGTCTCCAACACAAATGTATTAACATCCGAAACAACAACAGAAAACGCTGGAAAAACTCAGCAGGCCAGGCAGCATCCGTGGAGAGAGAAACAGAGTTAACGCTTCAGGTCGATGACCTTTCGTTAGACCTGGAAAAAAAAAAGCAGGAAATGGAATTTCCTGGTATTAACATCCAGCAAGGTTTCAACCCAAAAGTGTGTAGTGATCCCGGAGCGGTAAAGGGAGTGATGTATATTTAGTGCCACTTGTGGGAGGGGGGAAAAGAGAGATAAAAACAAACACACAGGGGAAATAAACTGGAATGCATTCCTCCAAATATCTGAGGCACCTTTGCATTCCCACTTTATCAGGCAGTAACAGGACATTACCAGCTCCAGTCCAGCATGGAACCATTGAATTACTGGCCGATTTAGATGGAACTCTGGCAAGATTCCCCAATATCCATGCTTGCAATTCCCAGGTTCTCCCCACTGCTGCAGAAACGTACATCCTGTTCATGCTGGGGAGCGGCTTCACCAGCAGTATGGAGAAACCCGTTATCCAAGGGCAGCCGAATGTAAGCTGCAGCTCTCGGGTCACGTGTGGCCCCCAGGTCCCAGTGACCCGGCCTTTGAAGCCGGCAACTCGGCCCCGTTTATGCAGCTATTCCTTATTTACTGATATGCTCCCACGTGGGTTTAGTGGGCCTAGGAGGTTTGGAAAGGGCTGCTTCAAGCGCTGTTGCCTCAAGTTCAATAGTAGCCTGCAAAAATGAATGGGATAAATACTTGGAGAAAAAAAAATTGCAGGGATTATGGGGAAAGAGCCAGGGGGAGCTGGATTGCTCTTCGAAAGAGCCAGCGCAGACTCAATGGGCCGAATGGCCTCCTTCTGTGCTGTACTATTCGATGATTCTATTCTACCAACATACTAAAACAGATTATCTGGTCATTATCACATTGCTGTCTGTGGGAGCGTGCTGTGCACAAATTGGCTGCCGCCATTACAACAGTGACTACACATCAGAAAGTACTTCATCTTCCAATTAGGCACTTTACAGCCTTCCGGACTCAATATCGAGTTCAACAATTTCAGATCATAACCTCGGCCCCCATTACATTTTTATATATTTTTTATCCACAACTTTGTTTTGGCCCTTCCCCCTTTTTTTTCCTCCCCCACATGGCAGCTGTCTCTCATTCTGCCAGTGCATTTCACACCTAATCTAAAACCGTCTTTTGTCTCTTTACTAGTCCTATCACCATCTCGTCTCGTTTTGAATACCTCTTAATGTCTCTTCACTTCTCTTGTTTTTTCATCCCCATTTCCCAGCCCCCAAACTGACCTTTTAATCTGTTTCATTTCCTGTGTTTTTTCAGTCCTAACGAAGGGTATCGACCTGAAACGTTGACTCTATTTCTCTCTCCACGGATGTTGCCTGGCCTGCTGAGTTTTTCCAGCATTTTCTGTTTGTTATTTCAGAAAGTACTTCATTGGCTGTAAAGCGCTTTGAGGCATCTGGTAGTCGTGAAAGGCGCTATAGAAATGCAAGTCTCTCTTCTTTTTCTATTGGTAGATAAACCCTTAACCAACCAAAGCACCAAGATCCGTTAACAATCAGCAACTTGAGGTACATATGGATTTAAACTTAAAAAGGGCAGATTATCGAAAGTTCTGCCTCTGGCAGTAGCCTCAGCGAGTGTGCGTATTGGGGGAATCACAGCTGCGTCCCCCTCACCACCTCCCCAGATTTCCCGCCTATTAATTGTAATGGACAGGAGGGGGAAAAAAAACGAGGGCAGCGCAGCGATATGACACGTGCGTTGCTGGCAAACTCGAAACGTCAGCCCTCATCCGTGGCCCTACAGGGTAACAAACCCATGCAGCCCACAAAAGCTTGGACATTCGGTGATCTATGGTAGCCAAAGAATATGACCACAAGAATTAGGAGCAGGAGTCGGCCTTACGCCCCCTCGAGCCTGCTCCGCCATTCAATAAGATCATGGCTGATCTTCGACCTCTTTCCCGCCAGGTCCCTTAGTGTCCAAAAATCTATCGACCTCAATGCAAATCCAGCTGCTTCCTGCATTCTCGGGAGGTCTGGGGAAGGGGGGGGCGGGGGGCGGGGGGCGGGGGGCCCCCCCCCCCCACCCCCCAACCCGGGGCCCCCCCCCACCCCCCAACCCAAGATAAATTCTTATTTTCATTCAAGATTGGTTTGTTTTCTATAAAAAAGGAGCCAAGGCATCAGCAAATCCCCCCCCCCCCCCAGCCCCAGCCCCAGCCCCAGAAATTAAGTTGGCATTGATAAGGGTGGAGCGCGTAAAGCAGATGGAAGGAAGTTAGACTTGTGGTGGCCATGCTTTTTGGCTGCTGTGGACTTGAATCCCCTGACTGCCATGTTTTTAAATCCCACAAGAAGAGCTGAATCTTGTACTGGTTCGGTTCGGTTCCCGTTTATGGCTTTCAATTGGATTTTTTTTAAATAGGAGCCCGAAGTCCAGAGGCACTGTCACAGTTACAAACTCACCCTCAGTTAAAGACAGACTTGCATTTCTACAGCGCCTTTCACGACCACCGGACGCCCCAAAGTGCTTTACAGCCAATGAAGTGCTTCTGAAGTGTAGTCACTGTTGTAATGTAGGAAACGCGGCAGCCAACCTGTGCACAGCAAACTCCCACAAACAGCAACGTGATAATGAGCAGATCATCTGTTTTTGGTGATGTTGACTAAGGGATTAACATTGGCCCAGGACACCGGGGATAACTCCCCTGCTCCTCTTCAAAATAGTGCCATGGGATCTTTCACGTCCAACTGAGAGAGCAGGTTTCACCTTGGTTTCACCTCCGACGGCACCTCCGACAGTGCAGCACTCCCTCAGCACTACACTAGAGGGCCAGCCTAGATTTTTGTGTTCAAGTCCCTGGAATGGAACTTGAACCCACAACCTTCTGACTCTTGGGCAAGAGTGCTACCCACTGAGCCACATGTCCTGAGCAGGACATGCCAACCAATGGCTAAGAACACAGATTAAATCGGTCAACAGTAAAACCAAAATGGAACAACTTCAGAATGTAATTCAGCTTCAATTCTCTCATAAAATGTTCAATACATGCTCTATTTATCCTGCTCACCAGCTCAGAAACAACGATGACTACAGAGTAAAAAAATTCCTCTCGAATTTCTGGTTGCATATCCTGGATTCCAATTAGACCATGCTACTCAGTTACTCAAGAAGCCACCATCAAGCGCCACTGGACACAACTTATCCCATTCATAAAACACATTATCAGAAGGCCACATCAGTAGCTGCATGACTTGGTAATTATTTAAGAACAAGGAAAAGATTGTGCTGCAACAAAAAAAAATTCTCGTCTATAAACTGCAGAATAGCAGCTCCGAGGTTTGGAATAGTCTGGAATCTAAACCCATCCCCAGAAGTACAGGGTTTCTGTCCTCAATCACCATCCACTGATTATCTAATATGTGCGCTAATGGACACAGGGATTAGCCTCGGCTGGGCTACACTCCTCCATTGAATACCCCAGCAACACATACGGCCTAGGTGTACTCAGAATCATAGAAACTTGCAGCACAGGAGGAGGCCATTCGGCCCACCGTGCCTGTGCTGGCTCTTTGAAAGAGCAGTCGTGCTTGGTCCCACATCCTCCCTTTTTGTCCGTAACCCTGCAAGTTCCTCATCCTCAAGTGGCCGTCCAACTCCCTTTTAGCAAACCGTTATTTGGTTGTGGTACTGGAGGGTGGCCAGCAATGAAGAAACACTATCCCAGTGCAAGTCACCCCCTTCAGGAAAGAAGGGAGGAATGCTTGTTCCAAGGCTAGCAAAGTCCTCGCCTCTGCCCCTCCCCTCAATATCCCTGGTTAAAACTCTCCTCCTCCTCTCCTCCCCCAGCCCCGCTAGAGAAATGCATTCCTCTCCACACAAAACCTCCCAACACCCAACCAGATAGTTAAACCTAGTTCTATAAAATTTAAGGCCACAACTTGCTTGGTTACGTGTGTGTATCCAAGTAAACTGCAAAGCCCATTTGTCCCAAGAGGCTAGGGCTGGTGTACCCAATAAGACGGCCATGGGATGAACATGGTTGTAACAGGTGGTACTGAAATGAACCATTTTGCATATTATTTCAGTACAATTGTACTAACAGTACAGTACTTCATTTGCTTTGGGGTGTCCCAAGGTTGTGAAAGGCGCTATATAAATCTCTTTAGGTGGAGCAGGGTGGGTAGAGAAGGAGAGAGCCATTCCCTGGCCATTCTTGCATTTCTTCCAACAGCTGCTTTGGCACTGACCAAGGAACAGGTCACACACCTGCACAGCTACACACGGTGTGCGGTGAAACCAGTAGCAGAGCAGAAAATGCCTTCAATACTCTTGGTTAGTGTGAAAAGAAAGCCCTACTGGGAATGTTGCTGCACTTGTGGAGAGGACTAACATGTCTTCTCATACAAGCAGGAACTCCCTTCTGTCCACGTTTTGCTTCATCTCTCAGGGCTGTGGGAGGGAATATCACTCAGACTATCAGTGGTGTTTATATAAGCTCCATGGATGACTCTGCTTCCACCTTTGAACTATTTTGAATATGTTTAAGTGCACAAGCAAGCACCATCTCCAACAAAGTAACTCTGCTTCACCTCAATAAAAAAAAAGCTAGGAATATGCAAACATAGTACCGTTGTTTAAAAAGGGAGAAAGGGATAGGCCGAGTAATTACAGGCCAGTCAGCCTAATCTTGGTGGTGGGAAAATTATTGGAAAAAATTCTGAGGGACAGGATAAATCTTCATTTAGAAAGACATGGATTAATCAGGGACAGTCAGCATGGAGTTATTAAGGGAAGGTCATGTCTGACTAACTTCATTGAATTTTTTGAGGAGGTAACAAGGAGGGTCAATGAGGGTTGTGCATTTGATGTAGTCTATATGGATTTTAGCAAGGCTTTTCATAAGGTCCTGCATGGCAGACTGGTCACGAAAGTAAAAGCCCATGGGATCCAAGGCAAAGTGGCAAGTTGGATCCAAAATTGGCTCAGAGGCAGGAAACAAAGGGTAATGGTCGAAGGGTGTTTGTGACTGGAAGGCTGTTTCCAGTGGGGTTCCACAGGGCTCAGTACTGGGTCCTTTGCTTGTTAGTATATATCAAATGATTTGGACTTGGATGTAGGAAGTATGATTAAGAAGTTTGCAGATGACACAAAAATTGGCCGTGTGGTTGATAACGAAGAAAAAAAAGCTGTAGACTGCAGGAAGATATCAATGGATTGGACAGGTGGGCAGAACAGTGCCAAATGGAATTCAATCTAGAGAAGTGTGAGATAATGCATTTGGGGAGGGCAAACAAGACAAGGGAATACACTATAAATGGTAGGACACTGAGAAGTGCAGAGGATCAGAGGGACCTTGGAGTGCATGTCCACAGATCCCTGAAGGTAGCAGGACAGGTAGATAGGCGGTTAAGGCGGCACACGGGATACTTGCCTTTATTAGCCGAGGCATAGAATACAAGAGCAGGGGGGTTATGCTTGAACTGTATAAAACATTAGTTAGGCCGCAGATAGAATACTGCATGCAGTTCTGGTCACCACATTACAGGATGGATGTGATTGTACTAGAGAGGGGGTGCAGAGGAGATTTATGTGGATGTTGCCTGGGCTGGAGAATTTTAGCTCTGAGAAAAGACTGGATAGGCTGGGGTTGTTTTCTTTGGAACAGAGGAGGCTGAGGGAAGACCTAATTGAGGTGTATAAAATTGAGGGGCCTGGATAGTGTGGCCAGGAGGGACCTTAGCAGAGAGGTCAATAACCAGGGGGCACAGATTTAAAGTAATTGGTAGGAGGTTTAGAGGGGATTTGAGGTGAATTTTTTTCATCCAGAGGGTGGTGGGGGTCTGGAACTCACTGCCTGAAAGGGTGGTAGAGGCAGAAACCCTCATCACATTTAAAAAGTACTTGACTGTGCACTTGAAGTGCCGTAACCTACAGGGCTACGGACCAAGTGCTGGAAAGTGGGATTAGGCTGGAGAGCTCGTCGGCCGGCACGGACAAGATGGGCCGAATGGCCTCCGTCTGTGCTGTAAACTTCGATGATTCTATGAAGGTGAGTCCCTGGAATTTAGGTGGTTAAGGGGTGATCTGATCAAAGTTTTCAAGATATTAAGGGGAACCGATAGGGTAGATAGAGAGAAACTATTTCCGCTGGTTGGAGAGTCTCGGACTAGGGGGCATAGTCTAAAAATTAGAGCCAGACCTTTCAGGAGTGAAATTAGGAAACACTTCTACACACAAAGGGTGGTAGAAGTTTGGAACCCTCTTCTGCAAATGGCAATTGATGCTAGGTCTGAGATTGATAGGTTTTTGTTAACCAAAGGTATCAAGGGATATGGGGCAAAGGTGGGTATATGGAATTATGTGAGAAGTCACACAACACCAGGTTATAGTCCAACAGCTTTATTTGAAAATCACAAGCTTTCGGAGCACTGCTCCTTCGACTTCACCTGACGAAGGAGCAGCGCTCCGAAAGCTTGTGATTGGCTGTTGGACTACACAGCTGTTGGACTACAACCTGGTGTTGTGTGACTTCTCACATTTGTCCACCCCAGTCCAACACCGGCATCTCCACATCATGGCTATATGGAATTAGGTTGTGGATCAGCCATGATCTCACTGAATGGTGGAACAGGCTCGAGGGGCTGAATGGCCTCCCCTGGTCCCAAAAGCAACAGGCAAGCAAGGAAAAAGTGACGGATGGTCTCAGTCACAAAACCACTACCAATCCCATCCTGCTGGCCTAGAGAGGGGGAACACCAACACTGCCCTCGGACGATGGGTTTGATTCACTCATACAGCACAAAGTCTATTTATAGGCAGTTCTACTGGCCTGTGAAATGGATCCCATCCCTTCCCCCCCCTCAGCTGGCTCAGTCTTTGAACATAAACATGGTATTGTTCACCAAGCCACAAGACAAAGATTAGCAGTATGAAGTCACGGAAATCTTTTCAAAAAAGATTAGGATTAACTTATTCTGGGTAAAATAAAAAAGTTTTATATTTGCTTTGCTTTAATCAAGTCATCCATTAAAAAAAAAAGAAAATCTAAAATGGAATTTGTCTAATTCTGTCTGAACCTTAAGGATTAAGATAGATTGTAAATAACTGGCAGTTAGAAGGGGTACAAATAGATTTGTTCAGTTACATGTGACACAACTCAATTAGCAGTATTAAAGTCACATTGTGGACAGATTTGTTTAAGGGACCATTTCCCTGTAGTTGGGCTGGCAAGTTTTAGTTTAGTCTGAGGAGCCATATTTCATTCTCTGTAAAGGGAAATGATAGACGACATGGCTATAATGAGGGAACAAAAACATTTTTCCAAAATCAACCATGTCGGCTTCCTTTTTGATTACTTCAAACGAGTCAGCATGTGTGTGTTCGACTGGTTCAACAGTGGCAGAAATTTCTGCAGAAAGTCATAGCTTCCGTTCAACCAAGTGTTCAAGGCAGAGTGCTAGAGCCAAAATCTCTGGAATCCTTCAAGAGGGAGCTGGACACAAATCGGGGGAGGGGGGCAGTGGGCTTCTAGGATACGCTAGATGGTTAAATTAGGAGGACAGGTTGCATAAACTTGGCTTGTATTCCCTGGAGTATAGGAGCTTGAGGGGTGATCTGATCGCGGTGTTTAAAATGTTAAAAGGATTCGATAGGGTAGATACGGAGAAACTATTCTCTCAAGTGGGGGAAATCAAGAACGAGGGGACATAATCTTAAAATTAAAGCTAGGCCATTCAGGAGCAGAAATCAGAAAGCACTTTCCACACAAAGGGTGGTAGAAATTTGGAACTCTCCCCCAAAGGGCTGTGGATGCTGGCACACTGGAGCTTTCAAGACAGAGATCCTTCGTAGGCAATCCCTTGGAACTGAGGATGACTTGCTTCCACACTAAAAATTAGTCCTCAGGTGACTGATGAGTCCAATGCGGGACCTACAGTCTCTGTCACAGGTGGGGCAGACAGTGGTTGAAGGGGCAGGTGGGTGGGGTGCTTGGGTTGATGTGCGCTCCTTTCGCGGTTTGCGCTTGGCTTCCGCTTGCTCCCAGCGAAGAGACTCGAGGTGTTCGGCGCCTTCCCGGATGCCTCTCCTCCACTTTGTGTGGTCTTGGGCCAGGGATTCCCAGGTGTCGGTGGGGATGTTACACATTTTCAAGGAGGCTTGGAGGGTGTCCTTGAAGCATTTCCTCTGCCCACCTGGGGCTCTCTTGCCATGTCGGAGCTCCAAGTAGAGCGCTTGTTTTGGGAGTCTCGTATCGGGCATGCGGACGATGTGACCCGTCCATCAGAGCTGATCGAGCATGGTCAAAGCTTCAATGTTGTATAGTTAAATTTTGTGGTTCGGTAAGGGCATCAAGGGATATGGAGCAAAGGCGGGGAAATGGAGTGGCGGTACAGATCAGCCACGATCTAATTGAATGGCGGAGCAAGCCCAAGGTGCTACTCCTGTCTCTGCGTTCCCCCACATTACAACAGTGACTACACTTCGAAAGTAATTCATTGGCTGTGAAGTGCTTTGGGACGTCCAGAGGCTGTGAAAGGTGCTATATAAATGCAAGTTGTTGCTGTATGGACCGAATGGCCTCCGTCACTTGTACTTATCTTTGTGAAGTGGTTTAACTTCCGTTCCTAAATGCTCCGTATATTCACAGCCCTGTTCCTGTTTTCAAGTTCAACACAAAGTACCTCTCCATGTAGACATAATCACAATATTAAAAAAATTGGGATCCTGCAGACCTCCCAATACTCGCTTAAATTTGGCACTCCCACCAGATCTCAATTACCCAAATCAAAAAACTTGCACAATCTTGATTTTGTTCACTCCAAACCTACAATTGTCTGAACATAAATGCCTTTTTCCTCACAATATCCTGCACTGTCACAGCTTGGAGGTCGACTACAAACTTACACAGATAAGACGGTAAGTAATAGCACAGCAGGAGATCAGTGTCTTCTCTCATACAATAGTTGGCTGTGTAACGATTCTGCAGGCTTCCTGCTGAGCCCTGCCACAGGGGAAAGCATCAAGCTGTTACACGCGAGTCAGTCAGTCAATCGACAATGCTAAATGCCTACAATTATTAGTCGGAAATAAAACTGTAGAGGAGTTTCTATACACAGAAGTCAACTGAGGTTCTTATGGGGCATTCATCTAGAAGTGGCAGACGGGGTGGCGCGATCTCAGAATCTTACAGCACAGGAGGCCATTGGGCCCATCGTGCTGGTGCTGGCACTTGGAAAAAGCTGTCCGATTAGTCCCACTCCCCCGTGTCCCCCGCCATAGCCCTGCAAATTTTTCTTTTTCAAATTCTGTTGAAAAAAAAAAAAAAAAAATTCTCATCTCCCCTCTGGTTCTTTTGCCAATTATCTTAAAATTGTACCGCTTATTCATTAGATTCCTAACTGCAGACGTTCTAAGCAGTCATTAACTTTCATATTTAGGAAATCACCTGCAGTTTATTTAGGAAGTCACCTCCTGACTCCCCAAAGCCTTTCCACCATCCACAAGGCACAAGTAAGGAGTGTGATGGAATACTCTCTATTTTTCTGGATGAGTGCAGCTCCAACAACACTCAGGAAGCTCAACACCATCCAGGACAATGCAGCCCACTTAATTGGCACCCCATCGACCACCTTAACCATTCAATCCCTCCACCACCAGCGTACCGTGGCTGCAGTGTGTACCATCTACAAGATGCACTGCAGCAACTCGCCAAGTTTCGGCAGCACCTCCCAAACCCGCGACCTCTTCCACCTAGAAGGACAAGAGCAGCAGGCGCATGGGAACACCATCACCTCCAAGTTCCCCTCCAAGTCACACACACCATCCTGCCTTGGAAGTATATCGGCCAATCCTTCATCGTTGCTGGGTCAAAATCCTGGAACTCCCTCCCCAACAGCACTGTGTGGGAGTACCTTCACCACACGGACTGCAGCGGTTCAAGGCGGCAGCTCACCACCACCTTCTCAAGGGCAACTAGGGATGGGCAATAATGCTGGCCTGGCATTCCAGTGAACGAATACAAAAAAAAAAGTTCAATAAAACTCTGCTGATTGTAGCTTGGGGAATAATAAAGCACCAACCCCTTTCCTTACAACTTGTGGTGAAGTGCACACGATGCCCCAACATTATCTTCAGCCCAAGGGTCAAGTGCAGAGCAGCGGAGTGGCTCTAAATACAGGAAGTTTCCTCCCAAATCTGGGCCCAAGAAAAGAATCCACGATCCCAAGTTACTTCAATTTTTCAAGAGGCCTAATTAGGGAAATTTAAAACATTGCAAGGTGGCAACTCAAGCAAAAAAAATGTTCCTCAATTATTATCACATGATGCTTGTCCAGTGGCAAGATGAGTCCAGAGGAGCAGAAGTGCCGAAATATTGACTGAGATACAAGTTAAAACGTAGGTGTATGTCTTACTGCAATTATATAGGGCCCTGGCGAGACCACACCTGGAGTATTGTGGACAGTTTTGGTCTCCTTACCCAAGGAAGATATACTTGCCATAGAGGGAGTGCAACGAAGGTTCACCAGACTGGTTCCTGGGATGGGGGAATTGTCCCATGAGGAGAGATTGAGTAGACTAGGCCTGTATTCTCTAGAATTTAGAAGAATGAGGGGATCTCATTGAAACATACAAAATTCTTACAGGGCTTGACAGGGTAGATGCAGGGAGGATGTTTCCCCTGGCTGGGGAGTCGAGAACCAGGGGTCACAGTCTCAGAATAAGGGGTCGGCCATTTAGGACTGAGATGAGGAGAAATTTCTTCACTCAGAGGCTGGTGAATCTTTGGAATTCTCTACCCCAGAGGGCTGTGGAGGCTCAGTCGTTGAGTATATTCAAAACAGAGATCGATAGATTTTTGAATATTAAAAGGGAATAAAGGGATTTGGGGGATAGTGCAGGAAAGTGGAGATGAGGTAGAAGATCAGCCATGATCTTATTGAATGGCGGAGCAGGCTCGAAGGTCCAACTGGCCGACTCCTGCTCCTATTTCTTATGCACTATGTGTCTTTATACGAGACATACATCGTTAGCCACTTGTGGAGTAGCTGATGACATTTTTCATCTTCAATGGTCGGATTTAATCCAGCTAGGCTGCTCATTCCTCTTCCCCACCCCAAAATAAATTGAGGTGTTTATCAGCAGATGGGGCAAGAGCTATCAGCTAGATAGATGTAACAAGGATTGGGGTACAGGGCAGGCCAGAAGAGTCTGGTCAACTGCTTTTTTTTTTTTATAAAAGAAAAAAAGAAATAAGAAATTCACAATCTTTAGGAACCCTGACCTTTAAAAGTCAGACCGGCCTTTATCAGAGCACAACACGTCACAAAATGTTCCTTCTTACCGCTCTGTAGATGTGTTTCTTAATGAGGATGTAAAGAGTTGGCAGGGTGATGTAGGCTATGAATTCCCAGATTTTGCCTGTTAGCAACATCCACAAGACATGATCTTCTGCCTCGATACTGACCCAGCACCAGCCCACCGACACGTCGGATGCATCATAACCTATTTTCTGCAGACTAACAGCGGCCACGGTGATCACCAGAGGCACAAACCAACTGCAAAACAAAGAGATTGATGCCCATCAGTAATGTCTGAACGTACAGCCATCGACAATCCTTTATCAACTGATTCACTGGCCTCATCTGCAGGGATGGGGGTCACAATGCCCTTGGAGGAAGCCCGGGGGGGGGGGGGGGGGGGGGGGAAGAAAGTGGAGAGCATTGCATCAGACAGGCACAACATTGTAAATCCTGTATGATGTTTAAAGGGCAAGTCTCATTAGACCTGGTAGCCCTTGCATCATTATTCAGCGCCATAACATTGCAAATATAGGGCTGGATTTTACCAACCTCGGCGGGTCCGTGGCAGGCGACGTCGGTGGCAGGTCGACCTCACTGTCCAAAATTATTTTCCCCTGATTGGGCCCATTAAGCCTGCCCAGCACGTTTGCCGGCCAATTGAAAGAAGCGGGTCTGGTGACGTCATTCGATGACGCTTCATCAGCCGGTTTCCTTAAAGGGACCATGTCCAAATTTATTTTGACATTTGTGCTGTCAGTGTCCTACAGCATTGAGGTGCTGCAAACACTGACAAGCACTGCACCCAGGCTCTCCTATGACTCCCTTTATATACTTATGGAGGGAGTCACAGCACACAGGGAGGTTCTCTTCCCTTCCCATGAGCAGAAGAGACCTCCCCAGGTGATCAACACAGCCTGGTTGCACATTGCACAGGAGGACCCAAGCAGGGATGTCGTCAGGAGGACCAGGCTGCAGTGGCGCAAACCTTTCAATGATCTCAGTAAATCACAAAACGTTACTTCAAAGCCACACTCAACTTCATCCTCCTGTGCCACTCATCACATCCCCATCACTCTGCCTCCCCTGCCCATCTTTACTCACACCAACTTACCTTGCACCTCCACCCATCCCTCTCTCTACATTATCACTTCCCCATCTCACTAGCCACCCCTCACACTCACCCTCATCCTAGTGCAATCATAACACACAAGGGCAGGCACTTGTGTGCTTTAGCCAATGTTCATGTGAAGTTTCTGTTAATGTGCTGTCAAACATCAAAATCTTTACTGCCAACAATTTGCGTTCTTGGACAGATTTGTGCGAACCTTTGGAAGTGGCTTAGTAAGTTGCAGTGAATGGTGAGACATAACAGTAACCTCCCCCCCCCCCCCCCCGCACTGGTAATGAGTGTGAAAGAAATAGCTTGGACATTGTAGGGATGCTTTATGGTATTGGTGTGGGGTGGTGCCAATCTGATGCATCATGTGGCAGCCAGGGTGTACAGCGTCAAGTGAAGTAAATCTGGCCATGGTGAGGCCATCCCTGACAGCAATGTGCTGCTGATGCCCTCTGTCCAGTGCAACATCAGTTGATTGCGGAGAAGGATGGTGTTGTTGTTGTTGATGCTGGTGGTGTTGGCGCTGATCGTGGTGGGATTCTGAAGACCAAGGTGAGATAGTTTCAAGCACACCGATGTTGATGTAATAGATGGCAGGTGAGGTTGAGATGACGAAGCGATCAGTCAGTGATGAGAGAGGTTGTTTCAATGAGGTGGCACTAGATAGAGAGTTTACTCCAAACACTTGCAACTTGCATAAAGCTCAATCTGTCTTCCACATGCAGTAAGCAACAGCTTGAGAGCTTGGAAAGTGAACAGATGCAAGATGGGAGCTTTTATAGCACATTTGCAGCCATCAAGTAACTAGATGATTCCATGGCCATTCAACTCCCACCCTCCTTACCCGACGTGAACCCCGAGCAGCGTGAACCCCGTGGGCGACCTCGTAAAAGGTAAAGGTGAGCTCAAAATACTTCATGGGCTGTTAACAAGATCGTAATGACTTGAATTGCCTTCCCCGCTGCTGCACGTTGGGTTTGTTCAGCGCGGACAGACCTGACATCTGGGAAAGGCACATGACGGTGGGTTGACAGAGGTCCCGCCGTCAAAAAAAAAAATTCCCACCCGACCCGCCCACAAGCCCCCCCGAAAAATTCCCCCCATAAAGCAAAGGAAGATTCATTATTGCAAAGATCCAGGTACACAAGGTAGCTACAAGCCAACGCAACTTTTCGCAAAAGTACTTGCAGTTACAGGGATAAGTTCTTCGGGAAGTATTCCTTTAGTGATTTTAACTGCCCTGACTCAGGTAGCAGGGGGTGTGCCCACTACTTGCCACAGGACTACAGTGCCCCACCATTCAGCAACTATAGGCTTGGTAGAATGCTGAAGGTGACAGATGGGGTTAACTTCTGCAGTAAATGTAATAGCCACTTCTCTCAAAATAGTAGAAATATTAGGGTGCACTGACACAGAAGGAGTGTTACTATCGAGTCTGGCGACCATGTTCGCACTGCTTTAAGAGCGGAGCAGTTAGGGTTTGAACCCCAGGTTGCTGGAGGTTTCAAGTTCCCAGGGCTGTGGAGCAGTCGGATTACTCCAAGTTGATATGTCTACTTTAGCATTGCAAACCACTTCACGGTGACACTAAAGTTGGTTTGTAAACACACCCCTTAAAAAGTGCCCTCCATACTTACAACACAGCCCCGTCTGAAATCAAATGAAAATGTTTCCCCACAATTTGAGGCGTCTGCCTTGGCTCAGTTGGTAGCACTTATGCCTTCGAGTCAGAAGTTTGTGGGTTTAAGCCCCACTCCAGAGACTCAAGCACATATTCTAGGTTGGCGCTTCTGTGCAGCAGTGATCGGGTGCTGGGAGGTGACGTCTTTCGGTTGAGACATTAAACCAAGGCCTTCGCAAGTGAACGCAAAAGATCCCACAGCACCATTCGTAGAAGAGCAGAGTTCTTTCGGTGTCCTGGCCAATATTTCTCTCTCAACCAACACCTACAACAGACGATCTTGTCATTTATTTCATTGCCGTTTGTGGGAGCTTGCTGTGCGCAAATTGGCTGCTGCATTTCTTACATGACAACAGTGACTACACTTCAAAAATACTTCATTGGCTGTAAAGCGCTTTGGGACATCCTGAGGTTGTGAAAGGCGCTATAGAAATGCAAGTCAGTCTATTTCTTTTCAATCATCAAACTTAGCAGAATGGCTAGAGAATGGGGTTGAACGCCCGCCATAGTTCACTTGCATTGCTTAAGAATTACAGTACTCACTGACGTTTCAAACCAACTGCGCATCAGAGCACTTTTTTTTAATTCATTCCTGGGATGTGGGCATCACTGGCAAGGCCATCATTTATTGCCCATCCCTAATTGCCCTTAATAAGGTGGTGGTGAGCCGCCTTCTTGAACCACTGCAGTCCGTGTGGTGAAGGTGCTCCCACAGTGCTGTTAGGTAGGGAGTTCCAGGATTTTGACCCAGCGACGATGAAGGAACGGCCGATATACTTCTAAGTCAGGATGGTGTGTGACTTGTAGGGGAACTTGGAGGTGGTGGTGTTTCTATGTGCCTGATGCCCTTGTCCTTCAAGGTGGGTTTGGGCGGTGCTGCCGAAGAAGCCTTGGAGAGTTGCTGCAGTGCATCTTGTAGATGGTGCACACTGCAGCCACGGTACGCCGGTGGTGGAGGGAGTGAATGTTTAAGGTGGCGGATGGGGTGCCAATCAAGCAGGCTGCTTTGTCTTGGATAGTGTCGAGCTTCTTGAGTGTTGTTGGAGCTGCACTCATGCAGGCAAGTGAAGAGTATTCCATCACACTCCTGACTTGTGCCTTGTAGATGATGGAAAGGCTTTGGGGAGTCAGGAGGTGAGATACTCGCTGCAGAATACCCAGCCTCTGACCTGCTCTTGTTGCCACAGTATTTCTGTGGCTGGTCCAGTTAAGTTTCTGGTCAATGGTGACCCCCAGGATGTTGATGGTTGGGGATTCGACAATGGTAATGCCGTTGAATGTCAAGGGGTGGTGGTTAGGCTCTCGCTTGTTGGAGATAGTCATTGCCTGGCACTTGTGTGGCGCGAATGTTGCCTGCCACTTATCAGCACAAGCCCGAATGTTGTCCAGGTCTTGTTGCATGCGGGCATGGACTGCTTCATTATCTGAGGAGTTGTGAATGGCACTGAATACTGCTTCAGCGAACATCCCCACTTCTGACTTTATGATTGAGGGAACGTCATTGATGAAGCAGCTGAAGAGGGTTGGGCCTAGGACACTGCCCTGAGAAACTCCTGCAGTGATGTCCTGGGGCTGTGATGATTGACCTCCAACCACTACAACCATCTTCCTTTGTGCTAGGTATGACTCCAGCCAGTGGAAAATTTTCCCCCCAGATTCCCATTGACTTCAGTTTTACTAGGGCTCCTTGATGCCACATTTGGTCAAATGCTGCCTTGATGTCAAGGGTAGTCATTCTCACCTCACCTCTGGAATTCAGCTCCTTTGTCCATGTTTAATGAGGTCATGAGCCAAGTGGTCCTGGCAGAACCCAAACTGGGCATCAGTGAGTAGGTTATTGGTGAGCAAGTGCCGCTTGCTAGCACTGTCGACGACACCTTCCATCGCTTTGCTGATGATTGAGAGTAGACTGATGGGGCGGTAATTCGTGGGATTGGGCGGTAATTCGTGGGATTGGATTTGTCCTGCTTCTTGTGGACAGGACATACCTGGGCAGTTTTCCACATTAGAAACATAGAAAAATAGGAGCAGTAGGCCATTCGGCCCTTCGAGCCTGCTCCGTCATTCAATATGATCATGGCTGATCCTCTATCTCAATACCATATTCCCACTCTCTCCCTAAACCGCTTGATGCCTTTTGTGTCTAGAAATCTATCTCCTTCTTAAATATATTCAGTGACTTGGCCTCCACAGCCTTCTGTGGTAGAGAATTCCACAGGTTCACCTCCCTCTGAAGAAATTTCTCCTCATCTCAGTCCTAAATGTCCTACCCTGTATCCCAAGACTGTGACCCTTCGTTCTAGAACCCCCCCAGCCAGGGGAAACATCCTCCCTGCAACCAGGCTCTCTAGCCCCATCAGAATTTTATACATTTCAATGAGATCCCCTCTCATTCTTCTAAACTCTAGTGAATATAGGAATAGTCGACCCAATCTCTCCTCATACAACAGTCCTGCCATCCCAGGAATCAGTCTGGTGAACCTTCGCTGCACTCCCTCTATGGCAAGTATATCCTCTCTTTAGGTAAGGAGAACAAAACTGCACACAGTACTCCAGGTGTGGTCTCACCAAGGCTCTGTATAACTGTAGCAAGACATCCTTGCTTCTGTACTCAAATCCTCTTGCAATGAAGGCCAACATGCCATTTGCCTTCCTAACTGCTTGCTGCACCTGCAGGTTTGCTTTCAGTGACTGGTGTACAAGGACATCCAGGTCCCTCTGTACATCAACATTTCCCAATCTATCACCATTTAAATAATACTCTACCTTTGTTTTTCCTACCGAAATGGATAACTTCACATTTATCCACATTATACTGCATCTGCCATGTATTTGCCCACTCACTCAACTTGTCTAAGTCACCTTGAAGCCTCTTTGCATCCTCCTCACAAACCCACCTAGTTTTGTGTTGATGCACTATCAACAATACCAAAGACTACGAGATGGACTTATATGAAGTAGGCTTTTATTGACTAAGAACTAGAGCATGCCTCTGCTAGTGAATCCATCCTAAGAGCTCCCGGGGAAAGGGTGGTGAGTCACCTTTATACCCGGGCTTAGGGGTGGAGCCAGGGGCTGAGACATGCCTGGACTTGTACAGGGTTAACAGTGGTTTACCACATTCACCCCTCGTTTAAAAAAGAGAGTCCGGCGGGGTGAAGTGTGATGCGCCATCAATTACTCAAAAGACTGAAGTTGAGCGAGTAACAATCAGGCTTTTATTAACTAAAGAATGAAGGTCTTGTCTCGAGTGGTCGACCCGTCCAGAATACTAAGGGACTGGGAGGTAGTCACTTATATACCTGGAATAGTGGGAGGAGTCAGCCGAGGCATGTCCAGACCTGTACCTAGTGGAATACACATACAGACACAGACAGGTATGACAGTGGTTTACCACATTCACCCCTTGTTTAAAAATGAGTCCGGCGGGGTGAAGTGTATTTAAAAGTTCGTGTATTGGAGTCTCTCCGGAGGTCTTGTCTGCCGCTGTGATCGACGTGGCGACGGCAGGGGTGGTGGAGCTTCCGGCGTCGCGTCCCGTGTAGGCTGGGGCCCTGGAGTGTAGTCCTCATGGGTGACGGTCCAAGGCGAGCCGGCTGCTGGGGTTGGATATCGGGTCGTGGGGGGGGGTGGTAATGGGTAGTGGGTTACAGCGGTCCCCGAGGGTGCGAGGTCTCGTATGGAGACTGTGTCCTCCCGCCCGTCCGGGTACGCAATGTAAGCGTACTGGGGGTTGGCGTGGAGGAGGTCGACCCTCTCGACCAGGGGGTCCGTTTTATTGGCCCTCACGTGTCTTCTCAGTAGTACCGGCCCTGGGGACGTCAGCCATGGCGGTAACGATGTCCCCGATGTGGACTTCCTTGGGAAGACAAACATTTTCTCGTGAGGGGTGGCATTGGTGGCAGTGCAGAGAAGTGACCGAATCGAGTGGAGCGCATCGGGGAGCACCTCCTGCCAGCGGGAGGTCGGAAGGCCCCTAGACTTTAAGGCTAGTAGGGCAGCCTTCCAAACAGTTGCATTCTCTCTTTCCACCTGTCCGTTCCCCCGGGGGTTGTAACTGGTGGTCCTGCTTGTGGCAATACCCCTAGCGAGCAGGTACTGGCGGAGTTCGTCGCTCATAAACGATGAGCCCCGGTCGCTATGGATATAGCTGGGGAAACCGAACAGGGTGAAGAGGCTGTTCAGACATTTAATGACCGTGGCACTGGTCATGTCCGGGCAGGGGAAAGCGAACGGGAACCGGGAGTACTCGTCAATGATGTTGAGGAAGTACACATTGCGGTCGGAGGAGGGGAGAGGCCCTTTAAAATCGACGCTCAGGCGTTCGAAAGGGCGAGTGGCTTTTATCAGGTGGGCTCTGTCTGGTCTATAAAAGTGCGGTTTGCACTCAGCGCAGACTTGGCAGTTCTTGGTCATGGTCCTGACCTCCTCAATGGAGTAAGGCAGGTTGCGGGCCTTGATGAAGTGGAAGAACCTGGTGACCCCCGGGTGGCAGAGGTCATTGTGGAGGGCCCTCAGCCTATCGATCTGCGCGCTGGCGCAGGTGCCACGCGATAGGGCATCTGGGGGTTCATTGAGCTTCCCAGGCCGGTACAAGATCTCGTAATTGTAGGTGGAAAGTTCGATTCTCCACCTCAAGATCTTGTCATTTTTGATTTTGCCCCTCTGCTTGTTGTTGAACATAAAAGCAACTGAACGCTGGTCAGTGAGCAGGGTAAATCGTTTTCCGGCCAGGTAGTGCCTCCAATGACGCACAGCCTCCACGATAGCCTGGGCCTCCTTCTCGACCGCGGAGTGTCTGGTCTCCGGGCCCTGGAGGGTTCGTGAGAAGAATGCCACAGGTCTCCCCGCCTGATTAAGGGTGGCGGCCAGAGCGAAGTCGGACGCATCGCTTTCCACCTGGAAGGGGATGGATTCGTCCACTGCGTGCATGGTGGCTTTGGCAATGTCTTCCTTGATACGGTGGAAGGCTAAGCGGGCCTCTGCCGTCACGGGAAAAGAGGTGGACTTGATCAGCGGACGGGCTTTGTCTGCATAGTAGGGGACCCACTGAGCGTAGTAGGAAAAAAACCCTAGGCACCTCTTCAGAGCTTTTAGGCAGTGGGGCAGTGGGAGTTCCATAAGGGGACGCATCCGGTCCGGGTCGGGACCGATGACCCCGTGTTCTACAACACAGCCAAGGATGGCGAGGCGGTCTGTGCGGAATATGCACTTCTCCTTGTTATATGTCAGGTTCAGGAGTTGGGCGGTGCGGAGGAATTTCTCGAGGTTTGCGTCATGGTCCTGCAAGTCATGGCCGCAGATGGTCACATTATCTAGGTAAGGGAAAGTGGCCTGCAGCTCGTTTTGATCGACCATCCGGTCCATCTCCCTTTGGAAGACGGAGACCCCGTTGGTAACGCCGAAGGGAACCCTAAGGAAGTGATAGAGGCGGCCGTTTGCCTCAAAAGCAGTATACTGGCGGTCTTCAGGGCTGATGGGGAGCTGGTGGTACGCTGATTTCAGGTCAATGGTCGAAAAGACGCGGTACTGCGCGATCTGGTTGACCATGTCAGCTATGCGGGGGAGTGGGTAGGCGTCCAGCAGGGTGTAGCGGTTTATTGTTTGGCTGTAGTCGATGACCAGGCGTTGTTTCTCGCCGGTCTTAACGACCACAACCTGGGCTCGCCAGGGGCTGGAGCTGCCCTCAATAATCCCCTCCTTCAGGAGCCGTTCCACTTCGGTTTTGATGAAAACCCTGTCCCCGGCACTGTATCGCCTGCTCTTTGTGGCGATGGGCTTACAGTCAGGGGTGAGGTTAGCAAACAGTGGGGGGGGTGGGACTCTGAGTGTGGAGAGGTTGCATCTAGTGCGCGGCGGGCAATTTGGAGGCTGCTGGCTGCGGACTGTGAGTGGGGGGAGGGGGCCACCGTACGCCATCGTAACGCTTTTGAGGTGGCACTGGAAATCCAACCCCAGTAGAACGGCAGCGCAGAGGTCGGGCAGGACCAGGAGTTTAAAATTATTGAACACAGTCCCGTCTACTACTAGTGTCACCACGCAGTAGCCGCCAATGTCCGCTGACTGGGACTCGGAGGCCATAGAAATCCGCTGGTGCGCAGGCAGGACTGGGAGAGAGCAACGCCGCACCGTGTCGGGGTGGATGAAGCTCTCTGTGCTCCCGGAGTCAAAAAGGCAGTTTATTGCATGGCCGTTTACCTTAACGTCCATTTTGGACCGAGCTAACTGGTGCGGTCTCGTTTGGTCCAGCGTCACAGAGGCCAGCGTAGGGGTCGGTGTGTCGCTGCGAGTATCAGATGGGTGGGGGTTGGCGGTCTGCTGCGTCCCGGCTGGTGTCCAAGATGGCGGCGCCCATGATTCCCATGTGGCTGGAGTCGTCCAAGATGGCTGCTGCTGCGGTGGTTCGCACATGGCTGGGGAGGCCCAAGATGGCGGCTCGCACGGCCCACACGCGGCGCTGCTGGCGTTCGGGGTGGCTTTGGCCTTGCAGACGCTGGCGTAGTGTCCCTTTTTCCCGCAGCCCGAGCAGGTTGCATTCTTCGCCGGGCAGCGCGCTCTGGGGTGTTTGGCCTGGCCACAGAAGTAGCATTTCTGGCCTTGGGATACTGCTGTCTGGCTTTGGGACACTGCTGCGGTAGTTGGGCCGTTGTTGGGCTGTGGCTGGGGTGGCACGGTGCTATGGGGCTGTCCTACCGTGTCCCAGGTTGTCGTTCCCCGCGGCGTCCACGGTGCAGAGGAGTAGGCATCCATGCCCCGGAAGGCTGCGTCCAGCGTTAGTGCGATGTCGGAGGCTTTGTCGAGGGTGAGGTCACTCTGCTCCAGCAGTCGCTGTCGGGTGTAGTTGGACCTGTGGCCCGCTACGAAGGCATCCCGGATCAGTTCCTCCGTGTACTTAGTGGGCGTTACCGCCTTACACCCACAGGCCCGGCCAAGCACGGACAGTGCTTGGAGGTATTCCTCAGTCGATTCCCCAGGTTGTTGCTTGCGACTCCCCAGAAGGTGCCTAGCGTATACTTCATTCACAGGGCGCGTGTACTGGGTCTTGAGGAGCTGGAGGGCGGCTGTGTACGAGGTCGCGTCCCGGATGACTGAGTACACTCGGTGGTTCACCTTGGAGATCAGGACAGACAGTTTGTCCGCATCCGTTTCGACCGCAGTGGAGGCAGTCAGGAATGTCTCGAAGCACGTGAGCCAGTGAGCAAACTTGGTGGAAGCGTCCGCTTCCCGACTGTCCAGGTCCAGGCATGCTGGTGTGAGGATCTTCTCCATTATAAAAAATTTAGTTAATAAAATTGATGCGCCATCAATTACTCAAAAGACTGAAGTTGAGCGAGTAACAATCAGGCTTTTATTAACTAAAGAATGAAGGTCTTGTCTCGAGTGGTCGACCCGTCCAGAATACTAAGGGACTGGGAGGTAGTCACTTATATACCTGGAATAGTGGGAGGAGTCAGCCGAGGCATGTCCAGACCTGTACCTAGTGGAATACACATACAGACACAGACAGGTATGACAGTGGTTTACCACAAAGTGTTTCAAAAGTTCGTATACGAAAGTCTCTCCGGGGGTCTTGTCTGCCGTAAGGATCTTCGTGGTGCCGGTTGCGGCGGTTCTTTGCCCGCGGCCGCTTCTCGCGTGGGACGGAGCACTGGCGTGTCGTCCTCTCGGGGTAGGGATGGCACCGGCATGTCGTCAGTTCGTGGTAGACACCCCGGTGGTGCGTCGTGGGTAGTGGTGGTGGGTGGAGGTAGTGGATGGTGATCGATGGTGTTTCGGGTGGTACCGGAGGGTGCGAGGTCTCGAATTGAGACTGTGTCCTCCCGCCCGTCAGGATACGCCACATAGGCGTACTGTGGGTTGGCGTGGAGGAGGTGAACCTTTTCGACCAGGGGGTCCGTCTTATGGCTCCTCACGTGTTTCCTGAGCAGGACGGGTCCCGGAGACGTCAGCCATGGCGGTAGTGATGTCCCCGAGGTGGATTTCCTGAGGAAGACGAACATCTTCTCGTGAGGGGTGGCGTTTGTGGCAGTACAGAGCAGTGATCGTATGGAGTGGAGCGCATCGGGGAAGACATCTTGCCAGCGGGAGATTGGGAGGCCCTTGGATTTTAGGGCGAGCATGGCGGTCTTCCACACCGTTGCGTTCTCCCTCTCTACCTGTCCGTTACCCCGGGGGTTGTAGCTGGTAGTCCTGCTCGTGGCTATGCCCTTCTCGAGCAGGTACTGGCGCAGCTCGTCGCTCATGAACGACGAGCCCCTATCGCTGTGGATGTAATTGGGGAAGCCAAATATGGCGAACAGGTCGTGGAGGCACCTGATGACTGTGGCGCTGGTCATGTCCAGGCAGGGGATGGCGAAGGGGAAACAGGAGTACTAGTCAATAATATTGAGGAAGTACGTGTTGCGGTCAGAGGAGGGAAGGGGCCCCTTGAAATCGACACTTGTAGTGTATGTAACCGTTCCACCTTTAAGAGACCGTTCCACCTTTAAGAGAACTATTTTAAGGGTTGCACTACTTTATCTTGGCTGCTGTATACTGTAATACCGGTGGTGACCACCCCGGTATACAAGTGCTGTGTAATGATTTATTGGGCAGTTCCGCCCTGACCTTCGACTAGTAAAGACCTGTTAAAGTTTACTCTTGTGGTCTGTGTATTAATTCTCAATATAACACACAGACTTAACAACGCTGAAACGTTCGAAGGGGCGGGTGGCTTTAATCAGGTGTGCCCTGTCTGGCCTATAAAAATGCGGTTTGCATTCAGCGCAGACCTGGCAGTTCCTGGTCATGGTCCTGACCTCCTCGATGGAGTAAGGCAGGTTGCGAGCTTTAATCAAGTGGAAGAACCTGGTGACCCCCGGGTGGCAGAGATCATTGTGGAGGGTCCGTAGCCTATCGACTTGTGCGTTGGCACATGTCCCAGGGGATAGGGCGTCTGGGGGCTCATTAAGTTTCCCGGGCCGGTATAAGATATCGTAGTTGTAGGTGGATAACTCGATCATCCACCGCAATATCTTATCATTTTTGATTTTCCCCCTTTGTCTGTTGTTAAACATAAATGCTACTGACCAAGGGTGAAACGTTTACCGGCCAGGTAATGCCTCCAGTGCCATACAGCCTCCACTGTCGCCTGGGCCTCCTTCTCGACTGAGGAGTGTCGAATTTCGGGGCCCTGGAGGGTCCGTGAAAAGAAGGCCACGGGTCTCCCCGCCTGGTTAAGGGTTGCGGCTAGGGCGAAGTCGGATGCATCGCTCTCCACTTGGAAAGGGATGGACTCATCCACTGCGTGCATTGTGGCCTTCGCAATGTCCTCTTTTATGAGGGTGAAGGCTGCACGGGCCTCTGCCGTCAGGGGGAAGGAGGTTGACTTGATGAGGGGCCGGGCTTTGTCCGCATAGTTGGGCACCCACTGGGCGTAGTAAGAGAAGAACCCTAGGCATCTCTTCAGGGCTTTTAGGCAGTGGGGGGGGGGGGCGCGCGCATTCGGTCGGGGTCGGGGCCGATGACTCAGTTTTCCACCACGCAGCCAAGAATAGCGAGGCGCGCGGTGCGGAACACACATTTTTCTCTGTTGTATGTCAGATTCAGCCGTTGGGCCGTACGGAGGAATTTTTCTAGGTTGGCGTCGTGGTCCTGCCGGTCATGGCCACAGATGGTGACGTTGTCTAGATAGGGGAAGGTGGCCTGCAGCGCGTTCTGGTCAACCATCCGGTCCATCTCCCTTTGGAAGACCGAGACTCCGTTGGTGACGCCGAAGGGGACTCGGAGGAAGTGGTAGAGGCGACCGTCAGCCTCGAAGGCCGTGTACTGGCGGTCCTCAGGCCTGATGGGGAGCTGGTGGTATGCCGACTTCCGATCAATCGTCGAGAATACCCGGTATTGTGTTATCTGGTTGACCATGTCAGATATGCGGGGAAGTGGGTATGCGTCTAATTGCGTGTATCGATTGATCGTCTGGCTGTAATCAATAACCAGGCGCTGTTTTTCGCTGGTCTTTACTACCACCACTTGGGCTCGCCATGGGCTGGTGCTGCCCTCGATAATCCCTTCCCTCAGGAGTCTTTGTACTTCTGATTTAATAAAGCTCCTATCCCCGGCACTGTACCGCCTGCTTTTAGTAGCAATTGGCTTGCAGTCTTTGGCAAGATTAGCGAACAACGGGGGGGGGGGGGGGTTTGACCTTCAGGGTGGACAGGCTGCATACTTAGCGCGGCGCCGTGTTTAAATTCTGCTGGCTGCAGACTGTAAGTGGGGGCAGGGGCCCGCCATATGCCATCGTGACGCTCTCCAGATGGCACTGGAAGTCTAATCCTAGCAGTACGGGAGCGCCGAGCTGTGGCAGGATGAGGAATTTAAACTCTCTGTACTCCACGCCATTCACTGTCAGAGTCGCTACACAGTAGCCGCCGACGTCCGCCGTATGGGACTTTGAGGCCATAAAGACCTGGTGGCGTGTGCGCATAACCGATAGGGAGTAGCGTCGCACCGTGTCGGGGTGGATGAAGCTCTCCGTGCTTCCGCAGTCGAAAAGGCAATTTGTGGCATGGCCATTTACCTTTACGTTCATCATGGACCTGGCTAGTTGATGGGGCCTAGATTGGTCCAGGGTGATGGAGGCCATCGTCGAGGTCGGTGGGTCGCTGTAGTATTCGCCCGCGCCGAGGGCCTGGTCCCGAGATGGTGTCCAAGATGGCGGCTCCCCCTCGGCTGGTGGTGTCCAAAATGGCGGCCCGCACGGCTCACATGTGGTTGGTGGGGTCCAAAATGGCAGCCTGTACGGTTCACACGCGGCGCTGCTGGAATTGGGGGTCGATTTCGCCTTGCACACTCTCGCGTAGTGGCCTTTCTTGCCGCATTTGGAGCAGGTCGCGTCCTTTGCTTGGCCTGGCCGCAGAAGTAGTATTTCTGGCCTCTGGTCATTGCAGCTGTAGTTGGGCTGCTGGCGGCTTGTGGCCTTACCGGGTCCCAAGATGGCTGCTCCCGTGGCATCCACGTGGCCATCCGGTCAGGGGGGTAGGCGTCCATGTTCTGGAGGGCCACGTCTAACGAGTTAGCGAGGGCCACCGTCTTCTGCAGGTCGAGCCCCCTCTGTTCCAGCAGCCTCTGCCGAGTATAGTTGGACCTGATGCCGGCTACGTAGGCGTCTCGGATCAGGTCTTCCGTGCATTCCTTGGCCGTCACCGCTTTGCAATTACAGTCCCGGCCGAGGACTCTCAGTGCCAGTAAATATTCAGCGCCCGATTCCCCGGGGCGCTGTTTTCGGGTAGCCAGGAGGTGTCTGGCGTAGACCTCGTTAACAGGCCTCACGTATTGTTCCTTTAGTGTCGATGGCGGCCGCGTAAGTAGTGGCGTCTCGGATGATCGAGTAGACTCGGTGGCTCACCCGTGAGTTCAAGACAAGCCGTTTCGCGTCATCTGTAGTGACAGTAGTGCTGGAGGCCTCCAGGAAGGCTTCGAAACAGCTCAGCCAGTGTTCAAAGTTATTGGCTGCATCTGCTGCTTGAGGATCCAGGTCTAAACATTCCGGCTTCAAGATTTGCTCCATGTTGAAAATTAGTCAATAAAATTGATGCGCCATCAACAATACCAAAGACTACGAGATGGACTTATATGAAGTAGGCTTTTATTGACTAAGAACTAGAGCATGCCTCTGCTAGTGAATCCATCCTAAGAGCTCCCGGGGGAAGGGTGGTGAGTCACCTTTATACCCGGGCTTAGGGGTGGAGCCAGGGGCTGAGACATGCCTGGACTTGTACAGGGTTAACAGTGGTTTACCACACAGGCATGTACAGGTTAACAGTGGTTTTACCACGTGTCATCAGCAAACTTGGAAATATTTAATTTGGTTCCCTCATACAAATCATTGATATATATTGTGAATAGCTGAGACCCAAGCACTGATCCCTGCGGTATCCCACTAGTTACCGCCTGCCACCCCGAAAAAGACCCATTTATTCCTACTCTCTGTTTCCTGTCTGTTAACCAATTTTCAATCCATGCCAGTATATTACCCCCAATCCAATGCGTTTTAATTTTGCACACTAACCTCTTATATGGGACTTTATCAAAGGTCTTCTGAAAATCCAAATACACCACATCCACTGGTTCTCCCTTATCTATTCGACCAGTTACATCCTCAAAAAACTCCAGTAGGTTTGTCAAACACTATTTCCCTTTCATAAATTCATGTTGACTTTGTCTAATCCCATTGATATTTTCTAAGTGTCCTGTTATCACATCCTTTATAATAGACTCTAGCATTTTCCCTACTACCAATGTTAGGCTAACCGGTCTGTAGTTCCCGGTTTTCTCTCTCCCTCCTTTTTTTTTTTTTTTTTTTTAAATAGTGGGGTTACATTTGCCACCCTCCAATCTGCAGGAACTGTTCCATAATCTATAGAATTTTGGAAGATGACAACCAATACATCCGCTATTTCCATGGCTACCTCTTTTAGTACTCTGGGATGCAGGTCAGGCCCTGGGGATTTATCGGCTTTCAGTCTCATTAATTTCTCCAGCACTATTTTTTTACTAATACTAATTTCCTTTAATTCCTCCTTCTCACTGGACCCTTGGTTCCCTCGCATTTCTGAGAAGTTATTTGTGACCTCTTCCATGAAGACGGAACCAAAGTATTGGTTTAATTGCTCTGCCATTTCCTTGTTCCCTATTATAAATTCTCCCGTTTCTGACTGTAAGGGACCTACATTTGTCTTCACTAATCTTTTTTCATACTTGTAGAAGCTTTAGCAGTCCACTTTTATGTTCCTTGCAAGTTTACTCTCATACTCTATTTTTCCCCTCTTAAAATCAATCTCTTAGTCCTTTCTTGCTGAACTCTAAACTGCTCCCAATCCTCAGGCTTGCAACTTTATATGACTCCTCTTTGGATCTTTCCTGGGCAATGTGACTCAGGATAGATGCCAGTGTTATAGCTGTACTGGGACAGCTTGGCTAGAGGTACGACAGCTGGGATGTTGTCGGGGCCCGTAGCCTTTGCTGTATCCAGTGCGCGCAGCCGTTTCCTGATATCACATGGAGTGAATCGAATTGGCTGTTCATGGTGAGAGGCAAGTGCATTTGGAGTCAAGATACATCAGAGCTTATTTGCTTGGACTGTACTTAAATGTGGAAGAGCTTAAAATGATTGATGGGGTCACATACAAATTCTAACTTTGTGATCTCAAAAATGCAAGGATCCAGTCCCTCTAGAGTTGGTGATGCCAGTTACTGTGGAGAGATCATGGTCCGTACATCAAAGAAGAATTAACTTAACAGCATCCAACACTCATTCAATACGGTTCTACAAACCTAAACCTTTCACAGCAGCAGAACTTGAAAATGAGGAAGTTGTGGCTCAGTGGGAAAATACATAAATACACTGTACCATGCGACACTGAGTCACACTGCCCAGGAAAGAGAGAGAAAGAAACAACTTGCATTTATATAGCGCTTTTCACGAGGTCCCAAAGCGCTTTACAGCCAACGCAGTACTTTTTGAAGTGTAGTCACCGTTATAAATGTAGGAAACGCAGCAGCCAAATTGGGCACAGCAAGCTCCCACAAACAGCAATGAAGTAAGTGACCAGATAATCTGCTGTAGGTGTTGGTTGAGATAAATGTTTGCCAGGACACAGAACACCCCGGCTCCTTTTTGAAATAGATCTTTTACGTCCACCTGAGAGGGCAGATGCGGCCTCGTTATAATGTCTGATCTGAAAGACGGCACCACCGACAGTGCAGCACCCGCTCCCTTAGTGCTACACTGCCCGCTCCCTTAGTGCTACGCTGCCCGCTCCCTTAGTGCTACACTGCCCGCTCCCTTAGTGCTACACTGGAGTGTCAGCCTAGGTTTTTGTGCTCAAGTCTCTGGAATCAATCACTGGTCAGCTCGGAGTGAGCAGGTGCGACAGCACTGTAAATGGTCGCAGCATCCCAGGCTGCAGTAAGCAGGTAAAGTAATTAGCTGGGGCTCTTGTTCAACATCCAGGGTCCTCTGTTTGAACAGGGCAGTGTGTGGACACGAGGAGAGGACGGGTCGGGATCAGGCACAGCTATGATATCGCTCCTACTCTTTGGCACTTAGCTAGATTTTCCATTATAGAGTCATAGAGTTATACAGCACGGATAGAGGCCCTTCGGCCCATCGTGTCCGCGCCGGCCATCAAGCCCTGTCTAATCTAATCCCATATTCCAGCATTTGGTCCGTAGCCTTGTATGTTATGGCATTTCAAGTGCTCATCCAAATGCTTCTTCAAAGTTGTGAGGGTTCCTGCCTCCACAACCCTTTCAGGCAGTGAGTTCCAGACTCCAACCACCCTCTGGGTGAAAAAGTTCTCTCTCAAATCCCCTCTAAACCTCCCGCCCTTTACCTTGAATCTATGCCCCCTAGTTATTGACCCTTCTACTAAGGGAAAAAGCTCCTCAGTATCCATCCTATCTATGCCCCTCATAATTTTGTACACCTCAATCATGTCCCCCCTCAGCCTCCTCTGCTCCAAGGAAAACAAACCCAATCTGCCCAGTCTTTCTTCATAGCTGAAGCGCTCCAGCCCTGGTAACATCCTGGTGAATCTCCTCTGCACCCTCTCCAAAGCGATCACATCCTTCCTGTAGTGTGGCGACCAGAACTGCACACAGTATTCCAGCTGTGGCCTAACCAGTGTTTTATACAGCTCCATCATAACCTCCTTGCTCTTATATTCTATGCCTCGGCTAATGAAGGCAAGTATCCCATATGCCTTTTTTACCACCTTATCCACCTGTTCCGCCGCCTTCAGGGATCTGTGTACTTGCACACCCAGATCCCTCTGCACCTCCGTCTTGCCTAGGGTCTTACCATTCATTGTATATTCCCTTGCCTTGTTAGTCCCCCCAAAGTGCATCACCTCGCACTTTTCCGGGTTAAATTCCATTTGCCACTGTTCCGCCCATCTGACCAACCCATCTATATCGTCCTGCAGACTGAGGCTACCCTCCTCGCTATTTACCACCCTACCAATTTTTGTATCATCCGCAAACTTACTGATCATACCTTTTACATTCATATCCAAGTCATTAATGTAGACCACAAACAGCAAGGGACCCAGCACCGATCCCTGTGGCACCCCACTGGCCACAGGCTTCCAGTCACAAAAACAACCTTCGACCATCACCCTCTGCCTTCTGCCACTAAGCCAGTTTTGGATCCAATGTGCCAAGGCACCCTGGATTCCATGGGCTCTTACCTTCTTGACCAGTCTCCTGTGCGGGACTTTATCGAAGGCCTTACTGAAATCCATGTATACCACATCCACTGCGTTACCCTCATCCACACACCTGGTCACCCCCTCAAAAAATTCAATCAAATTAGTCAGACATGATCTTCCCTTGACAAAGCTATGCTGACTATCCCTGATTAATCCTTGTCTCTCCAAGTGGAGACTAATTTTGTCCCTCAGAATTTTTTCCAATAATTTTCCTACCACTGATGTTAGGCTCACTGGCCTGTAGTTCCCCGGTTTTTCCCTACTTCCCTTCTTGAATAATGGTACTACATTAGCGGTTTGGAGGGGTTTCTCCTGGAGGTGCAACAGGGTGGGAATTGCACCTTCAGACATGATCTTGGTTCAAAATTCGCAAATTCTCCAGGATCAGGCTGATCATCATGTTCAGGGTGGACTCTGCACTATTTCTGCTCTTTGAGAGGTGATCTCAATGAAACACAAGATTGAGAGGGATTGACAGGGTAGATGCTGAGAGGCTGTTTCCCCTGGCTGGAGAGTCTAGAACTAGGGGGCATAGTCTCAGGATAAGGGGTCGGCCATTTAGGACCAAGGTGAAGAGGAATTTCTTCACTCAGCAGGTTGTGAATCTTTGGAATTCTCTGCCCCAAGGGGCTGTGGATGCTGAGTCATTGAGTATATTCAAGGCGGAGATCGATAGATTTTTGGGCTCTAGGGGAATCAAGGGATATGGAGATTGAGCAGGAAAGTAGAGTTGAGGTCAATGATCAGCCATGATCTTATTGAATGGCGGAACAGGCTCGAGGGGCCGTATGGCCTACTCCTGCTCTTACTTCTTGTTTGTTGGAGCTATCCTTGGGGGTGGGGGGGTGGGGGGGGGGGGGGGGGGTGGGAGGAGGGGAGGAGGGGGGGGGGGGGGGGGGGGAGGGTCAGGGTGGAAAAGAGAGGGAGGTGAAGGAAATACAGCATTGCTGCAACATTTAAATGGCTGCAGCAGCTTAAAGGGGAAGGCCAGTGTGGTCAAAAGTGGGAGCAATGACTTGGAATACCGAGACCGAAAGATGCATGTTAGGGGCAGATACACAACCACCACCCCACACAACCAATTTTTCAGACTCCTCCACTGAGGGTTTATTGGAACAGGTAAAGGGAAAGGAGGGAGGGACTGAGGGAAGGAGGCCAATGAAAGATTGGTGCCATAGATGCACTGGGTGCCAGAATGAAGAGAACAAAAAACCAGAAGGCTGCCTGCACTAGGAACTGTACCCCAGCATGAATTGGCACCTTCAGGGAATAAACCTGTTTGAAAATGCACATTTTTTAAAATCAAAAGCTCACCAGACAGCTGTCTATTACTTCTTCCAAACAACTTTGCCATCTGCCACGTGCTAGTCAGAGTAGAAATAGAAGGATATTTCAGATGAATACGTGGCTAGAGGAATGGTGCAACAGGGAGGGATTCAAGTTCCTGGGACATTGGAACCGGTTCTGGGGGAGGTGGGACCAGTTCAAACCGGACAGTTTGCACCTGGGCAGGGCTGGAACCGATGTCCTAGGGGGAAGTGTTTGCTAGTGCTTTGGGGGAGGGTTTAAACTAAAATGGCAGGAGGTTGGGAACCTGAGCAGGGAGACAGAGGAAAGGGAAACAAGGATAAAAGCAAAAGACAGGAAGGAGAAAAACAAAAGTGGCAGTCAGAGAAACCAATGGTTTAAATCAAATGTGGCCACAGTAAATAATAATTCTAATAGGTCTAAGAACGTTAAAAAAACAAGCCTGAAGGCTTTGTGTCTTAATGCGAGGAGCATTCGTAATAAGGTGGATGAATTGGCTGCGCAAATAGAGGTAAACGAATATGATTTGGTTGGGATTACGGAAACGTGGCTCAAGGATGGCCAAGGCTGGGAACTCAACATCCAGGGGTATTCGATATTCAGGAAAGATAGGCAAAAAGGAAAGGGAGGTGGGGTAGCATTACTGGTTAAAGAAGGGATTAACACAATTGTAAGGAAGGCTATTAGCTCTGATGATGTGGAATCTGTATGGGTAGAATTGAGAAATACTAAGGGCAGAAAACGTTAGTGGGAGTGGTATATACACCTCCAAACAGTAAGGCAGAAGTTGGGGATGGCATTAAAAGGAAAATTAAAGAAGCGTGTAATAAGGGCACAGCAGTAATCATGGGTGACTTTAATCTACATATAGATTGGGCTAACCAAATTACAGGAAACTTTCTGGTATCCGGCACTGACGGGACCGAGCTGGTGCCATACCATCAAAACTGCCGTAGAAACCAGCGCTAATGTTAAAACATACAGAGCTTTTGAGCTCCGTGAGAATCAACAAACCCTGTTGCTTAGCAACAGCTTCAAAACAGTCGGCCGCAGCTTAAAAGCGTCTCTGTAGCTAAGCAACAGCTTCAGCTAGACCTTGCAGAGCCTGACTGGAAAAAAAAAGCAACGAGAAGTAAAAAAACTTATAGGAAACGGCTCCTGAATTTTGCCGGTAGATAGAGCTTTCCGGACATTTAACCTCCGGTTAAACGAAAGTTTCCTGTAGTAACAATACTGTGGAGGAGGAATTCCTGGAGTGTTTACGGGATGGTTTCCTGGACCAATATGTCGAGGAACCAACCAGAGATCAGGCCATCTTAGACTGGGTATTATGTAGGATTAATTAGCAATCTTGTTGTACGAGGCCCTTTGGGTCAGAGTGATCATAATATGATCGAATTCTTCATTAAGATGGAGAATGAAGTAGTCGACTCAGAGACTAGGGTCCTCAATTTAAATAAAGGAAACTACGATGGTCTGAGGAGCGAGTTGGGTAGGATTGATTGGGGAATGGCACTCAAAGGGTTGACGGTGGATAGGCAATGACAAACATTCAAAGACCGAATGGATGAACTACAGAATTTGTTCATCCCAGTTTGGCATAAAAATAACAAAAAAGGTGACTCAACCGTGGCTAACAAGGGAAATTAGGGATAGCATAAGATCCAAGGAGAGGACATATAAGTTGGCCAGAAAAAGCAATAATCCTGAGGATTGGGAGCAGTTTAGGATTCAACAAAGGAGGGCAAAGGGATTAATTAAGAAGGGGAAAATAGAATATGAGAGTAAGCTTTCAGGGAACATAAAAACTGACTGTAAAAGCTTTTATTAGATATGTGAAGAGAAAAAGATTGGTGAAGTCAAGCGTAGGTCCCTTGCAGTCAGAATCAGGGGAATTTATAATGGGGAACAAAGAAATGGCAGACCAACTAAATACATATTTTGGTTCTGTCTTCACAAAGGAGGACACAAATAACCTCCCAGAGATGCCAGGGAACATAGGGTTTGATGAAAGGGTGGAACTGAAAGAAATCAGTATTTGTAGGGAAATGGCGTTAGGAAAATTGATGGGACTGAAGGCCGATAAATCCCCAGGGCCTGATAATCTACATCCTAGGGTACTTAAGGAAGTGGCCCTAGAAATAGTAGATGCATTGCTGGTCATCTTCCAGAACTCGATAGACTCTGGAACAGTATTTGGACTTTCAGAAGGCTTTCGATAAGGCCCCGCATAAGAGATTAGCGTGCAAAATTAAGGCACATGGGATTGGGGGCAAGGTATTGACTTGGATAGAGAACTGGTTGGCGGACAGAAAGCAAAGAGTTGGAATAAACGGGTCATTTTCCGAGTGGCAGGCAGTGACTAGTGGGGTACCGCAAGGATCGGTCCTAGGACCCCAGCTGTTCACAATACATATTAATGATCTGGACGAGGGAATTGGATGTAATATCTCCAAATTTGCAGACAACACAAAGCTGGGTGGGAGGGTATGCTGTGAGGAGGATGTCGTGAAACTCCAGTACGATTTGGACAGGTTGGGTGATTGGGCAGAAACATGGCAAATGCACTATAATGTGGATAAATGTGAGGTTATCCACTTTGGTGGCAAAAACAGGAAGGCAGTTTATTTGAATGGCAATAGATTGGGAGAAGGGGAAGTGCAAAGAGACCTGGGTGTTCTTGTGCACCAGTCGCTGAAGGCAAGCAGGCAGGTGCAGCAGGTGGTTAAGAAGGCAAATGGTATGTTGGCCTTCGTAGCGAGGGGGTTCGAGTACAGGAACAAGGATGTCTTGCTGCAGTTGTACAGGGCCTTGGTGAGACCGCACCTTGAGTATTGTGTGCAGTTTTGGTCACCTTATCGGAGGAAGGACGTTCTTGCCATGGAAGGAGTGCAGCGAAGATTCACCAGGCTGATACCTGGGATGGCAGGAATGACGTATGAGGAGAGAGTGTGTCGATTGGGCTTATACTCACTGGAGTTTAGAAGATGGAGAGGGGATCTCATCGAAACCCATAAAATTCTGACAGGCCTGGACAGACTAGATGCAGGAAGGATGTTTCCGATGGCTGGGGAGTCCAGAACCAGGGGCCATAGTCTAAGGATAAGGGGTAAGCCATTTAGGACTGAAATGAGGAGGAATTTCATCACCCAGAGAGTGGTGAACCTGTGGAATTCTCTGCCACAGAGGGCGATGGAGGCCAGTTCATTAAATATATTCAAGAAGGAGTTGGATATATTTCTTAAGGCTAAAGGGATCAAGGGATATGGGGAGAAGGCAGGGACAGGGTACTGAATTTGGATGATCAGCCATGATCTCATTGAATGGCGGAGCAGGCTCGAGGGGCCGAATGGCCTACTCCTGCTCCTATCTTCTATGTTTCTATGTAAAGATTCAACATTGCAACTTTTAGTTTTTAAAAAGCTATTTCTTCTGCCAATTCCTCTCCTGCTGTGGCTGAGGTCCCAATTCCCTTGCCAAAGTGGCCATTCTCAACAGACGACAGATACCACTGTCTAGTCAACCATGGCAGGCCTCACAGGAATGCCCAACCCTGCCCTCGTCCAATGGCCAAAATTTTGCGAGTGCCTGTTTTACTAGACAGCGGTGGGGAAGAGGAACCCTTTGGTATTTTTCCCCTTCCTCTAGGCCAGGGATGAGCGAAACCAACTGCAGCTCCTCCAACTCAGCAGAGAGAAGCTACAAAACTGAGATCCAATTGGGACCTCCTTTGGTCAGCGTGGCGCAGCACCAAACATAAGAACATAAGAAATGGGAGCAGGAGTCGGCCATACGGCCCCTTGAGCCTGCTCCGCCATTCAATAAAATGGCTGATCATCGACCTCAACTCCACTTTCCCGCCCGATCTCCATATCCCTTGGAGTCCAAAAATCTATCTATCTATCTATCTATCTCAGCCTTGAATCTACTCAAAGACTCAGCATTCACAGCCCTCTGGGGCAGAGAGTTCCAAAGATTCACAACCCTCTGAGTGAAGAAATTCCTCATCTCAGTCTTAAATGCCTGACCCCTTATCCTGAGACTACATTGCTGAACGCTACCACTAACTCTGGATTTAACTACAATTTTACAAATCTACATTAATGAATTGCCCATTGATTAATAGAAGAACACCCCCCCCACAAATGTATAAATTTGGGACTGTCCATAAACTTATACCTGTAACTGTTGGGAGGGGTAGTCACTGGAGTCTAAAAATCAGTAATGAGAGGTGATCTCATTTGAAACATACAAAATTCTTACAGGGTTTGACAGGGTAGATGCAGGGAGTCAGTCTCAAAATAAGGGGTCAGCCATTCAGGACTGAGATGAGGAGAAATTTCTTCACTCAGAGGGTGGTGAATCTTTGGAATTCTCTACCCCAGAGGGCTTTGGATGCGGAGTTGTCAAGGGGACTAATTTTACATAGATTGTACACAGAGCGCAGTATAACTGAGCTGGGACACACTCCCTCTCACACAGAGCGCAGTATAACTCTGAGCTAGGAAGACTACCTTCACACCGGTTTGAGTTTGCACCAAGTAAGAGAGCAAGAAAAAACTCATTTCTAAATATGCACCAAATTCTTTTTTTAAAATGCATTGCAAAAGAAGCAGAGACCCAGCCGAAGACCCAGCCTTACCTAATGGCATGAAACCAGACGACCAAACTGTCGGCCAGACTCTGCTCCGACCTGACGATGAGGAGGTACAAGTAGACCGCGATCGCCACCGTCCAGAAGAAGGAGCTGGTGTTGGCGAAGGTGGAGACGGCTCCCTGCAGCACACAGTCCCAGGAGGAGCTCTGGAAATCCCGCAGCACCCCGTAGGAATAGGAGAGAGCCGAGAGCAAGTCGGCGAGCGAGAGGTAGACCAGCAGCTGCCGGGCTTTGCTCCGCAAGTCCGGCCACCAGACGTGGGTCCCGATGATCAGCGCCGAGCCCAGCAGCGAGAAGCAGCAGGAGATGAAAATGATAATCTTCTCGTAGGTGTAAACTTCTGTCTGCGGCACATTCGGCATGTTTGCAACTGCAGGGACTTCGCTCTCCTTCTCAAATTGCAGGGAGCACTTTTTGTAAAAATAAATAAATAAATAAAATCTGGCTTAAGGCATTCTTTTCAAAAAGCTCAGACTGCCATGGGAATCAGTGCAAGTTCCACACCAGCTGTTTTAAAGCCCACCCTTTGCTACTTCTGCTCACGTGGCTGATTGCTAAAGTTCCCCCTCCCCTCTCTCCTGTTAAACCTCTCCTGTGTTACTCCAGCTTCAGGAAGCAGCGTCTGTAACAAGCTGTGACTTTCGCTTGCTCTCTTCCCACCTCCTTGCTCGGTAAACATCATGTGAGCAACGCTCGATCAGTTGGGAATCCCGCTTCCCTGTTCCAGCTGGCTCCTTGACACAGACCTGCATCACCAGCCAAGCAAACACACACAGTCAAATACCTCTACACATACACACACCCCCTAGTCCCTCGCTTAAAGAGACTACAACAACAACAACGTGTATTTATATAGCGCCTTTAACTAGTAAAAAGTCCCAAGGCGTTTCACAGGAGTATTATAAGATTTTAAAAATTGGCACCGAGTCACGTAAGGAGAAATTAGGGCAGGTGACCAAAAGCTTGGTCAAAGAGGTAGGTTTTAAGGAGCGTCTTAAAGGAGGAAAGAGAGGTCGAGAGGCGGCGAGGTTTAGGCAGGGAATTCCAGAGCTTCGGGCCTAGGCAACAGAAGGCGCGGCCACCAATGATTGAACGATTATAATCAGGGATGCTCAAGAGGGCAGAATTAGAGGAGCGCAGATATCCCGGGGGGGTTGTGGGGCTGAAGGAGATTACAGAGATAGGGAGGGGCGAGGCCATGAAGGGATTTGAAAACAAGGATGAGAATTTTGAAATCGAGGAGTTGCCGGACTGGGAGCCAATGTAGGTCATCAAAGAAAATACAAACAAAAGTGACCCCTTCCTCCCTGAAATGTTTCTAAAATTGTGCACAAGAATCTATATTTTTCGTCGGTTCCTGCCCAGCTTTTTGCCTTTTTAGTTGATCAATCAGGGTGACAGTGGGTTGCCCAGAGAAACAGAAACAGATGTACAAAGTGCCCCCTTGTGACGCGGCGCAACTAATATAATAATTCAGACATACTGTCTGCCTTAAACAAAGGGGAAGCTTAGAATTGCCCAGCTTTTGTGGGCTGAGGTCAAAGTCTCACTTTGCGGAGTCAAAGTGAAATAAAGCAAACAACAGAAAAATAAACTGCATGTTATCGAGAGAATATCAAGACCACTCCCCTTATTTATTTTATTCATTTATGGGATGTGGGCGTCGCTGGCAAGGCCAGTATTTATTGCCCATCCCTAATTGCCCTCGAGAAGGTGGTGGTGAGCCGCCGCCTTGAACCGCTGCAGTCCGTGAGGTGAAGGTGCTCCCACAGTGCTGTTAGGGAGGGAATTCCAGGATTTTGACCCAGCGACGATGAAGGATCGGCCGATAAACTTCTAAGTCAGGATGGTGTTTGTGACTTGATGGGGAACTTGGAGGTGGTGGTGTTCCCGTGCGCCCTGCTGCCCTTGTCCTTCTAGGTAGAAGAGGTCGCGGGTTTGGGAGGTGCTGCTGAAGAAGCCTTGGTGAGTTGCTGCAGTGCATCTTGTAGATGGTAACATGTGGGGTTATAATTCTCAGGGGTAATCAGTAACCTTGAATAGGATCAAGTACCCTTTGTGGGTGTCAATTATATTCAATGCCACCACTGATTCTCAGTTTTCAAGGAAAAATGATCAGAATTGCAGAATGTGATCTCCGAAACACTGATTACAATTGCTGCAATCCCATGTAATGCATAAGAATTTAATTTATTGAATGGTTCTTTTTTTCTGGGATGTGGGATGTGGGGGGGCTGTCATGCTCTGCACCAAGGTTAAACTTTAGTATTTTTCTGCTGAGGTTGCAAGACATTCTCAGCCAAATCAAATTGAAGGGGTTATTTTTCATTTAAAGGAAAGTTTAAGTAAGTACCTTAGTGAGAGGGGAAAAAAGAAAAATGAAAGGAATAAATGAGCGTGAAGAAAAGCTCATAGGGATTACAAAAAGGAGTAACCAAGAGAATGAGAGAGTGGGACAATGAGGCATCAACATGGAATGGAGTGACGTAGAATCATATAATAGTACAGCACAGAATTGGTTGTCATTTTCCAAAATTCCATAGATTCTAGAACGGTTCCCGCGGATTGGAAGGTGGCAAATGTAACCCCACAATTTAAGAAAGGAGGGAGAGAGAAAACGGGGAACTACAGACCAGTTAGCCTGACATCAGTAGTAGGGAAAATGCTAGAATCTATTATTAAGGACATGGTAACAGGGCACTTAGAAAATAATAATAGGATTGGGCAAAGTCAACACGGATTAATGAAAGGGAAATCGTGTTTGATTAATCTGTTTTTTGAGGTTGTAACTAGCAGAATAGTTAAGGGGAACCAGTGGATGTGGTGTATTTGGATTTTCAGAAGGCATTTGATAAGGTGCCACACAAGAAGTTATTAAACAAAATTAGGGCTCATGGAATTGGGGGTAATATATTAGCATGGATTGAGGATTGGTTGACGGACAGGAAACAGAGAGTAGGAATAAACGGGTCAATTTCTGGTTGGCAGGCTGTAACTAGTGGGGTACCTCAAGGATCAGTGCTTGGGCCTCAGCCATTCACAAATCTACACCAATGATTTGGATGAGGGGATCAAATGTAATACAGGTTGAGCGTCCTGAATCCGGCAACCTCAGGACCGAGGCCAAGCCGATTTTCGTGTTTTACCAGACTCCAGAACGTGTTTCTGATGTCCGAAGTCCCGAAATATCACAACCTGGGCTCGGGCGTTTCCGGATTTTGGACATCAGAAACACGTTCCGAGTCCGGAAATGCCCGGGCCCAGGTTGTGATATTTCCGGGTTTTGGACGTCACCCGGCTGGTGGCGGAAACGGTTTGACAGGGTGTCCGGATTCCGGAACATTTTACGGATTCCAGATGACCCTGCCACCAATCGTCCCGGAGTCTGGATTCCGGAACTCCGGATTTTGGACGCTGAACCTGTATATCCAAGTTTGCTGATGACACTAAGCTGGGTGGGAATGTAAGTTGTGAGGAGGATGCAAGGAGGCTTCAAGGGGATATATTGGTAGGAAAAATAGAAAAGCAGAGTATTTTTTAAATGGTGATAGATTGGGAAATGTTGGTGTTCCGAGGGACCTGGGTGTCCTTGTACACGAATCACTGAAAGTTAACCTGCAGGTACAGCAAGCAATTAGGAAAGCAAATGGTGTGTTGGTCTTTATTACAAGAAGATGTGAGTATAAGAGTAAAGACATCTTACTGCAATTATATAGGGCCCTGGTGAGACCACACCTGGAGTATTGTGTACAGTTTTGGTCTCCTTACCTAAGGAAGGATATACTTGTCATAGAGGGAGTGCAACGAAGGTTCACCAGACTGGTTCCTGGGATGGGGGGATTGTCCTATGAGGAGAGATTGAGCAGACTAGGCCTATACTCTCTAGAGTTTAGAAGAATGAGAGGTGATCTCATTGAAACATACAAAATTCTTACAGGGTTTGACAGGGTAGATGCAGGGAGGTTGTTTCCCCTGGCTGGGGAGTCACAGTCTCAGAATAAGGGATTGGCCATTTAGGACTGAGATGAGAAGAAATTTCTTCACTCAGAGGGTGGTGAATCTTTGGAATTCTCTACCCAGAGGGCTGTGGAGACTCAGTCGTTGAGTATATTCAAGACAGAGATCGATAGAGTTTTGATTATTAAGGGAATCAAGGGATATGGGGATAGTGCAGGAAAGTGGAGATAAGGTAAAAGATCAGCCATGATCTTATCGAACAGTGGAGCAAGCTTGAAGGGCCAAATGGCTGACTCCTGCTCCTATTTCTTATGTTAGGAGGCCATTCGGCCCATCGAGTCTGCGCCGGCTCTTTTGAAGAGCAATCCAGTTAGTCCCCCTCCCCCACTCTTTCCCCATATCCCTGCAATTTTTTCTCCTTCATGTATTTATCCAATTCCCTTTTGAAGGCTACTATTGAATCTGTTTCCACCGCCCTATCAGGCAGTGCATTCCAAATCCCAACCACTCGTTGCGTAAAAAAGTTTTTCCTCATGTCGCCGCTGGTTCTTTTTCCAATCACCTTAAATCTGTGCCCTCTGGTTACTGACCCTTCAGCCATTGGAAACAATTTCTCTTTATTTACTCTATCTAAATCCTTCGTGATTTTAAACACCTCCATCAAATCTCCTCTTAGCCTTCTCTGCTCCAAGGATAACATCGTGTGCCCCAACCATTCCTCTCTCGCCGCGTTTTCTGATTGCTGCTGTAGGGGAGTGTCAGGTGCCACCTCACAGAGGAGGGGAGTAAATCAGAGGGAGAGTCACCTAAGACCACTCTGTCGTACGGCTTGCGGCTACCTCAAGAGAGTTGTTGGCAGCAGTCTGGAAGCAGGTCTGTATCCTTGCCCGAGCAAGGAAAACGGTGTTGGGGGGTTTCAGGGGAGAAAGGGAGAGACAATAATTTAGGAAAAGCAAAATTGAGAAAAGGGAATGAGAAACAAAAGAGATACACAGCGACAAAAGGTATAAAACCCTTCAGCAAGTAGTTCTCCCTGCTTGCAATCACCCCACACCTCAAAGTCTCCTTGGTTCACCATTAGAAAAATGTCCAGATAAAGCACTTTTTAAACTCCCAGATGCTTTGAACAGCTACTGTTAACACTTAAATAAGAAATCTTATCTTTCTCCCCGTCCTCCTTCCCCGCATCTCCTGAAGGCACTGAATCACCCGCGGTCACAGTATCAAGGTTTCTGTCAGCTCTCTGGCAGCTCCCTCGAGTGGCTGTTCTTCAATGTGAGTCATGACAGTTAGGCTATTGGACTGTGGAGGGCATCACAGCGAGCTGCATTCCTGCCTTCGCTTGATGTACACATACCGGCACCTTCTAGCAATCAAGAGCAGGAATGCTGTCTGTTTTCTCCCTGTCCGGTCCCTAACCCGGGGAAAATTGAGGCTGAATTACATAGGATTACATGGGATATACGGCACAGAAACAAGCCATTCGGTCCAACCAGTCCATGCCGGCGTTTATGCTCCACTCAAGTCTTTCCTCAACTAAATCTATCAGCCTAACCCTCTATTCCCTTCTCCCTCATACGCTTGTCCAGCCTCCCCTTAAATGCATCTATACTATTCGCTTCAACCACTCCCTGTGGTAGCGAGTTCCACATTCTCACCACTCTCTGGGTAAAGAAGTTTTTTCTGAGTTCCCTATTTGATTTCTTGGTATCTTATATTGATGGCCTCTAGTTATGCTCCTCCCCACAAATGGAAACATTCTCTCTGTATCCACTCTATCAAAGCCTTTCATACCTTTAAAGACCTTGGAACAGAGGAGGCTGAGGGGAGACTTAATTGAGGTGTATAAAATTATGAGGGGTCTAGATAGAGTGGATAGTGTAGTGTATGTACCTTTAAGAACCCCTGTGTACTGTAATACCGGTAGTGACCACTCGGGTATATAAGCCTGTATAGCGTCTTGTATCTTTTAGTTCACCTCCAGACTTTGTTCAGTAAACACCTGTTAAACCAACTCCTGCATTCCGTGTCTCCATTAACACACGGATACAACAGTGGCGACGAATTGGAAACGGACTTACCTGCAATTCGGCAGCACCTCAAGGAGATCGATTCCTCAGACGAAGGTCGAAGAAATAAAAAAACTGTGGTTTCACCAGCTAGCCGGGCTGGTGGCAGGTACTGCACTAATCCTTCCTGGGCGGCGGGCTGGGGCTCGATCGGGTGGCTCTGCAGCGGGGCCGAGCAGCGAGTTGGAAGGCGGAGGCAAACAGAGACGGAGGGTGGAGCACTCGGGAGACGGCCGGCGCTGCAAAGCAGGTCAGCGTTCGGACCAAGCAGAGGGAGGGAAAAGTCCCAGAGAGTCCGGCGGGAACGAGTCTCCAACTATTAAAAATATCTGTGTAAATAAAAACCGCGGAGAACAGCGTTGTCAGCAGCAGCAGCGGCGGGAAAGCGCGGGAGGCGCCATTTTTTCTCGGCAGGGAAGAAAGGAAAGCGCGGGAGGCGCCATTTTTGATTTTCAGGATGCCGAAGACTGGCAATATTACTGCTTTCGATAGTAATATAGAGGATTGGACCACATATGTGGAAAGAGTGGAGGTATATTGCACAGCGAATGAAGTAGAGGATGATAAAAAGGCATCGGTATTTCTAAATCTGATGGGCGCAAGGACATACGGGCTGTTACGAAACTTAATCACTCCAGCCAAACCGATGGACAAGAATTTTAAGGAGATTGTTGATACCCTACAGGAGCACTTAAACCCAACACCGCTGCTGATAGTGGAACGATTCAAATTCTTCAGGAGGAATCAGCACAAGAATGAAAGTAACGCTGATTACCTCACCGAATTAAGAAAGCTGTCAAAGCACTGCCAATTCGGGGCAGGACTGGCAGATTCTCTACGAGACAAATTTGTCTGCGGTCTCCTAAGTGAAGGAACACAGAAAAGGCTACTTTCTGAGAAAGATTTGACACTGGACAAGGCTTTCAGTGTGGCTGTATCATACGAAGCAGCAGCAAAAGGAGCTGCAGAGATACAGCAAAAGCCACAGGACTTCGGCACCCATGAAATGACACGGGGTTTCGAGAGATGTTATCGCTGCGGCAGATCCACCCATGACCAGAGGGACTGCTGGTTCAAGGACAAAGCATGCAGGCAATGCGGAAAGATGGGACACATTGCACGTGTATGCCGATCTGGAAACAAAAAATCCACTGACAGAAAAAATATCAATAAGGAAAAGTACAGAAAGGTACAAATGATGACGGACAGTAGCTCCGAAGACCAGAAGAGCGATAGCAACTCCGGAAACAAGAGACTAAGCTGTCTCAAATTACATAATGTAATTGCCAAAGAAGATTACCAGACCATTTGGGTTACCCTCACGATAGCGGGGTCCCCAGTTAAAATGGAGCTAGATACAGGATCAGCTCTGACCGTCATAAATCGACGGGATTACGAGCGGCTATTTCCGCATATACCTTTGAAAGACACATCCATTATCTTGAAGACATATACGGGGCAGAAAGTATACCCCAGAGGGAAAATAAGGGTGCCTGTTGTATACAATGGCAAGGAAATACAGAAGTTGTATTTATACGTTCTGCAAGATGGTGGTCCACCGCTGTTGGGACGTGAATGGATCAGGAAGATACGTTTAGACTGGCACTCCATTCAGGCACTGACGGTGACCAGTAAGAAAAAAAATGATGATGACGTCATACCTGAACGATTAAAAGACATCTTGGCCAACGTCAAAGAAGTGTTTCAACAGGAACTAGGAACCTTGAAAGGCGTCACCGCCTCAATAAAAGTGGAAGATGCGGCAATTCCCAAGTTTTTTAAGGCAAGGCCGGTGCCTTACGCAATTCGTCCAGCAGTCGAGGCAGAGCTGGAGAATTTGGAAAAGGCAGGCGTGTTATCCAAGGTAGATTGGAGCGAGTGGGCAACACCCATCGTCCCGGTCATGAAGAAAACGTTGAATAATGATAAATCTGAAGAACAGAGAAAAATTCGCATCTGTGGGGACTTCAAGGTGACTGTAAACCCGGTCCTTCACACGGTACAGTATCCTCTTCCGAGGATAGAAGATATTTTCGCCTCACTATCCGGAGGGAAACGTTTCACCAAAATTGACTTGGCACAGGCATATCTACAGATGGAGGTTGAGGAGGCCTCTAAAAAGTATCTCACGATAAACACACACGAAGGCCTGTACCAGTACAATCGACTGGTTTTCGGAGTAGCATCAGCTCCAGCTATCTGGCAAAGAGCTATGGAGCAAGTCCTGCAAGGGATTCCGGGGACTCAATGCTACCTAGACGACATCCTTGTGACAGGAGAAAACGACAACGAGCACCTTGCCAATTTGGAGCAGGTGCTCACTAGGCTGAGAGAACGGGGCCTACGAGCAAATCGCCCCAAGTGCGAATTTTTCCAGAAACAAATATCATATTGTGGCCATATAATTAACGAAGAAGGGTTGCATAAGTCACCTGAAAAAATTGAAGCGGTCATAAAAGCCCCAGCACCTGAAAATGTCTCACAATTAAGGTCGTTCCTGGGATTGATAAATTACTATCATAAATTTTTACCGAACTTGTCAACTGTTCTGCACCCTCTTAACGCACTGCTACAAACGGGAGTAATTTGGAAATGGAGCGAAGACTGTAAACGTGCCTTCCATAAATGCAAAGGCTTGATCACGTCCAAGGAAGTGTTGGCTCATTACAACCCATCACTGCCAATCAGACTGGCGTGCGATGCATCCCCTTACGGCGTAGGAGCGGTATTATCGCATAGATTCCCTGATGGCTCGGAGCGGCCGATAGCTTTTGCGTCACGCTCATTGAACTCAGCTGAGCGTAACTATGCCCAGATCGACAGGGAAGCACTCAGCCTGGTGTGGGGAGTGAAGAAATTCAACCATTACCTACACGGACAAAAATTTACCTTGTTGACTGACCATCAACCCCTCGTCTCCATATTCAACCCTAAAAAGGGTGTTCCCATTATGACAGCGCAAAGGCTACAGAGGTGGTCCCTTTTCCTAGGGGCACACCAATATGGCATAGAATACAAAGGATCAAAACAGCATGGGAATGCTGACGGTTTATCGCGCCTACCGTTGCCAACGGTAGAAAAGGCACCTACAGTGGACCCAGTGGAGATGTTCCACTCAACCATAGTGGAATGTCTACCAGTAACAAATTCTACCATTGAAAAGGAAACGAGAAATGACCCGACTCTCTCACGAGTCTACGATTTAACGGTGAAGGGATGGCCAGCACATGGCGAACCACTGTTGCCAGCATTCTCGCAAAGAAGAGAACAGCTGTCAGTGTGCCGAGGAACCTTGACGTGTGGATCCAGAGTGGTGATTCCACCCAAACTCCAGGATAAAGTGCTAAAGGAGCTTCACGAGGGGCATCTGGGTGGAGTGAAAATGAAGAACCTAGCCAGAGCGTTTGTGTGGTGGCCAGGTATCAATGGAGACATCGAAGAAATGACCAAGAGCTGTCTAGGATGCCAGAAGGTCCAAAACGCCCCACCACAAGCCCCTCTACATCCATGGGAGTGGCCCTCATCTCCATGGCAAAGGGTACATATCGATTTTGCTGATCCATTTATGGACTCAATGTTCTTAATCGCGGTGGATGCACACTCCAAATGGCCGGAGGTAATAAAGATGTCCTCCACCACCACGGAAAAAACCATCACAGTATTAAGGACCATATTTGCCAGGAATGGGCTGCCTGAACAGATCTGTTCTGATAATGGTCCGCAATTTGTGTCCGAAGAATTCAGGAAGTTCTTAAAAAACAATGGGTTTAAGCACTACACGTCCGCCCCATACCATCCCGCCACCAATGGATTAGCTGAAAGGTTTGTCCAGACCTTCAAGAAGGCCATAAAGGCCATGGGTAATGAAGACATAAATCTACAACATAAGGTAGATAACTTCTTGTTTGCGTACAGGAATGCAACACATGTGGTTACAAACCAAACTCCCGCCATGATGTTTTTCAATAGAAGACTAAGATGCCGGCTGGATTTGATCAAGCCAAACATCAGAAGGGACGTAGAGAACCGGCAATTTCAAGGCATGAATGAAAGGCCAACTAGAACCTTCCAGATAGGTCAACAAGTTTTGGCCCGGGACTACCGTACCGAGAAATCGCAGCCTGGAACTATTTGCACACGACTAGGACCGCTGATGTATACCGTGGACATTGGAGAAAGCATAATAAGGCGCCATGCTGACCAGATCATAGAGTCATCCGAAAAGGGACAACCTACACCACAACTCTATACGCCTAATGATGAAGCAGAGATACCCATAGTATCTACCTCCGATCCAGTGATACTGGAACCAGATGAACCCGACACTGGCATTCAAGCCGAATCGACCTTGCCAAAAGAACCTACTACACCACCGAAAACTACTACACCACCGAGGCGTTATCCGGACCGAGTCAGGAAGCCTCCAGAGAGATTGACTTATAATTGATTAACTGCAGCAAATGTGTAGATTATTGTTCTTGTAAACATGTTAATTAATTATTACTTAAAATGTTATGTACTAATTACCTAAAAGGGGAGGAATTGTAGTGTATGTACCTTTAAGAGCCCCTGTGTACTGTAATACCGGTAGTGACCACTCGGGTATATAAGCCTGTATAGCGTCTTGTATCTTTTAGTTCACCTCCAGACTTTGTTCAGTAAACACCTGTTAAACCAACTCCTGCATTCCGTGTCTCCATTAACACACGGATACAACAGATAGGAAGGACCTATTTCCCTTAGCAGAGAGGTCAATAACCAGGGGGCATAGATTTAAAGTAATTGGTAGGAGGTTTAGAGGGGATTTGAGGAAAATGTCTTCACCCAGAGGGTGGTGTGGGTCTGGATCACTGCCTGAAAGGGTGGCAGAGGCAGAAACCCTCATCACATTTAAAAAGTGCTTGGATATGCACTTGAAGTGCCGTAACCTACAGGGCTACGGACCAAGAGCTGGAAAGTGGGCTTAGGCTGGATAGCTCTTTGTCGGCCGGCACAGATATGATGGGCCGAATGGCCTCCTTCCGTGCTGTAAATTTCTATGATTCTATGACCTCTAGTAGGTCACCCCTCAGCCTTCTTTTTTCAAGAGAAAAGAGACCCAGACTGTTCATCCTTTCCTGATATGTATACCTTCGCATTTCTGGTATCATCCCTGTAAATCTTCTCTGCACCCTCTCCAGTGCCTCTATATCCTTTTTATAATATGGTGACCAGAACTGTACGCAGTACTCCAAGTGTGGTCTAACCAAGGTTCAATACAGGTTTAGCATAACTTCCCTACTTTTCAATTCTATCCCTCTAGAAATAAACCCTAGTGCTTGGTTTGCATTTTGAATGGCCTTGCTAACCTGTGTCGCTACTTTTAGTGATTTGTGTATTTGTACTCCGAGATCCCTTTGTTCCTTTACCCCACCCAGACTCGCACCCTCCAAGTGATGTGACCTCCCTATTCTTCCTACCAAAATGTAATTCCTCAGATTTATCTGTGTTGAACTATTTTATATGCCTATTTTGCAAGTTTATTAATGTCCTCCTGTAATTTGTTGCAGTCCTCAGTATTGACTATCCCCCCCAATTTGGTGTCATCTGCAAATTTAGAAATTGTGTTTTTGATTCCAAAGTCTAAATCGTTAATGTAGATTGTGAACAGCAGTGGTCCCAGCACTGATCCTTGTGGAACACCACTACCCACCTTCTGCCACTATGAAAAGCTACCTTTTACCCCTACTCTGCTTTCTGTCCTGAAGCCAGCTAGCAATCCATTCTGCTACTTGTCCCCTGACTCTGCATTCTCTGGCCTTGTTCATCGGTCTATTATGGGGCACCTTCCCGAAGGCCTTTTGAAAATCTAGAGAAATTACATCTATTGCATTACCATTGTCTACTCTCTCTGTTACCTCTTCAAAAAATTCAATGAGGTTGGTCAAGCAAGATTTTCCCTTTTGAAAACCATGCTGACTATTCATTACTATGTTTTTGATTTCTAGATGTTCTTCTATTTTCTCCTTTAGTAGGGATTCCATTATTTTTCCTCCCACTGATGTTAAGCTGACTGGTCTATAATTCCCTGGACATGTTCTATCCCCCTTCTTAAATATAGGTATTACGTTAGCTATCCGCCAGTCCTCTGGCACGACACCTTTTTCTAACGAATTATTAAATGTGTGTAGTAATGCCTCTGCTATCTCTTCCCTAGATTCTTTTAAAATGCGTGGATGCAATCCATCTGGACCAGAGGTTTCATCCTCTTTGAGTTTGATTAGTTTATTTAATATGTCCCCTCTTTTTATTTTAAATGCACTTATCTCATTACTAATCTCATCATCCAATGTCATGTCCACCTGTTCTATCTCCCTGGATGTAGCGACTCCATCTTGGCTGAGGTCGACGAACTCAGAATGAACCAGAGATTGAACCTGGCACCTCCCTGTTCTGTATGGCTAATCACTAGAATGAACCACCAGGTAATTGGTGAAATAAAGCTGAATATTTTATAAGCAGGCGTCACATTGATTTTTGATGTTCAAATGTTGAGATTTGATCGAGTTTTTTGATGAGGTAACAGAGAGGGTTGATGAGGTCAATGCAGTTGACGTGGTATACATGGACTTCCAAATGCCGATTGATAAAGTGCCACATAATAGGCTTGCCAGCAAAGTTGAAGCCCAAGGAATAAAAGGGACAGTGGCAGCATGGATACAGAATTGGCTAAGTGGCAGGAAACAGAGAGTAGTGGTGAACGGTTGTTTTTCAGACTGGAGGAAGGTATACAGTCATGTTCCCTGGGGGTCAGTACTAGGACCACTGCTTTTCTTGATGTATATTAATGATTTGGACTTTGGAGTCAGGGCACAATTTCAAATTTTGCAGATGATACAACTCTTAGAGGTATAGTGAGCAGTGAGGAGGGGAGTGATAGACTTCAAGAAGGCATAGACAGGCTGGTGAAATGGGCAAACACGTGGCAGATGAAATTTAACGGAGAAAAGTGCAAAGTGATACATTTTGGTAGGAAGAACGAAGAGGGGCAATATAAACTAAAGGGTACAATCCTAAAGGGGGTGCATGAACAGAGAGACCTGGGGGTATATGTGCACAAATCGTTGAAGGTGGCAGGGCAGGTTGAGAAAGTGGTTAAAAAAGCATACGGGATCCTGGGCTTCATAAATAGAGGCATAGAGTACAAAAGCAAGGAAGTTATGATGAACCTTTATAAAACACTGGTTTGGCCTCAACTGGAGTGTTGTGTCCAATTCTGGGCACCACACTTTAGGAAGGATGTGAAGGCCTTAGAGAGGCTGCAGAAAAGATTTGAGAATGATTCCAGAGATGAGGGACTTCAGTTACGTGGATAGGCTAGAGAAGCTGGGGTTGTTCTCCTTAAGAGCAGCGAAGGTTGAGAGGAGATATGATAGAAGCATTCAAAATCATGAGGGTTCTGGACAGAGTAGATAGAGAGAAACTGTTCCCATTGGCAGAAGGGTCGAGAACCTGAGGACACAGATTTAAGGTGATTGGCAAAAGAACCAAAGGCGACATGAGGAAAAACTTTTTTACACAGCGAGTGGTTAGGATCTGGAATACACTGTCTGAAAGGGTGGTGGAGGCAGACTCAATCGTGGCTTTCAAAAGGGAATTGAGGGAAAATATTTGCAGGGCTACGGGGAAAGGGCGGGGGGAGTGGGACTAGCTGAAGTGCTCTTGCAGAGAGCCGGCACGGGCTCGATGGGCTGAATGGCCTCCTTCTGTGCTGTAACCATTCTATGATTCTATTAAGGTTTGTCATTTATTTGAAGAAGTTTCAATAACATAGCTACATTAATTTCCATGTCCCGCGTATTGCGATTTTGCTCACTCATATTTCTTTGCAACCATTTAACATGTTGCAATAAAGAAATACACATTTTTGTTTACATTTTAGCTTGATAATTGGCTCCTTTAATTCAGTCACAGTACACAAGGTGTTAAAAAAGAGCTGCACTCACAAATATCATGTCCCAGCCTCGATCCATATATTGTTGCAAAGTTATCAGTTGTTGCCAAGCAGTTGGGGCCAAGCCACAAAATTGAAACACATTAAGTAGAATGTGATTCCTTTGGGTATGCACGTAAATTATTGCCAGATTTTTTGAATTTATCATATAGTTGGGCTAAATTCTGGCTGGCTCAATTACGGTTTCTATAAGCTTGCTTCTTTCAAAATCTTGGAGTGATCCGGGGTATTTGTTACAGGAGGCAAGCGGTTTTCAGCAAGTCTTGGGAGTGATTCTGTCTATCATTTTCAGTGTGTTAACTCCCACAGTTTATTATAAGAATAAAGAAAGAATTACTATACATATAAAAGTTAATGATTTAGTCTACTCCTCTTAATTCTAAAGTTGCTAAGTTCTAATTATCTGATCATTTTTTTAAGCGCTAAATTCCTACTTTCTCATGTTATTGAACTTGTTACTAAATTCTAACTGCCAGATAATTATATATTTTTTACAACAACAACAACTTGTATTTATATAGCGCCTTTAATGTTGTAAAACGTCCCAAGGCGCTTCACAGGAGCGATTATCAAACAAAATTTGACATCAGACCACATAAGGACATATTAGGGCAGAAGCTTGGTCAAAGAGGTCGGTTTTAAGGAGTGTCTTAAAGGAAGAAAGAGAGGTAGCGAAGCGGAGAGGTTTAGGCAGGGAATTCCAGAGCTTAGGGCCCAGGCAACAGAAGGCACGGCCACCAATGGTTGAGTGATTATAATCAGGGATGCTCAAGAGGCCAGAATTAGAGGAGCGCAGAGATTTTGCGGGGTTGTAGGGCTGGAGGTGATTACAGATAGGGAGGGGCGAGGCCATGGATGGATTTGAAAACAAGGATGAGAATTTTAAAATCGAGGTGTTGCTTAACCGGGAGCCTGTAATGTATATACCTTTAAGGGGGGGAACTACTTTTTACAGCTCATGTATACTGTAGTACCGGCAGTGACCACACCTGTATATAGCACTGAGTAGTAATCTGTACAGTCAGTTCAACTGTGAGCCACGTTGAGTAAACATCTGTTGTACCGTTTCTGCTGCAGTCTGTATCTTATTATACACGGACGCAACACTGACGACGAGTCAAGTTCGAACCTACCTGCAACTCTGCATCACCTCCGGGGGATTTGTCCCTGGAGATCAGTGGATTGGAGGTCAAGGCCAGAGACTCTGGCGTCGACCACGGGCAACCGCCCAGTCATCCAGCAGAGACTCGAGAATTGCGGGGGAGGCTGACGAGAGCCAGGCTTGGCTTTCCAGTCGAGGTGGTCCAGCAAAACTGGCTGGCAACAGGTAGTGCGCAGACCCTTCCCGGACAGCGGTGGGCTAGAGCCCGACCGAGCGGCACAGCAAAGGGCCGAGCAGCGTCGACGGGGGAGAGAGAGAGGGCAGAGCGCACAGGGCGCAGCCGGTGTTCAGGGGCCGAGCAGCGTCGGAGAGAGGGAGAGAGAGATGCGCAGAAACCCGCGAGGCGCCGCCATTGCCACGAGGACCGCCGAGTGCAGCGTTGGCAGCAGCGGGGGAGGAAGGAAAGCGCGGGAGACGCCATTTTAAGCCATTGGGAGACGCCATTTTAAACCACACCCAAAATGCCGAAGAGTGGCAGTATCACCGCATTTGACAATTAAGTCGAAGATTGGACTACATATGTCGAGCGAATAGAGGTGTACTGCAAGGCAAATGAGGTGTCAGATGACAAGAAAGCGTCGGTATTGTTAAATTTAATGGGTGCAAAAACGTATGGGTTATTACGAAATCTAGTAACCCTAACAAAGCCAATGGAAAAGAGTTTTGAAGACATAGTAACGATACTACAGGAACATTTAAACCCCACACCGCTGCTGATAGCAGAAAGATTCCAGTTTCACAAACGTAACCAGCATAAGGATGAAAGCAATGCTGATTATTTAACAGAACTGCGCAAACTATCGAAACACTGCCAGTTTGGAGCGGGACTGGCAGATACCTTAAGGGACATGTTTGTGTGTGGGCTTCAAAGTGAAGGAACCCAGAAACAGCTTTTATCTGAAAAGGACCTTACGCTGGAAAAGGCTTTCAGCATTGCGGTATCATATGAAGCAGCAGCACGGGGCGCTGCAGAGATACAACAGAGACCGCAAGAATATGGCACAAACGAAATGTCATATGGAACAGAGAAGTGCTATCGCTGCGGCAGAACAACACACGACCAGAATGATTGCTGGTTCAAAGACAAAGTGTGCAGACAGTGTGGAAAAGTAGGACACATAGCACGAGTCTGCAGGTCGGGAAAGAAAACCAGCAATAAGAAACCTACCAAAGGAAAGTACAAGAAGGTACATAAGATGACGGAGAATAGTTCAGACGAACAAAAGAGTGATAACGACTCCGAAAGCAGGGAACTGAGTTATCTGAAACTACATAATGTGATCACAACAGAGGATCACCGAACCATTTGGGTCACTCTCAAGATAGCAGGAGTCCAGGTAAAGATGGAATTGGACACAGGATCAGCCCTAACAGTCATAAACCGACGGGACTATGAGCGGCTATTCTCACACATACCCTTGAGAGACACAAAAATTATTTTGAAGACGTACACGGGGCAAAAAGTCTACCCCAAAGGAAAAATAAGGGTGACCGTTATATATAACGGTAAGGAAACACCAAAACTAGACCTGTATGTATTGCAAGATGGAGGACCACCATTACTGGGACGTGAATGGATCCGGAAATACAACTGGATTGGCATTCCATACAAGCACTGACTGTGGCTGACAAAAAGGATGACGACGTCACACCTGGGCGACTGTCAAATATCCTAACTGATGCGAAAGAAGTGTTCCAGCAAGGACTCGGAACACTAAAAGGCATGACAGCGACGATTGAAATTGAAGAAAACGCAAGCCCAAATTTTTTTAAGGCCAGACCGGTACCTTATGCGATCCGCCCAGCCGTCGAAGCAGAGCTGGAGAGTCTGGAACGTTCAGGTGTACTGTCCAAGGTAGACTGGAGCGAGTGGGCTACACCCATCGTCCCTGTGATGAAAAAGTCGTTGAACAGCACGCCTGGGGAACCAAGGAAGGTTCACATCTGTGGGTCCTTCACACCGTACAATATCCACTTCCACGGATTGAAGATATTTTCGCCTTGCTATCTGGAGGGAAACGCTTCACTAAGATTGATCTGGCCCAGGCGTATCTGCAAATGGAGGTAGAAGAAGCATCAAAAAAATACCTCACAATCAACACCCATAAAGGTCTCTAACAATACAACCGGCTGGTATTCGGGGTAGCATCAGCTCCGGCTATTTGGCAGAGGGCAATGGAACAAGTCCTGCAAGGGATCCCAGGGACCCTGTGTTATTTGGACGACATCCTGGTCACGGGCGAAAATGACAGTGATCACCTTGCCAACCTGGAGCAGGTGCTCACTAGATTGCAGGAATATGGGCTCCGAGCTAACCGCCCCAAATGCGAGTTTTTTAGAAAACAGATTTTGTATTGTGGCCACGTTATCAATAAAGAGGGGTTACATAAGTCCCCAGAGAAGATTGAGGCAGTAGTCAAGGCTCCAGCACCAGAAAATGTGTCACAACTGAGGTCGTTCCTCGGGCTGGTAAACTACTACCATAAGTTCTTGCCAAATTTGTCTACAATACTACACCCACTGAACACCCTACTGCAAACTGGGGTGCCATGGAAGTGGAGTGACGAATGTAGACGAGCTTTCCAGAAGAGCAAAACGCTAATCACATCGAAAGAGGTATTGGCCCATTACAACCCAGCATTACCAATTCGGTTGGCATGTGATGCGTCACCCTACGGCATTGGAGCGGTGCTGTCGCACAAATTCTCAGACGGCTCAGAGAGGCCAATAGCCTTTGTGTCACGATCACTAACCTCAGCCGAGCGTAACTACGCCCAGATTGACAGGGAGGCCCTCAGCCTAGTGTGGGGAGTGAAAAAGTTCAATCACTATCTGCACGGGCAGAAATTCACCTTGCTGACTGATCACCAGCCTCTTGTCTCCATTTTTAATCCGAAGAAGGGCGTTCCGGTGATGACTGCGCAACGACTACAAAGATGGTCACTTTTTCTAGGGGCGCACCACTATGAGATTGAATATAAGGGCACGAAACAGCATGGAAATGCTGATGGGCTATCACGCCTGCCACTGCCTACTGCGGAGGAAGCACCAGCAGTGGATCCTGTCGAAATATTCCATTCGACTATAGTTGAATACCTACCGGTAACTAACGCTTGTATCGAAAAGGAAACCCGAAATGACCCAACACTGTCTCGGGTATATGATTTGACGGTGAAGGGATGGCGAGCACATGGCAACTCACTGTTGCCAGCATTCTCAACAAGGAGAGAACAGCTGTCAGTGTGCCGGGGGACCTTGATGTGTGGATCCCGAGTGGTAATTCCACCCAAGTTAAGGGATAGAGTGCTCAATGAGCTTCATGAGGGTCATCTGGGAAGGGTAAAAATGGCCGGGAATCGATAAACAAATCGAGGACCTGACCAAGAGCTGCTTAGGATGCCAGAAAGTCCAAAATGCACCACCACAGGCCCCTCTACACCCATGGGAGTGGCCCTCATCTCCATGGCAACGGGTGCATATTGATTTTGCTGGTCCATTCATGGACTCAATGTTTTTAATAGCCGTGGATGCGCACTCGAAATGGCCTGAGGTCATCAAAATCTCCTCCACCACCACGGAGAAAACTATTGCAGTCCTACGGACCATTTTTGCCAGGAATGGCTTGCCAGAACAGATTTGCTCTGACAACGGACCACAGTTTGTGTCCGAAGAGTTCCGGAGGTTCTTGAAAAAGAATGGGGTAAGGCATTACACATCCGCCCCGCATCATCCAGCCACAAATGGATTGGCTGAGAGGTTCGTACAAACCTTTAAGAAAGCAATAAAGGCTATGTACAATGACAACATTCCGCTGCAGCACAAGGTGGACAATTTCCTGTTCGCCTACCAGAATGCGACACATGCAGTCACCAACCAGGCCCCAGCCATGATGTTCTTTAGCTGAAGGTTAAGATCTCGCCTGGATTTGCTCAGACCAAACGTACGAAGAGATGTTGAGAGTAAGCAATTCCAGCATATCCATGAGAAGCCAACAAGGAGCTTCAATGTAGGGCAACCAGTCTTGGCCCGCGACTACCGAACAGAAAAATGGCAGCCAGGAACGATATGTACATGGCAGGGCCCACTAATGTACACAGTGGATGTTGGGGAGAGCATCGTGAGATGCCATGCTGACCAGATCCTAGAGTCACAGGAACAAGTCAACCCCATGCCTCGCCCATATGTACCTGGTGATGAACCCGACGTACAGGTCGCATCTACCCCAGAAACAGTAGCATCGGAAGCTGATGAACCAACCGACGACAGGGGGCCAGAATCGCCTCCGCACCAAGAGCAAGACACTCGGGAAAGGCACTATCCAGAAAGGATCAGGAGGCCTCCCCAAAGACTGAATATATAAATAGACTATTTTCAGCTAATGTTGCATGTTAAAAGTGTTCATTGTAATTAGTTTGATATTTAATTGTTAAATGAGTGTTATGTACTGTTAATCTAAAAGGGGAGGAATTGTAATGTTTAAGGGGGGGAACTACTTTTTACAGCTCATGTATACTGTAGTACCGGCAGTGACCACACCTGTATATAGCACTGAGTAGTAATCTGTACAGTCAGTTCAACTGTGAGCCACGTTGAGTAAACACCTGTTGTACCGTTTCTGCTGCAGTCTGTATCTTATTATACACGGACGCAACAGAGCCAATGTAGGTCAGCGAGCATAGAGGTGCTGGGTGAACGGGACTTGGTGCGAGTTAGGACATGGCCAGCTGAGTTTTGGATGACCTCAGGTTTACGTAGGGTGGAATGTGGGAGGCCAGCCAGGAGTGCATTGGAATAGTCAAGTCTAGAGGTAACAAAGGCACGGATGAGGGTTTCAGCAGCGGATGAGCTGAGGCAGGGGCGGAGACAGGTGATGGTATGGAGGTGGAAATAGGCGGCCTAAATGATTTTGAATTACCAGGAATAGATTATAAAATATAATATTTAGTATAAAGATTGAAATCCATTTATTTTCCTGATAGAAAGAGTTGGTGTAGTCTGATATCTCTTCATTATCTGCCTGTTCTGTTACTGCTCAATAACTTTCTTTGACTGTTGGAGCCTAAAGCAAGGTGCTGTGCCATTTTGTTGCTTCTCAAAGATCCTATGGAGTTACAGATGAGAACCAGTAGCTAAAGTTATTTAAAGAAAGGTTTGCTGCTTATACCCATGTCATCCTATCAAACTATTTAGCTATCAGAGCAAATGTATACACTTTTGGGAAAGTGGTGGGCTGAACTTTGGGCGCTCAATTCAATTCAATTCAATTTTATTTGTCATATATGCAGCAGACGTGTGTACTGCACAATGTAATGTTGATTTTTACGAGTCCTCCCAAGAGGGCGGGTTTGGAGGTGGGTCCGCTGTCAAAATGCAAAAGATTGACAGTGGGGCAGTATCCCGCTCTAAACCCGCCTCCTTGTGAGTTTCCCCAGTGCCGGTTCTGCCTGCGCTTTGCAGACCCGGCACTAAGCGGCGAGTCAGGCAATTCAGATAGTTAAGAGGGTGTTTAAAGCAATCGAATCACCATTTTACCAGGTACAAAGCATTTTCCCAAGTTTTCCGCGAGGTTCCCATCGCTCGGGGATCACGCCAGGTAAGTGTGTCGGGTTCTGAACAACTCTCCATTTCGTTCATTGGGTGACAGCTGCAAAAGTGGTTTAAAGCCTGACATTTTACAGCTGGTCACTTTGCAATCTCAGAAGCTTCAGCCTTCAGTATTTGGAACCCACTTTATATCTCACCATTCACTGGAACTCACTAAGACACTTTCAAAGGTGCACACAAATCTGTCCAAGAAGGCAAAGTGGTGACAATAAGGATTTCAATGCTTGACAACACATTAACAGAAAGTTTACATGAACATTGGCTAAACCACCCAAGTGCCTACCCTTGTGTGTTGTTAGTTGGTATGCTTCCAGTAGGATGAGGGTGAGTGTGAGGGGTGGCTAGTGAGATGGGGATGTGATAATGTAGATAGAGAGGGATGGGTGGAGGTGCAAGGTAAATTGGTGTGAGTAAGGATGTGCAGGAGTAGGGTAAGGAAGGCAGAGTGATGGGGATGTGATGAGTGGCACAGCAGGATGAGGTTGAGTGTGGATTTGCAGTAACGTTTTGTGATCTACTGAGATCATTGAAAGGTTTGCGCCACTGCAGCCTGGTCCTCCTGATGACATCCCTGCTTGTGCCCTCCTGTGTAATGTGCAACCAGGCTGCGTTGGTGTCCTGGGGAGGTCTCTTCCGCCCATTGGAAGGGAAGAGAACCTCCCTGTGTGCTGTGATCCCCTCCATAAGCATATGGAGGGAGTCATGGGAGAGCCTGGGTGCAGCCGTGCCCCTTTGTGCAGCGCTTGTCAGTGTTTGCAGCACCTCAATGCTGTCGAACACTGACAGCACAACTGTCAAAATGAATGTGGACACGGCCCCTTTAAGGAAACCGGCTGATGACGCATCATTAAATGATGTCATCAGACCTGCTTCCTATTAATTGGCCGGGAATCTCGCAGGGCAGGCTTAACAAGCCCCATCATTGTAAAATCTTGTTGGAGGCCGGGATTGAGACAGATGCCAGGTCCCCACACGCCATGGACTGCGCCCGGCCCTGACCCGCCGAGGTTGGAAAAATCCAGCCCAGTGAGTGAGGTTCCCACCTTTTACATAGGATTACATAGGATATACGGCACAGAAACAGGCCATTCAGCCCAACCAGTCCATGCCGGCGTTTATGCTCCACTCAAGCTTCCTCCCGTCTTTCCTCATCTAAATCTATCAGCATAACCCTCTATTCCCTTCTCCCTCATATGCTTGTCTAGCCTCCCCTTAAATGCATCTATATTATTCGCTTCAACCACTCCCTGTGGTAGCGAGTTCCACATTCTCACCACTCTCTGGGTAAAGAAGTCCCTTCTGAATTCCCTATTGGATTTCTTGGTGACGATCTTAAATTGATGGCCTGTAGTTATGCTCTTCCCCCACAAGTGGAGATTCTATTCTGAGACGCAGAGGCCAAAAATATATCCAGAGCCGTGTCGCCCAATAGGAATCGCTGACTAGCCACAGGTGTGTCTATGGCGACAGCGCTTTAGCCACCTGTGCTAATTTTAATAGAAAAAGCCTTGCACGTGCTCACATCATACAGTTAAATGTACATCACGTCTGCATATTTGCTCAATAAACATCCAGCACCATTCAGTAACCAAGGAAGTAAAGCAGTCACAACAATCAAAAAACAATCGCACTCTGCTTTTCATCTTATCGTTTTGCCAACAAACGCACAAAAAGGTTTAAGTGAAGACACGTATACCGTGCGAATATGAGTATTGAGATCACATGCCCAGCGTCAGTGTGTACCACTCATTTTTAATTTGCTAATCAGAACTGCAATTCTCCACACCTGGATTCTCAATTTGCCACATGTGGGTAGTGGCCAAGGCATTGGACAACACTGATCCAGGGTGAAAAGGTTCTAAAAACGTAACACGTGTCTTCCCTTAAATTACTTTTGATCATATCCAGGGAGAGTGCAGCATTCTAACTGGCACGTCACTGACGATACTCACGCACCAGGTTGATGTGCTCGGTCCCTGTCAGAGCAGGAACTGGGGAGTACCCAGAGCTAGGTCCAGTAGTTCAGGAGCTGATTCAAATTCTCCAGTATAAATCTGCTGGAAGAGAGTGCTGTTTGAATTTGCTGGTTCCAGTTACCTTAACATCAAATTGTGCACTGTAAGCAAAAGGGCCTTTTGGACCAGAGGAACTTTGGATGGGAGCCGCAGTGGCGAGTAGCCTGCAATGGATCATCTTCTGTAATTGGCACATGCGCAGTGGCACTAGATGATGCAATGATAATTCCCCCTAAGATGGCCTTCAGCTAACTCTATGGAGGTCTGTATGGCAACATCCTGGAGTGACAAGAAAGAAGACAAGAGGAGAATGATTAGTGTGGGCATCATATCACTCAGAGGATGTCAGTGTGTTGCAAATAGGCCTCCCCAAATATTGCAAAATACTTTGTAACGTGCTTACATCTCTACACATGTGGGTGAACCTGTGCTCTCTGTCAAGTAAGTGGTGAGGAGGCAATGAGACATTACTCGCATACTCTACTTGACATGTCCCTATTAACAGTGTTGGCCCTGTGGACAACACCTCTGCTTGAGAAATTGCTTCCTGCTGCCTGACTCCAAAATCTGCTCCCCAACAGGTCTTCTGCCTCCGCATCCTCCTCAGCTCTACCAGGTTGCTTTTACTTGGCTCTGTTTCATTCAAGATCACGAGGGCTCGCCCCAAGGACAAAGATGTTGATAAATTATCTGAAAATGTAAGAACAGCAAAGTTTTGTTTAACTGAAGTTGCAATTCAGTTAAACTGAAGGACTATATGATAAATTGCACAAAAATCTCATCGTCACAGAAGAATGTTTCGCGACTAATTGTGGATCATGAATATTTAACATGCTTTAAAGCAAGGGTGTCCATTTTTTGTCTTCATTTGCCCCACAGTGTATATGTTGGAGCTATATATAAAGTTTAAATCCATGATCCCATTAATTTCCATATATCTTAAATTGCTGATACTTACAGACCTCGGTGTTCTGACTTAGGATTGATTGGCCAATGAGACAGTGCCAAATATAGTCCTTCCCAACCCTCCTGGCCCACAAAAATCAAACAGGGCAAATGAGCAAATAAGAAATCTAAGTGCAAATAGGACTGCATTGTCTGAGGTTTGAGGGCCAGATCACTGGGGCCATGGAGCCACAAGTGGCTGTAGGGCATTGGTTGGACAGCCCTGCTTTAAAGGAATTCATTTATATAATACTGCAATACATATCCAGCATGTAATGATGATAGGTTATAAATGAGGTTGCCCTCGAAACAACAATGGTTACACTTCAAAAGTACTTCATCAGCTAGAAAGGGCTTTGGGCAGTCCTGAGCTGGAGAGCGTTGCTACGTAAATGCGAGTTCTTTCTTCAGTGGGGTCAGATGATGGATCAGACCTTTGTACCACCAGGTGATTATTTGGGCTCTACTTGGCTCTCTTTCCTTGAAATCCATATTTCTCCAGTCATTCTGTGTAATTCTTCTATTTGTGCCCTGTTCTTGAAGTTTTATTGGCCTGGAATTTGCAGTGGGTGACATAAATCAACTGAACGGCCTGCAGGTGGCGCTGTCCAGGGAGAGTATAAATACTCGGGCACGGGCCCAGCTTGCGCAGGACATTCTTAACAGGAACTAGTGAAGGACACAACTAGACCCCCATGTTGTAAAACAGTTGATTAAAGCTTTGTTTAACGCTTACACCAAGTGCCTAGTAGTTTTCTTACATCAGTGGGTAATAACGGCAAACTATCAGCGTTCGTTGCTATTACCCCTTTGAAACTAGAAACATAGAAAAATAGGAGCAGGAGTAGGCCATTCGGCCCTTCGAGCCTGCTCCGCCATTTAGTATGATCGTGGCTGATCCTCTATCTCAATACCATATTCCCGCTCTCTCCCCATACCCCTTGATGCCTTTTGTGTCTAGAAATCTATCTATCTCCTTCTTAAATATTTTCAGTGACTTGGCCTCCACAGCCTTCTGTGGTAGAGAATGTGGTTGAAACTGACCTCAACTTTAGGCTGTAGCGCATGCGCATCCTAACGCGGAAATCCTGAAGTTGCTGGCAGTCATTCACTGCTCCGACACAGGCGGCGCTATGGCCCCCACCCCCCCATAGCTGGTAATCAGGGATATCAGTGAAACTGGCGAAAACTTGGGCTTTTCCTTGGTAATATCGCTGTTAAATACCCATTAAATGTTACGCCTTGTTGGATTAGGTATAACTGGAGTTTCAACAGTGTATTGGCTGCTAAACAAATGTTATGGCCCTGAAAAACTCATTTTAATTTTGTGTCGTGTGCAATTTCTCCATTATGATCAAAATTAGAAATTTTAAGAAACTTAAAAAAAAATTATATTTTTAAAAGTTTGTTCATATTTATTTCAGGTTTACCTTTTCCCCATGTGAAAGCCCCAATCTTTGTTTTGCTCTTTGTAACATTTTTAAAAAAAAGTCAGAATAAAAGCAGCTTCTCATTTCCTGGTTCCCTGTCTGTGAAAATCCGGCACTGTGATTGGCTGCTTAGACAGCTTGTTGACGTCACAGCAGCTCGCGCTGGGGGATTCCCACTACACTACACTGATCTCAATTGCACGTCGAAAAAGGCAAACTTCTCGCCACAGGGATAGCGAGAGATTTGTGGGCAGCTTTCTTTGGGGCCACCAGCGAACATCTTTGCTTCACTGCTGGCCGCAAATTACGAGCCTATTCAGCTACAATGGCCTCAATTTTAACCCCCAAGCCCTGCCACTGATGGGATGCAAAGGGTCGGGTGAGGGGTTAAAATCCTAAAAATCGAGATTCCCCCCTCCAAGCCACCCCATTCCCGGCTGCCATTATATTTACGGTGGTGAATTAGATCCTGGAAGAGGCTCCCACTATAAGCAGGCGGGGCCTAATTAAGATTCGAAAGTCGCGGCCCGATTATGTCATCTCCGCTGCGAGCCTGGCAGCAGCAACAGGGCGGGTGGAGCAGACGGGCCAGAAGAGGCCCAGGCAAGTTTTAAAATCTTGCCTGTCTTTGACCTGCTTGTGGGCCAGGTGGAGCAGGAATGCGTAGCGAATTGGTACATTTGTTCTGTGCGGTGAACCTTATTCCTATCACCTCATGGGTCGACATGTTGGTGCTCAATATGTTACATCAGTGCAACATCAGACATCAGACACCAAACACCAGACATTATTAAAAGAGTGTTCCCCACCCTCATAGATGAAACCCATTTGATCTGGGGTGGGCCAGATTCGTGATCGGGTTGCTAAGGCACAAGGCTTTAGTCATAGGATGCGGCAATGTGGCTTCCCACAGGATAATGCCACAAATGGGAAACTATTGCTCTGAGGAGAGACTTGCGATTCTGGGACTGTTGATGGAAAAGGGAAGGCAGAGAGCGGATTTAATAGAGATTTTTAAATGAGAGGGTTTTGATAGGGTGAATAAAGAAAGACTATTTTTTTCACTAGTTGCGGGTTAGTCACCAGGGATTACCAATTTAAAATTGTCCCCAAGTCAACTAGGAGACATTCCTTTATGCAAAGGTTTATTGAAGCATGGAATGCTTTGCCACGGGAAGTAGCTAATGCATCTTTTAAGGGAAAAGTTGATAAATAGTTGAAAAAGAAAAGAAAGACTTGCATTTCTATAGCGCCTTTCACGACCACCGGACGTCTCAAAGCGCTTTACAGCCAATGAAGTATTTTTGAAGTGGAGTCACTGTTATAATGTGGGAAACGTGGCAGCCAATATGCGCACAGCAAGGTCCCACAAACAGCAATGTGATAATGACCAGATAATCTGTTTTTGTTATGTTGGTTGAGGGATAAATATTGGCCAGGACACCGGGGATAACTCCCCTGCTCTTCTTTGAAATAGTTCCATAGGATCTTTTATGTCCACCTGAGAGAGCAGACGGGGCCTCGGTTTAACATCTCATCCGAAAGACGGCACTTCCGACAGTGCGGCACTCCCTCAGCACTGCACTGGAAGTGTCAGCCTAGCTTTTTTGAAGTAGATGAAAATACAGGGGCAATGCAGGGCAGTGGAATTAGGATTGCCCTTGCAAAGAGTTGGGTTTATGGCAGAATGTTTACCAGTATTTTAGAATCACAACACAACATAGGAGGCACATTGACTAGCATCTTTGACTTTATTATGAATCATGAAAATAAAGATTCCAATCGAAAGAAAGAAAGACTTGCATTTATATCGCACATTTCACGACCACCGGACGTCCCAAAGCACTTTACAGCCAATGAAGTACGTTTGAAGTGGAGTCACTGTTGTGATGTAGGAGACGCGGCAGCCAATTTGCGCACAGCAAGCTCCCACAAACAGAAACGTGATAATGATCAGGTAATCTGCTTTAGAGATGCTGGTTACCCATGTTCAGGGTAGGCTCTGCCACCACCTTATATTAAACTAGCTGAAGTGCCCGGCGGTGCCGAGGCTTTTTCGAGGGCATGTTGTTGTTGGAAGAGAGAGAGAGAGCGACTGGGGGGAAGAGAGAGAGCGACTGGGGGGAAGAGAGAGAGCGACTGGGGGGAAGAGAGAGAGCGACTGGGGGGAAGAGAGAGAGCGACTGGGGGGAAGAGAGGGAGGGGAGGGGGGGAGGGAGGGGAGGGGGAGAGGGAGGGGGAGAGAGAGGGAGGGGGGAGGGGGGGAGAGAGAGGGAGGGGGGAGGGGGGAGAGAGAGGGAGGGGGGAGGGGGGGAGGGGAGGGGGAAGGGGAGGGAGGGCGGGGGGGAAGGGAGGGCGGGGCCCCCCCCCCCAGGGTCGCGCCCCCCCCCCCCCAGGGTTGCGGCGCCCCTCCCCCCCGCCCCCCGAGGTGAAGACCGCCGATTGCACGCGCAGCAGGAGCTGAGACGCGGCGTCTCTCTCTGGCGGCCGGCGGGCCCGGTTGCCAGGGTAACCATGATGC